>NC_082693.1:25643303-26843303 GCF_949987515.2 Delphinus delphis | reverse complement strand
CATTTCATAGGAGTCACACTTTTCTGAGAATGCCTTTTCATATCGCTCTGACTCTTAAAACTACAGTAAGGTTTCACATACCTCCCAAATAAATAATAATGAAAATCAGCCTCTATGTGTCCAGGTACCCAAATGGAACACAAATAGTAACAAATGAATCCAGCTGTACCGCAAATGAAGAACAGGACCACACTGAAAGGTTGAGAAGAAAAGATCTAAACTGATTGGGGAAATCAGTATTTTTGCTATACACAGTAAAGCTAAAAACAAAAAGAACTGTACCCAAACACTATAGTATAGTTAGTAAATTTGTTTCTCACAGGGATTATGGAATCACAATTCTGAAACTTCTTTACATGTACACTAGGGCTGAGGAAATAAGTAAATATATTATGGATAATGAAAGACAGGTTTCTCCCTCTTGGAGAAAGGCATTACAAATAAGGAAAGGGAGAAGTCTAGAAGGAAACTAGTGGTACTGGGTTGTAATTAGAATTATCAGGATAGTCTTTAATAGGGAGATAGGTCGATAGATGGAGAGAGAAAGGTGCTTGTGTGTGTGTGTGTGTGTGTGTGTGTGTGTGTGTGTGTGCATACAGATTTCCTAGCTCTGTCAGCAAACCCTGCAGCCAAATTTTGTTTCTAAATATCAATCTCCAGTTAAAAGAACTAGGGCTCTTGGAAGAAATGATGGAGTCTCTCACTGGAGCAAAATGAACTTGGTGCATCATGTGGTGCCAAAGAGTAAGTAACAAAATGCTTTTAAAAAAATGATGTGGGGCTTCCCTGGTGGCGCAGTGGTTGAGAGTCCGCCTGCCGATGCAGGGGACACGGGTTCATGTCCCGGTCCGGGAGGATCCCACATGCTGCGGAGCGGCTGGGCCCGTGAGCCATGGCCACTGAGCCTGCGCATCCGGAGCCTGTGCTCCTCAACGGGAGAGGCCACAACAGTGAGAGGCCCGCATACCGCAAAAAAAAAAAAAAAAAAAAAAAATGAGAGCCTACATGAAGGGGCTCCCAAGGGCTAAATATGGGATAATTTGGTGAAACAAAATAGTTATAGTAATGAATTATAATCCATAGAATAAAATAAATATTCATGAGCCCACATTAATATAATAACTGAATAAATAAGAGAAGGAATAGCTCTTCTTTACAGTAGGATTCAAATCATTTAATTCTAATAGAAATCAAATACATCAGCATTACTTGACATCAGCATATTACTTGGCAAACACCAAGTAATAATAGTTGCAGGTAAAGATTATCAGTGGAATATAAAATAATAGGCAAAAACTATGACGAGAAACAGGATATTTGCATAGTCTTAAAGCATGTTCTCCCAAGATATTTATTAATTCCAATGGGAAAAATAGTAACTGATCAGTGGAGTACCCTGGCAGACCTTAACTAAGTGACCAAAAGTTAGCTCAGCAGCAACAAGAAATACTAACATCGTGTACCCTCTGGTATAACACACTGAGGGGAGAACAGAGTCACTTCTGTGGTATTTCTGCCAAAAATGAGTAGGCCAATTCTTACTATAAGAAAACATCAAGGAAACCCAAACGGGAACATTCTACAAAATTATTGGCCAGGACTCTTCGAAAGTATTAAGGTCAGGAGAAATAGAGGAAGACTCCTCCAGACTAGATGAGACTAAGAAAATATGACAATTAAATGCAGAATGGGATCCTGGATTGGACCCTGACCTGAAAAAAAGACTTTAGGACAATTGGCAAAACTGAAATACATTCTTTTTTTTCTTTTTTGTTTTAAGCAGAGGTCTTCTTAGAAGCCCATATGATTTAAGCTTATTTTTTAATTTATTTATGGCTGTGTTGGGTCTTCGTTTCTGTGCGAGGGCTTTCTCTAGTTGTGGTAAGCAAGGGCCACTCTTCATCGCGGTGTGCGGGCCTCTCACTATCGCGGCCTCTCTTGTTGCGGAGCACAGGCTCCGGATGCGCAGGCTCAGTAGTTGTGGCTCACAGGCCTAGTTGCTCTGCGGCATGTGGGATCTTCCCGGACCAGGGCTCGAACCCATGTCCCCTGCATTGGCAGGCAGATTTCTCAACCACTGCGCCACCAGGGAAGCCCCCTTCTTTTTTTTTTTTTTTTTTTTTGATGTGGACCATTTTTAAAGTCTTTATTGAATTTGTTACAATATGGCTCCCTGCATTGGAAGGCGAAGTCTTAACCACTGGACCACCAGGGAAGTCCCGAAATACATTCTTTATATCGGATAATAATATTGTAGCAATGTCAGTTTCTGGTTTCCATAACTGTACTATGGTTATGTAAGATGTTAACATCTGGGGAAGCTGTGTAAAGGGTACATGAAATTCAGTGTAGTATTTTTGCAACTTTTTCTATGTCTAGAGTTATTTCAAAATAAAAAGCTAGGTAAATAAATGTAGTCTTTGCCCTCAAGAATTTGATAGGTTTGATAAAATACTGGCACATACAGTTATAAAGAACATGTGTACTTGAACACCAAAGGGTCACTATTCAATTAGAAGTGCTATGGCTTTATGATGTGATATACATTTTAAAATTTTAACTGTCATAAAATGATGCTTCTGGACTATGTACAGGTCATAAAGAAACAAGGCTGGAATTAACCTCTGAAACTCAGTTTCACATTTGTTACAAACTTGAAGGCAGAAAAGGTTTGGGTTAATCATTAAAAGGGACATCATAAAGTTATGATTTAGTGATTTTAAAGACAATCTGGTATTCATCTCCAAATTATACTACAGAAACAGAAAATTAAAAAATAACCTGCAAGCCTATGTCTCAATAAACTATCTTCCTTAGAATCTCTACATGGATCAAAATCAACAGATGATTCCTAAACATCAACTGAGAAAGAAATATTTCAGTATTGATGTTCATCTATTCAGAGCAGAATACTCTTGGTGTTTGGCTTGCTCAGTCTCAGGACAGAAAGAAATTCTTATTTGAGTAGCCAAGCTTCTACATGTGATAATAAGCATATAGATTTATGAACAGATGAAAAATTGTCTTTGGAAGTGATGTTTACCTTGCTTTTCTATCAGTGATGATCAGATTCTGTGAGGTCAATTCTGAATTCATTACCCATTAAAAAATCTTTGGAGGGGAGACATCTGGCAGCACATCTCCCCACGGTGACCTGGTTACGTCTTCAGTAGACCCTCACACTGGCAAAGGAACCCTGACTATCATACTTAAGTATTGGTAAAATTTCAAATTAGCATGAACTGTGTGTCAAGCACGTCAACTTGCTTCTTTTTCACAACTACTTTCCCACATCTATGTAACAGAAAACTTTCACAGGGCCATTTTCTTAACTCTGCCTAAGTAAGATCAACAGACTTAGGCAACCTATGGTTCTCACATTATTCTCAGCACACAGGCAATGCTCTCTTGGTGGCTAAAACAACCCCTAATGTCTTAATAGCAAGTGAATTTATCTTTCCACCCTTGATGTAAAGTTTTAAGAATTGTACTCTGGATCCTGCACCAAAGGAAATAAAAAATTTTAGATATATACACAGAATAGATCTTCAAAGTAGAGTCAAGAATTGAAATTGAAAATATAAACATTTTGATGAATCCTTAATTCATATTTATTGTAGCTCAGAAAACTTAACTGAACATGGGGGTTTCCAAAGTTAGTCATTATTATTATTTTGTTTGTTTGTTTTTTGCGGTACACGGGCCTCTCACCATTGCGGCCTCTCCCGTTGCAGAGCACAGGCTCCGGACGTGCAGGCTCAGTGGTAATGGCTCCGCGTCATGTGGGATCTTCCCGGGCCAGGGCACGAACCCATGTCCCCTGCATCAGCAGGCGGACTCTCAACCACTGTGTCACCAGGGAGGCCCCTAGTCATTATTTTTATGAGGAACATGGCCCTTCACTGGACCTGATTTGAAAGTATGTAAGGTTATCCAAGGACATTTACCATGGTGCTTTTTTTTTTTTTTTTTTACTTGAAATAGAAAAATAATACCAATCCAGCACAGGCTACAGATGCCCCATGATCTGCATTTGCAAATACGCTGAGAACTAACACTACAGAAAATATCTGCATTTTAGAAAGGGAGGGTGAAGGAGAAAAAACTCCTTCTTTACTCAATTCCTAATTGTTGGTAACTGGAATGGGCATGACAGCCAACTGACAACTATCATTTGCCTAATTGTTGAAGCTGATTTACCAGACCTGTCTGGCTCTGCCGGGTACCTCCCTCCTCCACCACCATTCCAAGTATCTCCTAACAAAGCTGGACTCAAGAGACGAGAGACAATCTTTTCCAAGGCTATTGAAGCTGCACACTTGGCAGAAATCACAAAACTAGCTTTGCTGTCTATTTATAGGCAAACCTAGGGCAGTCATGCTTCTAGTTATATTTTGTTCAGATAGCAAATTCCTTTTAGGCACTGCAGTCATTTCATGAATAGTTTTATTTGAAATTAATTGAGGTAAACTGACATTTCTATACAATTTTAGAATGTATTATGATTTCTATCATGTGTGTAGCTATAATTGCACAATTATCATCTTTAATATAGTCCATCACAATGTATCACAGTTGCTTTCAGTCACACGCCAGTGTAAGTTCATTTAGCTATATAATAAGTACCTTGCTTTCTCATTCTACTCATAGGACTTTTTTTTTTTGTTTTACGGTACGTGGGCCTCTCACTGTTGTGGCCTCTCCCGTTGCGGAACACAGGCTCTGGATGCGCAGGCTCAGCGGCCATGGCTCACGGGCCTAGCTGCTCCTTGGCATGTGGGATCTTCCCGGACCGGGGCACGAACCCGTGTCCCCTGCATCGGCAGGCGGACTCTCAACCACTGCACCACCAGGGAAGCCCCGCAGGACTTTTAATCCCAAGAAAATTGGTATTTTTTTACCTTCATGTTCAGGAAAATATATTAACTGTTAAGTGGAATTTTCATGCTTATTATCCTTCACAATATGAAAGACAAAAGTTCGGCTAGTATATTTAATAATATCAAATTATCTTTAAAATATGATCCTTGGTTACAGAATCTTCATTCTTTCATCTTAAAAATTGTGACAACAGTATACTAGGTCACTCGAGGACATTAGACAAAACATTCTTCTTTGAAATACTAAAATTTATTCATTCGTTTGTTCATTCACTCAGTAAGTACTTACAGAGAACTGTAACAGGCGCTGCTTTAGACACTGAGGATTTAGCAATATTCTAGAAAAAAATCTCTGCCTTTGGGAGCATTCTAGTGGAACATAAATCAGTAAGCATGCAGCATAATGTTGGAAAAGTTCTAAAAAGAAAATGAAATCCAGAGTAAAAGTATAAAACAGCACTGCCCAATAGAACTTTCTGCGATGATGTATCTGTATTGTCCAGTACGGTAACCACTGTCCACGTGTGGCTAATGAGCTCTTGAAATGGGGCAATATGACCAAAGAATTAAATTTTTAATTTTATGTAATCTAATCAATGTTAATTGTCACATATCTAGTGGCCTCCATGTTGGACAGTGCAGGGATAGTCAGGCAGGTGTGGACAGAGGGAGCCTCATTTAGAGAGGACGATCAGAGAAGGGGGTGACCTTTGAGGAGAGACCCGAACAAAGGAGGAGGTGAGCCAGAACCTGGCCTTTCCCCAGAGGAGCAAAGCTAAACTGAAGTGTTGCTAAGCAAGAATTACAGCATAGCCACGGCGTGTCTTCAAAGACTTATCTGAGGCAGTTCCTTAAAGTCTCCACTATAGCACTAAGAGCTGAGTGCTCCAGGGAATATTTAGACATAATTTAACTTGGAGGAAGGAAAGGATTGTCAAACGGCCTATCACTAAAACCCATCCTCCCCAAGGAACTACTTTATCTTCTTTGAACATATAATAAAAATCATTTGACCAACTGTATTTCTGTTGCCTCAGCTGCCAGGAAATTCAGCGTTAAATGCTCTGTAGCAATGAACTAAAATAACTTAAGTTTCTGGTATAACTATCTCCTGTTTTCTCTACACTCTTGAGGTGTATTTACCCCCACTGTATTGGTTTCTTTTGTTTTAATCTGCTTCAAATACTTTTGGAGTAGAAAGGATATAAGTTATAATCCCATCAATGGTTTAAATGATGTTTAATTACCATTTGTTTTAAATTAAGTCTTAAGGAAAGTCCAAGTTAAAGAATGAAGTTTGAGAGTTTAAGAGGACTAAAAGCTCTACTAAGGATTCATTCTTATTCGGAGGAAAACAATGAGCCCAAAGGACCTCATAAAGCACACACACAAAAAATAGGAATAAACTAGCTAAACTTGTTTGAACTGGCTAAGAAACATTTCCCAAACCACTATATTCCAGCAGCAAAGTGTCTTAGCGGGTATGGTCCAATTAGAAAAGAAGGGATCATTGTAAGTGAGACAATCGAAAAGTAACCAGCTGGGAGAAATCCCTTTCCATGACTCACATGGCTCAAACCTTATTAGGAGCCATAAGGTTTCCCTGACAGAACGAAGCCTGATCCTTTAAAGGCACAGGTACTCATAAGAGGCAAAAGAGGTTAAAGACATTGGCTCCTGAGCTGGACCAACTCTGCCACTTACTCACTGTATGACAATGAAGAAGTTACTTAACATTCTGTGCCTCAGTGTTCTCATCTGTAAAATGAGGATAATAATTTCTATCTGATAGTGCTGTTGTGAGGATTAGAGAAAATCTGTGTATCACTTGGAGCAGTTCTTGGTACAAATACAGTAAGTTCACTGTAAGTATTGGCTATTAATTGTAGGAAAAAGGTGAGCTTTGGAATCAAATGTATTTGGGTTTAAATCTGCCTCCTCTGCAATCTTTGGCAAGGTTTTGAATTTCTATGTCTCAGTTACCAAATATGGAAAATGCATAATAATGTCTACCTTAAAAAAATAAAAACAGACTAGGTCTAAAAGGTAAGGATATCAGATAAGAGGTATAAATAAAATCCACAGTAAATGCTTATTAATATCGGTCCCCACCCTCTCTCCCCACCCAACACTGACAGGCTGCTGCGTCCCCGTGTGAAGGTTCTCCCAGGCCTGTGCATGACTCAGCAGGCCGTTCACCTCTTCATGGAGAGCAGCTTCCCACACATTTCTGAAATACTGAACTTCTTACCAGAAAGGGAACTCTGATGTATCATTTTTCTTATTAAGCCATTAAAAATGTAAAAAGACAAAACACAGAAATTTCTCAAGGCATAGGCCCTAAGGTTGATTTTATCAAAGAATTCCATTTTATCTTCTCTTGGTGAGAATTTTCAACTCTTTCTTTCTTAACTTCCCCCATTTTTTTTCTGGCTTTTTTAACCTAACTCCTACCCAGTTAATTCCATCCATCTGGGAAACATAGGTTATTTCATTACCAATTTTTGATTTTGATTTTTCATTCTGTAAACCATTTTTCATTTATCACAAAAATTAAAAACATGCATTTTTAGCTTGATGTGACTGACCATAGGTTTTTCTAAACATCTACCACATATCCTTAACTGATTTAATCATCATATTACAGGGCTACAAGGCATCATTCTAATAAATAACATACCATATTTTCTATACTTCTTAACTAAATATTCTATGATTGGTTTAATGCCCCTGATTTTTCCAAATGTAATACCTAATAGCCTATCATTCAAATATATATTTACTTAAAGCCTGGATTTTTTTCTATCCTTGATGGTTCATAATTGGTACCTTCCATCTTGCTTAACAAACTCCTTTTTCAACTCTTCAGAGATTTTTCTAAATTTTGTTGTTATATATTGAATATACACAAGAGAAAATTTATAACAAAGTATAAGCACAAAAAATAACATCAAAATGAATTTCTGTAGTTTAAGAAATAGACCATGACCCATTAGCCTCAAAAGCTTCTGTCTACCCATCCTATCTCCCTCACTGCACCCCAACCTCCCCAAGTAAGCGCTATCCTAAATTTTGTATTTACCATTTTCCTGCTTTTCTTTATAGTTTACCATATATGTATGAATTTGTAAATAACATTATTTAATATGGTTTATTTTTTAAATTTGTATAATGGAATCGTTCCATAGGCATTCTTTTGCAATTTGCTTTTTAAACTCAACTTTAAATTTCTACAATTTATCCATTTTGATTAGTGTAGCTATCGTTCATCTATTTTCATTGTTATAAAGTAGTCTTCTGAATAAATATATACCCCATTTTAATAATCCATTCTCCTAACAATGGATGATTAGATCCACTGCATCCAGTTTTTTGCACATCTCCCTGGCTAGTATTTCTCAAAATACATTTTGTGAAGAAACAGTTTTATATCCAATCCTTGGTGGACTAACACTTTTGCAAAATACAATAAAAATGGGTTACTGTAAGCATACGTCTACAACATGACCCAGCCATTTCATTCCATATAGATTTGTACACAAATGTTCACAGCTTTATTTGTAATAGTCAAAACTGAAAACAACTGAAATGTCCATCAACAGGTGAATAGATTAAAAAAAAAAAGTGGTATATTCATACAATGGAATACTACTCAGAAATAAAAAGGAATCTACTACTGTTACATGCAACATGGTTGAATCATAAAATAATTATGCTGAGCAAAATAATTCAGACAAGAGTACATACTGTAAGATTCCATTTATGTGAAATTCTAGACAATACAACTTATCTACAGTGACAGAAAGAAGATGAGTGGTTACCCAGGAGAGGGGGTGTGTGTGTGTGTGTGTGTGTGTGTGTGTGTGTGTGTGTGTGTCTGTGGGGAGCTTGAGGAAGCAGTATGGAGGCGAAAAAGGAAGGATTATGATGGGGCATAAAAACATTTTAGGCACTGATGGATAAGTTCATTATTTTGGTCATGATAATAATTTCACAAATTATACTTATGTCAAAATTCATCAAATTGTACACTTTAAATATGTGCAGTTTGTTGTATGTCAATTATATTTTAATAAAACCGTGTAAATAGTAAATTACTAGAAAAATATTAGAAGAAAAGCACAAAATATAAGCCCCAATGATTTTTAAAGACTTTTTTTAGAGCAGTTTTAGGTACACAGCAAAATTGAGAGAAAAGTACAGAGATTTCCCATATACTCCCTGCCCACACACATGCATAGCCTCCCCCAACAGAGAGGTGCTTTTGCTACAATTGATGAACCTACATTGACACATCATAATCACTCAAACTCCAGTTTACATTAGGGTTCACTCTTGGTGTGGTACATTCTGTGGATTTGGACATAGCCATAATGACATGTAGCTACCATTATAGTATCATATGGAGTAGTTTCACGGCCCTAAGAACTCTCTGTGCTCTACCTATTCATTCCCACCCTCCAATCCCCCTGCCAACTACTGACTTTTTCACGGTCTCCAGAACTTTGCCTCTTCCAAAATGTCATATAGGTGGAATCATACAGTATGGAGCCTTCTCAGATTGGCTTCTTTCATCTAGTAATATGCATTTAAGGTTCCTCCATGTCTTTTCTTGGCTTGATCTCTCACTTACTTTTAGCACTGAATAATATTCCATTGTCTGGATGTACCACAGTTTAGTTGTCCATTCACCTTATTGAAGGACATCCTTGGTTGCTTCCAAGTTTTGGCAGTTATGAACAAAGCTGCTATAAATATCCGTATGCAGGTTTTTGTGTGGATATATTTTCAACTCCTTTGGGTAAATGCCAAGGATCATGATTAATGGATCATATGGTAAGAGTATGTTTAGTTTTGTAAGACACCACCAAACTGTCTTCCAAAATAGCTTTAGCATTTTGCATTCCCACCAGCAAGGAACGAGAGTTCATGTTGCTCTGTATCCTTACCAGAATCCAATTATCCAATTTTTTATTATTAGATTTAACAGACAGAAAATTATATTTCAATAAATTTAACCAGAACAAACGTAACATAGGGGTAAAAAAGGATTACAAAAACTGTACCATTATTCACTGAACATGTGATTAATATAAACTACATCCTGACGAAGACCTGTAGGAAATAATGTGCAAACCAGTGCTGGTCTCCAGATACACTTTGAATAGCACTATCCTCAGTCACATGTGTAAGAGTTTCCCTAGCAGTGCTTCTCAGCTCTAGGGGCCATTAGAATCACCTGGGAAGTTTTTAAAAACAAAGACACACAGACTCCAACTCCAAATATTCTGAGTTAACTAATTTGGGACAGAGATTCTCAAACATTCTTGGTTCAAGATCCACTTGATGTCTCAAAACTTTTTTAATGGCATTCCTAGGACAAAAGAAATACCAAACAATTCCATTTTCTAAATAGTTAGTTCCAAACAACTTACTAAGTCTTTAAGTCCAAATGATGTATTAGCTGTCTGAAAAATTAATGTGCAAAAATTGAAAGAAAAAATATTTTAATTTCATTCTTAAATAACCACAATTACTTACGAATGGGATAGGTGCACCTGTTAGGCTCTGTACAACTTCTCAAACCCTGCCATTTTCATTTCCTGTTCCACATTGATTTTCCTATGGTTTCCTATCTGCTTTTTATTAGAGCAACCACTGAAAAATCTAGTTTTGTAAAATATTGCATAATAGAAAAGAATGGAGCAAGTCTAACAAGGAAACTGTGAACTGAACTATCTTGAGTTAGTAGTTCACACAGTGTCCAGCAGATGCCAAGTATCACAGTGTTCCCTCGAATATGCAAAATACCCCACGGTCCTCTGTGGGTTTGTGGTGGTGCCCCTGAGCACCTACGCATACAACTTGGTAACCACACGTCTGGGATAAGGCCTATTTCTGACATGCTCATTTTTAGATTCTAACATAAGGAAGGGTTGAGAACCACTGCCCTAAGGTGTGGGCCAGGAGCTGAATGACTAGGCTATAGATCACACACAGCTTCAACACTTCCTGACAAGACTGCAGGGTTCTCCAAAGTGGCTGACCTGATTCACACTGCCACCAACAGTGTCTAAGAGTTCCTGTTGTTCCACATTCTTACTTGACTTTTTGACTTTAAAGTTTTTCCCACTCTGGGGAGTGGGAAATAGTATCCTCTGGTGGTTTTAATTTGCATTTTCCTGATTATTAATGAAGCTAAGCATTTTCATATTTTTATTGACCATTCACATTTCTATTTCTGTATAATTTCTATTAAAGGCTTTTTTCATTTTTCTACAGAGTGCTTTTTACCCCCTTTAATAATTTGTCAGCTATATGCATGGCAAATATCTCCCCCTAGTATTTATGTCCTGATTTTTCACTCATTTTACAGTATCTTTTGATGAAGTGGGGTCTCACTGTCTGAAGGATGATTTCCTGTTTCCTCATGATTTGTCAGTTATATGTAAGTCAAATACTTTCTCCCAGTTCATGGCTTCTGCCTCTCCCAACTCTTTTAGTGATGTCTTTTCATGAAGTAATGTCCTTGATTTTAAGGTAGTCCAATGACCAATCTCTTGCTTTCTGGCTAGCACTTTTTGTGTCTCATGTAATACCCTTCTCTTCTCTAAAGTCGTAAAACTATTCTATATTTTCTCCCATAAGTGTAAACGTTTTGCCTTTCATGTTTATGTCTCTTAATCCACCTGAAATTGACTTCTGTGTATGAAATGAAGTCCAGATCTACTTTATTTTCTATATGAAGAATCAATTTCCCTGGCACCATTTAATGAACTGCCCGCCCCTCCTTTACATTGATGTCGAGTGCCAAGTTAGCCGTAAATCATACTGACATAACTGTGCCTGTTTCTAGGCTATCCCATAATGCTCCATTGATATTCATAAGGTATTGAGGTGAGGAACAGTCCCCTGAGAAAGAAGGGGTACCTTGCATCAACTAAACCTTATTCATTAAGTTATTTAAACCTTGAAATATCTGCATCAAACTGGATGCTGCTTCTAAAGTACACTAATGGCAATCTATTAAATGAAAACACCATACTTCCTAGAAAAGGAGCAAATCCATACTGATTTTGAAATTTAGTCAGTGAATACATAAAACCTAGGGTTTTTTCCTTTTTGTAAGTAATGTATGTGATTATTAAAGAGAATATAGTTAATACCAAAAAGCAGAAAAAGAAAAAAAATTACCCACTGCACCCCACCTCCACAATGTAGGCAAGTTCAGGACATCCAAATCTTTGCCCACCATTGCCTACCAGGCCCTTGAGGTCCTGAACACTTGTTCTGACTCATCAGGGTTTGGGCCTCAAGCTAGGATCTGGTCTTCTACCCTCATGAATTTGGCTCAACCAAAAGGAATGCATTTGCCCAGGCTGGCAGCCACCCATGTTCCCTCTCCCTTGGCCCTCCTGGTGTTCCGAGTTTTTCTTTTTTTGCCAGAGTGAGACATACCCTAAGAAATCTTGGGATCAAAAGTGTGGGACAGGGCTTCCCTGGTGGCACAGTGGTTAAGAATCCGCCTGCCAATGCAGGGGACACGGGTTCGAGCCCTGGTCCAGGAAGATATCACATGCCGTGGAGCAACTAAGCCCGTGCGCCACAGCTACTGAGCCTGTGCTCTAGAGCCCATGAGCCACAACTATTGAGCCTGTGTGCCACAACTACTGAAGCCCATGCGCCTAAAGCCCGTACTCTGCAAGAAGAGAAGCCACCGCAATGAGAAGCCCACACACCGCAACAAAGAGTAGCCCACACTCGCCACAACTAGAGAAAGCCCGCACACAGCAACGAAGACACAACACAGCCAAAAATAAATAAATAAATACATTTATTTAAAAAAAAAAAAGTGTGGGACAGCCACTGTCCCCCAGCTGTTGTTTTTGGTCAATCTTATTTCTGATTGTTCATCTTAGCCTCCTTTGGATAGGTTAGAAGCTAGTCTCTTACTACAACAGCCACCAAGCAAACTACAGAGACATTAAAATCAGCAAAAGGAAAAATATATGTGCTCAGCAAGCGATCTCAAAAGAGACTGTCAAGCAGAACATGTCTGTCCAGAAGCAAAACTCAAATGCACACATTTTATGAGTATAATAACCACAAAGAAATTCTTCAACATTTCTTATAGATTCTGGGTTTTTTTTTTTTTTTTTGATTCTGGTGTTTTGAACAAAACATGTATAAAATATAGGTAAATTGTTTTTCTGCATCTTGTCCAATGACTGTTTTTGCATTAAAATGTAGATAAAAGGCAATTACTTCTAAGTCATCATAAATTATATTCTGGGTTCGCAAGTATAACAACAATAAATTTCACATTCCTTTTCCCAATTAAAAATCAAACCTATCTCCAGTGAAAAAAAAATTTTTTTCTAACTTTCCCTCCCTTCCTTTCTTCCTTTCCACCAGCCTTCCTTCCAACAAACATTCATTGAGTGTCTATGCATTTAGGTACCAAATCTCTGGAATGTCAAGACCTCATTATACTGTATGAAGAAATCTGGTGGTTTTATTTTTATGCAAGTCTATCCCTTTAAAAGATGACTTGTGAAGGCATTCATACAATTCATCTCAAAAAAATGAACTGAAATCAGCTCAGGCAGTGACCTCACTACAATCCCCCTAGATAAGAGGGATCCCCAGGAAATTATTCCAGTTCAGGGCTCAGAAAAGGAAAGCCTTGTTTCAGAAGAAAGAACTGTAGAAAGAAGCTTTTCATTCAGGGAAAGGGTTATTTCACACTATTCCAGGAGAATAAGTACAGTAGGCTTTTTGAAACCTAAAGAATGTAATGTGGGAACATTTCTGATCTTGCAAAAAGCAGTATTGACCTGGACTTATCAATATGACCTGGATTTTCTTAAAACTTAGTTGTGACTAGGATGGAAGAGAAAAGATCAAGTGACTTTTATTTCTAATCAAGTAAGAAAAGAAAAACGTTTCTTGGACATGTTTCCTTTGCTCTGTACGTGGACACAGTTCTTATTGGTTACCAAAGTGAATGAAACATATGTTTTGAATGTGTCTTCTCCCCATGTAAAGCAATGTGATCTTTCACTTGAATTTTTAAAAATTGCGTCAGCCTATTAAAGACTCAAATATAAGACATGACACCATAAAACTCCAAGAAGAGGACACACAGGCAAAACATTCTCTGACATAAATCGTATCAATGTTTTCTTAGGTCAATCTCCTAAGGCAGTAGAAATAAAAGCAAAAATAACAAATGGGACATAATCCAACTTATAAGCTTTTGCACAGTAAAGGAAACCATAAACAAAGTGAAAAGTCAGCCTACAGACTGGGAGAAAATGGTTGCCAAGAATGCGACAGACAGATGTCGAAAACAAGATGGCGGAGTAGAAGGACGTGCTCTCACTCCCTCCTGTGAGAACACCAGAATCACAACTAGCTGCTGAACAATAATCAACAGGAAGACACTGGAACTCACCAAAAAAGATACTTCACATCCAAAGACAAAGGAGAAGCCACAATGAGACAGTAGGAGGGGCGCAATCACAGTAAAATCATATCCCATAACTGGTGGGTGTGTGACTCAGACTGGCGAACACTTATACCACAGAAGTCCACCCACTGGAGTGGAAGTTCTGAGCCCCATGCCAGGCTTCCCAACCTGGGGGTCCGGCAACGGGAGGAGGAATTCCTAGAGAATCAGACTTTGAAGCCTAGTGGGAATTGATTGCAGGACTTTGACAGGACTGGGGGAAACAGAGACTCCACTCTTGGAGGGCACATACAAAGTAGTGTGCACATCGGGACCCAGGGGAAGGAGCAGTGACCCCAGGGGAGACTGAACCAGACCTACCTGCTAGTGTTGGAGGGTCTCCTGCAGAGGCGAGGGGTGGCTCTGTTTCACCGCGGGGACAAGGAAACTGGCAGCAGAAGTTCTGGGAAGTACTCCTTGGCATGTGGCCTCCCAGAGTCTGTCATTAGCCCCACCAAAGAGCCCAGGTAGGCTCCAGTGTTGGGTTGCCTCAGGCCAAACAACCAACAGGGAGGGAACCCATCAACTGTTGTCCCACCCATCAACAGTCAACTGGATTAAAGTTTTACTGCCTCTGCCCACCAGAGGAATAGTCAGCTCTACCCACCACCAGTCCCTCCCATCAAGCCTCTTAGGTAGCCTCATCCACTATAGGGCAGACAGCAGAAGCAAGAAGAACTACAGTCCTGCAGCCTGTGGAATAAACACCAAATTCACAGAAAGATAGACAAGATGAAAAGGCAGAGGGCTATATACCACATGAAGGAACAAGATAAAATCCCAGAAAAACAATTAAATGAAGTGGAGATAGCCAACCTTCCAGAAAAAGAATTCAGAATAATGATAGTGAAGATGATCCAGGACCTCAGAAAAAGAATAGAAGCAAAGATTGAGAAGATGCAAGAAATGTTTAACAAAGACCTAGAAGAACTAAAAAACAAACCGAGATGAACAATACGATAACTGAAATGAAAACTACACTAGAAGGAATCAATAGCAGAAGAACGGATAAGTGACCTGGAAGACAGAACTGTGCAATTCACTGCTGCAGAACAGACTAAAGAAAAATGAATGAAAAGAAATGAAGACAGCCTAAGAGACCTCTGGGACAACATTAAATGCAACAACATTTGCATTATAGGGGTCCCAGAAGGAGAAGAGAGAGAGAAAGGACCCGAGAAAATATTTGAAGAAATTATATTCAAAAAATTCCCTAACATGGGAAAGGAAATAGCCACCCAAGTCCAGGAAGCACAGCCAGTCCCGTACAGGAAAAACCCAAGGAGAAACATGCCAAGACACATAGTAATCAAATTGGCAAAAATTAAAGACAAAGAAAAATTATTGAAAGCAGCAAGGGAAAAATGACAAATAACATACAAGGGAACTCCCATAAGGTTAACAGCTGATTTCTCAGCAGAAATTCTACAAGCCAGAAGGGAGAGGCATGATATACTTAAAGTGATGAAAGGGAAGAACCTACAACCAAGATTACTCTACCCGGCAAGGATCTCATTCAGATTTGATGGAGAAATCAAAAGCTTTCCAGAAAAGCAAAAGCTAAGAGAATTCAGCACCACCAAACCAGCTCTACAACAAATGCTCTAAGTGGGAAGCACAAGAGAAGAAAATGACCTACAAAAACAAACCCAAAACAATTAAGAAAATGGTCATAGGAACATACATATCGATAATTACCTTAAACGTGAATGGATTAAACGCTCCAACCAAAAGACACAGGCTTGCTGAATGGATACATAAACAAGACCCATATATATGCTGTCTACAAGAGACGCACTTCAGACCTAGGGACACATACAGACTGAGAGTGAGGGCATGGAAAGAGATATTCCATGCAAATGGAAATCAAAAGAAAGCTGGAGTAGCTATACTCATATCAGATAAAGTAGAGTTTAAAATAAAGAATGTTACAAGAGACAAGGAAGGACACTACATAATGATCATGAGATCAATCCAAGAAGAAGATATAACAATTATAAATATATATGCACCCAACATAGGAGCACCTCAATACGTAAGGCAACTGCTAACAGCTATAAAAGAGGAAATCGACAGTAACACAGTAATAGTGGGGGACTTTAACACCTCACTTACACCAATGGACAGATCATCCAAAATGAAAATAAATAAGGAAACAGAAGCTTTAAATGACACAGTAGACCTCAAAGATTTACTTGATATTTATAGGACATTCCATCCAAAAACAGCAGATTATACTTTCTTCTCAAGTGTGCATGGAACATTCTCCAGGATAGAGCACATCTTGGCTCACAAATCAAGCCTCAGTAAATTTAAGAAAATTGAAATCATATCAAGCATATTTTCTGACCACAACGCTATGAGATTAGAAATCAATTACAGGGAAAACAACGTAAAAAACACAAACACATGGAGGCTAAACAATACATTACTAAATAACCAAGAGATCACTGAAGAAATCAAAGAGGAAATAAAAAAATACCTAGAGACAAATCACAATGAAAACACAACAATCCAAAACATATGGGATTCAACAAAAGCAGTTCTAAGAGGGAAGTTTATAGCTATACAAGCCTACCTAAAGAAACAAGAAAAATCTCAAGTAAACAATCTAACCTTACACCTAAAGAAACCAGAGAAAGAAGAACAAACAAAACCCAAAGTTAGCAGAAGGAAAGACATCATAAAGATCAGAGCAGAAATAAATGAAACAGAAACAAAGAAAACAATAGCAAAGATCAATAAAACTAAAAGCTGGTTCCTTGAGAAGATAAACAAAATTGATAAACCATTAGCCAGACTAATCAAGAAAAAGAGGGAGAGGACTCAAATCAATAAAATTAGAAATGAAACGGGAGAAGTTACAACAGACACCACAGAAATACAAAGCATTCTAAGAGACTACTACAAGAAACTCTATGCCAATAAAATGGACAACCTGGAAGAAATGGACAAATTCTTAGAAAGTTATAACCTTCCAAGACTGAACCAGGAAGAAACAGAAAATATGAACAGACCAAATCACAAGTAATGAAGTTGAAACTGTGATGAAAAATCTTCCAGCAAACAAAAGTCCAGGACCAGATGGCTTCACAGTTGAATTCTGTCAAACATTTAGAGAAGAGCTAACACCCATCCTTCTCAAACTCTTCCAAAAAATTGCAGAGGAAGGAACACTCCCAAACTCATTCTATGAGGCCACCATCACCCTGATACCAAAACCAGACAGAGATACTACAACAAAAGAAAATTACAGATCAATATCACTTATGAATATAGATGCAAAAATCCTCAACAAAATACTAGCAAACAGAATCCAACAACACATGAAAAGGATCATACACCGTGATCCTGTGGGATTTATCCCAGGAATTCAAGGATTCTTCAATATATGCAAATCAATCAATGTGATACACCATATTAACAAATTGAAGAAGAAAAACCATATGATCATCTCAATAGATGCAGAAAAAGCTTCTGACAAAATTTAACACCCATTTACGATAAAAACTCTCCAGAAAGTGGGCATAGAGGGAACCTACCTCAACATTATAAAGGCCATATATGACAAACCCCCAGCAAACATCATTCTCAATGGTGAAAAACTGAAAGCATTTCCTCTAAGATCAGGAACAAGACAAGGATGTCCACTCTCACCACTATTATTCAGCATAATTTTGGAAGTCCTAGCCATGGCAATCAGAGAAGAAAAAGACATAAAAGGAATACAAATTGGAAAAGAAGAAGTAAAACTGTCACTGTTTGCAGATGACATGATACTATACATGTCATTTTTAGAGAATCCTAAAAATGCCACAAGAAAACTACTAGAGCTAATCAATGAATTTGGTAAAGTTGCAGGATACAAAATTAATGCACAGAAATCTCTTGCATTCCTACACACTAATGATGAAAAATCTAAAAAAGAAATTATGGAAACACTCCCATTTACCACTGCAACAAAAAGAATAAAATACGTAGGAATAAACCTACCTAGGGAGACAAAAGACCTGTATGCAGAAAACTATAAGACACTGATGAGAGAAATTAAAGTTGATACCAACAGATGGAGAGATATACCATGTTCTTGGACTGGAAGAATCAATATTGTGAAAATGACTATATTACCCAAAGCAATCTACAGATTCAGTGCAATCCCTATCAAATTACCAATGGCAATTTTATGGAACTAGAACAAATCATGTCAAAATTCGTATGGAGACACAAAAGACCCCAAATAGCCAAAGCAGTCTTGAGGGAAAAAAACGGAGCTGGAGGAATCAAACTACCTGACTTCAAACTATACTACAAAGCTACAGTAATCAAGACAATATGGTACTGGTAGAAAAACGGAAACATAGATCAATGGAACAAGATAGAAAGCCCAGAGATAAACCCACGCACCTATGGTCAACTAATCTATGACAAAGGAGGCAAAGATATACAGTGGAGAAAAGACAGTCTCTTCAATAAGTGGTGCTGGGAAAACTGGACAGCTACATGTAAAACAATGAAATTAGAACACTCCCTAACACCATACACAAAAATAAACTCAAAATGGATTAGAGACCTAAATGTAAGACCGGACACTATAAAACTCTTAGAGGAAAACATAGGAAGAACACTCCTTGACATAAATCACAGCAAGATCTTTTTTGATACACCTCCTAGAGTAATGGAAATAAAAACAAAAATAAATAAATGGGACCTAATGAAACTTCAAAGCTTTTGCACAGCAAAGGAAACCATAAACAAGACGAAAAGACAACCCTCAGAATGGGAGAAAATATTTGCAAATGAATCAACGGACAAAGGATTAATCTCCAAAATATATAAATAGCTCATGCTGCTCAATACTAAAGAAACAAACAACTCTATCCAAAAATGGACAGAAGACCTAAATAGACATTTCTCCAAAGAAGACATACAGATGGCCAAGAAGCCCATGAAAAGCTGCTCAACATCACTAATTATTAGAGAAATGCAAGTCAAAACTACAATGAGGTAACACCAGTTAGAATGGGCATCATCAGAAAATCTACAAACAACAAATGCTGGAGAGGGTGTGGAGAAAAGGGAACCCTCTTGTACTGTTGGTGGGAATGTAAATTGATACAGCCACTATGGAGAAAAGTATGGAGAGTCCTTAAAAAACTAAAAATAGAATTACCATATGATCCAGCAATCCCATTACTGGGCATATACCCAGAGAAAACCATAAATCAAAAAGACACATGCACCCCAATGTTCATTGCAGCACTATTTACAATAACCAGGTCATGGAAGCAACCTAAATGCCCATCGACAGATGGATGGATAAAGAAGATGTGGTACATATATACAATGGAATATTACTCAGCCATGAAAAGGAACGAAACTGAGTCACTTGTTGAGATGTGGATGGATTTAGAGACTGTCATACAGAATGAAGTAAGTCAGAAAAAGAAAAACAAATATTGTATATTAACGTATGTATGTGGAACCTAGAAAAATGGTACAGATGAACCGGTTTGCAGGGCAGAAGTTGAGACACAGATGTAGAGAACAAACGTATGGACATAAAGGGGGGAAAACTGTGGTGGGGTGTGGATGGTGGTGTGCTGAATTGGGCGATTGTGATTGACATGTATACACTGATGTGTATAAAATTGATGACTAATAAGAACCTGTGGTATAAACAAACAAACAACTAATACTAAAATTTCTTTGGGTTATTTGTATGGAAATATGTTAATATAAATGTTTCAGACATTACATGAAATTTCTAAAAATCTTATATGTTTTGGTATAATGTTATAAGTCATAATTCTAGTTATTACTTTAAAATGTATATCTCAGAAATAAGTAAATTTCCTTGTATATTGCATTATTATGAACTTTCATCAAATCTTTAACCATGTTCTTTTTTTAAGTTTTTTGTCATTTACAGACAGTTCTGGGTGTACTCTGATGCTTTTGCAAAAGTGTTCCTATAAAAGGGTTTCATCTTCAAGTAATTCATGGAAAAGACTCTGAAAAGTACAGGATTCTGGTAACTGAGTATACTGCTGAACTGAATGAATAAGCATTTTCAGAACTCTAATGGAAAACTGATGAATTTATAAAAGTGCTAACAAAAGATCAAGGTGAAAATAAAAATTAATTACATGGGACTGAGTGAACTGATGAGGATGATTATAATTTTTGTGACTTTATGTTTGAATTAAAAAAAAAGGAAAATCCCACAAGGACTCACAGGCAAAAAATATACAAATCAATTTTCACTGCAAAGTAAAGGAACTGTTACAGTGGAGGATTACTGGACTGAATGTCAATATTATGACATAGTATGAGTGTGTTTCATGTTTGGTAATTGCAATCATTGTTGATTTTGCTGTGGTCATCCATTGAGAATGCTTGGTGTCAGTTTATTTATCTCTTGTAAAAATAAAATACAGTGTGTGTGTGTGTGTGTGTGTGTGTGTGTGTGTGTGTGAAAAAATAAATTAATTAAAAAAAAAAAAAGAATGCAACTGACAAGGGCTTAATTTCCCAAATATACAAACAGCTCACAGAGCTTGATAACAAAAACACAATCAACCCAATCAAAAAATAGGCAGAAGACCTAAGTAGACATTTCTCCAAAGAAGACATACAGATGGCCATAAAGCAGCACATGAAAATATGTTCAACATCGCTAATCACTAGAGAAATGCAAATCAAAACTACAGTGAGGTACCACCTTACACTGGTCAGAATGGCCATCGCTAAAAAGTCTACAAATCAATACTCCGTAACGGCCTATATGGGGAAAAAGTCTAAAAAAAAAAAAAAAAAAAAAAAGAATGGATATATGTATATGTATTATATAACTGATTCACTTTGCTGTACACCTGAAACTAATACAAGATTGTAAATCAACTATACTCCAATAAAAGTTAAAAAAAAAAAAAGTCTACAAATAACAAATGCTGGAGAGCATGTGGAGAAAAGGGAACCCTCCTATACTGTTGGTGGGAATGTAAATTGGTGCAGCCACTATGGAGGACAGTACAGAGGTTCCTCAAAAAACTAAAAATAGACTTGCCATATGATCCAGCAATCCCACTCCTCGGCATATATCCAGACAAAACTATAATTCAAAAAGATACATGTTCATAGCAGCACTATTTACAATAGCCAAGACATGGAAGCAACCTAAATGACCATCAACAGATGAATGGATAAAGGTGATGTGGTATATATGCACTATGGAATACTACTCAGCCATAACAAGAATGAAATAATGCCATTTGCAGCAACATGGATGGACCTAGAGATTATCATACTAAGTGAAGTGAGTCAGAAAGAGAAATACAAATACCATATGATATCACTTCTATGTGGAATCTAAAATATGACACAATAGACTTTTTTATGAAACAGAAACAGACTCACAGACATACAGAATAGATTTGTGGTTGCCAAGGGGGAGTGGGGATGCGATAGAGATGGACTGGGAGTTTGGGGTTAGCAGATGCAAACTACTGTATATAGAATGGATAAACAGCAAGGTTGTACTGTATAACACAGGGAACTATATCCAATATCCTATAATAAACTATACTGGAAAAGAATATGAAAAAGAATGTATATATGTATAACTGAATCACTTTGCTGTACAGCAAAAACTAACACAATATTGTAAATCAACTATACTTCAATAAAAAATCAATTAAAAATTGTCTCAGCCTAAAAAGCATTATTTATAATAACAAATGACATTTCCTATTTTGCACGTAAGCTTAGGTAACTTGCCTAAGTCACCAGCTGGTAAGTGGCATGGCCAGGATTCAAAGCCCAGTGAATGGTCATCAACTATCCCAGACTGTGTATAGCAGAACTGCAGCAAGAAATTAGAATTAAGGAATATAATAAGAAGCACTAATAAAATAATAGGAAACTTTTGCTGTGAACTTATAGGAAGTTAAGAAGTACTGAAGTAGCTTAAGCAGAGAAAGATATGAGCTTGTTTAGCCTAAACTAGAGCAAAATCATCATCTGGTTATCTGTGCCCTAGCTTGCTATTGTGGAAGGGCCTGTGAGTTGCCTATACAATATGCACTCTTCCTTCTTCCTTAGTAGGAAATGCTGATGTTATTTGGAGTGGCAATGTGCCCAGTTTAAAGACTACTTTTCCTAACCTCCTTGGCTTCTAGGGGTATTCAAGGAAATGTAAGCAGAAGTCAAGTAGGTGGAAACCAGGGAATCTCTTTCAAAGAGGGCTGAATCAGTTGAGAGATGTGCACTTTTGCCATTCCATTTTCTTTCAGCTTGGAATGTGGACATGATGGCTGGAGCACCAGGAGCATCTTGTGACCATGGGGAGACTTTGGGCATGTAAACCAGGACTAAGGATGGTAGAAAAGAAGGTAAGAAGGAGCCTGGGCCTCTTGTGACTATGGGATTGCCACATTAGCCCTGAACTACTTACCTCTGGACTTTTATGTTTAAACAATTCCTGTCTGAGTTTTCTGTGAAAAGTTGCTGAATCCTAATTCTAAGTGATATAGTATCTTACATAATTTTTAAACTTTTAATTATCCTCAACATTTTCTTGCCAGAAATTTATAAGAACTCTTAATAAATTTTGTTCTAATTCACAATAACTTCCTTTTTTCCTCCCATTTACTTCTCTCTACAACTCATCCCTACTAGCATCAAATTCATTTCTTTCTAAAGACATGAATTTCAGTCCTACTCAGGAGCATAGTAATGCTGACCTTTCATGGGGTTCACAGTATATAATGTTAATGGAAAAAAACTGAAATATCAATAAAGGCAGAAATGAGCAATAGCTTGACCCATGATATCAAAGGGAAAAAAGATCACGGGGAATTAAAGTTAAGAACCTTGTCTAGAAACACAGGTTCAGTAATTGATGAAACCACGGCTCAAACCTGAAGTCTCCTTTGTGATGTTGGTCTTAAAGGAAGACACTGACTGTGAACTGGCAAGAAGGAAGTAGAAGGAAACTGAGGGTGATAAGTTTAGCAAAGGCCTTGGAGGGAGGGGAAGAGGATGAACAGTTCTTGTTTACGGACCATCAGAGGCCATGAGAGTGGGGGCCAATTTAAGAAAAGCAGAGCTTGGTGCAGTACAAAGAACTAAAGGGGAAGTGTGAGACAATGAAATAAGTAGGCTTAGAGGTACCTCTCAACCACCACATGGGAAGGACGTGGGTGGGGAAACAGAATTACAAGTGGGAGTACCCTGCTACAAAGAAGGGTATTCAGACAGCCTTGTCAAAATGCACAATTGCTGTTTTTTATTATCAAGTAATGCAACATTCATCCCTGACCCTGACTCTGACTATGGTGGACTTTCAGCCTCCTCACTATTTTTTTCAGTATTTTTGGAGCATTTAGCAATATGTGTTACTCGTATAATCATTCCTCCCAAAAAATGTTATTAAAAAGCCTGTGAGAACTTCAAGGATATTTGGTCCTTTCCCCAAAATCATCATTATAAAGGATTTTTAAAAATATGATGCATACTTGTTACTCAGAGATTTGTGTTAGAGAGTTACAGCTCGATGATACAGGTGGAGGCTAGTCACAATACCTAGGACTGGAAGATGCTAAGACTATAAATCCTAACTCATGCTGTTGAAGGCTCTTTCTTACCTATGGCTGATCTGTACCTTGTCATCATAAAAGTGTCTTAACTAGTTTGTAGCAAGTTACTTTGAGACATCCAGACTTCATAAGGTTAATCCTATTTCTTGGGAAATATAGTCATTAATTTTGAAGGTATACATACCAATTGGCTGTCAAGGAAGCTGTCTTCAAGTCTCTATATGTACCCTCCTTGGTAAAGTGCTGAAAATTCCTTTGTCAATAAGAAAACATTAGAGGTTTTGTCCTTTCAGCCTGATTGTAGTAATCTGATAACCATAATCAGATTCTTTTCTTAGAACCAATACTAAGATGAATTGTTCTTCCACAGGCCCAAACATTTCCACCCTAACCCCTACTCCCATCAATACCTTTAACTTTTAGGGAGAAAAGAGAGAAGTTGAATTTGAGGTACAGACATCAAAGATACAGGTAAAACCTCAGAAAGGAGAAGATGCTTTGCTTTGAATGACAGGTGGCTTTTCCTGAGATGAGGAAGACGGCTGGTAAACTTCTAATGTTGGTCACACGTGGTTGGCCTGCCAGATGTTAGTTAACCCTCAACACATCTCACACTTCCCTTTGATTTTATGCCTCACCACATCTCTGATCCGCCACAGTATCCAACATGGACAGGGCAGGGCAGGGAGTAGGGGAACAGGTGGGAGGAAGGGAAAAAGAATACAACATACAGGCTGGTCAACAGTGGGGGGAGGCTCGGGAGGTTACGGTGTCCACTTTGTACACTATTTGGTAACTTCTTTTGACTGAAACTGTGTCCTTTCCAGTCTATATCAAATGCTTCCACATCAAAACGGCCATGTCAAAGCAACAGATGTGAATGTCACGGGACCCTTTTCTCAGGGCACATTCTAAGTTCTAACTTCATATCCTCAACAAGCTGCTCTCAGATCTGTGATTGAAATTCCTGAGGTAAAACTGTGAACCTAAGGACAAAGCTTTTCCTATTGGTCTTCAGGAAGAAATAACAATCGTAAGCTTGAGAATAGTTTAATTCAGGCTTAGTTAAAATTAATGAGAGAACTCATGGGTGATAAAGGTATTTAGTGAGAAACTTCAAGAAAAAGAACTTGGACACAGGTTATTTAAGAATTCAGGGTACTTTCTTAAGAGCACATTGAACAGGAGGGTGGGAGGGAGGGGGACGTAAGAGGGAAGAGATATGGGGACATATGTATATGTATAACTGATTCACTTTGTTATAAAGCAGAAACTAACACACCATTGTAAAGCAATTATACTCCAATAAAGATGTTTAAAAAAAACAAAACTCCACAACAACAACAAAAAGAGCACATTGAACAAAGAACACTTAAGCAAAAGGCACAAGTTTCTGCTCTAAGTTTAAATTTGCACATGCCCTGTCTCTTGTTAAACTAATAAGTAGCTCTTAATGTTGGGTAAGTAATGTCTGGGAACCTCTGTGGTCTGCACTTTCAAACTACAAAGGCTTTAAGCTGTAACTTTAAGAGTATGTATGTTTGTCATAGAAAACTGAATTTCTTAGAACGTATATTACAGACAAGTGATTGTTTTATATAAAGTTGTAAACTGTTTGACATAGAAAACTGATTTTGCTCACCCACCTTGTTATAATTAACTCAATGACTATGATTTCATTAACTTCGTTATAATTAACCTCATTCATATACAAACTATGTAGAGTCTCATGCTAGATAGGAAATACATGCTAGACTCACATACTAAGATATTTTCGTGCCAGTTAGATAGTAAAATAAGATAGCATTTATAGCAGATTCACTTTCAAGACCACGATGCATAATGTCATTCTTCCATGTACTCGTCAAGTTGTTTGCCCAGGTGAATGATATATTATTCTAATAAGAGAGCTGTTTGCCCAGATGAGCAAACTGTTTGTCCTGATAAACTGATCTGCAGAATTCCCTGAAGCAAACAGTGAAGCTATTTATTAATTTACTGTCTCATCTTTCTGGGCAAGAATTTCCTGGAGCAGAGTTAAGTCATGTTGACATGGGTGGGCTCATTCTAATACCTCCTTTCCACATGTGAACAACAAATGGTTAAGGAGAAAAAAAAGGACTGACATAGAGGGACGTTCAGCCATAGAGTTTTAGAGATTGGTGAGTAGTCCAAGCTCATAAGTTCACTGTGGAAGAAACTTGAGACCCAGAGAGTTTAAATAACCTGCCCAAATTCATATAGCCAGTTAGTGAGAGTGGACAACACAAATATCTAGACATTTTGCTCCGAATCCAATGTTCTTTTCATTACGTGACTCAGCTCCTTTGAAATAGTCCTTTAAACATAGAAAAACTTAGTCTTTTATAACACCTGTAAGTGGTTCCCAGCATTGCAAGCACCTCTGCAAATGTAGTACAGATTTAAGCAAAGGCTCACCATTTGCAAAGTTATCAACTCTAACATACCTCACAAACTTCACAATGAAGAAACTCAGATATGAATGTGAAGTCTTGTTCATTTTACATTTATTTTATGTCATTAAAGACCACACTTATACTTTGACAAAAAATGTCCATTCCACCATTTGTTCTTCTGCACTCTATATTTGGAAGCTATTAACATGAACCCTTCATCTCAATTTGTACTAGAAAAGAACTCTGACTAGTACTCCAATGTCGCAACCATCACCAATGAAACACTATATAAAGATGTAGCTATTTTCTGCTGCTCATTTTTATGTCTCTTAGTCACCCAGAAAGTGTCTAATTTAGACAGTGTGTTGGTTTTATGTTTGGATTGCTGAGATAGTGGGAAGATTTATATAATATATCACATAGCCAAAAAAACTTTCTACTCTCAAGGTTCTGTGGTCGCATAAGGTAGCTATTAGCCACATGTGGCCATTTAAATTTAAATTAATTAAAATGAAATAAAATTTTAAAATCAGTTCTTTGGTCACGTATTTATATTTCCACAGTAGAACTGTGCATGTACATTCAGCAATTTCAGGGGTTATGTTGTATTTGACCACTTCACTACAAAATGTACATCACTCTAGTAAACCAAAAAGGAAGGTTATATTGATCAGGACAGGGTAACACAGAAACATGGAACCACAAAATCTCAGTGTCTTAACACAACAAAAGTTCATTTGTTCTAACCCATAGTTGAAAGTAGATGTTTCTGGACAGACGGTTCTCCTGGATACATTGCCTCTGAGCAGTGATTTGGAGAGATAGGGCCCTCTGTACTCACCCAGTCAATGTACAGAGAGAGAGAGAGAGAGAGAGAGAGAGAGAGAGAAGGAAGAAAGGAGGGAGGGAGGGAGTTAGGGAGAATGGACTTTGTCAGGTGCATGGGAGCTAGGTCTGGACATGCCACACATCACTTCTCCCCTAATCCACTGGGTATAAATAGTCTCCTGGCCCCAAACAGATGCAAAGGGGTTGAGAAAGGCTATCTTCCTATAGGCCCAGGAAGAGAATAAAACGGGATGGTGAGTACAGAGGGCTATCTCTGCCAGGAGTCAGCAACGTTCAGACCTCATCACAGAAACATGAGAATGTATTTACAGCCAGTCTCAAGATTTCATAACTGTAATAGACTGTAACATTATTCAAAAGTATTCCTTGCCCCTCACCATGGAATGATTATACAACCCTGCCCCACTGACGCCAGGCCTGGCTGCATGGCTTGTGGTGGCCCTCTCTGCAGGACTGCACATTCCCAGAGCGGCCATCTGACTGGGTTTGTACAATGTGTGTGACATGACATGCATCCTTTTCAAGCAGAAGCTTTAAGATCCATTGTAAGTTTCCGCTCTGTTTTTCTCTCTCTGCTGAAGGACTAGCAAAGCCTCAGCGAGGGGCTGCTCCTTCAGCTTATGTCTCAGGATGACAGTGACGTGGAATAGAGTCTTAGCTCCCTGCAATGGAGGTATAGCATGAGAGATAAACCTTTGCTGTTGCAAGTCCCTGAAATGCTGGGGGTTGTTTTTGACCAGAGCACAGCTTAGCCTAAGCGACTACTAAGGCATCAAAATCATAGCAGTGGATGTAGCTCTTTAGAAGCATTTTAAAAGAATAGGAATCGCTTATGATTTGTGATTAATAATAAAACATTCCTGTGAATGTAGAGAATGTGACAAAAGCAATCATTTGAATTAGGCACAACCTTTACCTTGGGCTAAAATTACTTCCCAGGTCCTGGGGAAGGGACTCTACCAGTGGCTTGAGATAGTGGAGTCGCTGCTTGCTGTGCCAGAGAGTGAAGGCCAGGGAAGGAGGGGGGTGCCTGGGGTGGGTCTGCTTCTGTGTTCTCTGGCACTATTAGTCCAGGCCCATGAAAGGGTAGAGACTTCCATCTGGATGGAACTTATACATAATAACATGTTCCTAACAAATGATTTATAGATAAATTTCTGGAATTCAACAAATCATATTGAAAACCAAAAATGTGGTTCTGCAGGAATGTAGCTAAAAGGAATAGAAAAGTTTATGGCTCTTCTATTCAACCATAAAACACATTTTGTGAATTGAAGAAAATTTAGGTTTCATAAACTTTGCAAACAACAATGAAAATCAAGTAATCAAAAGCTGAAAGAGAATTTAGCTATCTAATTTATCTACTTATTTCCAAAGTTTCAGGCAAAAGGAGTCTTATAGCAAAAGGATTTTTATCATCCTTGTTTTGCTTTTCTAAAGTCTAAGTTTCTTTGCTGTTATTTTAAGTAAATTCTCATTAAGTCTTCACCTAGGATGGAAAACAACCATCTGTCATATAACACTTCAGTGACAGTCAATTACTGATTATTCAAGGCCACAGAGTAGCAAGAGATCAGTGTCATCAGTGTACCATGAAATCAAATCAATAAATACGTTTTCTCTATGCAAGGCACTGCATTAGATACCATCACAGATGATTTAAACTCTTTACAAGAACCTAAAATGTTCTTGGGCTTCAGCTTTGGGCTTCCCTGGTGGTGCAGTGGTTAAGAATCCGCCTTCCAATGCAGGGGACATGGGTTGGAGCCCTGGTCCAGGAAGATCCCACATGCCGCGAAACAACTAAGCCCGTGCGCCACAAGTACTGAAGCCTGCACGCCTAGGGCCCGTGCTCCACAACAAGAGAAGCCACCGCGATGAGAAGCCCGCACACTGCAAAGAAGAGTAGCCCCCGTTCACTGCAACCAGAGAAAAGCCCACGCACAGCAACGAAGACCCAATGCAGCCAAAAATAAATAAAATAAAATAAATTAATTTAAAAAATTTTAAAATGTCAGCTTTCTTCAATGGTCCTGACTATGAGCATCAATATTACCATTTTAAAACTAATAGTAGGGGCTTCCCTGGGGCTTCCCTGGTGGTGCAGTGGTTCAGAGTCCGCCTGCCGATGCAAGGGACGCGGGTTCGTGCCCCGGTCCGGAAGGATCCCACGTGCCACGGAGCGGATCCCACGGAGCGGCCCGTGAGCCGTGGCCGCTGGGCCTGCGCGTCCGGAGCCTATGCTCCGCAACGGGAGAGGCCACAAAAAAAAACAAAAAAAAACAAAAAAAAACAACTAATGGCAAAATGGCCTCAAGGCCTGTAGAATCAAAGAAAATAAGAAAATTAACATAGATTTTTCCAACCCACTGAACAAATCTCTATGAATGATAGTCACCAAACTTCATGATAACACTTTTAACTCTCCTTCATTTCTAACCTTTTGATTTTCTCAAAACAATTTCTAAAACCTTTATGAATGGAAATACTACAAACCTCATGTAAGTATTTTCTATGCACAGTCCAAAGAGTGGGGACTGCAAAGAGCCTTTTCCTCGAGAATGATTCATCTGCTCAGGACAGAAATATAGATATAAGAAAAAACTGGAAAACTACAATACAGAACATAATTGTCTGTACCACAGGAAATTGAGTTTTTCTCCTTGCCATAAAATCAGAAGGATACATTCAGATATTTACCACCACCTCTCTGAACTTGGTTGTTAATGAACAGTTTCCTGTTCTACCATGCTATCTTTAAATTCTCCTTTATTTGGAATGGAATAAGTTTAAGTAGCTCTAACAAGCATACACTGGCAAGTTTTCACTTGTAGCAGCTAATTAAAAACAGCTGCAACATTAGTCTTTGTAAACAGGATGCATCTTAGAGCAATTACTATCATAATTCCACCAGACAGCAGGGTTTTACAGTGCAGACACATCAGCAGATACTTCCTCCCCTGCAATCTGCTGTGCAGGGACTTCTAGATTTGCTTTTGCTTTGGCTAAATTGATGAGGTACATATAGATGTAAAGAGACAAATTTAATGACAACTAAAATTACATAGGTCAGTGTTCTTTTTCTGTTAGAATTATAACAAGTATATCCCAATAATAAGTAAAATTTGCTAAGAAAACTGAATTATGTTCCAAAAGCCGGTGAGTGAGAAATATTTTTTGACAATTAGCTTAGCTGACTTTGAGAATGTGCTAAAACATAACCCTTCCTGTAATGCATAAGATAACCAGCTGTCTTGTTGCATTTATATGCATAAAATGAAGGGCTCCTAATAGTAACTTTAAATGATTTCAAATGTTAATTAGAAAAAAAATCAAGTCTAAAAATAACTGTTTTCATTTCATAGCCAGAATTTCTACACACCATGGCATTCAATACGACAAATTAGTAAAAAGTGGAATTTTTAATAAACAACTCTTTAGTTCTTTTATGCATCTATTCAAATGCTAAAAATATTCCTAAATTCATTCGTGATTCCACTGTAAAAAGTAATATTCCAACTTCCACGTAAAGATGGATTGAAAACATTTATTTTTTCTACCTCCTGACGCTCCTCTAAAGCTACAGTCGAATAAATTTTTAAATGTGTATGTATTAATAGATACATACATACACACGTACATACAAGAGAACGTGACAGGAACCAACAGCAACAATCTATTAAAAGCTGGGATACACAGGGATGAGGAGTCACTGACACCCCAGACTGAGAAAGCGAATGTCCCTTAATAACATTACTGTAAGGATTAAATGGGATCATGTATGTTAAAAAAATAAGTGTCCAATAAATGCAAATTTTATTATTAATAAAATGTTTACAAATGGTGATCTTCTGGAAGACGGCATGACATTTGATTTAGCAGGACAATATTAGGAGGAAAATGTAACCTGTTGAGACCAGAGTTGTGAATTACTGAAGGAAAGGCTCTATTTTAGACTCCTCGAGGGGACCGTGTACTTGCAGCAGGATGAGGGTAACCTTGCGTAGGAAACCCTTTGCAGAAGGGAATGAAGAGACCCAAGTGAAAAGCATATTTGGAAATCTGATCGCAGGAAACATCAAGAGAAAGGCCTTACTCCAGAATCATAAGTAGATGCGTGACGGGTGCCTATTTTAAGGCATCTTGAGTCCCTCTTTAGATGGAAGGCTAAGTGCAGCTCAGACTCTTCCAGAAGACATTAGAGAATACACCCACACATCTACGAAGAACGTGGGAAAGCAGACCCAGAAGACATGTCTCAGTGGGTGACTGCAAGGTCTAGACAGAAATTCTCAGGGCTCTCTGAGCAGATCACTAGAGCTGACTATCGGGCCAAGGAGTTCAGAAACACTGAAGTCCCCGTCTGGACGTCACTCGCTGTGCACTGCAGAAGGGAAAGGATGTCTAAGAAAGAAATTCTAGTCTGGGCTCAGTTGGGCTCAGTGAATAAATAGGGCTTTGCTTCTTTGCCTGGGGAATCCCAGGGGAATCCTTCACTTTAAGTTCCCCTTTAATCCTACTACAAAAATATGAATTCAGCCTAACACACAAACTGCATATATATTTTTTGAAAAATCAGTAGTATAGCTATGAAAATATTTTGCTTATTTCCATGCTTTTGGTATCAAGAAAGTAGAAATTTAGATTCCTTTACTATTGAACCTACTGTTGGGGTTCAGGATATGCTGCTCGAAAATATGGTACCTTGGCATATCAAATATTTTAGGATGAAGGAGTTTGAGAAAATGACAGAGGCAAGGAAGGTCATAAAACTCTCATGTGAGACATGCCCTCCTCTTATGAGAAGAAAGGCACATCCTTCATTCTGGAGACAGACGGACACAGAAAAATCCAAAGAATCAGGCCTTGCTAAGGTTCCCCCAGCTTACTTCAGTAATCTCATACACTTTGACCCACCATATTTCTCCACAAATGTCCACTCTTCATCAAATTTGCTCAAAATAGTATTATAAAAATACTCAGGTTTAATAGTTTCTTCGGGTCTTCACTTCCTGATGAAAGTATCACACAAAATTTATATTGTTAATGTCTTTGTCAGTTTAATTTTCAGGTCCAGCCAAGGACCCTAAGAGGGTTGAGGAAAGCTTATCGTATCATTAGATTTTAAGCACTGGCACAAATAGGAAGAAAAACAACTTACCTCAAAATGTGTTTTATCTATTTTAAGAAGGGATCAATATTTTTCTATTAGCTTTAACTTAGGTTAATATGGATTGATAAATATACCAATAACAAAAGTTTCTACTTCGTAATATACACTTCATCTAGAAACTGCTTTTATCATTTATTTAAAATATAAGTATGTTCTTGGAATTGTTTCTGGTGGGAATGACATCCAGAATCTGGTGTAAATGGGTTTCGCTGCAGAATTGCTTTATCACTCGAGGTGTGGCCTGCAGTTTCTACAGAGGCACAGACTACTTTACACAGAAAAAATGCAAAGCATGGTCCCTTCACTTGTGGAGTAACCCCCTCTTAAAGGATTATTTACTTTTCAGTGGCCTTAAAAGAACTATGAAGTACTTCACGTTCTTTAGGTTAATATTTTACACTCTCCAAAACCTATCCCCATGTGGAGAGAAGAGGCTGCTATCTGTTACAAGTGGAGTGCTGTTTTAAGTAAGGAACAGCTATTTTCCTGGAAATAAAACCCCTTATACTAAAATGCAAGACAAAACTTCCCTCATCCCAGCTGGAAGGTGCTGAATTGAGTGACCCCCAGATGCCAGCCTGCAGTGCGCCAGGACAGCCAGCAACGGTAACAGAGCAACTCCCTACAACAGCAGCGGGGAGAGCTGCCGGCCCTTTTACCTACCCGGTCAGTCAGTCGCCAGGCTCCTGCACAGCTTTAGAGACTACTGAGAACCAAACAAGTGGCCACCTGCCTGCCTTTCTAATATTTCTGACTTTCTAATAAGTCATGAGATTCTTGCTTCGGTGGTCTGTCTACCAGACAGGATATCCCAGAGCAGAGTCTCCAGCATGAATCAAACCGAAGTTAATCACATTTGAATCAAATCCAATCTTAAATTTCTGTAAATCAGGGACTGATTTGCTGATCTAGCAAACAGATTAGTTTCCTTTAACCCTGGTCCTGTCCTATCTTACCTTTCTGTCCTTTTCCTGGAAACTGCAGCTTAAGTCCCAGCGAGAACTGTGGTCAAGCCTGTTTAGTTGCAACAGGCAGGCAACCAGCATTGCAGTCCAGTGGACAATACTTTGACCATGGCCTGTTCTTTTTAAAGCTCATGCTTTGACCTCTTTGATGCTGAGCCCATTCTCTCATTTAGGCTGTGTTCAATGGTGATCTCTTGATATTATGAATCAGAATTATTCTGAGTTCTGAGAGTGACACATAAGAAGCGATTATTCTCCCCTATCAGCCTACTATGTAATTAAAGATATGACTAAATCTTATGAAATTACAGCTATACCAGGAAGAGTATAATTTAGGTAATACACACTGTAAGTGGTTTAGTAATTGATACCTGTAAAAATAACTTCTGCTGTTTTTCTCCATAAGATAAAAAAACAAACCAAAAACTGCCCATCATCACACAATCACATTAGCATATGCATATATCTACTTTGTAGACAGGGTCATCATATGCATACACTTCTGCAATCTGAATTTTTACTTGATACACATTCTTTTTTTTTTTTTTTTTTTTTTTTTGCGGTATGCGGGCCTCTCACTGTTGTGGCCTCTCCCGTTGTGGAGCACAGGCTCTGGACCCGCCGGCTCAGAGGCCATGGCTCACGGGCCCAGCCGCTCCGCGGCATGTGGGATCTTCCTGGACCATGGCACGAACCCGTGTCCCCTGCATCGGCAGGCGAACTCTCAACCACTGTGCCACCAGGGAAGCCCTTGATACATACACATTCTAAACACATCTATGTCACTATTTTTAACAGCTGCAAATAATTTCACTAAGCTAATCATTTATACTGTTTACACATTTTTATCATTATATGGAATTTTTCCAATAATATTATTTTACATAAATATTTAGACTCTTTTAACATCACTTTTTTCAATATATTTTTACTAGTTTCCCTTAAAAAAAAAAAACTCAACTCCTCCCATTTCTCCTTAGCCATCCTCACTCCTCCAGCCAGAAAACCAGGGTTAGGCATGGACATGTACACACTACCAAATGTAAAATAGCTAGCTAGTGGGAAGCAGCCACATAGCACAGGGAGATCAGCTCTGTGCTTTGTGACTACCTAGAAGGGTGGGTTAGGGAGGGTGGGAGGGAGATGCAAGAGGGAGGAGATATGGGGATGGTATGTATATGTATAGCTGATTCACTACATTATAAAGCAGAAACTAACACACCATTGTAAAGCAATTATACTCCAATAAAGATGTTAAAAGAAAAGTGTTATAAGAGATCCAAGAGTGAGTTTAAGGATAAGGAGACAAAGTAGCTTGCTGGTAAGTCTATTTCCCTTAAAGACTCTAAGGTTTCTGGGTGAAGAAACCTTGTCTTTTCATCTCTATATCACCAGTACCCAGAATAAAAGCAAACTAATCCCTCCCTCTCACAAAGATCCCAGCAGCTTGGTGACTCCAGCTAACAATAATCAGGATACTCCACCAGCCACTTACTCTGTCCTCCTCGGGTAAATGGTCCTTCTAGACTTACCACATGGAGGCAGATAAAAGCCAGCCAGTAATGAATACATTAGCATTCAGTCCTAAGTAGAAACAAATATTAAAGTAGGGAAAGGAAGAAGGTAGGGAAAACTGATGCAAAGAAGGGAGAAGGGAAGGAAAAATCTGTCTTAAGGACTAGTGCTCAGTTCCAGCAGTTTTAGTGCTATAAGTTTAAAAATACAAATATACAAATAAAAAAAGAAAAGCATTTATATTGCTAGCTCTTCCATAACTGTGACATAAGCCTTATATTTACTCCAGATGGGTAAGAATAAAGGGTGCCCTGGGTGAGGTAACGTGGAAGAAGAAAAAAGTACTGAATGCTGTGTGTGCAAGATCTTAAGTTAAGTTATAAAGGAAAGGAAAGCATCAAAATCTTGTTCTATGTGGGAATACTGCATATCACACTTCCTAGGGACCTAATCTATGATGTGATTACATTTTTAAAATGACAGTAAAGGCTTAATTTCTAGTTCCCACCACATCCCCATCAGGGGTTGGCTATGGCTCTCAGAGTAGGCTAACAGACCTGCCCTGCCTGGAGCACTGCCAACCATGCTGGCAGAGGGAAGAGAGAACACCGCGTATCATACAAGTGCCCCTAAGTCTCCCACTTGAAAAGGACATCTGTCTCACATTTCAGAGGCCCAAACTAGTCAAGGAGCCATGTTTGACTTCAACAGGGCAGGAATGTACAATGTTCCTGTACAGAGGCACCCACAGAGAGGGTACGGAATTTTTCAGAACAGTCTTCCATAGAGAACATCTTTGTTTTGATCTCAGTCTCAAAAAATTTTTTCTTATCATTTTACTATTTTAAGAATGAATTTGGGGACTTGCCTGGCAGCACAGCGGTTAAGAATCCGCCTGCCAATGCAGGGAACATGGGTTCGAGCTCTGGTCTGGGAAGATCCCACATGCCGCGGAGCAATTAAGTCCGTGCACCACAACTACTGAGCCTGCACTCTAGAGCCCGTGAGCCACAACTGCTGAGCCCACATGCCACAACTACTGAAGCCGGCGCGCCTAGAGCCCCGTGCTCTGCAACGAGAAGCCACTACAGTGAGAAGCCCGCCCACCGCAAGGAAGAGTAGCCCCCACTCACCGCAACTAGAGAAAGCCCATACACAGCAACGAAGACCCAACGTAGCCAAGAATAAACAAATGAATAAATAAATTAAAAAAAAATAAAAGAATGAATTTGGGTGATTATTTTAAATCTTATATTTGAAGGACAAGTCACTTAACCTCTGTGGGCCTCAATTTGTCTGAAATATTATGTGATGGGACTAAATCGGGGTTTCCAACCGCGGCAGTATTGACATTTGGGTGTGGCAGCTGCCCTGTAAACTGCGGGGTGCTTAGCAGCATTCCTGGCCTCCACTCCTAGATGCCAGTAGCACCCAGCCCGGATCTGATAACAAAAATGTCTCCAGACACTGCCAAATGTCTCCCTAGTTGAGAGTCACTGCGCTAGATGATCTCTTACGTTTCTTCAAATTCTAAAATTCAGTGCTCCACTAATCTATGTTCAAACCAGTAAGACCCTTTGCCAAATTTTAGACACACAAAATATGCCAGTCTAGGAAATAACTATAATCTGTAAAGTGACACTTTGGAAGTAAGGCTTCACTTGCTGTAAACCCAGAAACTAGATCCATGAACCTTCTATTATGCTAACTAAAATACTGTAATATTTAAAGAATAAAGTACACTACAGGGAAATGAGCAAACAGTATTCCTGTAGAAGGTGTGGAACTAGATCTTTTTATATAAGTAATATTTAGGCTCCATCCCAAGAAGGTTTTGTTTGTAAGTGGTTTGGACCTATTTTATTTATTGAATTTACATCCTGCCTCATTCCAAAAGCATCTGAGGCAGCTTGCAAAGAGGCATACATAATAAAAATAGAAAGAAAATAATAAAAATAGGGGGAAATAGGTAACGAACAAGAAGAAACAAATGTTCCAATCATAAAAGTCAGTATCATTTCTGGGACTGTGCATAAAATGTAGCTCAGAATTTCAGGATGTCTAAGGGAAAGTTGGAAATAAAATAGTTATATAATGTGCATTGTCAGAGAATAAAAATTATTTTCTAGAGAAACAAGGTTTTTCTTAGGATTAAACTCAGAGACATGTTTCATGTAAGAAGGACCCATATTCTATGGTTTCACAGGAAAAGGTAGTTCTCATATCATAGTTAAATATAATTTAAAAGCATAACTTTTAAACACAATTTGGTGAAGGTGTTTCTTTGGGAAGCTAAAGCAACATGGGTAGTTTTCCAATAAAAGCTATCCAATGACCTAGGTGATCCAAGGATCAGATGTCGTTTGCCTACAAGAGTGGTTTTCAAAATGTAGTTGCTAGAGAAAACTTTTCTTCAAAGAAGATAAGCTTCTAGAGAAGTCTTGTATATACAGCAGATTGAGGCAAAGCTGCACCTCTCCTTCCCATCACTGTCTCTCTTCCTCAGAAGGATCCTGTGACAGAGTTCAAAAGCCACTAACCTAGAGAATAAAACTTCAAATGCCTAGAATAGATTCAACAATTCAACAAATACATATTATACTCCTGCTAGGTATTAGAGTACATATTGTTTTATATATTATTCTTCGTAAAAATGTTTTCAGTTAAACTTTTGAGAAAATTGACAGTACCCAGTACAATTCCAACAGAGCCTGCAGCCCTAATTAAGCCCAGGTCCTTAGACTTAACAGAGTTCATCTTCTGTTAAGGAATGAGAGCTCCTGACCAGGATTCACATCCAGGTGCAAGGCAGTCCCATCTCCTCAGAACAGACAGGCACAAAGTCACGATTCTTCTCACGAATCTGTTTTGGATCCACTCAGGAACCTGACCTAGTGATTGGTTCACATCCAAAGTTTCTACATTGCTGAGCATTGCTGACGCAATCTGAGCCTAAAAATCTTTTCAGCACCGATATTACCAGTGACCATCCACTGCTTTGACTTTCTGGTTCCTGTCAGCCAAATGCCAGGTAACTGTTCTCACCTCAGTCTCAAGGACTGCCTCGCAGCACCTCCTACTCCTCTCTCTCAAGGTCAGGATAGAGCCACCCTGAGCAACTGGTTCCCATTCTCTGCCCTTAGACCCTCACCAGGCCTTGTTCCTCAGTCCCGAACCGGGCCCTTTAAAGCAGAAGGCTCACTGAGGCCAAGTCCTACCAGGTAAGTAGAAAAACAAGGAACAAGAAACTGCACCAGGAAAAAAGGAACTTTGAATCCTTCACTCTCCCACCAGGAACACAAAAGTATGCATTCTCAGGTTTATCTCACTATTCAAATGGAAATGCAAGGCCCTCCTTGAGAAACAGTGGGAGGTGAGGAAGAACTATAGCTTGCAAAAGCTCAGTCATGTGTTAGTAGCTAGTTCTAAAATACATTACATAATCTGATGTAACTGACAGCATGAATAAGCCATAGAATGCAATCCTGTAACTGAATTAATTAATACTAATAAAGTATCAGAGCAGTCTGATACTTCTCATTTACACGTTGAAGAGTGTCTATCAAACTTATCTTTGTTTTATCAGTTAGTATTGTGAATTTCTTCTCCGTAATAGGTATAAAAGATAGACATTAAAAAATATATCCAACTTTCAATAATAACAGCCAACACTTACATAGGCCCTATTATAAGCCAGGTGTTGTTTAGAGGGAAGAAAATACATTTATTTATATAAATATAAATACATGCCATCTCCTTTTAACCTTAATATTATAAGTACATTATTATTTCCTTTTTAAAGGTGAGGAAACTAACTCACAAGGAAGTTGTTACTTCCGCAAGATCAAAAAGCTAATGAGGGCTTCCCTGGTGGCACAGTGGTTGAGAGTCCGCCTGCCGATGAAGGGGACACAGGTTCGTGCCCCCGTCCGGGAAGATCCCACATGCCGCGGAATGGCTGGGCCTGTGAGCCATGGCCGCTGAGCCTGCACGTCCGGAGCCTGTGCTCCGCAATGGGAGAGGCCACAGAAGTGAGAGGCCTGCACACCGCAAAAAAAAAAAAAAAAAAAAAAAAAAAAAGCTAATGAGTGGTAGGGCTGAGATTGGTTTGCGGACATTTGGTTCTGTCCAAAACGTCCATAAGCCATTTGGTCCACACCAAAAGGTCCTTGATGTTTGGTCCTGTTCAAACCACTTAGCACAAACCGAATATGCTCACGGACATTCTGGATCAAATTTCAAGCACTTTTTGGCATGGACCAAATGCCTTATGGACGTTTTGGAGAAAACCAAATGTCCTGCAAGGCTGGGATATGATGCAAGGAAGCTGGGCTGCAGAATCTGTGCTCTTAAACACTACGAAAGACTCTTCCTGGGTTTCACATATGACATGACATTAGGAAGATCAATGTCAAATAAGAATGATTCTCAGCTACTTCCCTATAATTGCTATGTGCCCGTAAAAGGAGAAATAATTTTAAAGTCTGAGCAAAACATGAATATATATGAACAACTGCAGCAGGCCCAAATCCTGTTATGTATTCTCCAGCCTGTCATAAATGCATTTTTGCTTTTCTATCTCCGAATATTGACAATAATTTTATTTCTTATTTTCATTTCATTCCAATAACACAGCTTTCATACATTTACGAATTAGGTAGTAGCTGAAAATATCTGATTATTTGGTGGTCTACATAACCTAGACTTGACTCTGGAAAAAAGAAAAGAATATTTAGAATTTATGATATGGAATCTGAAGCTTCCTTTTGAATTGATTTAAAACAAGTTTATTATTTTCTTATGAAAATAATGCATGTTATGGTAGAAATTTTTAAAATACAATCTGAGAAAAAGAAAGCTAAAACTCATGGCCCGGTGATAACCAATGCAAACATTGTGGTGTACAGCTTTTTAATTTATTTCTATGCTGATACCAGCTACCACTTACCAGGCATTTAAAGATTATAAGACACCATGCCAAGCACTTATTATGTTTTCTCATAGAATTTTCACGAAAACCTACAGGGCAAATATTATTCTTCTTCTCAATTTTTTGGTAACAAGAGTAGAGAGGTCTAGAAACCGCAGCCAAGGGTTCCAACCTAGGACTATAGGGACTGCTGATACTATGATCCCAACGAGGCAGGCATCCCATCTATAACCCCGCTTCAGGCACTGTGTTGGGTAGAGGCTTAACAAATGTGGTTAGCTTTCACTTCCCCCAATTTTATCCCTTTTTTCATTTACTCACAAGTTCCCTGGTTTACTTTAACTCAATATTCCTCAACTTGGGCAGTAATGGCATCGTTGTCTGAATCACTCTTTGTTGTGGGGTCTGTTCTGTGCAATGTGGGATGTTTGGAGGTTTAGCAGCATCCCTAGCCTCTACCCACTAGATGCCAGTAGCCTTCCCCTAGTTGTGACAACCAAAAATGTCTCCAGGCACTGTGGGAGGGGGAGGGGAGACAAAACAGCCCCCATCTGAGAGCTACTGCAGTTTCATAAATTGTAACAATCTTTGAAAACTCGTAGCCTGATTTAGTCTGTTAACTGAGAAACAATTTTCTCATAGAAACAATTCAATAAAGATTATCTATGAATCTCCTTTTTTTTTTTTGGCGGTACGCGGGCCTCCCACTGCCGTGGCCTCCTCTCCCGCAGCAGGAGAGCCCTATGAATCTCCTTTTACAAAGAGCCCCTTCAGAATTCTTGAAGGGGTCCACATGTAGTTCTCTCTGGTTTCTAGGTATTCTGCATCGTTTTACTGTTGTTTTTGAATAGTTGAATCCCTGCAAATCTTCAAATCAGTCAAGTTATAAATTAGTTTGAGGCTAATTGCCAAATCCTCTTAAAAAATAAATTTTGGGGCTTCCCTGGTGGTGCAGTGGTTGAGAACCCGCCTGCCGATGCAGGGGACACGGGTTCGTGCCCTGGACCGGGAAGATCCCACGTGCCGCGTAGCAGTTGGGCCCGTGAGCCATGCCCGCTGGGCCTGAGCGTCCAGAGCCTGTGCTCCTTAACGGAAGAGGCCACAGCAGTGAGAGGCCCGTGTACCACAAAAAAAAAAAAAAAAAAAAAAATTTTAAGAGTATCTCCTCAAATACTTTTATACAAATCTGGTCAATTCCTGCAGTCTCTTTTCAAATATCTCTTTTAGTATTTCTAGTCTTTGTTCTCATAATACTCTATGAGTGTATATACTCTATTTATTTGATACCATGAGTATATATACTCATGAACCCAATTCATCATTATTGCAGTTCCTCTGAGTCTGAAGTAAAATTCAAGCCCCCAAGGAATGCTTTATCTAACCTGTCATAGTCCCCCTCCTTGGATCTTTCTCTAGGGGAGATCTCCCCTGGTTCAGCAAAAGCAGGGCAGTGTCATCTAATTATGCCCCTATGATCCCAGACTTGCCATTTCACCTACACTGTCAGGATGCACAGCTATCAGGGAGCTCATTAAAAATAATTTTGGGGCTTCCCTTGTGGTGCAGTGGTTGAGAGTCCGCCTGCCATTGCAGGGGACATGGGTTTGTGCCCCGGTCCGGGAAGATCCCACGTGCTGTGGAGCGGCTAGGCCCGTGAGCCATGGCTGCTGAGCCTGCGTGTCCGGAGCCTGTGCTCCGCAACGGGAGAGACCACAACAGTGAAAGGCCCGCGTACTGCAAAAAAAAAAAAAAAAAAAAAAAAAAAAAAAAAAATAATAATAATAATTTTGATGAAGAGCAGAAATACTGACAATTAGCTCCAGTGACCTTCTAAAATCCATTTTACCTCTTGAATTTTTCCCCACTGCAGTAGTGAAATTGTTTTCTAGAGTGTTAATGGATTCACTTTTGTCCTTTGAGGTCCTTGAAGAACAATCTTTCTCTTTATCAACGTGCTATTGAAATGTGTTTCTGAATCCACACTGCAGTGTTCCCACTTTGACCCTCACAACTAAGGAACAGAGATAGAGACACGTTATATTTGGCTTTCTCTAATTACCCCAACTACCTCTATAACAAATACCATAAACTTTCATTTGACAACAGGGAGATTCCCAGTCCATTTACCCTCCTCCATGCAGTGAACATTTTGTAGTCTAAAATACCACCTGGTTTGATGTCAATAAAAAAGAGAAAAAAGACAAAATAGATTATGTGGTAGTCAACTATCCTTAGTCTCACTTTTGAACCATATATTATGATTCATCTTCAGTTTACATAGTGCCAAGAACTGATTGTTAACTGAACTCCTGAGAATTAGTGCATAATAGCCTGGCCATTAAAACTGCAAAAAAAAAAAAAAAGTATAATAGTAAATCAATACTATTGATAAAACAAGACAAATTCTACGAATTATCAGAGTAATTAACAGAAGCTGCTATAATAGACAAACCTGTAAATCTAAACGGTTTAACTCAACAAATGTTTATTTCTCACTCAGTTAAGTAAAAAGTAGATTGGATGGCTCTCCTCCAGCTATGTCATCTGAACCACACCTCTCCAAATTCATTTCATTAGGGGAAGAAAGGGACAAAGGAAACATGCTGGCTTATAAGTGACACTAGCAAATTCTGTTCGCAGATCATTGTCTAAAACTAGTCTCAGGACCCTAACTCAACTAAAAAGGAAGTTGGGGGAGCTTCCCTGGTGGCGCAGTGGTTGGGAGTCCGCCTGCCGATGCAGGGGACACGGGTTCGTGCCCCGGTCCGGGAGGATCCCACATGCCGCGGAGCGGCTGGGCCCGTGAGCCATGGCCGCTGAGCCTGCGCGTCCGGAGCCTGTGCTGCGCAACGGGAGAGACCGCGACGGTGAGAGGCCCACGTACCGCAAAAAAAAAAAAAGTAAGTTGGTAAATGTAAGGGACACATGGAGTATTTGGTAAGCACTAGAATCCATGTTCAAAAGATATTACTATAATACTGAAAAACTGAAAACAGCAACTTCTTCATTCCATTTAAATATTATTATCAAGACATTAAAAGTTTTTCAAGCTCCTAATATAACCTTGAGTGAACAAGCAAGATACAAACTGAATATATATTATCTTTTAAAGAAAACTACAGGAAAACAACTTTGTTGGTAACTGTTTGTTACCAACAGTTATCTCTGTATAGTATGATTATAGGTAATTTAATGTTATTCTCTATATACTTCTTTATTGTCAAATTCTCCACAATGAGCATGTATTAAGAATTTATATCAATCAAATAAAATTAGAGTATCAACCTACTTCAGTACATTGTGCATAATAAACCCTCAATTACTGCATGAATGAAATGAAAAGGAAACAGGAAGAATTAAATGAGATTTGTTACATTCTTACATAAAATTCTATTACAATGGAATTCAAATTTTATTTTATTTTTTTATAAATTTATCTATTTATGTATTATTTATTTAGTTTTGGCTGTGTTGGGTCTTCGTTGCTGCACGTGGGCTTTCTCTAGTTGTGGTGAGTGCGGCTTTCTCTTCGTTGCGGTGTGCGGGGTTCTCATTGTGGTGGCTTCTCTTGTTGCGGAGCACGGGCTCTAGGCACGTGGACTTCAGAGGTTGTGGCACGCGGGGTCAGTAGTTGTGGCTCACGGGCTCTAGAGTGCTGTCTCAATAGTTGTGACACACAGGCTTAGTTGCTCCGCGGCATGTGGGATCTTCCCGGACCAGGGCTCGAACCTGTGTCCCCTGTGTTGGCAGGTGGATTCTTAACCACTGTGCCACCAGGGAAGTCCCCAAATTTTATTATTTCTTTTAATTTTAATTTTTAATTTTTTAATTTTTATTTTTTTTGCAGCACGCAGGCCCCTCACCGCTGTGGCCTCTCCCGTTGCGGAGCACAGGCTCCGGAGGCGCAGGCTCAGCGGCCAAGGCTCACGGGCCCAGCCGCTCCGCGGCATGTGGGATCCTCCCGGACCGGGTCAGGAACCCGTGTCCCCTGCATCGGCAGGCAGACTCTCAACCACTGCGCCTCCAGGGAAGCCCCAAATTTTATTTTTTAATCAAAGAATCTCTCTTTCCTATTAGAAGACAAAGCTTTGATGAATAAGGGTTAGAATTATAACAGGTAACATTATTGGCAAGTTACCATTAGCCAGGCATGTGCTAAGCATATCACATTCTTTATCTTATTCATTCCTCAAATTCATATTTTGAAACAAGATTATACCCATTTACAGATCTGGAAGTTTGGACACCTAGAGGGGAAAGAGGATTTGACTTCAGATAGCATGACTCTGGAGCCCGCACTCTTAACCACTACCCTATACATGTCAATTATTTTTTGACATTGAAAAATCATAATTTACATTGCATTCTTCCAAAGATTGCTAAACGAAAGTAAACTTTTAAGAAGTACAATGGATACAGCAGATTGGTGCTTAACATCCATTCTAACTTTTGCGGCACGCGGGCCTCTCACTGCTGCGGCTTCTCCCGCCGCGGAGCACAGGCTCCGGACGCGCAGGCCCGGCGGCCACGGCCCACGGGCCCAGCCGCTCCGTGGCATGTGGGACCCTCCCGGACCGGGGCACGAAACCGCGTCCCCTGCATCGGCAGGCGGACTCCCAACCACTGCGCCACCAGGGAAGCCCATTCTAAGTTCTTTCTGATGAGCCTTCTTTCCAGCAGAAGCTGGAATATTAAAATTTGCATTTTCTAAGACTGTATTGCAGGTAGGTTTTTGAGTGCGATTTAGGGTCACCGTAGACACACCTGTGTGGGATTTAGCCAGGGGAAGTGAGGCTAAGGTTACAGCTGTTTCTGCTATCCAGCATGGTCATGGAGGAATTTTCCTTCTCGGTTACAGTCCTACCAGAGATTGCAGTGTCAACTCCCTCACTTCATGGCTGTTGAAGGGTGTGATATGGGGCATCCATTTACTGTGCATATTATAGCAGGCAGGGCATGGTTCTGGAACCAGCAACAGTATCTGCAGTTTCCTGATCATGCCGGCTTCTTTACTATAGTGGTGTATAATGTACTATAGTGGTATAACTGAAGCTGACAGCTTCCCAATATCAGAAAACTGAACAAAAATCCATGAAGAGTCACAGATGCATTAAAAAATATTCATCCAGAGCATTCTATTTGCTAGACACTACATAGTACTAGGTGATAGGAATACAATGACAAGCAAAATATACATGTCCCCACACTTAGGGAGCTTACAGCCTAGTTGTGGGAGCAGATATTAACAAAATAATTATACAAATAAATACTTATTTACAAATTCTGATTACTCAAAGTTTTGCCTTTCATCTTATTCCCTGAGCAGTGAAAATCATCAAGAATTGCTAGAATTCACATCAACGTACTGAATGTTTAGTCCAGTTTATTGATCTTAACCTTCAAACTAAGGTAAGTTACAATCAGGAGTTTAGATATCAAATAAAGACAAATTCAAACCAGTAATGATGACAATGCAAAACTTCCAAGAAGACCTTCTAGCATATGGCTACAATTCAACAATTACCGTAAGCAAAACTATTCTCTCCTAAAGACAAAGAAAAAAAAATACAATCATGATGTCAGTGCTGTGGAAAATAACTGGTCATATTGACATACTGTTAATGGAGTCTATGTCTCTGGTTGAATAATATTGATTTCACTAATGTTCTTTCTAGTGTCAGCTCCCTTTCACTTGTCATATGGTATGCCATCTTTCAGCTTGGAAGGATTACTACTCAGCATTATGATGAGTAATGGTTTGGCAACGGGTGTCTTCAGGCTCATATCTTTTACCATGTTGGGGGGGGGCTGAGTAAGTCATGTAAGATTGGATTTAGGGTAATCTGAAGACATAATTATATTCAAATCATTTTTCTTTCTGGATCTGAGCAGATTATGGGCAATATTGGGTATTACTGTACCATTAAGGCTTCCAGAGAAAAGATAAACATATTGCTCATCAAGTCATAGAGTTAACCTATCCCGTAAAAAGTTTTTCTTAATAAATGATGTTAGATACTTATAAGGTTATATCATAGTCTTGTTGCAAATAAAGCAAATTTGGATAGTGCTTAAGTACAAGTGAAATATTATCTACCTTCATTTGTTTTAACTTTTAACTATATAAGGAGGAAAAGGAAAAATTAGTACATATATGTATATGTGTGTATGTGAGAGAAAGAGAAAGGGAGAGAGAAAGATCTGAAACTTAATTATACAAAAATATGTTTCATCATTAACAGGAGAATCTACCCATCTCAGTTTCTTGCACTTAATAAACCTTAGATTGTTGCATGAATGAATGAATATGAAACACAAAAACAATTTTAGTGGCACCACTGTATTTCAAGACAATTTAGATTTTCATACCAGATTATAAGAATTAAAACTAATTTGAATCAGCTAGCTCTTCTTAGCCAGATTTAATATTGAAAAGCTGATGCTTCCTGATTGTCCAAAATCTATACTGAGGCCCCCAAAAATGTTTTTTAAAGTGAGGCACTTCCATTTTCAAGATAAATGAACAAAATCTCAATAAGAGTGGTTACTTTTTTTTTAGAGTGGTTACTTTTAACCATACTTATGGAAATATTACTAAAGCGTATGATAGATTTTAAGAGATACCTTAGCTTGAGATAGCTTAGCTTTTTAAAGATAAAGCAATTTCTTAACAACACAGGGTATTATACACCTCTTGTCAAAAAGGGCAGTGTAAGGCATGCTGGAAACGTTTACTGCTAGGGGATTAGCCAAAGCTGCCTGGTAAAGGAAGGCTTGGTTCCAGAAGAGGATAACATCCAGAGCAAGCAAATCTAGTGGTTGGGACACGGCAGCGGGAGGGACAATAACCTACCCTTTGTTGAATACAAAGTATGTGCCGAACTAAACCATGTGCTTAGTATGTGTCAGATGCCATACGTATGTACATGTCATCTAAACTCGCTACAACTGGGCAATATCGTCCCCATTTTGTGGGTGAGAAATCCGGGGCTCGGAGAGATCCATACTTTCCAAGAGTGACAACTGGGAAATGGTGGAGCTTGGATTCGAACCTCAGCCTGTTAGGCCCAAACCATCCTACACAAGGAAAGCTCTGTGTTCAAGGAGTGCAGCCGTGTGACTCCTGCTGAAGGGGAATCCCAACTATAGGTAGGCACTAACTGCCCTACTTCCTCTCTGGGCACAGGGATGGCAAGATAATTGGGGAAGACTGTCAAAACACCAGGCAAACAGGCAGAGTTCAACCTAGAGTCCCCAGCGAGAGGATGGTTAACATGGGGACTTTTGCTTGGGGGCATATATAAGCAGCAATGATGGCAACACATCAAATACTGGGTCTTTGGCAGCAAGACAATTCCAGAATCCCACCTGCTGGTGGATTGATTCTCCCTGAACACTTCTTGCCAGGACAGGCTTTTGGGACCAAGTTGTGGGTGCTGCATTAACAGATGGAAAAATAGTAAAGGCTGAAGCTAACAGGACTGGGAGGACACAGGTGACACTTTGGTTACTGACGTTACAGCAATGCCCAACAGGGCTACTGGGATGTGTAGCATTACTGACATACAATAAATAGCCTAGATCACTACACTTTTTGTAGTTTTTCTCCCTTCATTCCCTGACTTCCTTCCTACTGGTAGTCACTTTTTGCTGTCAGTATGCCTGACTAGCAACTTCTCTGTCCCCTTCTCTCCCCATCTGGCCTCTCCAAAAACATACATCTTACCAGCTAATCTATATGCTAGAAAACTCGTAAACCAAACTTGTTTGATGGTGTACAAATTATACCCATATCACTGGTCCCATTTTTTCATTCACTCATACAACAAACACTTCTTAAGCATTTTTAATCAAGAGTGTCAGGCATTGTACAAAGCCCTAGGAAAAGAACACCAAAGACCAAGTTCCTGCATTTGAAGAGCTCATAAACCAGTGGGGACAGAGAGGAGGTACTATAAAATGACACTTTGGGATATTACAGAGGCTGTAACAGAGTTCTGTACAAGTGTGAAAGTTGCATAGAGTCGCAAGCGAAGCTCTCACGAGACTCATGGAGGGTTGTTTGCAAATAAAGTACATGAACTTCTCTGCATACAGGGACAGGGGCCAAATGTGCCACCATAAGAGTTCGAAGAAGATGAATAGCTAATATTTGTTGAATGCTTACTATGTGCCACAGGTATTCTTTCCACATATTAACTCATTTAGTTCTTACAACAACCTTAACGTGTTGCTATTATTTTTATTTTCCTTTTACATCTGGAAACTGAGCCGCAGAGAAGTTAAATAACATGCCCAAGGTCACAAGGCTAGTAAGTGGAAGAGCCAGGATCTAAAACCAGGCAGTCTAATTCCAAATCCCACACCTTAACTACTTAACTATATCACTGCCCCAACCCTTAGCACATAGTAAGGCACCCAATAATTAATGGTCAAATTAATATTAAATAAACTTTGTGACATCTGTTGGCCAAAGGCCTTTCAGGTACTGAAGGTGCCGCTGTAGGGGGCCACCCTTATTACCAACTTTACATGTATATTTTCATTTGGCATCAGAACAACCCTCTGAAGTACTATTATTATCCCCATTTTGCAGATGCAGAGACTGACACAAAGGGAAGTTAAACTTGCCCAGAATCACACAGCCAGTGTGATAGTAGATTTGGCGCAGGTAGTCAGTTTTCAGAACCCATGTTCTTAATCATGACAGTGAAGTGAATATGTGAAAACCGTTTTTTTTTTTTTTAATGTGAATAGGTGAAAAAGTAAATTTCCAAGGTGAAATTCACTAAGCTGTGACCAATGAAGACAGGAAAAAAAGGAGAAAGAGAGAGAGACTGAGAGAATACCTAGGAAATAAACTGTCATACTGAGAAGATAAAGAAACGGTGGCAAGAAGATTTGGGATCAGATGCCTCCTAGTACCACCCAATAGGTACCCTTGAGCGTCCAGGAATCTTGTTTCCTTCCAGAATAAGCAGAAAATGTGGGGAGAACCACTGATTTATCACTTTTAATATTTGGATATAGACTGAGCGAGCTTCCATTTGTCCTCTTGTCCTAGGCCCCCAAAATGCTTAGAGATAGGTCTGAAAATCTATTAATACAAACTATCCAAAATAATAGCACAACACCTGAATTTGCTCCTAGGCAAAGAGGTTTGTCCTATTGACATCTCATCCCTTCTAGAGAAGGTAAACTCCTTAGCATCCATATGAGTGAGCCTGGGTCCTTCATTAACCTTTGCATCAAAGGGTACCACAAAAAGGAAAAAACATTAAGAAAGGAAATTCAGATTGACGCATAGAGGCAGGGATCAAGTACTTATCTCTAAAGTTAGGCTCTAGGGACTTCCCTGGTGGTGCAGTGCTTAAGAATCCTCCTGTCAATGCAGGGGACATGGGTTCGGTCCCTGCTCCTGGAAGATGCCACATGCCATGGAGCAACTAAGCCCCCGTGCCACAACTACTGAAGCCCGCGTGCTCTAAGGGCCCACATGCCACAACTACAGAACCCGAATGCTGCAACTACTGAAGACTGCACACTTAGAGCCCGTGCTCCACAACAAGAGAAGCCACCGCAATGAGAAGCCCACACACCACAACGAAGAGTTGCCCCCCACTCACTACAACTATAGAGAAAGCCCATGCACAGCAATGAAGACCCAACACAGCCAAAAAAATAAATAATAAATTAATTAATTTAATTAATTAAATAAAAATAAGGCTCTAGACTCAAAATAATCATAATACTAGACAAGAGTAATTTAAAGAATTTCATCTGCTGAATCAATAGCTAATATTTTAAAAACATATGCCAATTAACATCCATATTTATTAGGTTTTAAGCCTGTGAAAACCAGACCTTTGGTTTAGAAAAACAATAACTATGACTAACACATACATACCAGTACAGTAAGTCCCCTACATATGAATGAGTTCTGTTCAGAGAACACGTTCAGAAGTCCAGTTTGTTCGTAAGTCCAACAAACTTAGTCTAGGTACCCAACTAACACAATCGGCTACATACTGCTGCTTTTACACTTGCTTCTGGGTATCCTGGGCTTGAAATAAAGATACTGTACTACTGTACTCTATACAGTAAAGTACACAAAAGCACAACCACATGTAAAGGATGTGACAATGTATGCCAGACACGTGAACTAACTTATGTGATTGGACATGCAAATGCATGTTCACATCTTTGAAAGTTCAAAACTTGAAGGTTCTGTAGGGGACTTATGTATATGTAGGGGACTTACTGTAATTATATTCTAGGTAACAGTTCGAAGTGTTTTGTATTTACTGACTCATTTAGCATACATATGTGTGTATCTGTCTCTCTCTCTATATATGTACGTATATATAATACACACATACACACAAATGTATTCAGATTGACAATAGCTAATTTATACTAATCCAGAGATAATCACCTCAGCCCTGAATTATCTGACATTTTGGGTCAGATAATTCTTTGTTTTGGAAGGATGTCCAATGCAGTATAAGACATTTATTAGTATGCAATAGATGCCATAGCAACCTCCAGCTGGGATGGCCAAAAATGTCTCCAGACACTGCCAAATGTCTCCCAAGGTGGGGGATGGGAAAGGAGAGGGCAAAATTCCTCCCAGTTAAGAACCACGAATACATACTAATTCATTCTGTACAGGTATACACCCCTAGGGGTGGGGGTGTGTATATATATCTCTATTAGACATTTATAGAGAGAGAGGAAAAAAAGGATGTGTAAATGTATACACAGATAAATATGTACAGATAAGTAAACAAATATATAAAACCCCACAAGGTAACGCACACGTTTTACAAATGAGAAGACTGCAGCACAGGGATGTTAAGTAACTTCACACGGTTTAGCAAGTAACAGACCTAAAACTTAAACCCATACATTTTTACTCTAGAAGCCATGCTCTTAAACACTCAACTACACTAATATAATTTAAGGAATATGTTTAAGGAATAAATAATTTAAAAGTCTAAACTAGAGTCTACTACTCTCTTTCTTGGAAGACAACATGGTACAAAAGATCACAATATTTGATGTCTGAGAAATCTGGGTTTGGGTCCTACTTCTCCTGGCTGTGCATCCTCAAGCAAATTTTTTACAATGTTATAAACACAAAGATAACAATTATGCCCCAGGATACTTTTGAGGACTAAATGATTGTAAAAAGTAATCTGTTAAGTCACAGAATTAGCTTGATTACAAAAATACCACCTGATTTGTAAATGTCAAAATTATTGTTTCTATAATAGGCAGTAACATTTATTCAGTATAAAACAGTACCATCATTTTGAGAAATTGTTTTGAGAGCTAAAATGTAAGTATTTCCTGAAATTTGTTCTTAGATCACAACATTACAGGGTCAATACTGTCAAATGGGTAGTAATTTTTTTTTTATTGGGGTATAGTTGTTTTACAATGTTGTGTTAGTTTCTACTGTACAGTGGAGTTCTCTGTGCTATACAGCAGGTTCTTATTAGTTATCTATTTTATACATATTAGTGTATATATGTCAATCCCAATCTCCCAGTTCATCCCACCCCCCACCCCGCTTCCTCACCTTGGTGTCCATACGTTTGTTCTCTACATCTGTGTCTCTATTTCTGCCTTGCAAACCCGTTCATATGTAAAATGGGTAGTAATCTTAAGATACAGAATCAAAAACACATTGGTAAACAGCACCACAGATACACATCACAAAACACAGTTATCACATACTATATGACAGGAAACAAAATCTCTCACACGCTCATATTTTTATGTGTGTTTGTATATATGTATACGTAACAATTTTTGTAGCATTTTTTCTGTTTGCAGAGGAGAATTCAAATAGTTGGGAGTTTTTCTTGAATACAAGCAATTTTCAAATTATTAAGAATATAAAAAGTTGCTTTGACTGCTTCCAGGTTTGTGTCACAGCAGCTCTCCTGGTTTATCTAAACATACGTGTTCTGAAATACATACATGTCCTGCTGGTGGTAAGTAACACCAAGACAAGCTTAGAGATGTCATCACAGCATAATTTCAAAATGTAAACTGCCTGGCCGCTAACAGCTCTTCCAAAAAGAATACTAAATATCTGGAGCCCAAAATGCCAAAAAATATTTGAAATTTTAGGAAATGGTCTAGGTTTCCAGTGCCAAATAACTCCCACAACGCTGTTAACAGTGATCTCCCAGAGTGCCTCATCTTGAGCTAATACATCCCTGCTGTGCTTTGCTTCGATTACTTTAAGCGCATCCTTAGACTTCAGCAGCATGATAGCTGGGAACCCAAGCCAAGGCTAAAGCTGCTCTCGGCTATATCCCATTATTAATTCATCCCAGGGGCTGGGACTGAGCTGAGCTGAGCAGCAGAGAAGATGGCCCTGCATCCTCGCAGGCATAGGCAGGACGAGCGCAGGCACTTTGCACACACAGATATTCAAGGAGAGCTGTTTGCCTGCTGCCTGGACTGCAGTGTGCCTTAATACCGCACACAGAAACCCTGGAGGAGCAACCATATTTAAGTGCAATTTTACTGCTGGAAGGCCTGAGTCTGCTGCTGTCTCTTTACAAATGTCTGATAATCCACTCCTGCCACAGACTGACAAGGAGCTGCTATTTTCCTTCCAGCCACTGGGGCAGACCTCAGGAGAGTAGTTCTCTCTCAGCGGGCGGCAACAGCAGGGCTATTTCAAGACCTCACTACATTTTAAAAGTGTTATTCTCCACACAGACTATAAATCACCACAGAACAACTTTTCTGAAGTATGAGCTGGTCTGTAGGATTCCTAGATAATTCCAAAAGGGTTGGCGTCACTGGGAGGGCTTAGTACCTCTAGCCAGACAGCTAATTTAAGAGACCCTGTCAGGGTTACATGTTGTAATAAAGGGGGAGAAAATTTTCAGTGACTTTAAGTCATTGTTATAAAACCCATTTAATATGGGGAATATATCTTACTATCTTAACAAATGTTCCTCCCAATAGTTTCTTTTATTTTAATGCAGTTGAAACATTAAAATAAAGCTTTTTTTTTTTTTTTCCTCTCAGGAATTTTGGAGTGCAAGCAAATGTATGAAAGAAATGTACTGACTGCTATTGTGTTATTCTACAACAATGATAGCAACCTCCTTGCATTTTACAAGAACTTTCCTTTCTCTGTAGAGTTTGAATTTTTTACAATAAACGTTTGTTAAAGAAGATGCTTTCATTTTGAGATGTTCTTATCTCAGTGGAGAAGAGGGCTGTATTTCTCTTTTTGCGAACCTTAAAACAACAGGTCCTTGAACTAGATAATATGATAAACAAAAATTTGGCTGAAATAGCCTACTAAAGGATGAATTTTAATCTCCATAGCTGGACAGCTGAAACTCCTTTTTGCATATCAATTAGATGTAGCTGCTCATCATTCTACCTTATGGTGTTACAATTCACAGATGGTTACTCCAGGGATGGATGCATTTCAGTAACAGTTTGAAATGCCCCTGGGTAATAAGGAGTGTAAATAATTGCTATGCCTTTGAAATAATGCAATCAGACTGCTAGTGGCTGATAGGGTACAGCTGCGGACAAAGCTCACATTTTCTTTTAGGGCCCTGTCTGCACTGTGGATAAAGAAATTTAAAAATATGTTGATTAACTGAAAAAAAATAATAAATGGCATTCAAGATACTTGATTTTAAGAAAACCACAACTTTTTTTTAAATCACATTTTGAGTAAGAAAAGCAAAATGGTTGATTTCACAGATGCTCACCTCTCTGCCTAACTGCAGAAACAATATGGGGTAAAATGCTTGAATTAGGGGAAAACCATAAATGGGATCATTTTAATTGGATACAGGATAAAGCAGGAAGTTTATCCACAATCCATCAGTACAGACATCATTTAGTGTATGATTAAGTTGATTTATAGTGCCAGGCTATACTGGACTGTGTACAGGATATCAAATACTTTCCTACTCTTAAGAAACTGAAAATCTACTTTGATAGAAAATATGTCATGCATACAAGACAGTCCATAATTAAGTACTGGGTTATAAGCTGTACAGGCCATAAGACCACAGGAATTTGGGGAGAGGAAAGAATAATATGAGTGAGCTACATTCATTGGGAATGCTTGGAGAAGGCAGGTCTTGAGGAAGTTAAGAAAGACCTACTTTATTGAGACCAGTAAAGTCACAAGAGTGAATACGAACATGACAGATAAAGGAAATACTAGTTGCTCAGAGCTCAGGGCTCTCCTGGAGGAACAGTGAGCAGTGCTGAATCTCAGACTAAGGAGCTTGACCTTGAGCTGACAGACTTGAGGAGGCTGCTGGCAAAGGAAGGATTTCAGTGGTATTTAAAAAACTGATCTAACAATGGGGAGTAAGACGAACTGGAGGGAAGAACAGAGCAGTAATTCTTAACCAAGGGTACATATCAGAATCACCTAGGAACATTTCTACACTAAATCTTGCCTTTATGTTTCAAGATTTTCAGACCACTTCAGATACTGATTGTTATGGAGCTCGGAGTAATTCTTCAAGTAATTCCTGTCTGTGAACTACTTATTAAAACAGAAGTTTTAAAAAACAAAACAAATGCCAAAAAAAAAAACCTTCTTGGGAGAATACTGAAGATATTCCAGTGAAAATCTGTGGTCATGACAAAAGGAATGGAGAAGAAGGAATTATTCCTACAGTCGCTGCAAAGGAAAACTCAACTGGACTTGGTAGTGGGACTCAATGAAGGAAAAGTTGCCAAAGATAAATGAGTTTAAGCCTAGTGAAATGGGAGAATTTCACTGACACTGACAAAATTATGGGAATACTAGTAATTGTGCTACATGAAGCCACTGAGTTGTCACTCAGTTGGCAACTGTGTCTAACAAAAAATGGCTATATGAGAGGTCAAGGCTAGAAACATGCCTCATCGACACCAAGACGCTGGAAAAACTTATGAAAAAGAGTGAAAAAGAAGGGCAGAGGCCAAGGACTAACCTGGGTCCCTATTCACAGAGTGGGGAGATAAAGAGCATTTGGGGAACTTTGGAGGAAGAGAGTGACAAGGTGCAGGGGACAGGGGTTCGTGCCCTGGTCCGGGAAGATCCCACATGCCGCGGAGCGGCTGGGTCCGTGAGCCATGGCCGCTGAGCCTGCGCGTCTGGAGCCTGTGCTCCTCAATGGGAGAGGCCACAACAGTGAGAGGCCCGCGTATCGCAAAAAAAAAGAAAAAAAAAAAAAATCTAACCAGATGTAGCTGTGCATTTTTTTTATGATATTCAATATTATTACTATATGAAGTAGGTCTGACTTCTTTAAAAGAAAAAATAAATAAAAGATTAGGATATATTCCTATAGAATAACTCCTTAAATAGGAGAACTTATTCTCACATTGCTCATATCTCTGTTTTCTCAGAACCGGGTCCCAGCAGCCATGTTTGCACACATAAATCTCTCTGGTTATAGCCAAATGGACCAACAGCAACACCTGATCCCAGGTGGGCCACTCCATTTCTCTCTCCTTGGCAGCTGCAATTGGGATTTAAACACACTAGTCTCTGCTGACTGCTTAAACTAAAGACGTCTAATCTCAGGAACTGTGGAGCATCCACTTTCCACCATGGCCATAGGGAAAGGAGAAAACGGCAAACCAAAGGCAGGGAAGAAAGAAGAAGATGTGCAAGCAGAGGCAGGGATCCCCCTCAACCTGAGTCCACTCAGATATCCCTCACTTTGTGACTCAGTTGCTCTCAGACTCTGCTCGTCTTCCTTCTGCTGCCTCTGCTTCCACTGCTGGCACTTCTGTTCCTTCCTCCCTGTCTCACAAGCTCCCAGGGGGAGGATCTGATAAAGTTTAGCTAGTCATTACCCAATACAAAGTAACCATAATGTACATTAAAAGCCTAGGGATGCCTGGAAACATGACCTTCAATTCATCTAGTCTTGCAATAAATACTGTGCAACTTACTATGCTTGGGTTGGCACGTACATGTCTCCAAATTAATAAGAATGAAAAACGTGATTTAGGCAAAGCTGTACCATAATGCAATCAACATATTGTATACAAGTAATTAATGAGCTGTACCTGGTGAGCGGGAGGCATGCAGCAGAATACTCCAAAACAGTCAGAAGGGCTGTCAGGGTAAAAAGGCTGCCTAAGAAAGAAGAAAGTGAGGCGCTGTCCACTGGTGGAATCTGTGCAGGTTCCATGAGTGGTGAGGAGCTGTGAGAAAGCTGGACCCTGTACTTCTGTATTGGAATATGTTACACTGTCACATGCTTTGAGCAGGAATTTCCAGTCACATAAATCTCAGTACTCTTTTTTTTTTTTTTTTCTTTTTGCGGTACGCGGGCCTCTCACTGTTGTGGCCTCTCCCGTTGCGGAGCACAGGCTCCGGAGGCGCAGGCTCAGCGGCCATGGCTTACGGGCCCAGCTGCTCCGCGGCATGTGGGATCTTCCCGGACCGGCGCACGAACCCGTGTCCCCTGCATCGGCAGGCGGACTCCCAACCACTGCGCCACCAGGGAAGCCCTCAGTATTCTTTTACAGCAAGGAAATCTAATATCTTTAGGCAACTGTGTCTGCTACCATCTTTCTGACAATGCCACCACCGTCTGTTTTGATGTCTACAGGAAGGACAAAAGCCAGTGCACCCTACATGTTTTGGAATGTTTGCTGAAGTACAAAGATTTACCAGAAGCAGAGTACAGTTTATACTAAGATTACAAGGAAGGGCCATAATGAAAATGACCGGGAAATGCTCAGAAAGAAGAGTCAGTGAATTTACCACGAGTCTTGTCTGCCTCCTTACCTATGGAAAGGTTTCTCCTCTTTCGACTACTGTCTCTGGATAACAGCCTGCATATTCTTATCTATTTCATATGATACGAGAAAACCTCTACTCTAGTGGGATATTAGACTATCATACACTGAGCACCATCATGGACCAACCCAAGGCCTCTGTGTCAGGCTGTGCAGATCTGCACTGCATAACATCAGTGGTGGCACTTCCATCACTACTCTCCAAAGCTGTACTACACAGCAGCCCTGGAAATTACCTATCTACAACAAGGAAAAGCAAAAACAGGAGTTCAGGGATGTTAATAAGCAGTACATTGGTACAGCTAAAGAGAAGCATCTTCCTGGGTAAGTGCTTTCACATCATCATTCTCCCTGTTCAGCCCCAAAGCCCAGTTCTTCTAATCCCTATCTTCATCCACATGCCTCTCTAAAACTGACTGGGCAACTCCTGGGATCTTCCTGTTTGTACATAGCAAACCAGGATAAATTCTCAAGGTCAAGAAGAAAATGTGTGCTTTTCTCTCATTTCTCTAGAGAAAATTTTCAGACAGGCCAAAGTGATCTCCTAGGACTACTGCAGAATCCCAAACTGGTTACTCATGTTCCTTGTGATCATGTGACCAGAATTCTTCAGATAGGGTCAGTGTCTTGCCTTTATTCTTTTTTTTTTTTTTTTTTCTGTGGTACACAGGCCTCTCACTGCTGTGGTCTCTCCCGTTGCGAAGCACAGGCTCCGGACGCGCAGGCTCAGCAGCCATGGCTCACGGGCCCAACCGCTCCGCGGCATGTGGGATCCTCCCGGACCGGGGCACGAACCCATGTCCCCTGCATCGGCAGGCGGACTCTCAACCACTGCGCCACCAGGGAAGCCCTTTGCTTCCCTTTTTAAACAAAGCTACCTTGGATTGCTGCTGTCGATACAGATATTTTTTCTTAAGATTGTTGTCAAGGCTTGCTGCCCATGCTGTCTCTTTGAGATTTTTCCCTCTCTCCTCCAGCCCTTTAAGTGTTTTGTTTTGTTTTTCAATTTGCACAATCATTAACAGCTGCCGTCAAAAACGTTCAATTTGCATAATCATTATATTTTTACATATAGAAATTAGTAAAACTTAAAACCAAATGTGACTTGTATAGAAATCCTTTAATTTTATTTATTTTTACACATTAAAAAATGAAACACACTATACACAAATGGTTTTTCATAGCAGATTACAAGTGGGTCCATTCAGACTTGCTCTCAAAATGCTGCTGGCATTGTAAGTGCTGCCTGAGATGGCAGCTGTTAATCGTACAGCCAGTTACTCACAGCCCACATTCACTAAGTCATTGTGTACTTATTCATGTTTCAAGAAAACTTGAAAAAGTTTTTTAAAAATCATCACCATAGAAACTATAAAGAGAGTAGCCTTGAAGCAGACGTTAAAAAACAAAACAGAAATCGAGTGAGCAGTGAACAATGAACTTGAATGATTTTAATCACAAATCATTTTACTTTAAATAGCATAGAAATTCTTCTTGGTAAATCTTCACTACCAAGAAATAAGTAGTTTAGCTGTCTGATAAGTAATCAAATATCCAAAATGACTCCATCCATAGCTCTTTTCCTTCTTCCTCTACTTTCATCTCATTCACCCCCATGGCTTCAAGAACTACTTATATGCAATAATTGGACATCAAATATTGCACAAGCAGAGCAAGACCCATGTTAATGGTTCCTTATTGTCAATTTTCCTGCTTTCTCATTAGCCTTGAGACTCAGAAGTGTATTTGCGCTAGCCTGTTGAGTACCTCCACTCCGATGTCTTATAGTTCCCTTAAACTCCATGTGTTCAAAACATTTTTTTCTTAGTCTCAAATCTTTTCTCCTATGTTCTCTACTTCGGTTCATGGCCTCTCCATCCACATGCTTTCCCAAGTTGAATATCTGGAAGCCATCATGGTTCTGAAGCACTATTGGCCAACATGTAAGAGTAACTATGTAACGGCAATTACTAACAAAAATGTGCTAGAGAAAATTGCAAAGTTGGTTGCTAAATAAGCCTGACAAATGACTGTTAACTTATGCAGATGGTATAATTAGGAAGAAGAGTGAAAGAGAAGAACGAATGGATTATGAGAGAGCCTTTATTTGTATGTGTATGTCATTTGTAATTATAAATATAGGAAACTGATTAATTCCATTTTTTCCCACTAAACTCTAAGTGCTATGAAGACAGAACCCATACCTGTTTTGCTCATCTTTGTATGGCTAGCACCTGTACAGTGTTTCACATATAGTAAGTACTTAGTAAACACCTGCTGGGATACACAATTGCTAACACAATTAGCTGAAAACACAATTTATCTCTACTTTGATTTATCAAAGTAGGCTTACAGAATGCCAATATATAATATCAGTCTAATACCACCACAAAAAAAGGAAAGATGTCTAGAGGAACAAATAAAACTTTCTGAGCACATGTGTTGAGTCTTCAGTTCATCATTTGACCAGAAATTTCTCTACCTCACTAGATCAAAGACTCTAATTATAATAGTGATCTTCACCTCAGCAAAACTAAACTGGCCTTGAGAGTCATTTATTATTTTAAAAGCTCCTTTAAATGATTAAACAAGTCTAAAATGTCGGTTATCAAATTTCCTGGACATCAATAGATCAGGAAGGTATGACACAAGTAGAAATGTCTAATCAAGATCTTTGAACTAGGGGGTAAAAAAAAAAGAGCCAAGAGAAAGGAACTTCTTTGAAAGCATTCCACCCAAACACCCACTGAAGGAGGAGCTGGCTCCCTGATCTCTGTGCCCAAAGCTGCCAACTCAGACTGGGGAAAGGTAAACATTATATGAATAATTTATGTACAAGGATGAGTGTGTCTGTAAGTGAACTGTCATAATGTATAAATATACAGAAAACAGAAATCTGCTGTCTTCTAGCACTTCTGTCATTTATAGAAATAATATTCATCTAGCCTTAAAACAACCAAACAAATGAAAAACTCCCTCTCCCTAACCCTTCAAATCTAACTGAACATCAAAATCTATCAACCTGGCCCTCTAAGATCAGCTCAAAAACGATTTTCTCCATGTAAAGTTACTGGCTCTCTGTGCTCACAACACATCGTGTATTGTAAGAGTATATTATAATTATTTTAGCATCTCCCTCCTCCTTTCCTCTTCTAAGACTAGGAGCTACTTAAAGATATTCAGGATCTCCTGTGGAATAACATAGTATCTGGTAATTTAATTGGTAATCAGTAAATCATAGTCAAAAGAAAGAAGAAATGGGATTTAGGAATATAAATATAAGATTTTGATAGCAAGGATGAATCCTTTCATCCCTCCTACTTTGTACCTCTCCATGGCCTTTTCCTCTACCACTTCTGTCATATCCATGACCATTAACTTGTGCCAGAGAGCATTCCTCATGATTTCAATACTGTGTAGCTGTGGGCACTGAATGGATGTACTTAGCATCAAGGCTTCTTTACTTTCTTGTTCCTCTCTTACTCAGCAGTAAGTAAGCAGTAAGTAAGTAAAGCTTCTGCTTTACTTAGCAGAAGCAAAGACCAAAATGTCCAAAACAAAGTGCTAAGATATGCAGAGATAATACATGCAGAGTGGTACTGATGAAAACATTGACAAGAATTAAGGAATACTGCTTTCAAAAAACTTAGGTCTCCCTCAACATCTATGTATATCACTCAACCATCAGGAGACAACCAACTCTTTTTCTAGATAAGAGACAATTTCACGTGCCCCCTCCCATAGTAATGCCATTGGTAACTGTCCATAAAAGTAAATGGATGGTATCTAAATACAAAAGAAGAGAGCTCTGAGCTCTGGGATGACTGATAATGCAGTTTGGCCTCTCTTGTACGAGAGTGGGGGTGTCAGAAAGGTGAAGAAGAGAAAGTGATTCTGAGTAATTTGGATTAGTATTTGAACCTTAATCTTAATGAAGGAAACAGACACAACTTTCTGTATAAAAGATTTCAGTAGATAACAGATTTCTTGACATTATTATGCAAGTAGACAGTAAATTAACCTGCCTTGATTAATGAAAGCAATTACTAAATGCTGTTATCCTAAGTGGATTAACTTTACTGTATAACATCTCCTGGTGATTCTTCAAGTGGCCCACATAAAGCTAGAGGCCATTTGACAAAATGTTTCTAGTATCTAAGAAGGTATATTTTGCTGATTTAAACCATAATCTTTGGCATTCACACCTGCCATGGATTTATACCTCTGGTATATTCACTGGTACTGTATTAAAAAACTTTTCATGAAGAGAAAGGGGAAATATTATATTTTGCTAGCAGAAAAGCCATTGTCCTATTGTGAGATGCTAATACTCATTTTGGAAAGAATCATTTATGATCGAAAAGACAAATCACTGTGTACAAGGAGATATTTGCAACACATACAAATGATAAAAGACTAGAATTCTGAACATATATAAAGAATTCCTATATACCATGTTTTTAAAAACAGATAACCTAATATTTCAAATGGCTAAAGAGTTAAATAGGCATTTCATAAAACAGGAAATCCAAAATTATGGATTACCTAGGGTGGGGGAGTTGCAATGGAGGAGGGGCACAAAGGGAGATGCTGGGGTGCTCATATATTCTATTCCTTCCACCTGGGTGATGACTACATGAATAGTGGCTTTATATTATTTGTTAGACTGTACATTTGTGTTTGTGTACTTTTTCTGTATATATAGCATATTTCACAGTTAAGATGTTTTTTAAAAAGGTTATGCAGACATATAAAACTAGATGTTCTGGAAACTATGGGAGGGGACAAAGGACAAACAAAAAATATAATCAGGAGATAATAACTGCCACGAAGAAAAAGGAAGCAGGATAAGGGGAATGGGTAGAGTTGAGAGAACTATTTATAGTTGGAGAATCAGTGTCTCTGTACTTGTCTCATGGAACGGTGCTGTGGACACAGCAAAGGCAATGCAAACAGAATTCACTATAAAATTTCAAACTGTGCAGGATTTCATAAGGTCCATAAAAGATGCAAGATTTCATAAAATCCACAAAAGAGGGCTCCAATAACACCCCAAGTCCCTGATAGATAAGAATTTTACAGACTTAGACTGTTACCAATTGAAGAAAATAAAATAAGAAAGCCTGACTATATTTTGGATGCTTCATAAGAAAGTAATGATTTAAGCATTTTTTTAACCCCTGGAAAGTTAATGAAGTCCTCAAATTTAGTTTGAGATCTCTTTAACGAAATGCTCATAGAGTCAGATGTGAAGTGAAGGCTGTTGTAATGTGCCTTTTTTGTGGAGAAAAAATACCATAGGTAACAATAAACCATTCATTTTCAATTTGAAGAATTAGTTTATTTTTATTTTTCCAACATATTTTCACAAATATATGCATAGTTTCATATGTAAAATAAGAATAAAGAATTCCAATCAATTCTTTTTTTTTTTTCCTGACTATCCACTATGAAATGTTGGTCCTAATTCTTAAGTTAATTAATTTTGCTTTGACTTTTTGTGTATATCAGTTGTTCTCAGATAATATAGATTCCCAAAATGGATTAAACTTTAAGCCCTCACCCATACCTTTTTGTTTAATACATTAGGCTGAACCATGTGGAATTACAATATTCTATCATTTTGATCTACAAAAATGGCAATTTCATACAATTCATCCTAACATGTGAGCTCCACAGTCTAAGCTGTGTCCTCCGGCTCACGGTGCAGGTCTTGCCTGGTGATGCTTGAAGAGTTGACCATTATGCAGAGGAAGGTGAAGAGACTTTTATGTTTTTTATTTTAACTTTTCCTTCCCATTAGGGATATAGGAATAATAGGATAAAGGAATCCATTATCTCCTCAGCAAAATGGAAAACATGATAAAATTTATTCCTTTTAAAAACCAGACTATGATTTAGGTCTTCATTCAACAAACATTAGTTGACTACCTACTGTGTGCTAGGCCCTGGAGAGAGACAAAAACAAGTAAGACAAGGCTACTGACTCACAAAGTTTACAAAGAATGGGGAGTAAAAAAAGGTAAGAAAACCAACATGTACAGGATATTGTGGTAAGTGCTATTCAAAAGTCTGTCCAAAGGAGGGGGTCCAAATCAAATTTCTCATTGGGCATTAGAAATATAGGATACTGTTCTGAGACATCTTTTCATACATGTTTAACTTAACAACAAAAACACAACAAATTGGTCAAAAAATACATATCAGGACAAAAAAAATCAAAAATATAAATTCTGAATAGGTTACAAAAAAGATAGTAAGATCTTGAATAATATCATTTTCTTAATTTTAAGTGGCTATCTTAGAACACACGAGTATAAGATCAAAACACTGTCTTGTTTGAATTGTAAATCTCCACTTTAAAACAGCAGATGGAGTGCCTTCTGTTCACAGAAGGAAAGCCAAGGGCTCAGAAAAGGTAACCACTCACTCAGGGCAAAGAAGCAAAACAGAGAACCCTGGTTCTGAACTTTTATACCCTTGAAAGGTAACAGATTTTTACAGAATTATAAGGTAACTAGTGAAATTTCCTCAACGTATTTTCCTTTCTGAGTCAAGGAAACATGTATGTTCTAAGGAAGATTTCAATTACAATGAAAAATGTTAAATTTCCAATCACTGAATTTAAGTCACCACATTTATAGTCCTCCGGTATATACCATGCTGTTAATGCAGTTATTAATGTCTTTTTTTTTCAGTTCTGCTTCCTCAAATGCCAAAACTACACACTCTTAAATATGTAACCCTGGGCTTCCCTGGTGGCGCAGTGGTTGAGAGTCCGCCTGTGCCCCGGTCCGGGAAGATCCCACATGCCGCAGAGCGGCTGGGCCCGTGAGCCATGGCCGCTGAGCCTGCGTGTCCGGAGCCTGTGCTCCGCAACGGGAGAGGCCACAACAGTGAGAGGCCTGCGTGCCGCAAAAAAAAAAAAAAAAAAAGTAACCCTGTGAGAATGAGGAAATATGTGTAAAATTTTTATCCAAAGAAATTAAAACCCAACATTTTGCTTCTTATTTGTAGATCTAGTTCTTATAAACATTTAATCACATAGTCTTCTTAGAAAATAAAGGTCCTCTCAAACTATATGGCACTTCTTTCAATGGAAGCACGGACATGCAGTTTGATAAGAAGGCAAAGGACACACCTCCCCAAAACAATCTAACAGAAGAGGAATTTAAAATGGTAAACAACATGAAAAAAAGTTGTTCAACTTTTTTTCTTAATATTTATTTATTTATTTGGCTGTGCCAGGTCTTAGTTGCCACACGCAGGATCTTCGCTGGGGCATGCAGGATCTTTTCTTAGTTGCAGCATGTGGGATCTAGTTCCCTGACCAGGGATCGAACCCGGGCTCCCTGCATTAGGAGCTCAGAGTCTTAGCCACCAGGGAAGTCCCTTCAACTTCATTAAAATGTAAAAATTCAAAATGGTATGACATTCTATGTTTTACTTATCCAATAAGTAAGGATTTTTGGAAAAGAAGGCAGTAGATTTCTATTTCTTATGTGTACAGGTCAATAACACTTGTGACCACAAATAAATGCCAGCATTTTTTTTTTTTTGGCTGCGTTGGGTCTTCATTGACACGGGCTTAGTTGCTTCGCCGCATGTGGGGTCCTCCCGGACCAGGGCTCGAACCCGTGTCCCCTGCACCGGCAGGCAGATTCTTAACCCCTGCGCCACCAGGGAAGTCCCAATGCCAGCATTTTTAATCATCTACATTTCTAATCACATGTTTGTTTCTACTGATACATCCTCAGAGCAATAACAGACTTCAAAAGGTCAGGCCTGGGAAGATTTCTGGCAAGAAATGAAAGTTCTGTAAAATGCTTCCTGGAAAACTGAGGTCCATTTTGACTTGATTTACCACATTTCAAGGTAAAATTATGCATCTTACCCATGGACTATTATTATTTCTACCTTGAAGTTAAATATCCAAACTTTATATTATTATTCTTGGAGCTGCTTTGTACTCAGCCATGTAGTCAGAATTGTGTGCTTATGGGCTTCCCTGGTGGCACAGTGGTTGAGAGTCCGCCTGCCGATGCAGGGGACACGGGTTCGTGCCCCGGTCCGGGGGGATCCCACGTGCCGCGGAGCAGCTGGGCCGTGAGCCATGGCCGCTGAGCCTGCGCGTCCGGAGCCTGTGCTCCGCAACGGGAGAGGCCACAACAGTGAGAGGCCCACGTACCGCAAAAAATAAATAAATAAATAAAAATAAAAAAGAATTGTGTGCTTATGAATGCAGTTATAGGTTCTCACAAAAAATTAAAAGCATCACACGATAACATATTTGCTGAAGAACTCCCCACTTGTGTCTCCCCATCTTAGCTCTTTCCTTGAGTCTATTCTTTCTCACTGAATTATTCAGTCAAAACAGACTAAAGACAGGACGCATAGCAAAAATAGAGGCAATGATAGAAGAATAATGGTCTGGAGATTGCAGTGGGGTGGGGGGAGAATATGCCACTGGCTCTGGATTCTTAGATTTTTAGGATATGGAAGAGAACAAGCAATATCTTCTACAGGAGGCTGCAGGGGAGACAAGTAAGCCCAGTTGAGGAGACAGAAAGAATATTCTGGGAGGAGGTTAAGATACAAGAAAGTTTGCTTACCACGGAGAAGAGCAGCAAACAGATAAGTGGAATGTTTGGCAGGAGAGGGGTGAGGAGGTAAGAGAATGGATGAGAGGAGGGAGGCTTGCCTGTAGGAGGGAACACAAGGCTTTATGAAGGTAAGTATAAGAGAAAAGATGAATAAAGGATATTCAAATCCAAGCATAACAGTCTCATATATAGCCTTTCTTTTATTAGCCCATAGTGAGAGGCTTATAAAGATGTTATGTTCTTGACTTTTAGGCATTTTTTAAAATATTACATTTTTATAAAATTTCTCTGCCATAAAAAGAAACTAAAAAAACTAAAAAAAAAAAAAAAAAAGAAACTACCTTTGCCAGAGCAGGAAGGAAGCCAGTGAACCAAGTTGCTCACTGGGAGTATAATTATAAACATTTAGCATTTTTGAACATGAGAAAAAGAAAAGCTTTTATTTAATAGTCTTCAGGATCTCAAGAAAGAATTCATCCTCCATTTATTTTCAGGGAGATGTGGTGCTTCTTGGAAGAAGCTCAGAGGATCCTGCTATTAAATCAAGACCCATGCAGGAAAAAAAATTATCCACTCCACAATAACATGGCATGTAACACAAAGGCAGTGGTACTTATCCAGCAGGGAGAGGGCCCCTTCAATACAGGGACTCCTACCGGCTGGCTTAATTACAGCACAGCAAGACAATCCACTACAAAGACAGTGCAACTGAAAGGAGACCGCCTGACATCCACCCTAGGTTCAGGGACAGATGGTTCTGCTGCTTCTCTATGAGACCTAGAAAAATCTGCAAATGGATATATGCCAACAAGTTTTCAACTACCAGTATTTTTTTTTAAGCCTACCATATGCTACTATAAAAATAATCCTTAACTTGAGAGTCAATCAGCAAAGATTTACTGAGCTGGGACCAGGTGTAAGGGATAGGAAAAGGCCTAAAGCAGCTTACCATCTAGTTTAAGGACATGGATTAAACTCTGATTTAATTTAAGGGCTTTTCACTTTTACCATCATGCTGCACACACACACAAAATTACAGCAGAGGCCATAAAACGACGGCCTTAAAAATTTTCAGATGATAACAAACACAAATTTACAGAAACAGAGTGGTTCCACCCTGGAAAACATGGCTTTAAACAAGGGATGATGCACTGAAGCCTAATTCAGCAGTCAAGGTAACTGAACATTGTTAAAGCAGTCACCATAGCAACCACAGGGACTAGGGCACAAGACAGATAATTAGTCCCTCCAATTATTCAGTTATGATACAGTCACTAAATAACAGCCCTGAGTAAATTCTATCTTGTAAAAAGTTTTAAGGAAAATGAAAATTTAACTACAAACTTACTAGAGAAGGACCAAGCTATTACTATCATACTGTTTTATTAAATTAACATAAATGCAGCCTTTCTGCATGCAGCAAACTCTACCTTCCTGGTCACTTTAAAGGATGTGAATTAATCAAAATCATAAAATTATTTTTATTTATTTTTTTGGCCACGCCACAGCTTGCAGGATCTTAGTTCCCCAACAAGGGACTGAACCCCAGGCCATGGCATCGAAAGCGCCAAGTCCCAACCACTGGACTGCCAGGGAATTCCCCTCAAAATCATAAAATTAAAAAAAAAAAATCATAAAATTCTTCATTCCTATGTGTGAATGTACAATAATGCCACCCAAGAAATTGAGTTAATTTACAATTTCTATAGCACACACAATTCATATTTAATACTCATAACAAGTCTATGAACTAAGAAAGCACAGCTCAATGAGGTTGAATAAATTAAATGAATGTACAGCACTTGGAGAACTGCCTGTCACACAACCAGCACTATGTAAGTCCAAGCTATTACTTCTATCTTACAGTAGTATTATTGCTGATATTATTATTATTGTTAAAAATGCAAGTTTTGAAGTCACACTGCCTGACTCAAATTTTGGTTCCATCATTAACTAGACAAGTTACCTAATCCATCTGTGACTCAATATTCTCATCTATATAATGGAAATAATAAAAACATCTACTTCGTAGACTACTGAGGGTGTTGAGATCAGACAGAGTACATATTTAGCAGACTACCTTGTATGTGGTCCGGGGCGAACACAATTTAGCAATTATAACAGTTTAAATGTTTGGTCTTGGCTCCTAGCCAGTAAATAGGGAATTGGAATTAAAACTGGGGTTTCCTGACAAAAGTGTTTAGAACACTTTCTACAGCCACACTGCTAGGAAACATAGAAACAGTCCATTTAATCAAACAGATACACCCAAGTATTATTATAACATAGTAACAAAAAGTAACATTGCTTGCACATGCTGACATCAGGTATGGAAAGGCTTTATATGTTGTAAGATAATCAGGCCAGATGCTCCTGCTGAAACATATACCACCAAACATGCTACCTTGTTCTCTTTTTTCTACTATGATTTTTTTCCTTTTTGAAAAATATAGAAAAATTATATATCTGAGTAAGGTATCACCACAGTAAATATTTGAGAGTACTGTTTCAGGTCACAAAAGCAAAACAACTTGTTAGTAAAACAACCACTTTAAAATACTAAGTATTCAGTGAAAACCAGAGTCATGATAAACCAAAACAGTGCTATACCTCCAGGTATTAGTAACTATTTCAGGAGTCTTAAGCAAACCTGATAATAAAGCTCTTAAATAAAGAACTGGGATATGTTTAAGAAAGAACCACTTTATGAATTTAAGAATGTGCAAACTGGGCACACAGTGGTCCAGGTAAGCATGGGTGGACATCCTTTTAGAGAGATTGGAGTTCAGGGCAGGACTAGGACACTGAGGATCCAGGAAGGAGGGGAGGGGGATCTGAGAAACGGGGAAGGAAGGAGATGCCCAGTCGTCTCCTCTTTCTCTGTTCTCTCTTCCCTCACTCTCAAAATTCACTCCATTTGGAGACTTCCCTGGTGGAGCAGTGGTTAAGAATCCGCCTGCAAACGCAGGGGACACGGGTTCAATCCCTGGTCCAGAAAGATCCCACATGCCGCGGAGCAACTAAGCCCACGCGCCACAACTACTGAGCCTGCGAGCCACAACTACTGAAGCCCACGCGCCTAGAGCCCATGCTCTGCAACAAGAGAAGCAACTGCAATGAGAAGCCCACGTACTGCAGCGAAGGGTAGCCCCTGCTAGCAGCAACTAGAGAAAGCCCATGCACAGCCAAATATAAAATTAATTATTTAAAAATCCTGTTCAAAAAAAAAAATTCACTCCATTCATCAAAAAGTCAAGTTCAGTGCTTGGTGATATAAAGTTGAATAAGACACAAAGAGAAAACAGACATGAAAATCAAAAATCACTGAACAAGGTATTAGAGTTGCCTTGGGTTTTACAGGAGAGCATAGAGAGACATCAGCTAACCAGAACATGTACTTTGGGCAAGGTTATGTGCCAGGTGGTCCTGCACTTACCATCTCATTCAAAAATAAACATAGTCCTGTTTACTGTTCCTATTCAGTAGATGAAGAAATGTAGGCTTTGAGATATAAGAGGTACACTCAGAGTAAAATTTCGTCCTTTTAATCCAAGTCCAGGGCTCTTGGTAAGGCATGATGACCCGCCTCCAACTCCTCTGCTTTCTCATTCTTGACTTTGCTTTCTTCTTTATTTTTTTTCCATAGAAGGGCAAGGGTGTCAGTGTCTTGATCAGAAGTCAAAACTCAAATGTCAAGGAAATCCCTGGCATCCCAGTGGTTAGGACTCCACACGTCCACTGCAGGGGGCACAGGTTCGATCCCCGCTTGGGGAACTAAGATCCCACAAGCCACACAGCCAAAATAAAACCTCAAATGTCAACAAGGAAGCGACGGATGATACAGTAAGGTGTTATGGATGAGATGGAATGGTGGGGACTGTGGTGAACTGGAGATTCACGCCCTTTCTGAAGAAGAGGGACTCAGCTCCAGCCCACTGATGTCATGAACAAATGTGGGCCCAGGGCTTTGTGAAATCTTCCAATTTTTTGAGAGAGCTCTGAAATACAGATTTTTTTACATGACTCTCCTTATTGTAAAAAAGGAAGCTCCCTGCACCAGACGTTTCTAAATCACTGGGCTGGCTTTTGCCTATGGGGTACCGGTTTGTGATCTCTACTCTGGATGAGAGGCAGCCCATCTCACTGGCACTGCTCTCCGTCACTCTGTTATTTCACCTGCAGAGTTTAACAACCAAGCAGCGATTGCGAAACAAACAGCAGGGCTGGCGCAGCTGTTGTCAGCAGGACTTTAATTCTGCAGTATTAGTAAGACAGCCATGTTTAATGATAGAGTTACAATGCTGAAAACAATTTAGACATCCTCCATTCCAAAATCCATCAATGCCTGACTCACTTCCTTAACATCCCTACCAAACAGCTTTTTGGCTTCTGCTTAAACATCTCCATTAGCCAACAAGGAAGTCTCTCTCCTCAGAAAACCTGCTACTTTTCCCTCTGCTCTTAGCCTTCCATAAAGGAAGGTCCTTCTTCATATTAAGTTGAGCTCTGTATCCTCGTATCTGCCACCCATTGGTGCCTGGATCATTATACCTAGAACACAATATTCCAGGAGCGGATGGACAGACGTTTACCATCACATTCTGGACAGTGTTTCTGTTAATGCAGACTAAGGTCACATCAGCTCCTTCACAGTCTGGTACACTTGCCTCCCTGGTCCTCAGGGACTACAGTGTGATCTAGCACTGCAAGCGAGTCAAGAGATCCACAGCAGAGGGGAAAGAAAGCTGTTATTTGTACTAGTCACATTTTTTACTTTAATTTCAGTTTAAGGATATATTTATGCCCCAGTCTCCATGTTTCTAATCTAGAGTACACACATTGCTTCCTATAAATGATTAACTCTTTAGTTTAAAAAATACTGACATCCATTTTAGTAAATGGAGTGGGTTGGTTGCCTTCACAGAATGTCAGAAGTGTATATATATGGATAGTTTGTTTTAGTTTTAGGAAGAAAAATGACAACATTTTAGCTTCGTAATAAAAGGAAGAAATATGACTACACACAATGTGTATCATGAAATGTAGCCAACTTAAGTCCAGTAAATTACAACACAGAGTATAATAACTATAGGATGATGCTTGTTTTCCTGTCCAAGTCATGAATCCTTTCCAAATGTTAAATGCTTTGGCAGACATATTTTAAAATTCTTTTTTAAGCAAAGCATCAAAATCGGGATCCGTGAGAATTTTCAAATTCAAATAAATATGAAATATTTCATCTCCTAAATTTAATCATGAAATATTATTTATTCCTTCATTTTCATACCTCATCATATGATTTCTTTATATTCTTCTTAGCTTGTTATAAAGAAACACAGGAGCCATCCTGATTTCTCCCTTTCTTTTGCTCTCCCGATCAATTAGTTAGCAAGTCCTTCGTCATGCATCCTGAATCATTCTTCTCTCACCCCCAAGTAGATCTCCTCCAGCCCAAGCCACCATCACCTAATACTGCAACAGCCTCTTCACTTGGCTCACTCCTTCGACAGTCTGCAAGAAAGAGCCAGAGTGATGTTCCTGAAATATTTATCAGATCACATCACTCCAGAGGCTGCCCGTTATGCTTAAAATAAAGTCCAGACTTCTTGCCAGGGCTCAAGGTCCTGGTCGCTGTCCACTGCTCCATCCTCCTCTCTAACATCCACACCAGCCCCTCCCTCCATATTGTAGGGGTTCTCTATGGAGGGTAGTACGGCTCCACCCTGCGGGGAGAGGAGGTGTTTGGAAGGTGTGGGGGTGTTTTTTTTGGTTTATTCTTTGTATTTATTTATTATTTTTTATTTTTTACTTTTTAAATTCAGATATAATTGATACATAACATTGTACCAGTTTTTAGGTGTACAACATGATTTGTTATATGTATAATTGCAAAATGATTACCACAATAAGTCAACAGCCATCACCTTCACATAGTTCCAATTTTCTTCCTTGTGATGAGAACCAACATCTACTCTCTTAGCAACTTTCAAATATATAAGACGCTGTTGTTAACTATAGTCACCATGATGTACAGCAACAGTGCTTTTGTAATCACAATGACCTAAGAGTGGGGACACGCTGGCATACTGTGGGCAGGGCCAGGGATGCTCACCACCCTCCAGGAGCCCCACAGCCCCACAATGCACCGCACAGTTCTACCCTACAAAGGACTACTGCACCCAAAACGCCAGTAACCCCAAGCTCATTCAAACCTCAAGGTCTTTACCTTTACCTTTGCAGTTACTTTCAGCCCCAGACACTGAAATCTTTTCCAGGCTTGCTCATCCTCATCACTTGAGATGTCATCTCCTTTGAAAGGCCATGTCTGGCCCTCATTTCTTTTTTTTTTTATAAATTTATTTTATTTATTTATTTTTGTTTGTGTTGGGTCTTCGTTGCTGCGTGTGGGCTTCCTCTAGTTGCAGCGAGCGGGGGCTACTCTTCATTGCGGTGCGCGGGCTTCTCATTGTGGTGGCTTCTCTTGCGGCAGAGCATGGGCTCTAGGCGCACGGACTTCAGCAGTTGCGGCATGCGGGCTCAGTAGTTGTGGCTCGAGGGCTCTAGAGCGCTGTCTCAATAGTTGTGGTGTACAGGCTTAGCTGCTCCGCGGCATGTGGGATCTTCCCGGACCAGGGCTCGAACCCGTGTCCCCTGCATTGGCAGGCGGATTCTTAACCACTGCACCACCACGGAAGCCCTGGCCCTCATTTCTGAAATAGCCTACCCAGCATACCTGCCAGTCTTATTATTCCTTTACCCTGCTTTCTTCACTTTTTAGCACACGTCATTAGGCAAAACTATTTCTTTATTTCCTTACTCTTTTATGCTTTTCTCCCCCACTGGTATGTCAAGTCCCCGAGGGCAGGAACTTTGTACCCCCAGCACCTAACTACAATGCCTGGGACATGGCAGGTGTTCAATAATCATCTGTGAAATAAATAAACGTCCATAGTAATTTTTCTATTTAGGATTAGGAATTCTTTTAAAAAGCTTCTTTTTGACATACAGTGTCATCTAACCTTCATTTCTAGTTATTTTTTTCCCATGTCGTTTTCCTTTTTTGCAATGGACTCTCCCTCAAAGAGTTGTTTTTACATGCCACAACTTTTATTTTTACGTAAATACATAAATACGGAGAGGTAACAGTTTAAAATTCCCAAGTCATCACTTAACTCATTCACAGAATGTGAGAGAGGGTTTTCCTATGAGTAGTTTTTGTAAACCTCAGAGTATATGTGTTACTTCTTCTGCCAATAGGGTCAGGAGTCCAGTGGCATGACTGCTTCTGAGGACAACAATAAGCATAGGTGGTGGTGGTCCCTTCACTGTGAGAGGAGCAACTCCTGAATCCACCCGAAGAGAGAATAAGCATCACTTTTTGTCAAAAATGTTCACAAACATATTTTCAAGACCAAGAAGAGTAGAAAAATAATGCAACATAAATTTTTTTTTTTTTTTTTTTGCAACATAAATTTTTAAAAAATCATACTTCGAAAATAGATAGCTAGTGGGAAGCAGCCGCATAGCACAGGGAGATCAGCCCGGTGCTTTGTGTCCCCCTACAGGGGTGGGATAGGGAGGGTGGGAGGGAGACACAAGAAGGAGGAGATATGGGAATATATGTATATGCATAGCTGATTCACTTTGTTATACGGCAGAAACTAACACACCATTGTAAAGCAATTATACTCCAATAAAGATGTTAAAAAAAAAATACTCCGAGAGCACTAAATCAAAAGTTCAAACCAGGTCTATGAAATGGGCTAAGGGAGAAGTGATAAGAGGGGATGTGTGGAATTACATCTAGATTTTAAGATATGATTTTATTTAAACATACAGAAATCTGTTAGGATATGCAAGAAGAATGAGTATAATCTGATTCCTTTTATGTTCCACACATTTAGATAGGGTCTAATTAGACACTAAATGCTAACCAGTGCTTCTCTTTGATGCATGGTATTTGAGGACTGGTATACAAGTATTGTGTGCATTTTATATCTTAATACAAACTGCCAAATCACATTCTCAAAGCTCATAGCAATTCATACTCCCACAAACAATGTACAAGAACGTTCACATTTCCACACACTTGGAAACACTGTATATTATCAATATTTAAAATTTTTCTAAGTTGATTGGTAGAAAAGTGAAAACTCACTATTATTTAATTTGCATTCACTGACTACCAATATCGAGCATCTTTTTACACATTTATTGATTATTTGCAAACCCTCTTCTGTTTGTCTTATAGTCTGTCCCCTTTTTCTATGGCATTATTGTTGTTTTCAATCAACTCAGGGTAGCTACATACTAGGGATAATAATCCTTTGTAAATCAATCATGTTGCTCTTTCTTTTTCCCAATCTGTTGTCTGTATTCCACTTTGGTTTGTGGTGCCTACCTCAGTTTTCAAAAAAATTTCTATGTAACCAAATGTGTCAGGCTTGCCTTTTGATTCTAAGTTTTATATCTTGCTTAGGAAGATTTCCTCCACATTGACATTTAATAAATGTTCCCAGGGATTTTCTCCTAATTAGAGTTCATTCTTTCATGATCCATTAAATCCTTGATATTCTGGTGTAAAGTTAATGGAAAGTGAAGGGATAAAAGATGAGAAAGAAAAGTATACAAGGAGAAAAAGAGACTGGAGAAGTCTTACTTTTTAATGTTAAACAGGGAGTTTTAAATGTGATGCTGGATTGCTGAATTTTTACTCCATATTGTTAATATTAGATTATAAAGGGGAAAAACCTCAAATAGTTTTGACTTGAAAATATAATTAAGCTATAAACATAAGGAGAAAATTATTGATTTAAAACTATCTGAACACAAATAACACTATAAAGGTTTTTTTTTTAAGAAGAGGAAGAATTACATTTTTCATAATATGAAAAATGAAAAAAGATAAGTTGATAAAAAGAAATGAATTCCAGCTTAGGTAATATTTCATCTGAGCCTTTTCCATAAAAGTTTTAAATTTTACAGGAGTATGATATTATTTATTATTAAATAGACCAGTTAATTGGGAATTAGTGCAGAAATTTATTTTTCCCATGACTCTGGTAAGAACAAAATAACCAAGGGCAGAATTTTTATAGAGCTACAGGTAATAAAGGCACTCAAGGCAAAAGCGTTGATGTACTGCTTACATCTAAAGGTTCTTGCTTTTATTCAGATGTAGCCTCTGAGCATTCTTACTAAGAAGTCAATTCATTCATGCATTTTAAAGGCTAGTTTTATATTTTTTCTAGCATTTTTCATTGTTCCCAGCAGAAGGGTTAGTCAGAGGTCCTAGACCACTGTAGTCAGAATCCAAAGCCAAAAATCACTGTTTTCAAACATAAAGTTAATGATATTACTCTCCTGCTTTGACACTGTCGATGCTTTTCCCATGGTATATAGATCAAGCTCCTTAGCAGTCCCACAAGTGGCCTGACCCCGTTGCAGAGGCATAAGGGAGATACTCGTAGAAAAGCAGCAAAATGGAGGTTGAAGCTGAATCAATGGCAACTGAGAGAAAAGACAAGAGAGGAGGAAAACAGCCATGAGTCCTAAACAGCAAAGGCAACGAGCGAGGAAATATTGTCTAGTATGGACAGAGCTCAACATGCGGGGTCTGGTCGACAGGTTAGAATCTACGTCAAGACCTCAGGGCCTGTGGCTCTCAGAGCCGAGGGAGTCAGGAATCAGAGGGTGGGTGAGCGATGAGGGCTCTCAGGAGCAGAAGCAGCCCAGCCACACGGAAGGACAGTGGCACTGAGGACCCTCACTGAAGGGGCAGCTAGGCAACCTGGTCACAATGGGGTAAGACTGGGAACCTGCCACTCTCCAATTCACAAGAGGCCAGGAGGCTAAAACAAACCCGAAAACACACCAAACGGGGCACAGGAGCAGCAGAGACTTCCAGACCCCTTGTTAGGTGGAGGTACTTCTCATCTTGTCATTGGGACCTGGCACTCAGGGGCAAAGCCTTCCCAGGCAGACGTCGCCATGGTCAGCCACGCCGGAGCCGAGGTGGGGGAACCGACAAGCCTCCTTCCAAGGCCCTTCATCGCCTCTCCCCAAACCATCTCCCACCCGTCATCCCATTTCAAATGCCACCTGCAACAACACAGATGCTGAAGAGCAACGATCGCTGCAATCCTCCCTCCTTTGCAGGCTGTTTCTTCTTCCTGAAGGACTCTGCCCCTCATCTGCCTGGAAAATCCCTCCTTGTTCTCCATGCCCCTTCACACGTCGCCCTGATCAGAAACTTTTCTCTGATTGCCTGAGTTTGCTGCCCTCCACTTTCGTGTCCTATCAAGCACAGCCAACACATTATTATTTTTACTATTTTGTTATTATGATGAATTATTATCACCATCACATCCATCATTTATCGGGTGCTTACTAGGTGTCAGGGACTGCATTAAATGCTTTAGATGGATTAGTAACTATGTTACTAATAGTTACTATATAGTTACTATCTATAGTTACTATCTCCCTCCATTTCACAGAGGAGGAAAGTGAGATTCGTAGGGTTTTAAGTATTAGCCTAAGATCACAGAGTTACTAACCAAATTCAAATACAGTTTGTTCTGACTCAAAAACCCATGATCTTTCCAATAAAACACCTTAATCACATTTGTTCATGTCTTTTGCCTCTAACAGCAAATAACTAACTTAAAAATAAAGACCACGTTTTCCTCATTTTTGTACACCCAGCATAAACTTGGCATATAACTGATGCTCTCTAACTATTTAATACATGAATGAATGAATGCATGAATGACCAGCATCCATTCCAGTCCCTCAGGAACTAGAATATCAACTGTGGCACAGAACCAGTAATACAATGTTTAACTGTCCTTACGTCACGTTAGACTAAGGTCTACTAAATGGCTCATATCGTCCAGAATAAGGGACAGAGTAGAAGAAAGTTAAGTAAAGATTATGGTTCAAGGACCCAGGCAAGTCAACACAGTATCTTTTTTAGTAAACTGATTTCATTGGTCAAACAAATGCTTACTTTTAAAACAGGTAGTCTAGTTCAACCTCTTTTCAAAATAACTGTCTTAATTACTTCACCTTTTTCTTCCAGCCTAAATGAATGCAATACCACAGACATCTCTTACACACTCGCTGTGGGGGAGGCAGGGAGAAGCATGCGACAAATCTCATGAGCTACCAGGTTAATTTGATCTCCTTCTCCCTGAAGGAGGTTACAGTCTCCTTGAATGTACACACATGTGGGGGAAAAAAGGAGTAGGACACGGTCTCCTGTTCTCAAATCCTCCAAAAGTTTCCCCTATCATTCAAGAGTAAAAGCCACAGTCCTGGTAACAATTTAAAAGCTGCTGCATCACTGACACCCATTCCCTTTCTGACCTCATCTACTATTCACACCCCACCCCAACCCCTCCAGCCACGCAGCCTCTTTGCCCGTCCCTCTCAAGGATGCTTTCTCTGATCCCTCCCCACTTCACAGGCCATCTCCCCCCTTTCACGCTCTATTTTTCTCTATAGCATTTAGGACCATCTAACATTCTATTTCACTTATTCATTTTGTTTATTGTCTCCCCTTCCATTCTCCCACAGAATGTAAACTTCATGAGCATGGATATTCCTGTTGGGTTTTGTCTCTGCTGTATTCTCAGCACCTAGATCTGTGCCTAACACATAGGAGGTATTGAATATATTGTTTTTGTAAAAAAGAATGAGTGAACCTTAGTTAGCTTTATGCAATGACCTACCTGTTCACGATATTTACTTTGGTGTCCATATTTCTAAATCACATTAGCATCACAAATTAAAATGCAACTTAAAAAGTTTTCATTTGGAATTGATCAATGATGACAGTTCTTAGCATTGTCATTTCCTGAAATGTCTTACTATAACCATTGTCTAAAAGTGTAATTGTGGGGCTTCCTTGGTGGCGCAGTGGTTAAGAATCCGCCTTCCAGTGCAGGGCACACGGGTTCGATTCCTGGTCAGGGAACTAGATCTCACACACATGCCACAACTAAGGAGCCCACCAGCCGCAACTAAGGAGCACATGTGCCACAACTAAAGGAGCCGGCAAGCCTCAACTAAGGAGCCCCCTTTCCGCAACTAAGACCCAGTGCAACCAAAATAAATAAATAATTTTTTTAAAAAAAGGGTCCTAGTTCTAAATTATTTTAAAATATTAACGAAAGGGGTTTTTGATGTTCAGATCATTAGAATGAGATCATTAAACCATAGTTAATTGTGAATCACCAACACTAATAACATTTATCAACTTAAAAATATAATCCAAAGGGCCAACAATTTTAAAGCATTTATAATTAGTTTTCAAGTGTGTTATATCCTTTTTTCTCTCCCTCTAGTGGTTGCTTTTTCTTCCTAATTATATTTCCTTGAGGTTTTGAGCTTAAAGGCTCAGCACACATACCAGCATTAGCAGAAAGAATGTCAGATTATGATTTAAAGGGGGGAAAATGGCCATGTATGCCAAAAAGATAATCTGTAAGATGGTGGTGTCTTCAGTTCATCAAAAGAAGCCATGTACAAGATTACACTTATCCTGTCTCCATCTAATTACCTCACATGGAGGTCAACTTCAAAAAATCTCCTAAAACTATCTAGAGAATGGCAATCAGTGAGGCTTATCAACAAAGCACATTCATGTTATAATATAAACCTCTTTCAATTTCAAAAATTGATGGCTAAGAGCTCTTCAGCAGTGGCATTTGATTCCACATTAGTCTGCAGTATGCCAGGAGAAAAACAAAGACCCATCATTCTGAACCTTCTATTTACAGACCCACACCAAACTGCGCAACAAAACATTCTTAAGGAAATCGCTACTGTTACTGTGTACTTCCCATAAATGTAAACAGGTTTCTTTTTTTCATTTCTAAATATAAAGATAGAAACATACCAGATAAATACTACATTTTAGTGTAGTGCTTTTTCTCCATAAAATAATATTTGAAAACAGTAAGCATGTATAACCAAAAGAACAAGTGATAATAACCCCAGAAGTTAAAGATCAATCCATCAAAGCAATTCTTTTCTAATATTCTATTTATGAATTTGTAAAGCTGGCATAAACAACTGCAAACAGAATAGAGCAACAAAACAGACACAACAAAGGAGACAAATAACTTTTAAAGGAAGCTTCAAACAACCCTGAAGGATCGAAAATTATATACTTTTAGCATGCATCTTAATTGTCTAACATAGTTAAGTTTTTCTGTTTTTTTGTTTTCTTTAACATCTTTATTGGAGTATAACTGCTTTACAATGGCGTGTTAGTTTCTGCTTTATAACAAAGTGAATCAGTTATACATATACATATATCCCCATACCTCTTCCCTCTTGCGTCTCCCTCCCTCCCTCCCACCCTCCCTATCCCACCCCTCTAGGTGGTCACAAAGCACCCAGCTGTTCTCCCTGTGCTATGCAGCTGCTTCCCACTAGCTATCTATTTTACATTTTAACATAGTTAAGTTTTTGATGACATTTGTTGGTTTTCTGAAAGGCTTTCCCAAGTGTCTTCATTTATAGAAAACAGAGAAGTAAAACGACTGTGCCATTGAGGTTTACATACCTCATGGCTCATGACTTCCCAGCTTTTCTTACAAACACTTCTATTCCTATGGAGTCATTTACTCCTAGAGTTGGAAGTTTCTAGGAGAGAGGCTCTCAGCCCTAGTTGCACCTATGAGGGAAGTGGGGTTAATATACTGAAGCCCCTCTCCACCTCCAATGACTGTTTGAATTGCCTCAGGGTGGGGTCCAGGCAGCAGTATTTTTATAAATCACCCAGCTGATCCTAATGAGTAATCTGTATTGAAAGTCACCTCTTCAAAAAGAAGACCTCAGAGGGATCTAAGCTCTGCACAAATACTTCTGATGTCCAGTTCCAAAATCTCATGTGAAGAATCTAAAGGCAATACACTACTTTATGGATGGTCATTTTTCAAATGAATGGTGATTTTTTTTATTTTCCTTTTTTTATTAAGGTATAATTGATTACAATATTATATTAGTTCTCAGGTGTATAACATAGTGATTCAAAACTTTTACAGATCATACTCCATTTAAAGTTATTATAAAATATTGGCTATATTCCCTGTGCTGCACAATATATTCTTGTAGCTTATTTATTTTATACATAGTAGTTTGTACTTCTTAATCCCTATCCCTGTCTTGCCCCTCCCCATTTCCTTCTCTCCACTAGTAACCACTAGTTTGTACTCTATACCTGTGAGTCTGTTTCTGTTTTGATACATTCATTCATTTATTTTATTTTTTAGATTCCACATATAAATGATAACATTCAGTATCTGTCTTTCTCTGTCTGACTTATTTCACTAAGCATAACACCCTTCAGGTCCATCCATGTTGTTGCAAAAGCAAAATTTCATTCTTTTTTATGGCTGAGTAGTATTCCATTGTACCACATCTTCTTTATATGAATGGTTATTTTTACAGGGCATGGTCACCCACCATTTCCCCTAACAACTACCAACAGAGTTCCACAATCTTTGTACTTGTCCCTCTTCCTAAAAAATCACTTCCCTCAATCTCCACATGACTGGCTCGTTCTCATCATTCAGGTCTGGGCTCAGACGTCACCTCCTGGGAGAGGCTTTTCCTGATCATGCTTTCCCCAGCCAGCCCCCATCTCTTCACTCGTGGCATTTCTCACATCTGACACGCGTGTGTGCTTTCTGACTATCTCCCCGTAAGCTCCATTCAGGCAGCTCCATCTTGTCTGTCTTGCTCAACCTTTTATCTTCAGCAAGCAGCATAGTGTCAACATAGCAGCCACTCAGAAAAACTTTTGAATGAATAAATGTAACAGAACAAGAAGTAATGGACATGCCTCTGATGAAGGCTGTGTTTAAAGAAAAAGAAGTAATGGACAATCTAAAGCAAAAAAAAAAAAATTCTGATTGGTTATATAATGTAAAATAGTTGACAATGTAGATTAAAAATATAGGACTAATAAAAATTATGGGTGGTTTTAATTTTCTTCATACCTTTGTATACTTTATTGTCTTCAATAAAAGTAAATTATCTTTACAATTACAACCAAAATAGTATAATAATAAAAATAATTTTTTATGGAAAGTTAAAAACAAAAAAACTCAACTGTCACAGGGCAAAGATGGGCTAACATAATGAGGCCCAACTGCCTGCATCATCCTGGCTTCTCCCCAAGACCCAGCATGGACAGGATGTGGCCACACTGCAGGACCAGCTCTTGCCGGCCCTGGAAACCAGCCACCTATTATGGTGTCCACGTAGGTCTGACACCAGCCAAGTAGACAAGGAATCAAAATCGCTTCCAGTTCACCCATAAAACTTCCCATCTTTTCCCTTGGTATATCACAGGCCTGCCATGGGCCAACCAAACAAATCCCATCAGTTTCTTTCACACACACCTACACTAGTTTTCTCTCTCACAGGGCCACCCAAGCTATCCCGAGGGCAGACCCTGGGCCACCTCCCCACCTCTCCTGGTCTCCAGTGCCGACCACACTCCCTGAGGCTCTCTGGTTTTCTTCCCTAATCAGTCCCATTTGCTTCACACTTGAAACGCCAGTGCCTTAAAAATACAGCCCTGTCCTAGAAATATCTGTATTTTGAAAGGATATACTATTAAAAATGTCGGGCTTCCCTGGTGGCGCAGTGGTTGAGAGTCCGCCTGCCGATGCAGGGGACGCGGGTTCGTGCCCCGGTCTGGGAGGATCCCACGTGCTGCGGAGCGGCTGGGCCCGTGAGCCATGGCCGCTGAGCCTGTGCGTCCGGAGCCTGTGCTCCGCGGCAGGAGAAGCCACAGCAGTGAGAGGCCCGCATACCGCAAAAAAAAAAAAAAAAAAAAAAAAAAAAAATGTCTCGTTACAGAGTAATACGCACGGCATGAGTCCATTTTTATAAAAACTAAAGAATAAGAACAACAAAGAAGCGTGCATATGGATTCACATGTTTAAAGTTATTTAAAACAAGTATAAGAGAATACGCACCAAGTATTAGCAATAGAGACAGAACTGGGAGGAGAGGAAGGGGAAACTATTTATTTGTCTATGCTTTTATCCAACTGGGACTGTTGCCACAAATTGTCATAATTACACAATGGTAATTTCTTTTTTTTTTTTTTTTGCGGTACGCGGGCCTCTCACTGTTGTGGCCTCTCCCGTTGCGGAGCACAGGCTCCAGACGCGCAGGCTCAGCGGCCATGGCTCACGGGCCCAGCTGCTCCGCGGCATGTGGGATCTTCCCGGACCGGGGCACGAACCCGTGTCCCCTGCATCGGCAGGCGGACTCTCAACCACTGCGCCACCAGGGAAGCCCCACAATGGTAATTGCCCTTTAAAGGGCAATCAAACTCTTGCGGCCAAAAAAAGAAAGAAAAAAGTAAAAGTGGTAATGTACTCTCAAGTATCAGTCAGTGGGAGGTGAGTGACGTTGCTTCCAGCACCCCTAACCCTAGAGGTCTGCAAGGGCTGGTTTTCCTCACTGTGCCAGGCCAGCTTCTTGACCATTGTTTATGAGTTTATACATCTCTCAATTCACAATGCAAACGGGATTCCCTGGCGGCGCAGTGGTTAAGAATCCGCCTGCCAATGCAGGGGACGTGGGTTCAAGCCCCGGTCCAGGAAGATCCCATATGCCACGGAGCAACTAAGTCCGTGCACCACAACTACTGAGCCTGCACTCTAGAGCCCGCAAGCCACAACTACTGAAGCCCACATGCCTAGAGCCCATACTCCACAACAAGAGAAGCCACCGCAATGAGAAGCCCGCACACCGCAAGGAAGAGTAGCCCCCGGTCACCACAACTGAAAGTCTGCGCACAGCAACGAAAACCCAACAGAGCCAAAAATAAATAAATAAATAAATAAAAGAAAAAAGAATGCAAACAAACTGTGAAAACATCATTAAACTGTTCATATATTCCATATTCTGGAAATTAGGTTTGAATAAAATGACAACCAATTGCACAAATTATTCATTTGTCTTATTAAACTGAGAGTTGAGTATTTTATCATGCAACTTATTCCTCCCCTTAAAAGAAAACATGAACTTAAAAACCTCATATAACTCAGGCATCAACTTTACCCTCTGAAACTGCTCTTTCCCCCTAGAACCTTCCTTTGTGAATGGAACCACCTTCTAATTCATCCTGATATTCTCAAATCTACTCTCTTCCTCACATTCCACACCCAGTCACATCCAACACCGCATTCCACCCTACACCTCCTAAACAGCCCTCAGGTTTGTCCTCCCCTCACTACCCCTACTGTCTCTGCACAGCTCCAATCCACCCTCTACGACCAATACCATGACCTTTTAACTGCATGTTGACTGAGGTGTTTGAGCATGTCAGGGTAGTAAGGTGCAAAGAAAGTGGGCTTCTTCCTGAACCAGGTTTCACCACTTAGCTTTGTGGCCTTGAGAAGGACCCATAGCCTCTCTAAGACCAAGTTTTCTCTTCTGTATGATGCAAGCCATATCTACCTTGTAGAAGGATTGCTATAAGAATTACCGATTAGGCATACAAAGTGCCTAGTCCTAAATGGGGCTGTATACATAGTTCAATGCTTTATTACTTTAATTATTTTCTTATCTGTAAAAAAAGGCAATAAGCCTCTGAGTTACTTTGAAGATTAAACGATAAAATGTAAGGCACCAAACACAGTTACTGTTTCCTTTCATTTCCTTTTAATGGTTCCCCATCCCTAAGACAAAATACGGCCACTGCCACTTTCCCAATTTCATCTCCTGCTACTTCTCCTTTAGCATAATGAATTTTTTTTGTATGTTTTTTTTTTGGCCATGCCATGCGGCATGCAGGATCTTCCCCGACCAGGGATCAAACCTGTGTCCCCTGCATTAGGGAGCACAGAGTCTTAATCACTGGAGAGCCAGGGAAGTCTAGCATAATGAATTAGGTGCACAGTCAGACTATGCACCGCTTCATGCCCTTCTCTTCTTCAAAGCCATGTTTACAAGTAAAATCTTAGGTGTAAGAAAGTCTTTTCTATATATTTCAACATGCAAGTTAATTATCATATTTTCAAATTTGGAATGCAATATCCATAAAGTACAAGTGTATTTATTGGGAAGATAGGGAAGAATATTTGTAAGCATAAAATTCTGAAAAAAATCTTCAAACCATGGCTGCTGTACATGTTCATGCAAATATGATTAATGTGATGAGAGATTATAAAATCTTGCTAAATGGTATCTGAGAAATAACTTTGCCAGGGATGAAACCTTGAGTTGAAATAAAAAGGAAAAATGGTACAAGTTAGAGAAACTGGGTCAAAAAAAAATATGATTAAAGTGATTATGCTTGTTTGTTGAGGTTGCTTATAAACACTTTCCAAAAGTATATGTCCATATACTTTAGATGTTTTAATTAATTTGATAATAAATGTGATAAGTATAACATGTCTTCTTTAAAAACAACAAGAGATAAAAATACTAGCTTAGATAGATAAATTCAATGTTAACTTTCTCTATGTTTATTCATAGACTGGAAAAGAAATATGGGGGGGTTCCTCATATGATTTTATGATTTAGAATTTACAAAGAGAAGAGAAACTAACAATCTTTCTAAGCATAAGAGGAAAAAAATTAGTTCTGTTTAAAGATGAATTCAGGTAAACGGCTTTTGTCAGGTCCCTAATGTGACAATCTCTAAAAGTATGTAAGTTCAGTGTTTATTTCTTGAATGATTTAACTATAGTCCTGAAAAAGCATCAAGTTGGCTCTAAGACGAAAAGCTGCTCTGTGTCCACAAAGTGCTTCCTTAGCAGCTGGTGTCTATCCTTAGTATCAGGTTGAGAAAATGAGCAAGGAAATGAGTTGAAGATTCTTAGTAGACAGTCCACTGTATCCCAGCTGCAAAACTTTTCTAAAGTTGTCACATGGATGTGTTTTCTAAAATGTTACCAGGAATGCTGAATCATTTCTTTCTAAGGGGATCTTTTAAAACTTTACTACATTCTAAATTTAAAACATTTTTAAAACAAAAAACAAAACAAAAACCTTAAATTCTAGGGTTTTTTTTTTAATGAATGTTTATTTTTAAGTTTCAAATTATCGTAGAGAAGACTTTTCTTCAAACACTATTTTGGCTTGGGTGACAGGCACAGTGCTGATTTACACATATCCCAAACATACAATCAGCCAGGCCCTGAACATAACTGGGCATGGGTGCCCCCCAGGCCACTGAAAAGCAAGCATTATTCATGAAATCATAAAGCCGTGATTAAATATTCTAGTGGACATGTGCTTTGTCCAGCTCCCCAAAGATAATGAAAAGGAGAACATTATGATGATCTCAGAAGTCATTCTTTTCACATCATTAGTACTTTCCTTTCAAGTGTGTTCTTTCAGAATTACAGTAGTCATGTAGGCACCGGGCAGAGCCCTAATGATATGAGGCCAAGCCAAAGAGCAATCCAGACTTAGGGAAGAAAATAACTAGAAAAAAATTAATGAATTCATCATCTTGATTCTACACATCTTCAGCAATACTGCTCACCTGCATTATTGTCAGAGCTGTATACAGCCTGGGAAGGAGGGCAGCAGCATTGCTGGGTGCTGACTCTTGAAAACAACATGACCTTAGAGACAGCCGTGTCGCGACACTGCAAATTACTAACGTCCAGCTTGGACTTAGCACAGTATTTTTCTGTTGACATTCCCATAAACTGGTCCAATTACTTTTAAATGAATCATATCTGTTGAAACAGCCTGGAAATAAACCAAAGATTTTATACTTGGTTTTATAGTATAGAGCAAGAACATCACTTCCTATATATACCTGCAAATGAACAAAACTTCCTTTTGAAAAATCAGAGCGCTAACAAAACGCGTTTTTCAAAAATGGCTTCTATATGATATCATCACTGCAATATCTTAGTTCGCACAATTATTTTGGATTTACTTTTCAAACAGGAAACATTACTGAGACTGATTTAGCTCATTTAAATAATACTCCCAACTAAAGTATACATCATGTTTAAAGGATCAAAATCACAGGTCTCACTATAAAATAATCAATATAATGATTTTTTATTACCTTAAAATACATTTTTATATAATAGTATAAGCCAGTTCATTGAGAACATAAAATTAAATTATATTTATGCCAAATGCAACTCAAAATACATATGTAAACAAGTATCATCTGGCGAAAATAATCCTGATAAACTTTTATTAACCTCCTGCTGTACAAAACAAAATACACCTCACTGTTTTACAGAAAAAAATTATAATTGGTATTTGCATTATTCTCTATTAAGAAAACACTGTTACACCATTCTTACGAAACATTTTTTGTCATTTTTCCTATTACTGCTGATGAAAGTAATACAGGTAGTGTTTAATACTAATCACTTCCTATACTCCTCAATTTTCTTAGTCTTTCTCCGACACTAACCAATATGCACTAGTGAATGCTTGATAAAGTATATCTTCTTCCAGTATAAATTTATTCTTTCATAAAATACTTATTGTATGCTCACTATGTGCTGGGCTTTGTGTTAAAGACTTTGGATGCAATATAAATTAAGACAGATTCCTTGCCTTAAGAGCTCATGGTCTAGTGAAGGCAAAAGACAATTGCATTAAGGTTTACTATGCACGATGAATACAATGACACAGAAAAACCCTAGTAGGGTTGTTTGAATCAAGCAGGAAGGCCAGTTAACAGTTAAAGTCCATTCCATTAAATTAAGTCTACCATCTTTATCAAGGAGGTGGTAGCTAACACTGCCTGGTTTGCACTTCCTTGTCTTGGTAAAGCAGTGTTGATAAGTGTAGACAACATCAAAACATCTCTGAAAATTACCATCACCTTCCTGACTTCACAAGGTTTAGCATCACTGAATTCAAACATACCAGTTTAAGACCTAATCTAAGTTGGAAAATACCATTAAGTCCAGCTGTAGTTAATAGACGTGTACATGGTAAAACAAAACAAAACAACAACAAAATGAACTAGAAAGGTACAGCCTAATGCACAAAAAATCAGATTTCTAATTGGGGTTTTCACCATATGTTTATTTTCTGGCATCTAGGCATCAGAATAAAAATAAGACATACCTGAAACTATAAATGCTTACCATATTATGTACGAAATTAGAAGGCAAATTGATTAGATCTGTCATAAATCATGTTTTTTAAATGTAATAACACAAGACACCCCTTGAAAAACTGTTTAAGTACATTATAGGAATAAAAACGTGTACAGAGCAAATTAGAAATAATATTTTAAATGCCAATATGCACCTAAAAATAAAGACATGCCACACAGAAAGCGGTGTGTACCTTTACGTTTATGCTACCCATAGTACCCCAGGAACTGGGTAAAAGAGACTGAGTTCCTTCAACAATATGTATATTCTTCTAAATTTTTGATATTCACTACTTATTTTCTTCTAATACATTAGCCAGTCTTTAAAAGAAGCCAAATACCAAAAGACCAAAGAGGACAAGTGTTATATATACATGGCCCATTTGTGACATTCTGGTTTTATACATACAGTCATTTCAAACAGAAGAGGCTTATGTGAAATGCACGGCTACCCACGCATCTGATATATACCATTCTTTCACACCATTTGTAGGGGAATTAAATTTTCCCTGTTCAGGGTGACCTTTTAAGACTTTGGGCATGGCCCACCCTCACTCAGAGGTGAAATCAAGGCAGCAGCAACACCCAGCAGTAGAGTTGTTTTTCTCCTGCTGCCGGATGACAAGAATAACTAAAGACAAGGAGAATGAAGATTGCTCAAGTCTTTGTCAAATGGGATTGGCAAGGAGTTCTCCTAATGACAGTTCCCAATCTCATCAAGGAGTGGTTATGTTCAGCAGAAGGCTGAGGTACCATAGGTTCTACAACCTGAAACCGTGGGTCCTCAACACAAACCCACTCATCGACTTTGTGGATTATGGGATTGTTACTGAAACCTGGACGTGATATAACAGCAGTTTTGAGAAGTTTGATTTACGCATTCCAGCCCAGCTGAATGTCGCCTTAGAGTGCTGAGGCTTGAGGACTCTTATGAATCTCCCTCCCGCACAGCCTGAACAGCCATCGCCTCCCAAATTCCAGCTTATACATTCATTTCCTGGGCAAATTCTCTCTTGGGGGTAAAACAATGAACTTTCAATCTTCTCTTATCTACAAAGAGCTCTAAGACGAAGAAACAGTCCTTTCAATAGCATCCTTTCCGACTTCTTTATAAAAGATGAGTGGGAGTTGAGGGAGGGGGACCGGGCCGAGCAAGGAAGAGGTGACAGGCAACTCACCTCTTTCAGCTGCTCCAGCTCCTGTCTGAGGCTGTCATAGTCAGCCTCCAGCTCGTCATACTGCTGTTTGAGGGTCAGCTTCTCTTCCAGTACCACCAGCCCGTACTCGGCCGCCTGGATCTTCTCGTGGGTCGTCTCCGTGAGCTCCTTGGTCAGCCTCTCTATCTCGGTCTTATAATGGTCCACAGTCTGCAATACCTCTTCCGCGGCCATAGCCCCGGCGGATGGAGGCAGGAGGGGGTAACGGGGTGTGGGAGATGGATGCAAAGCAGGCGGGGGAAGGGAAAAGGAACTAAGGAGGGAAGGATGAAAATGGAAAAGAAACGTGTAGCTGGATGTACGAGCAGAGCAATGCCCCGGTTGCCCCTCCGGCAGCCGCGGCTACACCGCCTGAGAAACCGGCGAGAAATGCAACATGGAGAATGCAGGGGAGAGGATCAGGGGCGAGGCAGCAGCTGCTGCGGCATGTGTCCTCCGGGCCGGCCCCTGCGTGCGGTCAACAGCCGTGCGGCATGGCCAGGCTGCGGCGGCCGGAGGCTGCGAGGGGCTCCGATTCTGCTTATTCAGAGACGCACAGCCGCCATGTCTCCGGGCAGCGTCACTGCAGTCTCCTCGGGCCCCGCGCTCCGGCTCGCCGCGCCCGCCCGCTCCACCTGCTCCGTCCGGCCGCGCTGCAGCGGGTGCGGAATGATGCAGCGTCGGCCCTCTCCCTCCCTCCGCGCCTGGCCGGGGCTCCGAACGGGGGGCGGGGAGGCGGACGGAGTCGGCGCGGGGGGAGGGGCAGGGACCAGACGGAAACCTCCGGAGGCGCCTCCCGCCGGGCGGCACGGCGGGTGCGCGGGACCGATGCCTAGTCGGCCGGACGCGCGCGGGGAGGGACCCCCAGCCAGGCCTGGCCCGGCCCGCCCTGCTCGCCGCCGGCAGGAATTCCTCCCAGGGCTTTGCCCTGGTGGGCGTCGAAGCCCCGGAGAATGGCTTAGGCGCCCGGCTCTCTCACTACGACGTGAGCCCAAGCTCAGGAAGCTGCCTGGAATCGGCGCCTTGCTCAAAGAGAGGCAAACAGTAACTAACGCGCTCGGGGCCCGCGCATCCTCCTTCTCACCCCCTGGGCTCGCGGCATCCTTCCCTGGCCTTCTGCACCCAAACGCTGTGCTTCCAAAGCCTTCCAGACGCCCCCGCGCAACGCTCCCGCTTCCGCCCCTTCCGCCTCCTTCCTCTTCCCATCTCTCCCCTCCTTTCCCTACATGGCCTGGTTCACCTCACGCTCTCTCCAAATAACCGTATTACAGGACAGTCTTTGCTAAAGATTGCTTGCCCTCACCCAAGCTTTCTGTGCCCAGCTTATCACAACATCACTACTCAGAAAAAGATCTCTATAATGCATGCACCCAGAAGCCTCTGGGTACAATTATTTCTTGCCCCAGTAGTTCTATTCTATGGATTCTTCAATAAAGGAAAACTGCATGAAATTCCCTCTATACAGTATCAACAGTACCCTACAATAAATATTCTTAAAATAATAAGAGCTAATAGTTCTGGAGCCCACGTGCTAAGCTTTCTTCGAAGTATGGTACATGAAATTTCTCCCATCCTAACAGCAACTCTTTGAGGTAGGAACCATTATCCTCAATTTACAGGTGGTGAAAGAAAGGCACAGGAAAGTTGAGCGATTTGCCCAAAGTCAGGCAACTCTTAACTGGTGAAGCCAAAATTTAACCGTAACTCCACAGCCATAACCTGAAACATTATGTTGGCTTCACCTTCACTCATTACTAAAACAAAACCAATAACTACATATTATATGCTCGTAAAATGACCACTTTAATCAATGCAAAGAGTGAGGATGAAGAGTCACAAAAGGAGATGAAGGCAAAGTCAGAATGAAAGAGGGTAAAGAAGAAGAGATGAGCATAGAGAACAACCAAGAAGAAAGGAAGCAATAGGAGCAGAAAAAGAACTATTTCTGTGTAACTCGTAGGCTGTGGGATCAATAGATCAAGGATCTGACCAGTTCCTTCCCTGTCTCCTGGTGGCACTTGTCACAGAGCTGTTTCTCAGTGGCCAAGAGGTGTTCAACACACACACACACACACACACACACACACACACACACACACACACGCTCTTTCTGAGTTAGAATGCAGGACTCTCCCATTGTTGTGCCCAGGGTAAAGAAAAAAAAAAAAAAGCAATGGTTGATGGTGTGGAAGAGCAAATGACAGTGTCCTTACAAAGCCTTGACTAATAGGTTCTCTGGATGTGATTTTCACTGTCTCTGAAAACGTACAAAAAAAGATTCCTTCCACATGCTCACAATTACAACAGAATATTCTCTTGTGATTGATCAAAAAAAGAGAGAGAGAAGGGGAGGGAAGGGAAGGGAAGGGAAAGGGGGAAAGGAAGAAAGAAAACACTTGAAACTTTGGATCACCGTGAATTCCATTCCACCTGTGCAGGCTTGCTCTCATTGCAGTTGAGACGCCCCTCCCCACCCCTGTGTGCTCCTATAGTGCCCATTCTCTGTCACAATGATGAATGACCATGAACTGCTGAAGAGAGAGGAAGCTGTAATTGCAGTTAGCTAAAACTGTCTTCTTCCCAGGATGCCCTGGCGGTCCCTCACTCCACAAAGTATAAGCACAGCCCTTCAAAGGGGTCATAACACTTGGAGTAGATTGCTTGTGTCTCCCCTTCCTTTGGATAGAACTAAGAATGGAGTTTTCTTCTGTGACTTTTCTTTTTCTGAGTTTCTATTGCCACCCATTCCCTATGCTCCATCCTGCCCCATTTTTCTGACTGATATATTTTTGTTAATATATTCAGCCTGACTTCATTCAGACATGTACACTATTTAATACTTTAAGATTTTGTTTATTACAACTTTGATCCTTTCTATGTTCGTATTAAACTTGAAAAAAAGTAAACATTTCCTTATACATCATACTCTTCCAGTACTTCACAGTTATATTTCTTTCTTCCTATATATGTCATACATATCATATATACACACATACATATATATGTGTATATAAATCAATGACAAGTATCTAGAAAATAATTTCTTAAATCATTCCTAGAAGCAGGGTTCCTTCATATTTCTTTATCCTAGCAGCCTCCAATCATTTATGCAACATTCTAACAAATATTTAGGAAAAAATTGTATTGCTGTGGTCTAGCACCTCAAACCAACTTTTCACCAACTTTGTCAGCATGAATATTGCTTTCTCTTGCTCTCATTCATTCATTAAACCAATGTTTATAAAGTACCCACTATGTCCTAGATATAACACTAGGCGTTGTGAAATCAATGACCAATAATATGTCAGTGCTCAAGGGTCCCTGACTCATGGAGCTTATGTTCTGGGAGGGACAGACAATAACATGAATAAAAAACAGACAGCAACAACAAAAAAGACAAATTAATACAATAATTCCAAATTGTGACATTGACAGGCAGGTTACAGCATAGTGGTTAAGAGCACAAGCTTAGTCTGCTTGGGTCAAATCCCAATTCACCACTTATTAGTTGTGTGTGCCTCAGTTGCCTCATCCTTCTTTTTTTTTTTTAATTTATTTATTTTTGGCTGCACTGGGTCTTAGTTGCAGCATGCAGCATTTTTTTTTTTTAGTTGCAGCATGTGGGTTCTTAGTTGCAGCATGTGGACTCTTAGTTGCAGCATGCATGTGGGATCTAGTTCCCCAACTAGGGACCAGGGATCGAACCTGGGCCCCCTGCATTGGGAGCATGGAGTCTTACCCACTGGACCACCAGTTGCCTCATCCTTAAAGAAGGGATAATAATTTAATCTACAGATGAGATTGTTGTGAATAGAATAGTATTTAACACCTAATAAGCAGCATCTGTGTGTTTGTTTTTTAAAGAAAAATAAGGATAAAATTGAGGTAGAAAAAAGAAATAACAGGATAATCAATGGAGATCTCTCTGAAGAAGTGATTTTATACTAGTATCTAAGGAACATGGAGGAATGGGATATGCAAAATGTAGAGGAATTGCTTTCTAAGGAGCGGAAACAGCATATGTAAAAACCTAAGGCAGAGAAGAGCTTGGTGAGTGCAAAGAATAAAAATCAGAGGCGGAGGCTGATTAAGCAAAAGGGAGATGGCCTAAGACTACATTAGAGAGATAGGCAACACTGGAGACACACTCAGATACTGTGCCTACCTTGCAGGTTAGAATAGGGAATTTGGCTGTTGCACACCTGAAACTAATATAATGTTATATGTCAATTATATCTCAATTTAAAAGAAAAAGAATCTGGTCTTTCAAAGTGCAAACAATCACAGAGTAAAAAACTTTTCAAGGGAAATGAGTTTCACAACACACAGAAACAAGAGGAGACAAGATACTTCTGTGTAGCTTCTCAGCATGTACTAGAAAAATCTTTAAATAGCCCTACTAACTGAATCAGGCTTAAAGTCAGAAGAGCTGATAGGTCATGAGTTGTGATTTTGAGCCTCCCAGAAAGGACTTTTTAAATCCTCTGCCCTTCTTTCTAATCCCCCTCAATGATGTCTGAAACTTCTTTGGTAATAAATAAAGTCTATCATCTAATAATTAGAAATAAGTTTAAAAAGCAAAAAGTTAGTAAACTTAAACTTACAGTTATATTTGCTTTTTGTTTTTTCCTGATTCTGATAGAGTTACACCGAGGAAGGAACTGAATGGTTGAAAAGGAGAAGGCTAGGAAAACCGAAGACAAATATCTGATTCACATTTGTGCCTAAGGTTGGCCTGGCACTCAACTCTTCAAGACTTGAATAGAATTCTTAATTGCTTCTTTCTGCTAAAATATTCCACTTCTCTTGGTTTTTGATGGCCCTGGAATTTATATAGAGATCCTGAATCTGTTCAGAAGATTTCCTTTGCCTAACAGCCAAAAAAACCCAAAAAAACAAAAAAGAGGAATTTGGGTTTTATTTTCAGCACAGTGGGAGGTTATTGGTTATTTAGTCAGGAATGAAATTATTTGATTTATATTTTAAGACTATCACTACTATGAGTAAAAAAGTTTGGAGGTATCGAAAGATAGAAGTAGGGTCACTAGTTAGGAAGCTGCTGTGATTGTCCAGGAGAAAAAAAATGGTGATCTGGACTGAGGTGGTGGCAGTAGGAAAAAGAAGTGGATGGATTCAAGATATATTGGGAGAGGGGATGGAAGAAGTCTCAAGACTTGGTTGAAGATTGGACGTAGGATGGAGTGAAAAAAAAGGAATCATGAATAAACTCTAATTTTCTGACTTGGGCATTTGGGATTATGGTTTGCCATTAGTTAGATTGGAAAGACTAGGAGGGAGTTTCAGGAGATTAAGAGTTCTATTTTGGACATATTAAGTTCAAGACAGTTTTGAGACATTTGAATAGAAATGTTAAGCAGAAAATTGGATGTAAGACCAGAATTAAGAAAGACTTCTTGGGAGGTATAAACAATTCTCCTCTGGAAATCATTAGCATTACATGGTATTTAAAGCAAAGAAAATGAATGAGATTGTCTAGGAAAAGAGTTTAAATAGAGAAGAGAAGGCATCCAGGACCTATCCCTGAGGAACCCCTAGTAAAGGCTGAATTGAAGAGGAAAAGCCTGCAGAGAAGGGACCAGTCAGTGTGGATAGGAGGAGAACCAGGAGAGAAACATCTGAAGGGAACAAAAGAAGAGAAGGTTTGAGGGGTGAAAGAATAAGGACCAAGTCAGTGCCATTGAGAGATCAAAGTCGAGTAAGATGTGGACACAGAAATGTCACTGAATTTGGAACACAGAAGAGGGTACTCTCTTTTTTTCTTTTCTTTCTTTTTTTTTCAGTATAATACACTTTATTTTATTTTTTTAAATTTGTTTAAATTGAAGTATAGTTGATTCACAATTCTGTACAGAAAAATGATTCAGCTATACATATATATTTTTTGGATTCTTTTCCATTATAGGTTATTATAAGATATTGAATATAGTTCCCTGTGCTATACAGTAAATCTTTGTTGTTTATTTTATATATAACGGTGTGTATCTGTTAATCCCATACTCCTAATTGATCCCTCCCCCCCAAGTTTCCCCTCTGGTAACCATAAGTTTGTTTTCTATGTTTGTGAGACTGTTTCTGTTTTGTATATATTAGATTCATTTGTATTATTTTTCAGATTCCACATATAAGTGATACCATATATTTGTCTTTCTCAGTCTGACTTACTTCACTCAGTATGATAATCTCTAGGTCCATCCATGTTGCTGCAAATGACATTATTTCATTTTTTATGGCTAAGTAATATTCCATTGTATATGTACACCACATCTTCTTTACCCATTCGTCTGTTGATGGACACTTAGGTTGTTTGCATGTCTTGGCTATTGTAAATAGTATTGCTATGAACATTGGGGTGCACGTAGTCTTTTCTGGTTTATTTTGTGGTTTCCTTTGCTGTGCAAAACTTTTAAGTTTGATGAGGTTACATTTGTTTATTTTTGTGTTTATTTCTTTTGCCTTGGGAGACTGATATAAGAAAATATTGCTACAATTTATGTCAGAAAATGTTTTGCCTGTGTTCTCTTCTAGGGGTTTTATAATATCTGGTCTTACATTTAGGTCTTTAAACTATTTTGAGTTTGTTTTTGTATACAGTGTGTGGAAGTGTTCTAACTTCATTGATTTACATGAGGCAGTCCAGCTTTCCCAACACCACTTGCTGAAGAGACTGTCTTTTCTCCATTGTATATTCTTGCCTCCTCTGTTGAAGATTAATTGACCATAGGTGTATGGGTTTATTTCTGGGCTCTCTATTCTGTTCCATTGATCTATATGTCTGTTTTTGTGCTAATGCCATGCTGTTTTGATTACTGTAGCTTTGTAGTATTGTCTGAAGTCAGGGAGCCTGATTTCTCCAGCTTTGTTCTTTTTCCTTAGGATTGCTTTGGCAATTTGGGGTCTTTTGTTGTTCCATGTAAATTTCAAGATTATGTGTTCTAGTTCTGTGAAAACATGTCATGGGTAATTTGATAGGGATTGAATTAAATGTGTAGATTGCTTTGGGTGGTATGGCCATTTTAACAATGTTAATTCTTCCAATCCAAGAGCATGGGATATCTTTCCATTTCTTTGAATCATCTTCAATTTCCTTCATCAATGTTTTATAGTTCTCAGATTATAGGTCGTTTAAAAAATTTTTTCCCAGAAGTTTATTTTTTCTTCCAGTTTTATTGAAATAACATTGGCAGTGTATAAGTTTAAGGAGTACAGCATAATTGTTTGACTTACATACCTCATGAAGTGATTAACACAATAAGTTTAGTGAACATCCACCATCTCATATAGAAACAAAATTTAATAAATAGAAAAAACATTTTTTTCTTGAAAGGAGAACTCTTAGGATTTACTCTCTTAACAACTTTCATATATAACATACAGCAGTGTTGATTATATTTACCATGTTGTACATTACATCCCTCGAAGGTGCATGTTCTTAGCAAGAGTAGCTGGTGTGGAACAGAGGGTGAAAACCAGATTGTAATAGATTAAAGCGTGAAGAGAAGTTTCAAATGTGGAGACAGCCTGAGCAGACAACTCCATGACTGCAGAAACAATGGAGGGGTAAACATACAATAAGATGGTGGAAAACATACAATAAGATGGTGGATCTGTGGTACATTGGAATGCTCTACTATGAACTGCTGGTGGGAAATCCACCCTTCAAAAGCACCTCACTCACTGAGACCGCCAAATGCATACTAAAGGTAGATGTGAGTTTTCCCCCATCAATGCCTTCTGAAGCCAGGACTTGATTTTCAAGCAGCTCAAATACTAGCCTTCTGGGAGGCTGCCCTTGGTCCAGATCCTGGAGCAACCCTGGGTCCAGGCCCACTCCCAGAAGATGCTGCCTCCCTCTGCTCACATGGCTTCCTAAGGCCCGTCTGCTCTGTTTTGTGTGTTTATTCAGGGAGTTCTCCCAGGTCTGCTACCTCATCTTTTGTCTCTTCTAAGATGCATGATGCTAATTAATAAAAGCTGGAGTATTTTGTGTCGGGGTGGGGGGGGAAACAGCCACACCCTGTTTTATATCTTCAAAATCAGTGGCGATCAGATTCTCTGGGTTTGTTTCTTAGCCACAGCCTGTATAATTGTCATCTTCCCACCAGAAAGGCACTGGTAATCTAATAGCACTCAATTTAATTTTAGTTGGGATTGCATTTTTCCATCTGTTTTTTGCTTTACTTTCTGAATGATGTTTTCTTCGAAATTCTTGATTTTTACCATTTTTGTTATCAGCATTTGCCTATTTTGGGGGACAATTTCACCTCATTAATTCTTTCTTCATTATTAAATCTACCCTCTGTTTATTTTGGCTGGAAAGAACCAGAAGAATTTACAGCACACTGCAGCACACAGGCTAATATAACTTATTCTTTCATTAAAAGAAGACTAAAAAATTCTGACTACCAGGTATTCTTTCTTTAGAATTTTTCCACTGACCAGCCTTGATTTTCTTGATCTGAGGCAATGTTCTGAGTCACCTGTTTCAGAATACCAATTCCTCTTTTTTATAAAGTTTATTTTGAGGACCATTTTAATGAGCAAAACTGTATGTTACCCAACATAACCAAAACTAAATAAATAATTTTTTTAAAAACCTATATGCTAGCAGTTAAAGTGATAAATCCATCTAAGGTTTTACAAGGTGCTGTGGATCAAAGAATTATAAAGATTGGTTTTGAATAAATTTTTGTCACCCACCTGAGTCAAAAAGCCCAGCCAAAGTTAAAAATCATGAATTTATAGAGACACTAAAAGCCACATAGTTTTATGGCTTTTTTCAGAAGACCAAGTATAAGAGTAGAGATGGCAGTAGCTGTATCAATTTAGGATTAGAGTTTTGTCAGTGAGTGTGTAAGAGGACTAGGAGATAAGGAAATTGAGGATATTAATGAAAAGACAGCTGATGAGTTAAATCATGGCATATGGCCAACTGCTACCTGTCTTTCAACATCTATTCCCTTCTTCTATAATGAATGCATCTCCAATTTCTTGCTGTGTGCATGGTCACGTAATAAATGTGGCCATTTAAGTTAGTACATTAAGTAACTTGCCAGTGACTAGGATCTGGCTAACTGGGTTTAAAAAGTGTGTACAACTGCCAGTAAGTGTCCTTCACCCCCTCCGTTTCCCTTCCTTTTAGTGTCATATCTAAGAACCCATTACCAAATCAAAGGTGGTGAAGATTTAGACCAATGTTTTATTCTAAGCATTTAAATAGTTTTAGCTCTTATATTTAGGTCTTTGTGTTGCAGGAAGAGGGACTCCTTCCAAGGCCCAAGAGTAGGCTCTTGTCTAACACTCAGAAATTAATTGTCCAAGGAGACACACGTGCTGACAAAGCAAGAGACTTTATTGGGAAGGGGCACCCGGGTGGAGAGCAGCAGGGTAAGGGAACCCAGGAGAACTGCTCTGCCATGTGGCTTGCAGTCTCAGATTTTATGGTAATGGTGTTAGTTTCCGGGGTGTCTCTGGCCAGTCACTCTGACTCAGGGTCCTTTCTGGTGGTGAATGCATCACTCAGCCAAGATGGATTCCAGCGAGAAGGATTCTGGGAGGTTGGTAGGACATATGGGCTGGCATCTCCCCTCTCCTTTTGACCTTTCCCGAATTCTTCCAGTTGATGGTAACTTGTTCCTTATTCCTTACCAGGACCTCCTGTTGTTAAGGTAACACATGCAAGTGTCTACTATCTTGCCTGGCTAGGGCGGGCGGTTTTGGTCCCCTAACATTTGATCCATTTTGAATTTAATATTCATATATTGAGTGAGGTAAGGGTATGATTTCATCTTTTATATCCATTTGTCTCAGCACAACTTGTTAAAAACGATTTTTTTCCCCATTGAATGGTCTTGGCACTCTTGTCAAAAATCAGTTGACTATAGACATATGGGTTTATTTCTAAACTCTCAATTCTATGCCATTGGATTATATGTCTATCCTTATGCCAGTACCATGGTGTCTTGATTATTGTTGCTCTATGGTAAGTTTTGAAATGAGAAATGTGTCATATTGTGACTTATAATAAGAAATATATATTTGGTTGTCCCTTTTTCTTTCACAGAGCTCTTTAAACCCTTGGAATTTCCTAAGTGATAAGAGCAGTAGGAGCATCTTTTGTTATAGTATTTGGTCTTAGTTCCTGAATAGCTCCAGATCCATGAAGGTGAAAGAGTGTCTTGAAATTCATAACAAGCCCCTTTCAACCACATCTGAGTTTATGTTAATGAGATAAGTGACTTTTGAAGTGTTCCTAAGGAGGGGGCTGGTTGCTAAGGGGACCAATCAAAATTAGAGAGTTGGAACTTTCAGCCCTACCTCCCCACCTCCAAGGAGGAGAGAAGGATTGGAAGTTGAATCAATCACTGTTGATCAATGATTTAATCAATCATGCCTATGTAATGAATCCTCCATAAAAACCCGAAAGGGTATGGCTGAGGAAGCTTCTGGGCTGGTGAACACATCCATGTGCCGGGAAGGTAGCACACCCCAACTCCATGAGGACAGAAGCTCCTGTGTTTGAGACGCTTCCAGATCTTGCCCTATGTAGCTCTTCATCTGACTGTTTATCTGTATCCTTTCTTATATCCTTTTAATAAATCAGTAATCTAGTAAGTAAACTGTTTTCTTAAATTCTGTGAGCTGCTCTAACAAACTAATCCAAACCAAAGACTGGGATGTGGGAACTAAACTCTCAATTAATTGTGGTGAAACCTGGTGTTGAAACCTGGTGGTAAAGCTGGTGGTGAAACCAAGCAGGACCATGTCCCCTATTTCTTGTTTGTAGGAAAAAGGCTTCAGCCTCCTAGACCTTCTATGAGTTCAAACAGGACAGATTCAAACAGTTTGATAAAACAGAGCCCTAGTTCCTCCTCAAGGGATATACATAACAATCTGACACACGTCTCTGTGTTCTTCTACAGGAACTAAGGCCCCCACCCAGGTGGAGGATGGTAACTTCAGGCTGAGCATAAGTACGTGGACCCCCGACTGGTCAGAACCAGAAGGCTGAGGATTGAGATTCCTGGAACATCACCCTGTTACCTCACCACCAATCAATCAAAAGAAGGTCACATACCCTGCAGCCCTCACCCCAAATTTGCCTTTAAAAATTCTTCCCTGAAACCCATTGGAGAGTCAGTCTTTGGAGACTAGTGGCCCATTATCCTTGGTTGGCCCCTGCAGTAAGGCCCTTTCTCTGCTCCAAACTGACGTTTCAGTTTGTTTGGCCTCACTGTGCATCGGGTGCATGAACTTTGGTTCAGCAACAGTGGGAAGCATGGGTAACAACCTAGACTTTCAATTGGTGTCTGACATGAGGGGCAGAGAGGACAGTTTTATGGGACTGAGCCTTTAACCTGTGGGATCTGATGCTATCTCCAGGTAGGTAGTGTCAGAATTAGTTAAGTTGTAGGACACCCAGCTGGTGTTGCAGAATTGCTTGATGTATGGAAAACTGACACATCTGGTGTCAGGAGTGCAGTAGTATGGTAGTAATGTGAGGGTAAAGGAGACACACAGGAGGAAGAGTGTTTCTCTTTACAGTGTGAGTCCTGTAATATAACTTTTTGCCAGATAGCCTGAGGTCCCAGGTATATCAGAGGGTAGATGAAGCTAGAAGGTCACAGCATTTACTGAGTATTAAAAGGTTAAAAGTTTATGGTGACTTAGTCTCACACACTAACATGTCCTGGGGGGAGAATTAGTATTTCCTGGTTAGCATACTACCCCAAATCCTGGGAATAAGAAGTTTGATTCCCCAACATGAAACCATCAACCTTCTTTCTTAGGTAAATAGATAGACCTGACTTTAATCCTTAGTCATCTTCCTTCCAAGCTCTTTGATCTTGTACAAGGTATTTACCTGCTCCAAGCCTCAATTTTCTCATCTATACATAGGAATGAGTATACTTCCTTCATAGAGTGGTTACGAGGTTTATGAGTGGTAATTTCTTTTTCCCTCCCAAGACCCTCCTTCTTACAGTAGAACAATATTCATCAAGAATTTAGAGATTAAGGGACAAAAGCAAAGATAAAATGTTTATAGTTGGGAAACTACATGTGCTTCTTATGTGGTAACTATTATGGATGTCATTAAACTACAAGAAGGCTCATAGTGGAGATTTCGGATCTAATATGCACCCGAATTTGTGTGGAAGCCGAAAAAGCCCAGCAAGATTACCTAAAATGAAGATGAGGGCTGAGAATGGATCCTGGGCAACACATGTATTCAGAGGGCAGGAGGGGAAACTAGGTGGAATCCCTGAAGGAGGTGTAGTTTTTTCCAGTACTCTGTGTCCTCTGTGTGTGTGCGTTCACGTGCACATGTGTAAGCACTATTAAAATAATCTCAAGCTTGTCTAGTTTAACCTTTTCTCTCTAGATATAGGAGCTTTCCCCCTTCACCCACCCCTCTCCTGTACTGATGTCCTAGGGCGTGTTTACAGAGGATGCTCATACAGGGTAATGAATGAGGGAGTCAGCAATGCCTTCTGGTGCGGCAATTATCAATTTAATGCAAGTTCGGGAAGGAGCAATATCTCTATATCTCTGAGAAGAAAGTGGTGTAGACCCTAGGGTGCTGGTGAACATGTTGTTGTTCAAGTGCAGGTCTATCTGATGGGATATCAGGGCTCAGTAACCAACCTCTCCTGAGCACAGAAATCTCCTAGCCCTGGACCCTCACTTCGTGGGCAACTTCAGAGATCAGCTTCTGGGTTTCTGAAGGCCTCTCTGGAAATCTTGCTTATCGCTACCCTACTCCATAATCTGTTTCCTCCACGTTGTCATTATGCCTCCCTCCATTTTCTCCTGCACCCCAAATAAATCAAATCAAATTAATATCTGTCTTTTTCTTTCCCCTTGGTTTGATGATGTCAAACCTAGGACCCAAGTAATTAGGAACCGAAACTAGTGCCTCTTTCTGAGATATTCCAATCCAACTAGAAAGTGTCTTCCATTCGTCTATTGCAGTAAATAAGAGGAAAAAAAAGATTCTATATTAAGAAAAACTGAATATTCTTATCTTGCTACTATATTTTTTAAACACTGTTGAGATCGTATGTTATACATAGTTTTGTATCCTGCTTTATTTATTTAATATTATAGTCTGAAAAAATGTTCATATTATCAAAATACTTCCTAAGCATCATCTTTAAAACCTGAATAATTGACCATTTCATATTGTAATATTTTTTCAACCATTCCTACTCCAATCCAGTGGTCCTAATGCAAATAAAAACTGTATGACAAAATAGGTACTGAATTCTAGGTACTTGTTGAAAAGTACAGTCTGAATTTCAGGACTTTGATAAATCACATTTATCAAAGGGGGGATTATTTAAGGACTATCAGCCCATTCACTCGCAGGTACTCTATAATCTTTAGACCAGTACAGAGCAAGATGCCTGGCCCACATTCTGCTCACCTGTTACCACGTTTTGATGTTGGGTCATGAGGCCCTATGAGAAAAGTCTCTGATGGGAGACTCAACCCACCAGAAGTGGTTGTCTTGTCTACACAAGGATGCTGTTGAGGTCATTAGCCATGACCTTACATACTGTCTGTTTTTATGAGAACCTTCTGTGTTCTGTGGAATAAATCTCCGTCTGTTCTTATTACCAAGAATAGTTGGTATTCTCTGGAGAAATTGATCTGCTTTTATTTCATGAGTACTGTGAATTGTATAACTGATCAGATTTTCCTTTATCCAAGGCTGCTAGAAAGCATCTAGGCAAATTTGTGACCTTTTAGCAAATGTATAGGTTGCATAATATGTATTTTCAGCCTTATTCCTAGCGCTGTTTTAGTCTCCACCACTGTTTATTCTTTCTTCTATGGAATTTTTGAAATTATCTTGTTCACTATATAACTCTGCCTGCTGCCTTAAGTCTTTTCTAGAACCAGGCTAGAGATAATAGTGGTTCAGAGTCTGGCTCTAGAGCTGGAACCACTTCCTGTCTGTGTGCCCTTGGGCAAGTAAGTTACTTTCCTTCTCTGTACTTCAGTTTCTTATTTGTAGGAAAGGAATAATAGTGTCTGCCTTGTAGAGCTCTGATGAAGACTAAATGACAAAATAAATGCAAAGACCTCAGATTTGTCCTTAGCTCACAGTCAAGTGCTTAAAAGAAATTGTAAACAACTTAAGAAAAATTATTATAATCATTCTCCTATTATTGGAGTTTTACCTTATACAGAGCTTATTCCAAGTGAAATTACTGGGTCAAAGAGCATGCATGTTTTGAAGGCTGTGTGCTAAATTTCACATCAATTGAAGTGGAAGAATCTTCTATTTTACCATACTTTTATCAGTGCTGAGTACTATTATTTTAAAAAATCTTTGCTGATTTAACAGGCAAAGAAAAAGTATCATTTTATTGTCATTTCAATCTACATTTTGTTGATAACTAATGAGAATGAACCTTTTGACCAAAACTACTATGTTTATTTATTTATCATTTATATTTCTTCTCTCTCTTTTCATGTTTTGCAATTTTCTTATTGAGGTCTTTGTATTTGTCTTTTTTTCTATTTAAATAAGATAAGGGGACTTCCCTGATGGCACAGTGGTTAAGAATCCACCTGCCAATTCAGGGGACACGGGTTCGAGCCCTGGTCAAGGAAGATCCCACATGCCGTGGAACAACTAAGGCCACGTGCTACAACTACTGAGCCCGAGCTCTAGAGCCCACAAGCCACGACTACTGAGCCCACGTGCCACAACTACTGAAGCCCGCGAGCCTAGACCCCGTGTTCCACAACAAGAGAAGCACCGCACTGAGAAGCCCATGTACCACAAGGAAGAGTAACCCCTGCTTGCCACAACTAGAGAAAGGCCGCACACAGCAATGAAGACCCAACACAGCCAAAAATAAGCAAATAAATCAATTAATTAATTTAAAAGAGAATGTATTTTAAAATAAATAAGTAAATAAGATGAGGGACTCTATTTTCTCTGTCTCCAGTCATCTGCCAAGAGAGGGGAAAATAGGGGAGTAGAGGGACTTGAGGGAAGTAATAATCACAGGGAATGGAAAAGGGGCAAACAGGAACACATAAATGGATTTCTGGGTCAGCATGTGGGTCCTGCAGAGTAAACTGCCATCTTATTAATTGAGGATGGATGTGTATCGTTCTAAAAGCAAAACGCACTACACACGGGTAATAGAACATCTCCATAATCTCTCTCCTCTTTTCCTTTTAAAACATGACCAATTCCAGAAAAAAATAGTCAAACATTAAGTTTTATTCTTTAAGTTGAAATAAAATTCCTTGAATTACAAAGCAATTGTAAGATCATAAACAAACACTTCTCTGTTGCAAAGACTGTTTGTAGGAGAGTAATTATTTTTTGTAACCACGGAAACCCACCTGATGCCATGGCTGCATAACCAGCTTGCACAGACAATTTTTAGTAACCAAGTCAAACAAATCACTATACCTACTAAAATCATTTCATTTTATTTTTTAATTTTGGCCTCACAACTTGAAGGATCTTAGTTCCCTGACCAGGGCAGTGAAAGCATGGAGTCCTAACCACTAAACTGCCAAGGAATTCCCCTAAAATAATTTCATTTTAGAAATGTTTTCTCTCATTGCCAGTGGAGGCAAGCTAAATGGTTTGGCAGAGTGTTGCACACCCAACTCAACTTTTTAGCTTCTCTTTTGTGACATTTTAGCTTTTTCTGTTCTTCCTAAAAATTCTTAATGAGTACAAAGCACATGCTCTAATAGTTCTCTCATCTGTCTTCTGATTTCTCCTAATAAAGTCCCTGTAGATATACTGAGAGACAAAAGATGCTATGCCCAGCCCATGGCCACATACTGGACAGAGCTACACAAACCTCACTGGCAATTTATTTCATGCACAAATACAGTCTTTGGGTACTTAAGGAAAACGCAGTTACAAGCTCTTGATGTCCAATTTGGTAAACAGATATAAAGGTTGATTCCTTCCTAACTCATTTTTTTTTCTTCAAATTTTTTTTAAAGGTAGCGTGTCTTGAACACCACTCTATGCCAAGCCCTGTTCTAAGTGTTTTATATATATTAACTAATTCACCCCTTACAACAACCCCAGGAGATTGAGGGTAATTATAATGATACTATTCCTATTTTACAGATGAGGAAATGGAGGCACAGAAAGATTACGTACCTTGCCCAAAGTCTCACAACTGACAAATGATGTTCATCAACTGTTCATATAAACCTCTCTCTTAAGCCATGTACTCCTCTCCCACTGAACTTTCTACCACTTCCTCCTCTATCCCCAAGGAGTAACTAAGAATTACACGTCATGTTCTCTACCAAAATGCAAACATTTGGACAAAACAGTAGACTAGTAGTCACAAGACTTGGATTCATGTCCCGTGTGGCTTTAGTAAAGTCATTAAATCCTGCTGGGCTTTGGTTTTACCATCTGTCAGATGGGAATAATAATAATACCTGCATAAGCTCCCATGGCAGTCATAAAAATCAAATGACATGATGGAGATGAAAGGTCTTTGTAAGGTGAAAAGTCCTGAGCAACTCCAATGACTTTTTTTAAATACACATTTCTTCATTTATTTATTTTTATTTTTGGCTGCATTGGGTCTTCATTGCTGCACGCAGGCTTTCTCTAGTTGCAGCGAGTGGGGGCTACTCTTTGCTGTGGTGTGCAGGCTTTTCACTGCGATGGCTTCTCTTGTTGTGGAGCACGGACTCTAGGTGTGTGGGCTTCAGTAGTTGTGGTGTGGGCTCAGTAGTTGTGGCACACGGGCTTAGTTGCTCCGTGGCATGTAGGATCTTCCCTGACCAGGGCTCAAACCCGTGTCGCCTGCATTGGAAGGTGGATTCTTAACCACTGTGCCACCAGGGAAGTCTCTCCAATGACTTTTTATATCCGTGCTCTTAGGAATTGTCAAGGAGGTTTCACAGAAGAGACAATATTGGAGCTAAGTTTTGAAAGATGTATGTGTGTCCTAATATAATCACTGATAACATTTACTGAGCAATTATTATGTTCTAGGCTCTGTGCTAAGAGTTTTATATGCATTATCTCATTTAATCCTTACAACAACTCTATGAGGTCATTCAGGTAGGTCCTACCCACCCCGCTCATATAAATACCTGTTGGCATGATTCAAAAATAGATCTGTCATGCTGTTGTCCACTAGTCACAGTCCAAAGAGAGAAGTGCTGGTGGCTGGAACAACAAACTGCACAGGCCTTGAAGGTGGCAACATGTATCCCAAGCCATGGCCTGGTGAGAATAATTTGCTTTGGTCAATGGACACATCCTGAGACATAACTGGCTTTTCCCATTGCATTGGGAGACTTGGGAGTCTTTTCTTAACTAGTTTTGACAATCGTTCTGGTTTAAGCTTTGCCTGCTCAGTCAGACCAAGGACATAATAAGAGACCCCAATGAAAAGACTAGAAATGTGGATTGTCCAAAAAACAGACCCCTAACTTATATAACCACAAATTAGGAAATACATTTTAAGCAATGCAGAATGAATCAAGTGAAATATCATTGATGATTTTTGTTCAAGTTTCCAAAGATCACTCCTGAAGCAGTTAATACAACTAAAAAGTGAAATGGACCATTAAAGCAATTGTTACAGAAAACAGGAGGTAGCAATGGCATGAGGGGCAGGCTTTCCAGACTATGGAAACATATAATGAAGCTGAACATGTAGGGCCCCAAGAAAGGACAACTAGTTGAAGTATGTGGTTCATATCACAACACATCAAATTGATTTTTTTAAATAAACTTATTTATTTTATTTATTTATTTTTGGCTGTGTTGGGTCTTCGTTGGTGCACACGGTCTTTCTCTAGTTGCGGCGAGCAGGGTCTATCTTCGTTGCGGGGTGTGGGCTTCTCATCGCGGTGGCTTCTCTTGTTGCAGAGCATGGGCTCTAGGTGCATGGGCTTCAGTAGCTGTAGCACGCGGGCTCAGTAGTTGTGGCTCATGGGCTTTAGAGCGCAGGCTCAGTAGTTATGGTGCACGGGTTTAGTTGCTCCGTGGCACATGGGATCTTCCTGGACCAGGGCTCAAACCCATGTTCCCTGCATTGGCAGGCAGATTCTTAACCACTGCGCCACCAGGGAAGCCCCAAATTAATTTCTAAAAACCATTTTTTTCACTTCAGGACCAGAAATTCTGTCACTTATCTCCAAGATAAAAATAAAGAAATCCCAAACTCTTTTGATTGTTTACCTGAATGTGACAGGCAGAATTCTCATGAGATGAGTTGAGTGAGGTTGGCTTCATCTCACATGTGGCTCAGGCAAGGCTGATGCTCTCAGGACCCATCTTACTCCATGAAAAGCATTCTCCATAATATAATTGTTGTACTTTTCAAATGTGGCTTTGAACAGACAGGGGTAGAGAAGCACTCAAAGCCTGTCTTTCTATCAGAGCCAGGGTGTGGGCTAAGAAGGACTCCTAGTAGAGAACAAGGGAGGTGAGCAGAAGAAATTTTAGTCACCAGGACGGTCCCTATACCAGGCCACACTACTTTGTCCTTTTACCCTAAAAAGAATTCTCTTAGCAATCTTTCCAAATATATCCACAGCCTGTGATGAAGGATGTTGAGTGATTATAATCCACCAAACCATGTCTACAGCTGTTTACTTCATAGTGTTGTGCCTGTGCCATGCCTGGCTCTTCTGGATGGATACTGACAAGTAAGCATTGTTGATACAACCAGTCCCTAAAGGGAGTTATTTTAATTATGTCTTCATTGAGCTCAGCAGTTCACAACTTGGGCTCCTGTAGATCACTCATTTTGGGGGACACAATTTACCACCTTTAAAACCTGTGCAGAATGTTATAATTTTTGAAAAAAGATGGAACACGGAATAATTTGAATTAGGGGAACCCATGAAATGATAGTTATGATAATAATGATATCCAACCAAGCCTACAGTGGAAAATTGAACTATGACCACTAGTTGGCCTGAGGAAAAATTATAAAAGGTCAGGGGCAGGCAGGGGGCAGGGCATTAAGTAAATCCTAAATCATTCAGTTTACAGCATATAATAAGGAATATGTTCAAACACTGAAAGGGAAGGAAAAAAAGAATAACATAATTGGTGATCAAATAATAAATTAAAAAATGTAATTGTTTATAAATTTTATACTTTCTCTTTATTGGAGAGTTCAAATATGTATGAAAATAGAAAACTTGTTATTGTGTTTCTCTTCTATATGTGGGCAAATGCAAGCTTACAAACCTTTGTAGGGGAAGAAAGACTTTCTCTTTACCCTTCTAGGTATGATATCTGGGTCTATAAAATAAACTGACATCAGGCAGGTTAACAAAAGGTACACAGATTTATTAATTTTTTTTTTTTAATTAATTTTTAATATTACAGACAGAGGGGCCTCACCGGGGGAAAAAAGTGAATACCCCAAAAAGCTGTGCAATCTGAGAGCTTATATACAGTCTTTACAGGGAAAGGGGAAAGGGACGTAAGCCACTTAGGAAAGAGTAAGTGATTTTTAGGAAAGATGAATGGGCCTTAGAACAGGTGGGAGATATGATAGTTTGTGACAAATGTGTGTGGTGTGGTGTCGACTTCAAGTCTTCTCTGGTTGATGAAACTAGGGGGAGGAGAATCTAAGACCATTGGATTCCTTTGGGAGGATCGGTCTTTAGGCAGATAAGGGGAGTTCAAAGAAGGCCTCTTCTAACATTTTGTGTTTTTCAAGTGCCTTCAGCTCAAAATAGTCAATAACCCAAATCGGCATATTTTTGAAGTCCTTCACTTTTTTTTTAAACATCTTTATTGGAGTATAATTGCTTTACAATGTTGTGTTAGTTTCTGTGAAGTTCTTCACTTTTATAATTGAAGCTGCAAAGACATTGAACCAGCCATTTGCAGAGGCTGTGTGCTCTACAGAATGAGATGGATGCAGGTCAGATGCCCTTCTCTGGAACTCCCTCACCCCCTCAGGGGGCCTTGCCAGCATGCTAGTCAGAAAGTACACCCTGCAAGTGCTTTATCTTTAATAAGCAGGAGATTTTGTTCATTAGCATCTTGATGTTAGAAGAATTCTCACTGGTAAAATTGATGGAGGTCAAGAAATGTGGAGTGGCTAAAGTGTTTTAGTCACTCTTGGCTAGAACAGAGTATAAGAATCTAGGATGTTCTTGCTAATTATTAGAGAAATGCAAATCAAAACGACAATGATCTATCACCTCACACTGGTCAGAATGGCTATCATCAAAAAGTCTACAAACAATAAATGCTGGAGAAGGTGTGGAGAAAAGGGAACCCTGTTGGTGGGAATGTAAATTGGTGCAGTCATTATGAAAAATAGTATGGAACTTCCTTAAAAACTAAAAATAGAATTCCCATCTGATAGAGTAGTCCTACTAGGCATATCTCCAGAAAAGACAAAAACTCTAATTCAAAAAGACACATGCAAGGGACTTCCCTGGCTTCCACTTTCTGGTTTAAGACTCTGTGCTTCCATTGCAGGGGCAGGGGTTCCACCCCTGGTTGTGGAACTAAGATCCCGCATGCCACATGGCTCGGCTGGAAAAAAAAAAAAAGACACATGCTCCCCAATGTTCATAGAAGCACTGCTTACAATAGCCAAGGCATGGAAACAACCTAAATACCCATCAACAGATGACTGATTTAAGAAGATGTGGTATGTGTATATATATATATATATATATATATATATATATATATATATATATGCCATGAAATATTACTCAACCATGAAAAAGAATGAAATAATGCCATTTTCAGCAACATGGATGGACCTAGAGAATATCATACTAAGTGAAGTAAGTCAGAGAGAGAAAGACAAACATTATATGATATCACTTATATGTAGAATCTAAAAAAATAATACAAGTGAATCTATATACAAAACAGAAACAGACCACAGACATAGAAGACAAACTTATGGTTACCAAAGGGGAAAGCTGGGGCCGGGGGTGGGGGGAAGAGGGAGTTAATTAGGAGTATGGGATTAACAGATGTAAACTACTATACATAAAGTAGATATGCAACAAAGATATACTGTATAACACAGGGAACAATATTCAATATCTTATAATCTATAATGGAAAATAATCTGAAAAAAAATATATATATAACTGAATCACTTTGCTATACACCTGAAACTAACACAATATAGTAAATCAACTATCCTTCAGTAAAAAAATAAAAATTAAAAAATTTTAAAAATTAAAAAAGAATCTAGGATGTTCTGAAGCCTGTGCCTAGGGGATGCCACCCAGTTGTTGACTCTGTCTCGAGTGTTCAGCCATTGATTCAGAGAATTCAGTTGCCTGAGGGCAATGATGAAGTTACCCACATCCTGCCTCCAGAATACTGACACCTCGCCTCACAATGAAACTTTCATGTGAGAAGTGCTTCAGCACCTGAGGAAGCAGATTGGGTCTTCATCTAACTAAGTAGGACCAGCTGTATGAACTTTGCATGCCTGCTTGCTGATAAGTTCTTGCTCCATAACATCTGTGTGCGTGCTCTAATTTTGTCTGAAACTTGCTTTCATTATAACCTGGTAGTGAGGGATAGGGAGTAGTTAACCCTGACCCACCTCTAACTAAGAGCAGTGAACCAATGTCTATCAAGAAATAACCTAAAGGACTTCCCTGGTGGCGCAGGGGTTGAGAATCTGCCTGCCAATTCAGGGGACACGGGGTCGAGTCCTGGTCCAGGAAGATCCCACATGCCACAGAGCAACTAAGCCCATGCATCACAACTACTGAGCCTGCGTGCCACAGCTACTGAAGCCTGCGTGCCTAGAGCCCTTGCTCCACAACAAGAGAAGCCATCACAACGAGAAGCCCACGCACGGCAACGAAGAGTAGCGCCCCTGCTAGCCACAACTAGAGAAAGCCCGCACACAGCAGCGAAGACCCAACACACCTAAAAATAAATAAATAAATATATATTTTTTTTAAAAAAGAAATAAGTCCAAATTGTTGCACATCAGTTAACAACTATGTCCAATATTCATTTTACTCCTCTTCCTTTGTGTAAAAGTCATGATATTTGGGGGAGATTGATTATTCCAGGGGGTCGCTTTTGATTAAATCTTTGAAGGGAACACATAAAGAGTCCTTCTCTTCCCACCTGGGCTCTGGACCAACTGAGAAATATTACAAAGGAATAAGGCATATAGAAACCCAAATATTACTTTTAGTGCTGATTAAGTGTTATTTGGAAAATGAAGCTTTGTGTGGAAGACAAAATAATTTGTTAACTCTTCATCTTCCAGTCTAGACCTTAGAATAGGCCCCTGAGGGCAAGTTTGGGACAGCAGAGCAGACACACATTGGGCTGGAAAAAGAGAGAGGAAGAAAGAGACCAAAATTCCCATGTTTAGGACCTTTGATAATTTAACTTCACCTGGTTAAGAAATGAGGCTCATTGGCCGTTGCTCACCAGTCAGGCAACATACCCAATCCACGTAAAGAATATAAGGGATGAAGCAAGTGGCCTTACCTGAACACACTTAGTGTTAAGAAAAAAATATATCAATAAATTCTGTACCTGGTTTTCTGTCATAAGATCATCATCCTCTCAGGTCCTTGGACCAAATGTAGGCAAAGAACAAGAATCAGCTGCTCTCTAGCAACCTCCATGGCCCAGCTCAGTCAGTCCTCCGCCAGTTGCATCTGTGGGGCTGGGAATAAAAATGTCCAACATGAGCCTGTGGGTCTGGGACCTCCCCACAGTCCCACACCATGGCACGCAAGGCACAATACCCAGCTACCCATGACCAGCCCCATCAAGAGCCCTGCCACCTCCACGGTGTTGCAGGGAGGAGATCTATGTTCTGTGCCAGCTGTGAAGGAACTCTCACTCTCTGCTCCTTCCAAACTTAAAGGGTTCCCTCCTTCTGCTCTTAGCTCTTCCTTTATGCAGTCATGAACCCGGAACTAAGAATGTGAAATTAAATTCATTCCCACTTTATAAAGATGAAAAAGGGAGGCTTGTCTTGTCAAAGCCTAGATTTGACACCAGAACTGAGTCTATTTAGCAAAAACTCTAAACTTATCCAAAATTTAATATTTACCTCTAGAGATCAAGCATGAAAAACAATATATATATATATATATAAATCATATGGTGCAAGCTTTTGATAGTATAAAATGAAATTGTATTTTAAGTAAATTTCCTTCTCAAAAGAAGGAATCAGATTTATAACGTTATTTTATACACTGTTAGTTCATTAGATTATGACATAAATATGGCTCAGCTGTTGTCTATTTTAGCAAAATAGACTCAGGGTTGATGGAATGAACTAAGTCATCACTGTGGCTTCTATCCAGAACAAAAACAAAGTTGAGATATAACAATAATCGTGGAAGCATTTTAATAGCAAGATATTTATTTAATAAATACTTACATTTTGCATAACAAAAAAGAGTAACACTTAAAAAACATGGCAAATTGCTTAATGTTTGCAGTATATTTTTAAGAGCATATGGTCAAAGAATTTCAGAGCATTTTGGTAAAAAAACATGTACAGAGTGACCAGGATCTTGTTTTAGGGATCTCCACAAAAAAAGAAATAGTATAGGATAGTGAGATTCATTATAAATGTAAATCTAGACATACACTGTTTATTTTTTTAAAAGAGAGCTAAATAGATATGAAAGCAAAGTTGATAAACTTCAGTAAAACAATAAAAATTCATTAAAAGCACAGATTCTTTACATCAGCCACAATATTACTTCGCAAGGCAGACCTTCTCAGACCTTAGGCTGAAGGTGCCCTAATGCAGTATTGAGAGAAATTCCACTTAAGCCAGGAAGCCTGCTTTAATCAACCCATCAGGAGAGAAACCAGAGGAAAAACTTACTCCATGTAAGGAACCCTTTGCCCCGAGACCATCTCCACAAATTTAGGCAAACAACCACAAGCATGGAGCACAGGGAAACGGAATGGAAGTTAGTATTTTTTTGAGAACATAGTGTATATCAGGCTGTACATATTCAAGTTTTTTGACTACACAGTACACATCTATGAAGTATTTTACTGCTTTACGGATGACAAAACTGATGTCCATTAAGTAAAGATATACAACCAGCAGAGCCAGAATCCAAACCCAGGTTTGTCTTCTACCAAGTTCTCTGCTCTTTCTGAGCCTCTTCTTCAGACTTAGGTCTAAACCAAGACCCTCACTTTAACCAGATTGCCACCTCTGAGATCAGATTGGGGCTTTCCAAGAAGTACTTAGAAAAGGCAGAATGTAGGGAAGGAGAAGTGAAGAAGAGAGAAGTATCAAAATTCAAATTCAGAAGTCTAGTCCAGGGGTCAACAAACTTTTGCCATAAAAGACCAAATATAGTAAATATTTTCGGTTTTGCAGGCTACATGATCTCTGTCACAACTCCTGAACTCAGCCATTAGAGTGTGAAAGCAGCCGTAGACAATGCTTACACAAACAGAGCAGCTGTGTTCGGATAAAACTTTATTTATGGACACTGAAATTTGAATTTTTTATAATTTTCACATGTTACAAAATAGACCTTTTTTTTCAATCATTTAAAAATATAAAAACCATTCTTGGTTCATGGGCTAAACAAAAACAGGCATTGGGCCAGATTTGGCTAAAAACCCATAGTTTGCCAACCCTTGCTCTGGGCTAAACCAGTCCTCAACTAGTAACTTACCAATTAAACTTTTTATGAGTTTCTTTCTTCTCAGTGATCTGCTTTCTTCTTTTTCCTCACTTTTACCTCATCTTTTACTGTTACTCCATTTAAATAAAGCCTCCTATGCTGACATACAAACTTATGGAAATAAAAACAATTAAGGAAGTGATTATTTTCACAGCAATAACAATGTCTTATGGCACAGGCAGCAGGCCTGGTTCTGGAGATAAGTTTCAGTCTTACCAAAAATAGCATAAAACTCTTACAAAAGACACCACCAGTGGAGCATTTTTTTCTATCAGATATTCTGAAAGTAGTGAGACCTGTTGTACAAACAGAGCCTTTAACAAAATAAATCAAATTGATGAGCAAACAGCAAAACACAAATTTCTTTGAAACAAACGTCTAAAAACAATAGATCTGAGATTTTAAAAGGGTTACTTTTTTAAACAATATTTATTTATTTATTTGGCTGCACCGGGTCTTATTTGCAGCATGCGGGATCTTTTAGTTGTGGCATGCGGGCTCTTAGTTACGGGATGTGGGATCTAGTTCCCTGACCAGGGATTGAACCCGGTCCCCCTGCATTGGGAGTGTGGAGTCTTAACCACTGGACCACCAGGGAAGTCCCAAAAGGGTTACTTATTGATGAAATAAAAATTCACATTTTAAGACCAGGCAAGAAAAATTTAAACATAAAATTTTTCTCTGCCCATTTGGGCCTCCTCCCTCCCTCTAGTATGAATTGTGCATCTGCCTTGTGTGTTAACCAGACCTCCCCAACGGCAGAAATACCCGCTCAAACATAAAATTCACAAAAATGTTTTTTCTGGCAGTAGCCATGTAACTCGATAGAAGATAACATTCCTTTCTGAATTCTGTAAGGGGTCACAATGACCTAGCACTTGCCTTGTATGTGCAGATATCTTTGGTGAACTTTATGAAGAATGCCAATATATCATTTCCCTTAAAGATAGCAGTTCTGGTGCAGAGCAGACTGGTCAGACGGCCTGGGGAGACACTGGGCCACACCTAATGGAAGTTCTTAGCTTAAATAGTTACTTGTGACCTTATAAATGTTACTAGCTATATTACTTGTATTCTGCCTATTTTACAAGATTATTGTTTCTTGCATTGCCAAATGTGTGACTGAGCTTCAGATAAAATTAATGATGATTAGGTTACTTGAAATGATTGATCAAATATATAGTTCTATAAGATTGATTGTAACACTGCAATTCTACATATGGGAAGAAGCAACGAAAAGGAACCATTTCCAGGACCATAACAGACTAGTAAAGCAGGTGGTACAGAGGCTTTTGGCTACTGTTAATAGGACCTAGTCCAGCAATAAGCACACTGAGTGACCTATCAATGAAATCTTCACCTGACCTGGGAATAAGCATTCCTAGCACCGTGGGCCAAATTGGTCATGAAATGCTTCCCGAACCTTGGTCAAAATTATGACTGAAGGGGAAGGGATTGTAAAATAAAGGATGTTGCCCACCATCCAGTTCTACAAGAATTCAGTCATTAGCCACTGCAGTCAGTGACCTATAATACACACCCTAAAAGGAATTCAGGGCAAAGATAGGGATGAGGCACTTTCTGCTCTGGGAAAACAGAAGAACAGGCCCTTAGGTAGTTAGAAATATTTCAGGAGAAATTTTTTGTAAACTTGGACTCTTGCATCTTCCCATACTTAGAAAAGCACTAAAACCATTAACTAAGGTATCTGTTCCTCATTGCTAGCAGTATCCTTCCACTGAGATGTGTGCTTAGTTGCACATACCCCTTCACCAAAATCACATATATACTGACCTCTCCCCTTCCCTCTTTGGAGCAGTTCTCAGAGCTGTCTCAGAGACCGTCTCCCATGTTATAATCCTCAGTTTGGTTGAAATAAAATTTTCCATTTCTTTCTTAGACTATTGATTAAATTTTTGTTGACATTAACTAGGCCTAATAAACAAGGGGGATTAACGTGCAAATAATATGATTTGAGTTCAACACATACTGAATCTGATTATCTGTCGAAATGTGCTAAAATTGTTATAATTGGTGTTCATTTTTCCTTTAAAAATCTTTTTCATACTTTGCTGTGTTCTGTTGAGTATTTCTATTTGTATATTGAAACTAGTCTTTTTATAAACACGAAATTCTTCCTTTGTAAGATGATGTTAATAAGAAAAGCATGATTCAGTTTCAAGTAATTTCATAGTAAACTCTATGAAAGCTACACGATCCTGCAGAGAGACACACTTTATCTTCTGAGATATTCACTAAAGAAAATTTGATTGGGGGACTTCCCTGGTGGTGCAGTGGCTAAGAATCCGCCTGCCAATGCAGGGGACATGGGTTCGAGCCCTGGTCTGGGAAGATCCCACCTGCCACGGAGCAACCAAGCCCGTGTGCCACAACTACTGAGCCTGAGCTCTAGAGCCCATGAGCCACAAGTACTGAGCCCACGTGCTACAACTACTGAAGCCCACACGCCTAGAGCCCGTGCTCCACAACTAAAGAAGCCACCACAGTGAGAAGCCCATGCACCGCCATGAAGAGTAACCCCCGCTCGCGGCAATTAGAGAAAAAGCACGTGTGCAGCAACGAAGACCCAATGCAGCCATAAATAAATTGCTGTACAATTTATTTGAATACATAATGAATGTATGAATACAAGAAGAAAATGAACTAGAAGCTGCTAAATTTGAGGATTTAAGATAGTAGACATGTTGTACTGCAAAGCAGGAATAAGTTCATTTGTACACTTGTCACAGTTCTCTCTGAGAAGTGTTGTCAAAGGAAAAACAGGCTCTGAAAATGAATGAACAGGGGAGGTACTGAATGCAAAGAAGAGCTTCACTCTGTGGTATCTGCCTTCTGGCAGCAGCAGGAAATGTTCAATCTGCCACTTGGAGACTCCTCATGAGTGGACTGACATTTTTTGCTGTCAGTACCCTGTGCATGGAGGTGAAAAGCCCCCCAGAATCCTTCAGGAAAAGGATATCCTTGTCACTTGTCAATGCCCTTGACAGGTTGTAGGACAACCTGTCAGCTAGCTGGTGGTACTAAATTAATGAACATTGCCCTTGAAAGAAACACACACACACACACACACACACACACACACACACACACACACACACACACACAGAGAGAGAGAGAGTGAACTAACAGTTTAGCATAGAATAATCAATGAAGAAACTTCCAGTTTTTTTGTGTTTTTTTTTTTTTTTTAACATCTTTATTGGAGTATAATTGCTTTACAATGGTATGTTAGTTTCAGCTTCACAATAAAATGAATCAGTTATATATATACATATATTCCCATATCTCTTCCCGCTTGCGTCTCCCTCCCTCCCACCCTCCCTATCCCACCCCTCCAGGCGGTCACAAAGCACCGAGCTGATCTCCCTGTGCTATGCGGCTGCTTCCCACTAGCTATCTACCTTACGTTTGGTAGTGTATATATGTCCATGCCTCTTTATCGCTTTGTCACCGTTTACACTTCCCCCTCCCCATAGCCTCAAGTCCATTCTCTAGTAAGTCTGTGTCTTTATTCCTGTTTCACCCCTAGGTTTTTCATGACATTTTTTTTTTAAATTCCATATATATGTGTTAGCATACGGTATTTGTCTCTCTCTTTCTGACTTACTTCACTCTGTATGACAGACTCTAGGTCTATCCACCTCATTACAAATAGCTCAATTTCGTCTCTTTTTATGGCTGAGTAATATTCCATTGTATATATGTGCCACATCTTCTTTATCCATTCATCCGATGATGGACACTTAGGTTGTTTCCATCTCTGGGCTATTGTAAATAGAGCTGCAATGAACATTTTGGTACATGACTCTTTTTGAATTATGGTTTTCTCAGGGTATATGCCCAGTAGTGGGATTGCTGGGTCATATGGTAGTTCTATTTGTAGCTTTTTAAGGAACCTCCATACTGTTCTCCACAGTGGCTGTATCAATTTACATTCCCACCAACAGTGTAAGAGGGTTCCCTTTTCTCCACACCCTCTCCAGCATTTATTGTTTCTAGATTTTTTGATGATAGCCATTCTGACTGGTGTGAGATGATATCTCATTGTAGTTTTGATTTGCATTTCTCTCATGATTAGTGATGTTGAGCATTCTTTCATGTGTTTGTTGGCACTCTGTATATCTTCTTTGGAGAAATGTCTATTTAGGTCTTCTGCCCATTTTTGGATTGGGTTGTTTGTTTTTTTGTTATTAAGCTGCATGAGCTGCTTATAAATTTTGGAGATCAATCCTTTGTCAGTTGCTTCATTTGCAAATATTTTCTCCCATTCTGAGGGTTGTCTTTTGGTCTTCTTTATGGTTTCCTTTGCTGCGCAAAAGCTTTTAAGTTTCATTAGGTCCCATTTGTTTACTCTTGTTTTTATTTCCATTACTCTAGGAGGTGGGTCAGAAAGAATCTTGCTGTGATTTATGTCATAGAGTGTTCTGCCTATGTTTTCCTCTAAGAGTTTGATAGTTTCTGGCCTTACATTTAGGTCTTTAATCCATTTTGAGCTTATTTTTGTGTATGGTGTTAGGGAGTGATCTAACTTCATACTTTTACATGTAGCTGTCCAGTTTTCCCAGCACCACTTATTGAATAGGCTGTCCTTTCTCCACGGTACATTTCTGCCTCCTTTGTCAAAGATAAGGTGACCATATGTGCATGGGTTTATCTCTGGGCTTTCTATCCTGTTCCATTGATCTATCTTTCTGTTTTTGTGCCAGTACCATACCGTTTTGATAACTGTAGCTTTGTAGTATAGTCTGAAGTCTGGGAGCCTGATTCCTCCAGTTCCTTCTTTCGTTCTCAAGATTGCTTTGGCTATTCGGGGTCTTTTGTGTTTCCATACAAATTGCAAAATTTTTTGTTCTAGTTCTGTGAAAAATGCCAGTGGTAGTTTGATAGGGATTGCATTGAATCTATAGATTGCTTTCGGTAGTAGAGTCATTTTCACAATGTTGATTCTTCCAATCCAAGAACATGGTATATCTCTCCATCTATTTGTATCATCTTTAATTTCTTTCATCAGTGTCTTATAATTTTCTGCATACAGATCTTTTGTCTCCTTAGGTAGGTTTATTCCTAGATATTTTATTCTTTTTGTTGCAATGGTAAATGGGAGTGTTTTCTTGATTTCACTTTCAGATTTTTCATCATTAGTATATAGGAATGCCAGAGATTTCTGTGCATTAATTTTGTATCCTGCCACTTTACCAAATTCATTGATTAGCTCTAGTAGTTTTCTGGTAGCATCTTTAGGGTTCTCTATGTATAGGATCATGTCATCTGCAAACAGTGACAGCTTTACTTCTTCTTTTCCGATTTGGATTCCTTTTATTTCCTTTTCTTCTCTGATTGCTGTGGCTAAAACTTCCAAAACTATGTTGAATAAGAGTGGTGAGAGTGGGCAACCTTGTCTTGTTCCTGATCTTAGTGGAAATGCTTTCAGTTTTTCACCATTGAGGATGATGTTTGCTGTGGGCTTGTCATATATGGCCTTTATTATGTTGAGGAAAGTTCCCTGTATGCCTACTTTCTGCAGGGTTTTTATCATAAATGGGTATTGAATTTTGTCAAAAGCTTTCTCTGCATCTATTGAGATGATCATATGGTTTTTCTCCTTCAGTTTGTTAATATGGTTTATCACATTGATAGATTTGCGTATATTGAAGAATCCTTGCATTCCTGGAATAAACCCCACTTGGTCATGGTGTATGATCCTTTTAATGTGCTGTTGGATTCTATTTGCTAGTATTTTGTTGAGGATTTTTGCATCTATGTTCATCAGTGATATTGGCCTGTAGTTTTCTTTCTTTGTGACATCCTTGTCTGGTTTTGGTATCAAGGTGATGGTGGCCTCGTAGAAGGAGTTTGGGAGTGTTCCTCCCTCTGCTATATTTTGGAAGAGTTTGAGAAGGATAGGTGTTAGCTCTTCTCTAAATGTTTGATAGAATTCGCCTGTGAAGCCATCTGGTCCTGGGCTTTTCTTTGTTGGAAGATTTTTAATCACAGTTTCAATTTCAGTGCTTGTGATTGGTCTGTTCATATTTTCTATTTCTTCCTGATTCAGTCTTGGCAGGTTGTACATTTCTAAGAATTTGTCCATTTCTTCCAGATTGTCCATTTTATTGGCATAGAGTTGCTTGTAGTAATCTCTCATGATCTCTTTTATTTCTGCAGTGTCAGTTGTTACCTCTCCTTTTTCATTTCTAATTCTATTGATTTGAGTCTTCTCCCTTTTTTTCTTAATGAGTCTGGCTAGTGGTTTATCTATTTTGTTTATCTTCTCAAAGAACCAGCTTTTAGTTTTATTGATCTTTGCTATTGTTTCCTTCATTTCTTTTTCATTTATTTCTGATCTGATTTTTATGATTTCTTTCCTTCTGCTAGCTTTGAGGTTTTCTTGTTCTTCTTTCTCTAATTGCTTGAGGTGCAAGGTTAGGTTGTTTATTCGAGATGTTTCCTGCTTCTTAAGGTGGGCTTGTATTGCTATAAACTTCCCCCTTAGAACTGCTTTTGCTGCATCCCACAGGTTTTGGGTCGTTGTGTCTCCATTGTCATTTGTTTCTAGGTATTTTTTGATTTCCTCTTTGATTTCTTCAGTGATCACTTCATTATTAAGTAGTGTATTCTTTAGCCTCCATGTGTTTGTATTTTTTACAGATCTTTTCCTGTAATTGATATCTAGTCTCATGGCGTTGTGGTCAGAAAAGATACTTGATATAATTTCAATATTCTTAAATTTACCAAGGCTTGATTTGTGACCCAAGATATGATCTATCCTGGAGAATGTTCCATGAGCACTTGAGAAAAATGTGTATTCTGTTGTTTTTGGATGGAATGTCCTATAAATATCAATTAACTCCATCTCGTTTAATGTATCATTTAAAGCTTGTGTTTCCTTATTTATTTTCATTTTGGATGATCTGTCCATTGGTGAAAGTGGGGTGTTAAAGTCCCCTACTATGAATGTGTTACTGTCGATTTCCCCTTTTATGGTTGTCAGTATTTGCCTTATGTATTGAGGTGCACCTATGTTGGGTGCATAAATATTTACAATTGTTATATCTTCCTCTTGGATCGATCCCTTGATCATTATGTAGTGTCCTCTTTGTCTCTTCTAATAGTCTTTGTTTTAAAGTCTATTTTGTCTGATATGAGAATTGCTACTCCAGCTTTCTTTTGGTTTCCATTTGCATGAAATACCTTTTTCCATCCCCTTACTTTCAGTCTGTATGTGTCTCTAGGTCTGAAGTGGGTCTCTTGTAGACAGCAAATATATGGGTCTTGTTTTTGTATCCATTCAGCCAATCTGTGTCTTTTGGTGGGAGCATTTAGTCCATTTACATTTAAGGTAATTATCGATATGTGTGTTCCTATTCCCATTTTCTTAATTGTTTTGGGTTCGTTATTGTAGGTCCTTTCCTTCTTTTGGTTTCTTGCCTAGAGAAGTTCCTTTAGCAGTTGTTGTAGAGCTGGTTTGGTGGTGCTGAACTCTCTCAGCTTTTGCTTGTCTGTAAAGGTTTTAATTTCTCCATCAAATCGGAATGAGATCCTTGCTGGGTAGAGTAATCTTGGTTGCAGGTTTTTCTCCTTCAACACTTTCAATATGTCCTGCCACTCCCTTCTGGCTTGCAGAGTTTCTGCTGAAAGATCAGCTGTTAACCTTATGGGGATTCCCTTGTGTGTTATTTGTTGTTTTTCCCTTGCTGCTTTTAATATGTTTTCTTTGTATTTAATTTTTGACAATTTGATTAATATGTGTCTTGGCGTATTTCTCCTTGGATTTATCCTGTATGGGACTCTCTGTGCTTCCTGGACTTGATTAACGATTTCTTTTCCCATATTAGGGAAGTTTTCAACTATAATCTCTTCAAATATTTTCTCAGTCCCTTTCTTTTTCTCTTCTTCTTCTGGAACCCCTATAATTCGAATGTTGGTGCGTTTAATGTTGTCCCAGAGGTCTCTGAGACTGTCCTCAGTTCTTTTCATTCTTTTTTCTTTATTCTGCTCTGCAGTAGTTATTTCCACTATTTTATCTTCCAGGTCACTTATCCGTTCTTCTGCCTCAGTTATTCTGCTATTGATCCCATCTAGAGTACTTTTAATTTCATTTATTGTGTTGTTCATCGTTGCTTGCTTCATCTTTAGTTCTTCTAGGTCCTTGTTAACTGATTCTTGCAATTTGTCCATTCTATTGTCCATTCTATCTCCAAGATTTCAGATCAACCTTACTATCATTATTCTGAATTCTTTTTCAGGTAGACTGCCTATTTCCTCTTCATTTGTTAGGTCTGGTGGGTTTTTATCTTGCTCCTTCATCTGCTGTGTGTTTTTCTGTCTTTTCATTTTGCTTATCTTACTGTGTTTGGGGTCTCCTTTTTTGCAGGCTGAAGGTTCGTAGTTCCTGTTGTTTTTTGTGTCTGTCCCCAGTGGCTAATGTTGGTTCAGTGGGTTGTGTAGGCTTCCTGGTGGAGGGTACTAGTGCCTGTGTTCTGGTGTATGAGGCTGGATCTTGTCTTTCTGGTGGGCAGGTCCACGTCTGGTGGTGTGTTTTGGGGTGTCTGTAGACTTACTATGATTTTGGGCAGCCTCTCTGCTAATGGGTGGGGTTGTGTTCCTGTCTTGCTAGTTGTTTGGCATAGGATGTCCAGCACTGTAGCTTGCTGGTCGTTGAGTGAAGCTGGGTGCTGGCGTTGAGATGGAGATCTCTTGGAGATTTTTGCTGTTTGATATTATGTGCAGCTGGGAGGCCTCTTGGGGACCAGTGTCCTGAAGTTGGCTCTCCCACCTCAGAGGCACAGCACTGAGTCCTGGCTGCAGCACCAAGAGCCTTTCATCCACAGGGCTCCTTAATTTGGGATGATTCGTTGTCTATTCAGGTATTCCACAGATGCAGGGTATATCAAGTTGCTTGTGGAGCTTTAATCCGCTGCTTCTGAGGCTGCTGGGAGAGATTTCCCTTTCTCTTCTTTGTTCTGACAGTTCCCAGGGGCTCAGCTTTGGATTTGGCCCCGCCTGTGCGTGTAGGTCGCCGGAGGGCGTCTGTTCTTTGCTCAGACAGGACGAGGTTAAAGGAGCCGCTGATTCGGAGGCTCTGGCTCACCCAGGCCGGGGGGTAGGGAGGGTCACGGAGTGCGGGGCGGGCCTGCAGCGGCAGAGGCCGGCGTGACGCTGCAGCCTGAGGCGCGCCGTGCGCTCTCCCGGGGAGCCGTCCCTGGATCCCGGGACCCTGGCAGTGGCGGGCTGCACAGGCTCCCCGGAAGGGCGTGTGGCTAGTGACCTGTGTTCGCACACAGGCCTCCTGGCGGCGGCAGCAGCGGCCTTAGCGTCCCATGTCCGTCTCTGGGCTCCGCACTCTTAGCCGCGGCTCGCGCCCGTCCCTGGAGCTCTCTCAAGCAGCGTTCTTAATCCCCTCTCCTCGTGCACCAGGAAACAAAGAGGGACGTAAAAGTCTCTTGCCTCTTCGGCAGGTCCAGACCCCTCCCCGGACTCTCTCCCGGCCAGCCGCGGCGCACCAACGCCCTGCAGGCTGTGTTCACGCCGCCAACCTCAGTCCTCTCCCGGCGCTCCGACAAAAGCCGGAGCCTCAGCTCCCAGTCCCGCCCGCCCCGGCGGGCGAGCAGACAAGCCTCTCGGCTGGTGAGTGCCGGTCGGCCCGATCCTCTGCGCTGGAGTCTGTCCGCTTTGCCCTCCGCACCCCTGTTGCTGTGCTCTCCTCCGCGGCTCCCAAGCTCCCCCACTCCGCCTCCCGAAGTCTCCACCCGCGAAGGGGCTTCCTAGTGTGTGGACACTTTTCCTCCTTCACAGCTGTCTCCCGCTGGTGCAGGACCCGTCCCTATCCTTTTGTCTCTGTTTAGTTTTTTCTTTTGCCCTAACCAGGTACGTGGGGGGTTCCTTGCCTTTTGGGAGGTCTGAGGTCTTCTGCCAGCGTTCAGTAGGTGTTCTGTAGGAGTTGTTCCACGCGTAGATGTATTTCTGGTGTATCTGTGGAGAGGAAGGTGATCTCCGCGTCTTACTCTTCTGCCATCTTTGTCTGGAGCACAGGCTCCAGACGCGCAGGCTCAGCGGCCATGGCTCACGGGCCCAGCCGCTCCACGGCATGTGGGATCTTCCCGGACCAGGGCACGAACCCGTGTCCCCTGCATCAGCAGGCGGACTCTCCACCACTGCGCCACCAGGGAAGCCCTGTGTTTTTTTTTAAGTGTTAAAATGTGCCCATTACTAAGGTGTTGAGTGTGGGAGCGGTTAGAAAGCATTCTTCCCATAACCAGTTCGAACACCTTTTATTTAACACCTCATACAAGATCACAGCAACACAAAAGGAATGTCCACAGGCTGGATTTTCCATATACTCAATGTAGGAGCAGAAGAAAGGCTTTATTTGGCCATATTACTTCAGAAGTAAATTTAAAACAAGTTGAAACAAAATTTGTAAGTATTTAATTTCTTTGAAACAGATCATCTTATTTTAAAAATACTATATTAATTATATTTATATTATATATATATAATTATATTACAATTATTTTAAAATACATAAATATTTTAATAAGTTTATATACTGAGCTACATAAAGGAAATTTCTCAGGAATAGCTCCTTAACCTACGGCAAGAATCCACATTTCCTCCTCCTCAACCCAGGGGAGGTATCATCCATTCATCATGGCCGACGTTACTGAAATTCCATCTCAGTCATTCTAACACTAATGGTTTTTCAGAGATGCTACTGCATTGCAATCCATTTGCTCTCTCTGCCTGGTGGCAGTCACTAAATTGAAGAAGTATCTCCTGTAAAGAAAGATCCTTTTTTAGGGAACCCTGTGGGAGATCCTCCTATTGGCTCATTCAGTGCCAGTTCCAACCCCTTCTAGCTTTCCATCCTGCACTGTAGATGCTGGGAAACTAAGAACTCAGTCTTGTAGACTCCCTTGTGGCCACAGTTACATATACGACTCAGGTTTTGCCAAGCAAGCCTGGGAGACTAGAAGGTGACAAAAGTCCAATGAGGAGGCAGCTGCACAGAGGCCGACTGGCCCTTGTTGCAGAGGCATTTGATTCTTCCTGAGCTGCTGTGGCAGAGCTTCTGCTGACCAACTTCTAGTGTCCTGGGCACCCAGTGCTTACTTGCACAACTTGCACAAGTAGCAGTGGGGTTTCTGTGTTGACAGTCCGTGGTGTGGTGGGGTATTTGTTTGAGCTGTGCAGCATTCAAGCTTGGTCCCTGGCACTCTTGGAAATTCTATAAGCTATTCTATACCCTGAAATAAATAGGGACAGTGTATTACTTTGTTTCAACTAAGAACCCTGACAAATACAAGCCTGGGCCCTAAGTGCAAGGGCATTTTGAGGATCCAGTAGACCTAGAGGTGAAAACTGGCTTTACAAATTGCTAGCTGAGAGGCCTTGGGCAAGTTCCCTAAACTTTCTGTGCTTAAGTTCCTCTATTATAAAACGGGGTAAGGGAGGAGGCTAATACCTACCACACTGGGCTGCTATGAAGAGTCAGTGAGGTGATGTCTATAACATAACTGGTGTGGGGGGCTGGGGATGAGGGAAGGCTGACACATAGTAGGTCCTCCCTACATCATTGTGTCCTACATTTTAAACATACAATGTTTATATTGGAGTAGACTACCAAACTGTTTAAAGACACACAGTGGTGGGCAGGGAAAAGTATAAAGTTCAAAAAAGTTGAAAAAGTTAAAAAAGTTCAAACTAGGATAAAAGGAAAAATAAAATTCCAGGGGAGGGTTGGGCCAGGAATTTGTGAATGTGGGGTCACAGTGTCAGATGAGATAATGCTTAGAAATAAGACCAGACTGATGTGCTAAAAAGAGAAAGTTAACTATAAGTTAGGAATGCATGTTTTTGCTAGTAAAAGAAAATATAATTTCACATTTAAACAAATAACATAAATTTTCTTACAGAACATGACCAGAGGTAGGTTGTTGCTGGCATCAGTTCAGCTGCAAAATGATGCCATCTGGGATTCACTCTGCTGTGCTTATCATTGGCTTTTGTCCTCAGGCTTGTCACCAAAAGGTTGAAGGAGGGCTGCTTCTGCTGCTCCAGGCATTCCCTCAATTCAAGCCAGTAAAAGTGGGAGGTGGCAAGAGCCTTTTCCTTTTGTATCTTTGTTTTATTTTTCAGGAAAGGAATCCTTCCCAGGTCAGCTCTACTTCCATCTCACTTGCCAGAATTGGCTCATGTATCCACTTTAAATAAATTATTAGCCAAGGGAACAAAATCATAGGAGCACTTTAATTTTTAAAAATATTATGTTCCGGTATACACTGATGTGTATAGAATTGATGACTAAAAAGAACCTGCAGTATAAACAAACAAACAAAACAACTAATACTAAACTTTCTTTGGGCTATTTGTATGGAAATATGTTAATATAAATGTTTCAGACATTACATGAAATTTTTAAAAATCTTATATGTTCTGGTATAATGTTATAAGTCATAATTCTAGTTATTACTTTAAAATGTATATCTCAGGAACAACTAAATTTCCTTGCCAATTGCATTATTATGAACTTTCATCAAATCTTTAACCGTGGTCATTTTTAAGTCTTTTGTCATTTACAGACAGTCCTGGGTGTACTCTGATGCTTTTGCAAAGATGTTCCTATGAAAGGGTTTCATCTTCAAGGAATTCATGGAAAAGACTCTGACAAGTACAGGACTCTGGTAACTGACTATACTGCTGAACTGAATGAATAAGCATTTTCAGAACTCTAATGGAAAACTGATGAACTCATAAAGTGCTAATGAAAGATCAAGATGAAAAAAATTAATTACATGGGACTGAGTGAACTGATGAGGATGATTATCATTTTTGTGACTTTCTGTTTGAATAATAAAAAAAAAATCCCACAAGGACTCAGAGGCAAAAAATATACAAATCAATTTTCACTGCAAAGTAAAGGAGCTGTTACAGTGGAGGATTACTGGACTGAATGCCAATATTATGACATAGTATGAGTGTGTTTCGTGTTCGGTAATTGCAATCATTGTTGCTTTTGTTGTGGTCATCCATTTACAACGCTTGGCGTCGCTTTACTTATCTCTTGTAAAAATAAAACACAGTGTGTGTGTGTGAAGAAAAAGAAAAGATTAGGACACACAGAGAGACATCATGGATGCCTTTGCACAGAAGAAGGACCACGTGAGGACACAGTGAGAAGGTGGCCACGGCAAGTCCAAGGAAAAGGCCTCAGGAGAAACCAAAACTGCTGACACCTTGATCTTGCACTTCTAACCCCCAGACTGTGAGAAAATATGTTTCTGTTGTTTAAACCACCCCATCTGTTGTATTTTGTTTTGGCAGCTGTAGCAAGCTAATACACACCTCTTAAGCCCTTAAAAGATATATATATTATGTTCGGACATCCCTGGTGGTCCAGCGGTTAAGACTCCTGTCTCTCAATGCAGTGGGTCCAGGTTCCATCCCTGATCAGGGAACTAGATCCCTCATGCGGCAACTAAAGATCCCGCACGTGACAATGAAGATCCTGAGTGCCGCAACCAAGACCCAGTGCAGCCAAATAAATAAATAAATAAAATAAAAATATCATGTTAGTTGTGTGGTTTAGAAAGGGAAAGCAAGACATTCCTGTTTCAAAGAAGTGGACAAATAGGGGTGAATTGAAGCAATAAAAGCAGGGTTGGGGGGCTTCCCTGGTGGCGCAATGGTTGAGAGTCTGCCTGCCGATGCAGGGGACGCGGGTTCGAGCCCCGCTCCGGGAGGATCCAACATGCCGCGGAGCAGCTGGGCCCGTGAGCCGTGGCCGCTGAGCCTGCGCGTCTGGAGCCTGTGCTCCGCAACGGGAGAGGCCACAACAGTGAGAGGCCCGCATACTGCAAAAAAAAAAAAAAAAAAAAAAAAGCAGGGTTGGTTTTTTTTCTACTTATCCGTGGAAGTTCTTGTGCAGTGACAAGGAGAGGAGTGTTTCTTATAACCATACATAGCCCTGGCCTTGAGATCTGCTGGGAATCCAGCGTGAACTGGCAGAGAGATGAATATAAGCCCCAGGAACTAATGAATTGTGACTAGGAAGCATACTGATAATAGAACCACTCCCCAAACTATTCACGGTATCTTAAATTTAAGAAGTCCAAAGTTGTGTGTGTGTGTGTGTGTGTGTGTGTGTGTTTGTGTGTGTGTGTGTTATGGGGGCAGGGGTGGATTCACGTCTGATCCAGGTTGGAATCAGTAGCTAAGGAATCCCTTCTGATAGACAGGGACCTCAGTATAAGAGTCAATGGGTACTGGCAAAAATTGCTGTCAAAATTATGGCACCATTGTGGACACAAGAATAGCCAAGACACAGGACAAAGCTGGGTTGTCTGGGAGCTGAGGCCAATTCTACCAGGAAGAAAAAAAGAAAGCTAACTAAAGCTATGCAGGGGATCTGTTCCATCACCAAATGGACTGGTTAATAGTAGGACTCAAATCCCAGTAGGCACTTAAGAAGAATCCCATTCAATCAAATTAGACACATAGAATATGGAGTGAGGAAGGGAAAAGAGGAAAGCTGTACATCTGAACTTTACCCTGGGCTCACTTAAGCAAATCAACTCCAGATCCTACCCATGTGAGATATTGGGGGGTCCTAATCCAGTCAGATTTATTTTTCATGGACTTGGAGACTCTGCAACTGTAGAGCAAGGTTGTGATACTCAGCTGCTGAAGGAGGGAAATTTGTTCCTTCAGCAAACTGATCATCCATTAAGCGCCAAACACTGTTCTAAGTGCTGGAGATACAGTAGAAGGCAAGACATATAATCCCTGCCCTCATGGAGTTCACTGGTTCCCTTGAACAATAACTACTGACCAAGGCCATAGCTTACCAAGGCTTCAGCAACCCCTGATATGGGAGGAAATAAGTCTCATGTAGGGATTAAAGGTGTGCAAGACATGAGCCCTGTCTTCAAAGACCTGATAGTCTAAAGGGAAAGTTTCAGTCAGGAGACTGTTCCAGGAGATTTCTAAGGAGACAGAGCCACTCACATTAAGACCATGACAGCTTCAGGAAACTAGTGCCCCTGCCTCTCAGAGAGTGTGCCCACCATCTCACAAAGGGCAAGGGCTACAACTAGCGCTACTCTTACTCTAATACAGGGAGAGTCAACTGGAGCATCCTACATATGCCACCTGTCCCCAACCTTTGCATCTTACCAGTTAGGTTTTCAGAGTTTGATATTCTTCTGGAAAATATGGGCATTTCCTGGTTAACTGATAATCAGTATACATCGAGAACAAGAGAGCTGACAACATATGTCACTAATAGTAGACTGTCATGCAGATGTCTATACTTCTAACAGTTGTGATTGTGGCTTTGCTTTTTGTCCATGTTACCTGCCACGTAACTGAAAATTCTTTCTGCTAGTGATTGTTTGCCTTACTAATGTGATAACCTCAATTAAAAATATAAACAGAGGACTTCCCTGGTGGCACAGTGGTTAGGAATCTGCCTGCCAATGCAAGGGAAACGAGTTTGAGCCCAGGTCCGGGAAGATCCCACATGCCACAGAGCAACTAAGCCCATGTGCTGCAACTACTGAGCCTACACTCTAGAGCCCGTAAGCCACAACTCCTGAGCCCACGTGCCACAACTACTGAAGCCTGTGCCCCTAGAGCCTGTGCTCTGCAACAAGAGAAGCCACCGCAATGAGAAGCCCATGCACAGCAACAAAGAAACAAAGAGTAACCCCCTCTCTCCGCAACTAAAGAAAGCCCATGTGCAGCACCAAAGACCCAACACAGTCAAAAATAAATAAAATAATAATTAAATAAATTTATTTAAAAAAACCAAGGTCCAGAAATTGAAAATAAGTCAAAACAAATGAATCTATATTGCACAGTATCTTTAAGCAATTTCAATGAGATATATTCTGAGAATAAAAAGAACTGTAAAAAAAAATCTTGAACTTCATTCAATATTCTTATTGTTAGTAATGATATTTGTATTGATACTTTGGTACACATATCCATATATTGTAGGCTAAAACAAATAATTATGCTAATGTTGTTTGGAACCAGAGTTTTCAACATGAGATACAAGTAAATTAAATAAAACATTTTAAGTAAGAACACAGTAATCTAAAACTTCACTTGGAAATATCAATATGTATTCGTAATTTTTTCCTGGTGCTATCCAATGAAAAGCCCTAGAAACAATGACAGTAGCAATGAACATTGCTAAAATCTAGATTGCAGTCTTTAAATATCATTCCTCATCTGCAACAAAGCAACTAAAGCTAATAAGTGAATTTGGCAAAGTTACAGGATACAAGGTTATTAGATAACAATCAATTTTATTTCTACATATTAGCAACAAATAACTGGAAACTGAAATTTAAAATACCATTTACAGTAATAACCAAAATATGAAATACTTAGAAAAAATTTTAACATAATATGTATGAGACCTGTACACTAAAAATTGTAAAACGTTTCTGAGAGAAATTAAAGAAGATCTAAATAAATGGAAAGGTACACTATGTTCATAGACGAGAACAATCAATATTATTAAAATGTCAGTGCTCCCTAGTTGATCAACAGATTCAATGCAATTCCAATCAAAATTCCAAGAGTCTCTTTTGTAGATATTGACAAACTACAACTAATATGGAAAGTCAAAGAACCTAACAATTTTGAAAAAGAAAAACAAAGTTCAAAGACTTATACTACTTGATTTCAAGACTTATCATAAAGCTAGAGTAATCAAGACAATTTTATATTAGCATAAAGGTAGACATATAGGACAATGGAACAGAATAGAGAGTCTAGAGAAAGAGCTATATGTATGTGGTGTATAGATTTTCAAAAATGATGCTAAGGTAATTCAATGAGGGAAGAAGAGTCTTTTCAACAAGTGATGTGGGGACAGCAGCATATCCATACAGGAAAAATATAAATCTCAATCTTATTTTTTTTAATTTTTAACATCTTTATTGCAGTATAATTGCTTTACAATGCTGTGTTAGTTTCTGCCGTATAACAAAGTGAACCAGCTATGTGTATACATACATCCCATATACCCTCCCTCTTGTGTCTCCCTACCACCCTCCCTATCTCACCCCTCTAGGTGGTCACAAAGCACAGAGCTGATCTCCCTGTGCTATGCAGGTGCTTCCCACTACCTATCTATTTTACATTTGGTAGTGTATAAATGTCAGTGTTACTCTCTCACTTCATCCCAGATTACCCTTCCCCCTCCCTGTGTCCTCAAGTCCATTCTCTACGTCTACATCACGTCTTTATTCCTGTCCTGCCCCTAGGTTCATCAGAACCATTTTTTAAATTAAAATTCCATATATATGTGTTAGAATATGGTATTTGTTTTTCTCTTTCTGACATACTTCACTCTGTATGAAGGACTCTAAGTCCATCCACCTCACTACAAATAAAACAATTTCGTTTCTTTTTATGAAACCTCAATCGTTTACCTCATACCATACACAAAAATTAACTCCAAATGGATCATAGAACTAAAGATAATAGCTAAAACTATAACATTTCTAGAAAACAGAGGGAGAAAAATATTTAGAATCTTAGGGTAGTGAAAAATATCTTAGGACATAAAAAAGCAGAAACCATAATAGAAATAATTAATAAGTGAGGGAGGACTTCCATGGTGGCGCAGTGGTTAAGGATCTGCCTGCCAATACAGGGGACACAGGTTTGAGCCCTGGTCTGGGAAGATCCCACATGCCATGGAACAACTAAGCCCATGCATCACAACTACTGAGCCTGCGCTCTACAGCCCGCAAGCGACAACTACTGGGCCTGCATGCCACAACTACTGAAGCCCACACAACTAGAGCTGGTGCTCTGCAACAAAGACAAGCCACTGCAATGAGAAACCTGTGCACTGCAACAAAGAGTAGTCCCCTATCTCCACAACTAGAGAAAGCCCGTGTGCAGCAAAAAAGACCCAATGCAGCCAAAAATTAATTATTTAATTAATTTTTAAAAATTAATAAGTGGGCCTTCCCTGGTGGTGCAGTGCTTGAGAGTTCACCTGCCGATGCAGGGGATACAGGTTCATGCCCCAGTCTGGGAAGATCCCACATGCCGCGGAGCGGCTGGGCCCGTGATCCATGGCCACTGAGCCTGTGCGTCTGGAGCCTGTGCTCCGCAACGGGAGAGGCCACAGCAGTGAGAGGCCCACGTACTGCAAAATAAAAATAAAAAAAATAATAAATGGGACTTCTTCAGAACTTAAAATGCCTGCTCTTTGAAAGATACAATTAGATATTCATAGGACATTCCATCCAAAAGCAGCAGATTACACTTTCTTCTCAAGTGCACATGGAACACTCTCCAGGATAGATCACAGCTTGGGTCACAAATCAAGCCTTGGTAAATTTAAGAAAATTGAAATCATATCAAGCACCTTTTCTGACCCAATGCTATGAGATTAGAAATCAATTAAGGGAAAAAAATGTAAAAAACACAAAAACATGGAGGCTAAACAATATGTTACTAAATAACCAAGAGATCACTGAAGAAATCAAAGAGGAAATCAAAAAATACCTAGGGACAAATTACAACAAAATCATGACAATCCAAAACCTATGGGATGCAGTAAAAGCAGTTCTAAGAGGGAAGTTTATAGCAATACAAGCCTACCTCAAGAAATAAGAAAAATCTCAAATAAACAATCTAACCTTACACCTAAAGGAACTAGAGAAAGAACAAACAAAACCCAAAGTTAGTAGAAGGAAAGAAATCATAAAGATCAGACCAGAAATAAATGAAATAGAAACAAAGAAACAATAACAAAGATCAATAAAACTAAAAGCTGGTTCTTTGAGAAGATAAACAAAATTGATAAACCATTAGCCAGATCATCAAGAAAAAGAGGGATATGACTCAAATCAATAAAATTCGAAATGAAAAAAGAGAAGTTACAACAGACACCACAGAAATACAAAGCATCCTAAGAAACTACTACAAGAAACTCTATGCCAATAAAAAGGACAACCTGGAAGAAATGGACAAATTCTTAGAAAAGTCTAACCTTCCAAGACTGAACCAGGAAGAAACAGAAAATATGAACAGACCAATCACAAGTAATGAAATTGAAACTGTGATTAAAAATCTTCCAACAAACAAGAGTCCGGGACCAGATGACTTCACCGGTGAATTCTATCAAATATTTAGCAAAGAGCTAACACTCATCCTTCTCAAAGTCTTCCAAAAAATTGGAGAGGAAGGAACACTCCCAAACCCATTCTATGAGGCCACCATCACCCTGATACCAAAACCAAAGATACTACAAAAAAAGAAAATTACAGACCAATATCACTGATGAATATAAATGAAAAAATCCTCAATGAAATACTAGCAAACAGAATCCAACAGCACATTAAAAGGATCATACCCCATGATCAAGTGGGATTTATCCCAGGGATGCAAGGATTCTTCAATATATGCAAATCAATCAATGTGATTCACCATATTAACAAATTAAAGAAGAAAAACCATATGATCATCTCAATAGAGGCTGGAAAAGCTTTTGACAAAGTTCAACCCCCATTTATAATAAAAACTCTCCAGAAAGTGGGCATAGAGGGAAACTTCCTCAACATCATAAAGGCCATATATGGCAAACCCACAGCAAACATCATTCTCAATGGAGAAAAACTGAAGCCATTTCCTCTAACATCAGGAACAAGAGAAGGATGCCCACTCTCACCATTATTATTCAACATAGTTTTGGAAGTTTTAGCCACAGCAATCAGAGATAGAAAAGAAATAAAAGGAATCCAAATTGGAAAAGAAGAAGAAAAACCGTCACTGTTTGCAGATGACATGATACTATACATAGAGAATCCTAAAGATGCTATCAGAAAACTACTAGAACTAATTAAGGAATTTGGTAAAGTTGCAGGATACAAAATTAATGCACAGAAATCGCTTGCATTCCTATACACTAATGATGAAAAATCTGAAAGAGAAATTATGGAAACACTCCCATTTACCACGGCAATAAAAAGAATAAAATACCTAGGAATAAACCTACCTAGGGAGACAAAAGACCTGTATGCAGAAAACTATAAGACACTGATGAAAGAAATTAAAGATGATACCAACAGATGGAGAGATATACCATGTTCTTGGACTGGAAGAATCAATATTGTGAAAATGACTATACTACCCAAAGCAATCTACAGATTCAGTGCAATCCCTATCAACTTACCAATGGCATTTTTCACAGAACTAGAACAAAAAATCTTAAAATTTGTATGGAGACACAAAAGACCATGAATAGCGAAAGCAGTCCTGAGGGAAAAAAGCAGAGCTGGAGAAATCAGACTACCTGACTTCAGACTATACTACAAAGCTACAGTAATCAAGACAATGTGGTATTGGCACACAAACAGAAATATATATCAATGTAACAGGATAGAAAGCCCAGAGATAAACCCACACATCTATGGGCAACTAATCTATGACAAAGGAGGCAAGGATATACAATGGAGAAAAGACAGTCTCTTCAATAAGTGGTGCTGGGAAAACTGGACAGCTACATGTAAAAGAATGAAATTATAACACTGCCTAACACCATACACAAAAGTAAATTCAAAATGGATTAGAGACCTAAATGTAAGACCAGACACTATAAAACTCTTAGAGGAAAACATAGGAAGAACACTCTTTGACATAAATCACAGCAAGATCTTTTTTGATCCACCTCCTAGAGTAATGGAAATAAAAGCAAAAAGAAACAAATGGTACCGAATGAAACTTCAAAGTTTTTGCACAGCAAAGGAAACCATAAACAAGACGAGAAGACAACCCTCAGAATGAGAGAAAATATTTGCAAATGAATCAATGGACAAAGGATTAATCTCCAAAATATATAAACAGCTCATGCAGCTCAATATTAAAAAAAACAAACAATGCAATCCAAAAATGGACAGAAGACCTAAATAGACATTTCTCCAAAGAAAACATACAGATGGCCAAGAAGCACATGAAAAGCTGCTCAACATCACTAATTATTAGAGAAATGCAAATCAAATCTACAATGAGGTATCACCTCACGCCAATTAGAATGGGCATCATCAGAAAATCTACAAACAACAAATGCTGGAGAGGGTGTGGCGAAAAAGGAACCCTCTTGCACTGTTGGTGGGAATGTAAATTGATACAGCCACTATGGAGAACAGTATGGAGGTTCCTTAAAAAACTAATAATAGAATTACCATATGACCCAGCAATCCCACTACTGGGCATATACCCAGAGAAAACCACAATTCAAAAAGACACATGCACTCCAGTGTTCACTGCAGCACTATTTACAATAACCAGGTCATGGAAGCAACCTACATGCCCACTGACAGACGAATGGGTAAAGAAGATGTGGTACATATATACAATGGAATATTACTCAGCCATAAAAGGGAACGAAATTGGGTCATTTGTAGAGACGTGGATAGATCTAGAGACTGTCATACAGAGTGAAGTAAGTCAGAAAGAGAAAAACAATATCTTATATTAACGCATACATGTGGAACCTAGAAAAATGGTACAGATGAACCAGTTTGCAAGGCAGGAATGGAGACACAGATGTATGGAACAAACGTATGGACACCAAGGGGGGAAAGTGGCGGGGCATGGTGGTGGTGGTGTGATGAATTGGGGGATTGGGATTGATATATATATACTAATGTGTATTAAATGGATAACTAATAAGAACCTGCTGTATAAAAGAAATAAATAAAATAAAATTCAAAAATTCGAAAAAAAAAGGGAAGATACAATTAAGGAAATTAAATGGCAAGCCACAGACTGGGGGAAGTATTCATAATACATATGTCTGTCAAAGGACTTGTATTCAGAATATAAATTTTTTAAAAAGGAATATTTACAACGTAATAATAAAAATACAACCCAATTTTTAAAAAAATGGGTGAATGATTTGAACACTTTCACCAAAGAAGATATATGAATGGTCAATCAGCACACAAAAAGATGCTCAAAATCATAAGTCATCAGTGAAATGCAAATTAAAGCCAAAATGAAATACCACTATATACCCATTTAAATAGCTAAAATTAAATACAATTTTTCACTAAAAAGCACCAACTTGATCCATGCCTGGGGCAGAAAATGTACAAGATGAGCTTGGAACAGATTGTTATACCAGGAAGCAAAGATTCTATCAAAGGCTAATAATAATGTTTTGATAAGATTCTATCAAAAACAGAAACAAAACCCATGAGCCAGATTGAGAAGGCTCACATTAGTCAAAGATGAGATGATTTGATGATCAAAAAGCATTATTATTCCAAGTGATTAAAATGAGTTAAAAACATAAAAAGTGGGCTTCCCTGGTGGCGCAGTGGTTGAGAGTCCGCCTGCCGATGCAGGGGACACGGGTTCGTGCCCCGGTCCGGGAAGATCCCTCATGCCGCGGAGCGGCTGGGCCCGTGAGCCATGGCCGCTGAGCCTGCGCGTCCGGAGCCTGTGCTCCACAATGGGAGAGGCCACAGCAGTGAGAGGCCCACGTACCACAAAAACAAAACAAAACAAAACAAAAAACCAAAAAAAGTGGAAAAGGAAAAAAAATAAGATTTCATGGACGAAGTTAAAGTTGTTGGGCACCAACACATTATTTTAAAAATTTCTAATTAAAGGGAAAGAACTGAGAATTTATATTGCCTTTGCAGCATGAATAGTATTTCCTGGAAATCAAATAGCTCTACTGGATAAGAGTTATACTAGAATTAGAAAATCAACATTTTGCAACTCCTAATGCAGTGACTCAAACAGTGGTTATCAATGGATAAAATCATTAGGTAAAAGGTAAATGGAAAACTACAATAAAGGGATCAGATTGCCCCTACTTGAATTTACTGATCAATCTTATCATCCACTAAAAGTGAAATAATCAGATAGTACATGCTTTTGAATATAATGCAATATGAAGCCCACAATGGACTTCTCTGGTGGCGCAGTGGTTAAGAATCCGTCTGCCAATGCAGGGGACATGGGTCTGAGTCCTTGTCTGGATGATCCCACATGCCACAGAGCAACTAAGCCTGTGAGCCAAAACTACTGAGCCCGTGTGCCACCACTACTGAAGCCCACGTGCTTAGAGCCTGTGCTGCACAAGAGAAGCCACCGCAATGAGAAGGCCACGCACTGCAACGAAGAGTAGCCCTGGCTCACTGCAACTAGAGAAAGCCCACACACAGCAACAAAGACCCAATGCAGCCAAAAATAAAAAATAAATAAAATTATTAAAAGAAAATATATATGAAGTACACAGCATCACCTATGAAATGGTCTTAACAAAACAAAACTCTTGAACCTGAATCTAATCAAGCCTGATGTCTACAAGAAACATGAAGAATAGTGGAGAAAGTTAAGGATGAATCTTGGGTCAAAACCAGAATTTAGGACATTCTGCAGAACAACTTACCTGGCTTTGTAATCAAGTCAATGGCATCTTTTTTTTTAAGTGATGGGCTCTGATAGATCAAAAGAGGCTGTGGGAAACTGAATGCAATCTAATTTCACTGAGGAATGTTGAATAACATGACTGACCACATATACTGTCAAGTAGATGCACTTTCAGGGGCAACTGTAGGAAGCATTGGTAAAGAATTATAAAAACAGGACATCAAAGTAATGTCCAATGTTACAATGTTAATGTAACATTGTAAACTGAGTAACTACTGACTGTTCACCAATAGTAGGATGACGTATAACAACTTTAATTCCAGGTAAACATAGCTGAAAATCCACCAAGGTTTATAATCACTTGTGTGGTACCTGAATGCATTAATTTTTTTTTTTTTTGGATCAATAATAGTCTTAGCAGTGGCAGGTCGTGTGTGTGTGTCGGGGGGGGGTGGATAATTTATGAATATGGGACAAACAGATACAAACCACCATACATAAAATAGATAAGAAAAAAAGATTTAATGTATAACACAGGGAACTATATTTAATATCTTATAATAACCTATAATGGAAAATAATCTGAAAAAATATAATACATATAACTGAATCACTTTGCTGTACATCTGAAACTAACACAATATTGTAAATCAACTATACTTCAATAAAAAAAAAGTAAGACTTCTCATGCCAAGAAAAAAAGTGGGGTGATGTACGTGTTATTTAACTTGATGGGGAAAATCCTTTTACAATGTATACATATATCAAACTATCACATACACTTTAGATATCTTACAGCTTTATTTGTGAATTATACCTCAATAAAGCTGAAAAAAGATAAGACTAAATTTTTTTAAATTTTTTAAAAATAATAAATGTAGCTAATTCTATGTTTATGAATTTGTATCTTCCTTTAGGTCTAAATTTCTTGTTTCCGCAACAAGTTTCAACACATTTTTTTTTTTTTTTTTTTTTTTTTTTTTTGCGGTACTCGGGCCTCTCACTGTTGTGGCCTCTCCCGTTGCGGAGCACAGGCTCCGGACGCGCAGGCTCAGCGGCCATGGCTCACGGGCCCAGCCGCTCCACGGCATGTGGGATCCTCCCGGACCGGGGCACGAACCCGTGTCCCCTGCATCGGCAGGCGGACTCTCAACCACTGTGCCACCAGGGAAGCCCCTCAAAACATTTTTAAGAGACAAAAAACAAATGTGATAAATGGACATTTTTTTGTACCGTAATTCAAAAAACACAATAATATAAAGATATTTTTAGACCCTTGGAAAAACTTGAATAAAGACTTACTAGTAGAAATTTGAATATGGGTATTGGGTGATATTAGAAGATTATTGTTAATTTTAGCTCAAGGACTCTTCAAAGGCTTGGCTGAACCATACTTATGCTGCAGACTAAGATGCTTCCATCAAAACTTTTCTCTCCCTCTCCTTCACTCCAGGTCAGTCTTGCATCAATCTGATGGTTCTGATCACTCTGTCTTCCTCAACTCCTTCCATATTTCCTTTCACACTAGCATTTTCCCTAATAAAATACTTCATGTTTAATCCCATCTTGACATTTGCATCTCAGAGGAGCCAGACTAATATGTAGTAGTATATGCTCAATCCTGCTTCACATGCCTATGTTGGTTTTTTTCTGTTACTTCCACATCTCCTTCCACTTGTGTCTTTGTAACATACCCCCAACTCATCCTTGAGGATGGCTGAATTTACCTGGATTTAAGATATGTAGCAGGAAGTAAATGTGCAAGCATCTCTCTTCCAGCTGATGTACACATGAGATGCCCCAGCATCCATCAGCTTGGTTTTTTGAATATCAACAGGACAGATTTGGGTTGGAACAAATTCAAGCCATGGAAATTGGTTTATTCAAGTACTTTGCATATGACAAAATCTTATGCCTGCTGTGCCTGTAAGAACGAGGCGTCAGGCAGCCAAGAGACACCCAACTTTAGCCCTAGATCTTCCCCTTCAAATAATCCACTTATTGTGCATTCGAACAGCCCCTCTAGCACAGGCAGGCATTTAAGCCCAAGCTAATCTTTTTCCATGCCGATCACACAACTTTTAAGCAGAGTATATAGCAAAGTACAGGAAGATTATCTCTGAAGCACAACAAAATACACGGGGAGATATTCTTTCTGTCCCTGTGCTTCTGGCTCCTTTCGGTACACAGCCTATCTTTCACATACAATTTCTCTCTTCACACTAACCTGGTAAAAATCCCTCAAACACCCTTCTGTCATACTCTTTTTGGAGGTTGTAGGGTTTCAAATTATGGTCAATCGTTTCCAGAAACACACAGTCTGGATTGAAATCCCAGTCTCACCTCTTCATATTTTATAAGACTTACTTTCCTGGTCTGTAAATTCGGGTCTGTAAATTAGGCTCCTGCCTCACAATGTTGTGAGGATTAAATAAGGTAATGTTTGATACTGATTGGCCTACGCTCAGAGCACCATAAATGCTTAAGAATATTATTTTCATTTGACACTGTAGACTGGGCATCTCCACTTACTTTTTCCTGCTCTCTAGTGTGGACTTTGTTCTCAGAGGCTTTTCCATGGGTGAACCATCTCCATTCTGGGGTCGACTGGGGACAGAGCACTTAGGAGATAGGATTCGCAGATAAGCCCTTGGCTGAACAAAGTGGGAAAGAGTGGTTTTCTCAGCAAGTGATTAGTAATGGCTCTAAGGACATTGGAGAGAGCTTTTGCTCACCTGGCATTCCTTTTGCAAGCCACAGTAGTCAATTCTGGCTGATTTAAGCAGGTAAAAAATTTATTCAACCGGTATTACATTTCTCAGATAATTGTTTGGAGGGCTAGAGAACCATGCAGCCAGCAGGTGCTGGAGAGAAAGTTCATCACACCTGTTTCTTCTGTCACTGACTCTCAAATCAGTAGTCAAACTGGAACATCGCAAGACATGTCAGTGACATGTCTGTGCACTAGAGGTAACACAGAATGGGAAAGTCTAGTATCTGTCATGTTGTTGTGGAAGGTCATCTCTGCCTCCAACTAAGACTCATTGGAGAATTTCTCCCAAATATATCAAGCAGCTCAGTTGCTGGGTGGACCAAAAAAATGGACAAACCTACCACCCAGAGCCTCCTTGCAAGCATTCTGCAAGAAGAATTGAATGAGTAGTTGTAGCTATGTACAGCTATGGGTAGGAACAGTGACATGAAATGTCTCCTCAGGACCCTTATGCATTAATTGTTCCCCATTCATTTATATCCTCAACTTCTCCATATCTGTTGGTTCATCCTCTTCAGTTAATCAAAAATTTTTAACTCTCTCCAATCATTAAAACACTCCGTTCCATTTACCATCCCTATGTTCAAGCTCAAGTAACCTCTCACCTAGAAAATAGCCATAGCCTGATGACTGATGTCTCTGCTTCTCTTATCTTCCTTAAGCCCATCTGCCACATGTGTCAGATTGATCTACCTAAAGTGGAAATTTTCACCATATTACTTCTTTGCCTAAAACCCTTTAGACACTCACTCACTGTTTACTTTAAAAATAATTCTCCTCAGTAAGTCTGCAAAGCCTTCAATGAACTGGGCTCCCCAGGTCCCCAGTTTCATCTCCTTCTTCTTCCTATAATAAACTTTATTTGCAGGTAATGTTGCAGGAGCTGCTCACAGCTCTCCCTCTTCCAACATGCCACTGTAAGCTTGAGATTCATGGTATGGCTTGTGATTGCTTTCCCCTTGCAATGTCTTCCCAATTTTCTTTGCTCAGCCAACTCTTGCTCTTCTAAACCCAGCCCATTTATTGAACAGCAGCTCAGATCTCATCTGCTCTAGAAAAACTTCCCTGATCTCCCAGGCTTGGTTTAGTACCCTTCACATTGCTCTAATGGTGCCAGGTACAAAAATTTACCTTAGCACTTACCTTACTTGTTGGAATATCTATTCACGCCTTTGCCCAAATCAGTAGACTCTTCCAAGGAAGCATGGAGCACAGAGTTTATACAGGTGCTTTAAAAATGTTTTCTGAACTGAACTGAAGTTATTATAGCAAATTCCACTGGAAGATATAAGTATTAATCAGTTGGTGGTTGATTAATATATGTTGATATAGGCATTGTGAAATTATTAAGTGATTTGTCCCTCAAATACAGGTAATTGGAGAATTGGGTGGTTTTAGCTGCATGTTTTCTAGTCTATTTAATTGTTCACCTAGCTAAGAATTGTAACCGCAATGTATTTTCTTCTAAAGTGATTGATGTATGAGGAAACATTATGTGATTTCAAGAATAGTTATTATAACATTAAAAATGCAAGTCATGGCCTGTTAAAGATTGTTCAGCTAGCCAATATTAAAATTCAGAGTGCTTAAAAATTCAGATAAATTCTAACATAGATACTGTAATGAACTAGATAGGTGTCCCCAACCCCCAGGCCGCCGACTGATACCAGTCCTTGGCCTGTTAGGAACCGGGCCGCACAGCAGGAGGTGGTGAGGGGTGGACGAGTGAGTGAAGCTTCATCTGCCACTCCCCATTGCTCGCATTACCGCCTGAACCCCCTCCCCCCACCACCCCCGGCTGTGGAAAAATTGTCTTCCACGAAACGACTCCTGGCGCCAAAAATGTTGGGGACCGCTGAACTAGATGAACTAATAATTCTCTTCTAGGTAACTGCTGGCAGAGACTATTCAATTGAATATTTTCCCCTCTGCTGCCATCTTTTGACTGAACAGTGGAAAATATTAAGAAGAAATTAAGGAAAGAAATTTTATTGTTGATTACACATATTTTATGCCAAGCACTAGCTGAGGGAATTTCACATATATTATTTCATTTTATACTCATAGCAACCTTCTGTAGATATTATCATCCTCCTTTTGATAAGGGAGAAAACTGAGTGTAGCAGACACTGTTGTCAGTTTTCCTAAGCCTGATATTGTTCATCATGCAGACAAATCCTTCATGGATATCTGACCGCCTCCCCCACCCCACCCCCAGACTAGGAGATAAATCTTGACTGGCCTGAGCACTCATGATGCTTTCCCAGAGACTGATTTGAGCAAGGGTGTGGAATGAAATTCTAGCCGATGCAATCTGCTAGGGGGAAATTTTAGTAAGCTTTTCTTAGCTCTTATAAAGAGAGTCAGGTAGAGGTATATCATTTTTTTCTGCCTCTGAACATTATTATTGCTATGTGACTAAGAAATTGTGGCAGCCATCTTGGAACCATGAGGGGAACCAGCCTAAGGAGACAAACCAATATGCTGAGAATGGCACAATGGAAAGATGGATGAAACCCGGTTTCTACATGATATCACTGAGCAGCTTGCTCTAATTCTAGAATTTTTTTGTGTGAAATATTATGTGTAATTAAGTCATTTTTATTTTGGATTTTCTGTTACTTGCAACCAAAAGCATCTAACTGATTTACTGAGGCTTAGTGAAATTAAATAATTTGCAAATATAAAGATTTGAATCTAGTACATCAAGCTATTATCCACCTGTTTCTTTCTTACATACAGAAAAGAATCAGGAACTCTGACTGGGGAAAGGTTAAAATTGTAAGCTCTTACCAAGCCAATGGAGGGTTTAAATTCCTAAGGAAGGAATGTGTAATGCTGGTTGGATCCTGAAGCAAAAAGAAACAAGAAAACTATAAAGAACATTATTAGAACTATTGGGAAAATTGGAATATGAACTATATGTTAGATAATAGGATGGCTTACTATATAAATTCTAAACTTTCTGAGTGAGATCATTGTATTTGGATGTCTAGGAGAATGCCCTTACATTTAGCATCAAAGTAAAATGTTTATTAAAAAAAAAAAAGTTAGAGAAAGGATTCACAACCACTAAGTTTTCTCACAGAAATGCTCTAAGAAGGGGAATAGGGACAAATTTCTTTCCTTTCCTTCTTGGCAACTGGGAAAATTCATCTTTTAAATTATCTTTACAATAGAATAATGGATGAATGGAAAGAAAGAGAATTAATTAAAGCAAATGTGGTAAAAATTTCATGATTGAATCTAAGTGGTATAAGAGTGCTCACTACAGTATTCTTGAAACTTTTCTAAAGGTTTAAAATTTTTCAAGATTAAAAGTTGAGAAATATCAAAGTATAACTTTCAAAAACTTAAAAACATGACTTTCAGAAATATGAGGTGAGAAAGTGCCAAAGGTGAATCTAGGTTGAAAGTTTAATTAACTCATTAATGAAGGGGACCAGCTGAATGGAAAAACTCGTTCAAAGAGAATTTGAGGGACTGTATATATATATATATATACACACACACACACAACCACTAAGGGAAAAAAATGCAATCATATGATTGCTAAATTAGATACAAAACTACTTAATTAAAATGAACATTGAAACCTTTGGGGTTATCTTTTCTACTGGACAGAAATCATTTAAATATGTACTAGAAAAAATATCATTTGGAAATTTTCCATCCACTTAACATTTAACTTCACAGAGTCTCAGTCCTAATTGATTGTGCATTCCCCTAGAGCAGGGGCTCCAACTGTGGTCTTGGAGACCTTTTGCTGGGGGGGAGCCACAGAATCCTTTAAAGAGGTCAGCAGGGTCAAATTATTTTTGTAATAATACTAAGACATTATTTGCCTTTTGCTATCTCCTTCTTTTATAAGTGTATAGTAGGGTTTTTACATGTGATATTGCTGCAGATTATATAAGAAGAAGATGTGAAAACCCATCTGCCTTCTATTAAGCCAGACAGTAATGAGATTTGAAAAAAAAGTAAAACAATGCCGTTCTACTCACTAATTATTTTACTTTTGTAAAATAGAGTTATCTTTTAATAATGTATGTTATTTATGCTAATATGGAATGAGTTTATTATTGTTTTAAAATAATACATTAAATATTGATTGACATAGTCCATATAAACAAAAGTTTTTGAGGTTCTCAATAATTTTTAGAATTTATGGGAGGTGTAAGGCCAACAAGTTTGAAAACCATCACCCCAGAATATTAGGTGATACTTGGCAGAGCTTCTTCTAGTATAACTTTGAAAGTATACTGTCATAATTTTGCTTTACCTTCAAGTTGTAGATAAGTTTTCCTAACAGAAAAAAAGTTGATAAATGAAATAGAAAAAATAAGTTGGATTTATTTCCATTGTAAAAAAGGAAAAATGAATAAAAAAAGATATCTGGACACTGCAATCCATAGCCAAGGCAATCTTGAGAAAGAAGAGCAAAGCTGGAGGCATCACATTTCCTGATTTCAAACTATATTACAAAGCTTTAGTAATCAAGACAGTATGGTATTGGCATAAAAATAAACACATAGATCAGTGGAACAGAATAGAGAGCCCAGAAGTAAACCCACATATATATGGTCCATTCATTTATGACAAAGGAGCCAAGAATATACAATGGGGAAAGTATAATCTCTTCAGTAAATGGTGTTGGGAAAAACTGGACAGCCACTTGCAAAAAAGCTGAACCACTATTTTACACCATACATAAAAATCAACTCAAAATGGATTAAAGACTTTAATGTAAGACCTGAAACCATAAAACTCCTAGAAGAAAACATAGGGGGTAAGCTCTTTGTCATCTTGGTAATATTTTTTTTGGATTTGACACCAAAAGCAAAGGCAACAAAAGCAAAAATAAACAAATGGGCTACATCAAACTTAAAACCTTCTGTACAGCAAAGGAAATCATCAAGAAAATGAAAAGGCAACCTATAGAATGGAAGAAAATATTTGCAAATCATATATCTGATAAGGGGTTAATATCTAAAATACAAAAAGAATTCATACAACTCAATAGAAAACAAATCTGAATAAAAAATGGGCAGAGAATCTGACTAGACATTTTGCCAGACAAAACATACAAATGGCCAACAGTTACATGAAAAAGTGCTCAACATCACTAATCTTCAGGGAAATGTAAATCGAAACCATAATGAGCTATCGCCTCACACTTGTTAAGATGGCTTTCATCAAAAAGACAACAGAAAATGATGTTGGCAAGGATGTGGAGAAAAGGGAACCCTTGTAAATGTAAATTGGTGCAGCCTCTATGGAAAACAGTATGGAGATTCCTCAAAAAGTTAAAAGTAAAGCTACCATAAAATCCAGCAATTTTACTTCACAGTACGTATCTGATGGAAATGAAACCACTATCTCAAAAAGATATCTGTATCTCTATGTTTATTGCAGCATTATTTACAATAGCCAAGACATGGAAATAACCTAAGTGTCCACTGATGGATGAATGGACAAACTCTGGTATATATATATATATATATATATATATATATATATATATATATACCAGAGTTATACACACACACACACACACACACACACACACACACACACACACACACAATGGAATACTACTCAACCATAAAAAAAAGATGAGATCAGGTGGGGTAGATTCTGGAGCCAGACTGTTCAGGTGCAACTCCCAGCTCTACCACTTAATAGTTTTAGTAAGATTTATGAAATTGGATCTATCTAAGACCATAAGAGTAACACATCTCATAGGCTTGTCATGAATATTAAATGAGCGAATACTTGTAAAGCACTAGAATGATACCTGGCACATAATTAGAACTGTGTGCTTACAGTATTATTTCACAAGAAAACTCATGCACATGTTTATCACACTATCAGTTTCTCCAAATACTGCTTTCTCTGAAAGGTGTAGCAAAGTAGTTTCCAAAGTATTTCACATGAAAATAGGGTTTGATAGTCACATAAACTTGAGAAACACTGGAAAAAGAAAAAAAAAAAAAGAGAGAGAGAGAGAGAGGCCTGATTGAAATCAGGATATCACACATGGCTTTTGTAGCTTGCAGTCATGACTTAGGGGGTCATTCTACTGTAAAACTTCTAACACTTGCTGCAATTTTTCAGATTCCAGAATAACCACTAATAATATGTTAGTTTGTAATGTTTCAATTATATTTCTATACACATTAAATTTATAGTTTTGTTGTTATTGAGAAATTTCTTCAAGGCAGGAGAATTGATCTACATAACTTTTTAAAAAAATGGCTACTATGATACAGTCATACCTCATTTTATTGTGCTTCACTTTATTGCACTTTGCAGATACTGCATTTTTTTTTACAAATTGAAGGTTTGTGGCAACACTGCATCCAGCAAATCTATTCGTACCATTTTTCCAACAGCATTTGCTCACTTTGTGTCTCTATGTCACAATTTGGTAATTCTGGTGATATTTCAAAACTTTTCATTATTATTATATTTTTTATGGTGATCTGTGATCAGTAACCTTTGATGTTACTACTGTAATTGTTTTGGGGCACCATGAACCTCGTCCATATAAGATAGTGAACTTAATCGATAAATGTGTATGTTCTGACTGCTCAATGGACCAGCCGTTCCTGTCTCTCTCCCTCTCCTTGGGCCTCCTTATTCTCTGAACCGCAGCAACATTGAAATTAGGACAATTAATAACCCTGCAATGGCCTCTAAGTGTTCAAGTGAAAAGAAAAGTCACAGGTCTCTCCCTTTAAATCAAAAGCTAAAAATGATTAAGCTTAGTGAGGAAGGCATGTCAAAAACTGAGACAGGCAGAAAGCTAGGGCTCTTTTGTCAAACACTTAGCCAAGTTGCGAATGCAAAGGGAAAGTTCTTGAAGGAAATTATAAGTGCTACTGCAATGAACACACCAATGGTATGAAAACAAAACAGCCTTACTGCTGATATGGAGAAAATTGTAGTGGTTTGGATAGAAGATCAAACCAACCACAACATTCCCTTAAGCCAAAGCCTGTTCCAGAGCAAGGCCCTATCTTCAGTTCTGTGAAGGCTGAGAGAGGTGAGGAAGCTACAGAAGAAAAGTCTGAAGCTAGCAGAGGTTGGTTCATGAGGCTTAAGGAGAGAAGCCATCTCCGTAACATCAAAGTGCAAGGTGAAGCAGCAAGTGCTGATGCAGAAGCTCCAGCAAGTTATCCAGATGAAGTAGCTAAGGTCATTAATGAAAGTGGCTACACTACACAACAGATTTTCATTGTAGATGAAACAGCCTTCTGTGGGAAGAATATGCCATCTAAGACTTTCATAACTAGAGAGAAGTCAATGTCTGGCTTCAAACCTTCAAAAGACAGGCTGACTCTCTTGTTAGGGGCTAACGCAGCTGGTGATTTTAAGTTGAAGCTAATGCTCATTTACCATTCCAAAAATCCTACGACCCTTTAGAATTATGCTAAGTCTACTCTGTTTGTACTCTATAAATGGAACAACAAAGCCTGATGACAGCACGTCTGTTTACAACATGGTTTACTAAATATTTTCAGCCCACTGTTGAAACCTACTGCTCAGAAAAAAAGACTCCATTCAAAATGTAATTGCTCATTGACAATGCACCTGTTCACCCAAAAGCTCTGATGGAGCTGTATTACAACCAGATTAATGTTATTTTCATGTCTGTTAACACAGCATCCATTCTGCAGCCCATGGATCAAGGATTCATTTCAAATTTCAAGTCTTAGTATTTAAGAAATACATTTTGTAAGACTGTAGCCGCCATAGGTAGTGATTCCTCTGATGAATCTGGGCAAAATAAATTAAAAACCTTCTGGAAAGGATTCACCATTCTAGATGTCATTAAGAACATTCGTGATTCATGGGAAGACATCAAAATATCAACATTAACAAAAGTTTGGAAGAAGTTGATTCAAATCTTCAGGGATGACTTTGAAGGGTTCACGACTTTAGTGGAGGAAGTAGCAGCAGATGTGGTGAAAATAGCAAGAGAATTAAAATTAGAAGCAGAGCCCAAAGATGTGACTGAATTGCTGCCATCTCATGACAAAACTCAGATGGATAAGGAGTTGTTTCTTATGGATGAGCAAAGAAAGTGGGTTCTTGAGATGGAGTCTCTCATGGTGAAGATGCTGTGAAGATTGTTGAAATGACAACAAAGGATTTAGAATATTACATAAACTGAGTTGATAAAGCCGTGATAGGGTTTGAGAGGATTGATTCAAATTTTTTTTTTCTTTTTTTTTTTGCGGTACGCGGGACCCTCACTGTTGTGGCCTCTCCCGTTGCGGAGCACAGGATCCGGAGGCGCAGGCTCAGCGGCCATGGCTCACGGGCCCAGCCGCTCCGCGGCATGTGGGATCTTCCCGGACTGGGGCACGAACCCGTGTCCCCTGCATCGGCAGGCAGACTCTCAACCACTGTGCCACCAGGGAAGCCCCTGATTCAAATTTTGAAAGAAGATCTATCATGGGTAAAATATTACCAAACAGCATTGCCTGCTACAGAGAAATTGTTCACGAAAGGAAGAGGCCATTGATGTGGCAAACTCCGTTGTTGTCTTATTTTAAGAAACTGTCACGGCCACCCCAGCCTTCACCACCCACCAGCCTGATCAGTCAGCAGCCATCAACAAGCAAGACTCTCACCAACCAAAAGATTATGACTCACTGAAGGCTCAGATGATGGGTAGCATTTTTTAGCAATGAAGTTTTTTTTTTTTTTAATGTAGCCAATGAACATTTTATTCTTTTCTTTTTCTTTTTCTTTTTTTTTTTTTTGCCACACTGCATGGCTTGTGGGATCTCAGTTTCCTGACCAAGGATTGAACCCAGGCCACAACAGTGAAAGCGCTGAATCCTAACCACTAGACCTCCAGGGAACACCCAGCAATGAAGTTTTTTTTTTTGAATTTAATTTAATTTATTTTTTTATACAGCAGGTTCTTATTAGTCATCAATGTTGTACACATCAGTGTATACATGTCAATCCCAATCTCCCAGTTCATCACACCCCCACCCCCACCCCCCACTGCTTTCCCCCCTTGGTGTCCATATGTTTGTTCACTACATTTGTGTCTCAATTTCTGTCCTGCAAACCGGTTCATCTGTACCATTTTTCTAGGTTCCACATATATGCGTTAATATACGATATTTGTTTTTCTCTTTCTGACTTACTTCACTCTGTATGACAGTCTCTAGATCTATCCACGTCTCTACAAATGACCCAATTTCGTTCCCTTTTATGGCTGAGTAATATTCCATTGTATATATGTACCACATCTTCTTTACCCATTTGTCTGTCGATGGGCATGTAGGTTGCTTCCATGACCTGGTTATTGTAAATAGTGCTGCAATGAACATTGGGGTACATGTGTCTTTTTGAATTGTGATTTTCTTTGGGTATATGCCCAATATTGGGATTGCTGGGTCATATGGTAATTCTATTTTTAGTTTTTTAAGGAACCTCCATACTGTTCTCCATAGTGGCTGTATCAATTTACATTCCCACCAACTGTGCAAGAGGGTTCCCTTTTCTCCACATCCTCTCCAGCACTTGTTGTTTGTAGATTTTCTGATGATGCCCATTCTAACTGGTGTGAGGTGATACCTCATTGTAGTTTTGATTTGCATTTCTCTAATAATTAGTGATGTTGAGCAGATTTTCATGGGCTTCTTGGCCATCTGTATGTCTTCTTTGGAGAAATGTCTATTTAGATCTTCTGCCCATATTTGGATTGCATTGTTTGTTTTTTAATATTGAGCTGCGTGAGCTGTTTATATATTTTGGAGATTAATCCTTTGTTCGCTGATTCATTTGAAACTATTTTCTCCCATTCTGAGGGTTGTCTTTTCATCTTGTTTGTAGTTTCCTTTGCTTTGCAAAAGCTTTTAAGATTCATTAGGTCCCATTTGTTTCTTTTTGTTTTTATTTCCATTACTCTAGGAGGTGGATCAAAAAAGATCTTGCTGTGATTTATGTCAAAGAGTGTTCTTCCTATGTTTTCCTGTAAGAGTTTTATAGTGTCCGGTCTTACACTTAGGTCTCTAATCCATTTTGAGTTTATTTTTGTGTATGGTGTTAGGGAGTGTTATAATTTCATTCTTTTACATGTAGCTGTCCAGTTTTCCCAGTACCACTTATTGAAGAGACTGTCTTTTCTCCATTGTATATCCTTACCTCCTTTGTCATAGATTAGTTGACCATAGGTGCATGGGTTTATCTCTTGGCTTTCTATCCTGTTCCATTGATCTATATTTCTGTTTGTGTGCCAGTACCACATTGTCTTGATTACTGTAGCTTTGTAGTATAGTCTGAAGTCAGGGAGTCTGATTCCTCCAGCTCCGTTTTCTTCCCTCAAGACCGCTTTGGTTATTCGGGGTCTTTTGTGTCTCCATACAAATTTTAAGATTTTTTGTTCTAGTTCGGTAAAAAATGCCATTGGTAATTTGATAGGGATTGCATTGAATCTGTAGATTGCTTTGGGTAGTATAGTCATTTTCACAATATTGATTCTTCCAGTCCAAGAACATGGTATATCTCTCCATCTGTTGGCATCATCTTTAATTTCTTTCATCTGTGTCTTATAGTTTTCTGCATACAGGTCTTTTGTCTCCCTAGGTAGGTTTATTCCTAGGTATTTTATTCTTTTTATTGCAGTGGTAAATGGGAGTGTTTCCTTAATTTCTCTTTCAGAATTTTCATCATTAGTGTATAGGAATGCAAGCGATTTCTGTGCATTAATTTTGTATTCTGCAACATTACCAAATTCATTGATTAGCTCTAGTAGTTTTCTGGTGGCATCTTTAGGATTCTCTATGTATAGTATCATGTCATCTGCAAACAGTGACAGTTTTACTTCTTTTTTTCCAATTTGTATTCCTTTATTTCTTTATCTTCTCTGATTACTGTGGCTAGGACTTCCAAAACTATGTTGAGTAATAGTGGTGAGAGTGGACATCCTTGTCTTGTTCCTGATCTTAGAGGAAATGCTTTCAGTTTTTCACCATTGAGACTGATGTTTGCTGTGTTTTTGCCATATATGGCCTTTATGATGTTGAGGTAGGTTCCCTCTATGCTCACTTTCTGGAGAGTTTTTATCATAAATGGGTGTTGAATTTTGTCAAAAGCTTTTTCTGCATCTATTGAGATGATCATATGGTTTTTCTTCTTCAATTTGTTAATATGGTGAATCACATTGATTGATTTGCATATATTGAAGAATCCTTGCATCCCTGGGATAAATCCCACTTGATCATGGTGTATGATCCTTTTAATGTGTTGTTGGATTCTGTTTGCTAGTATTTTGTTGAGGATTTTTGCATCTATGTTCATGAGTGATATTGGTCTGTAATTTTCTTTTTTTGTAGTATCTTTGTCTGGTTTTGGTATCAGGGTGATGGTGGCCTCATAGAATGAGTTTGGGAGTGTTCCTTCCTCTGCAATTTTTTGGAAGTTTGAGAAGGATGGGCGTTAGGTCTTCTCTAACTGTTTGATAGAATTCACCTGTGAAGGCATCTGGTCCTGGACTTTTGTTTGTTGGAAGATTTTTCATCACAGTTTCAATTTCATTACTTGTGATTGGTCTGTTCATATTTAGCATTGAAATATTTTTAAAATAAGGTATGTACATTGGTTTTTTAGACATAGTGCCAATCCACAGTTAATAGACTACAGTATAGTGCAAACATTATTTTTATACACACTGAGAAACCAGAAAATTCATGTGACTTGCTTTATTGCAGTGGTCTGGAACAGTACTGAAACAGATCAGGACCCTATGGTCCTTGCCCCTCATGTCCTCAGCCTGCCTTTTGTCTGTAGAAAAAACGTTAGCCAAAGAATAAATTTAATCAGAGAAGTGAGAAAATGCAGAAACAAAAGAAAACAGTCAAAGGAGACTAAATAATAATAGTTCAGTCATTAAGCAAAGTCAAGGACCTTTATTTCCTCCTCAAGGGCTATAGATAATATTCTGAGTCATACCCTTTGAGCTGTCTTATAGATATGGAAACCTCCACCTGGTGGAAGAAGTTAACTACATGATAACCAGACTGAAGCCATGTCATAAGCTGCCACAATTCTGAAAACTGGCCTCAAAGAAATGGGAACAAACCGACCCTGGAACTGAAGACTAACTGTACTTAGAACAGTCAAGATGACGCTGATCAGGCCACTGCATGACTACTTTCAAAATGACTGTCAGAGCTGACTGCGCTGTTTCTGCATGTAGCCCCCTCCCTCTCTATATAAAAGTTCTTGCCCACTGATTGTTGGGGGCAAGGGGGAGTTGGCCTTTGGTCCGCCTTCCCCTGCAGGTTGCTGGCCTCCTAAATAAAGCACTTTCCACCAACCTTGCCTCTTTATTGGCTTTTGAGCAACAAGTGGCCAGACCCCCACTTTCAGTTACAGTACTTGAAATATTTTCAATGTATGCCTGAATTTCATTTTACAGATGTGCCATAGGTTGTTTTTTCTTTTTTCATTAAAAAATTTTATTTATTTATTTATTTATTTTGGGCTGTGTTTGGTCTTCGTTGTGGTGCGCAGCCTTCTCAGTGCAGTGGCTTCTCTTGTTGTGGAGCACGGGCTCCAGGCACACGGGCTTCAGCAGTTGTGGCGCACTGGCTCTAGACTGCAGGCTCAGTAGTTGTGGCACACGGGCTTAGTTGCTCCACGGCATGTGGGATCTTCCTGGACCCGGGCTCGAACCTGTGTCCCCTGCATTGGCAGGCAGATTCTTAACCACTGAACCACCAGGGAAGTTCCTGTTTTTTCTTTTTTAAATTAACTCTCCTGTATGTAGACATTTAGATTGCCTTCACTTTTTCTACAACAACACAATAAGCATGTGAGTATACATATACAATATATACCTATGTATACACACACATATAGATATAGATATAGATAGATATCTCCACATTTATTTCATCTTTTTTTGTACGGAGAGGTTTTTGACCCTAGCTTTCTATGCCAGGCAAACTGATCAAGGAAAACTTAAAATGCAGGAGAAAGGTGTCAAATGTCACCTTTGCCTTTCGTTTTTGTAGAAGTCCCAACACTCCAGCCTTCCCTGGGGGTTAGCCAGAAGAAAACATATACCTTTGATCTGACCACTCACCTTCAGCCCAAGCCAGCCTCCCAGGCAACAGAATAATGCTGCCCTCCCTACCCAAACCCCAGAGGCAAGGGCAGTTTTAGCCTGCAGGAGATCTTTTGTTCTGTTTTCAGTGAATTTCCACAGGAACTGTACTGCTCCCTAGAGGGCAATTTGGAAATTTGGGGAGGTCTTTCAGATTGTCCCAATGAATGGAATTTGAGGGTGAAGGGATTTGAATGGGCACTACAGTCATTTAGTAAGTGGGGCCAAGGACACTATACAATGTGTAGAATAGTCTCACAATGAAAACCTGTTCCTCAGCCAGCATGAACTTCTAATATCCTTCCATGTATTTATGGAGGTTAAAAGTCTGTTTATAATTATCTGAGCTTAAACCTAAATTTGCATGTTTCATCATTCTTTTGTTAAAAAATTTTTTAACTAATTAATTAATTAACTTTTACTTTTGGCTGCTTCGGGTCTTTGTTGCTTGTGCACGGGCTTTCTCTAGTTGGGGCGAGTGGGGGCTACTCTTTGTTGAGGTGCGCAGGCTTGTTGCAGTGGCTTCTCTTGTTGTGGAGCATGGGCTCGAGGCATGCGGGTTCAGTAGTTGTGGCACGCAGGCTCCGTAGTTGTGGCTTGCAGGCTCTAGAGCACAGGCTCAGTAGTTGTGGTGCACGGGCTTAGTTGCTCCGCAGCCTGTGGGATCTTCCTGGACCAGGGCTCGAACCCATGCCCCCTGCATTGGCAAGCAGATTCTTAACCATTGTGCCACCAGGGAAGTCCCTAAACCTAACTTTGCTTTACATATATCAAACTATTTTTGCATGTTTTTAGTAGACACTGAATTTTCCAGGAATGAAACCACCGTGCAAATCTAGGAAAGATTGTACTTTACTTGGCCGAGGATTTTACTGTGTTACTCACCAATTTGGAAAATTATTTCTTCTGAAGGCAACTCCAGTTATGATATTTGAGTTGGTGACATATCATAACTGTTTCTGTATGCATTTGTATTCATTGTGTTTTCATTATTTTACATAGAGGCCCAAGCATCTCACTATTCATTATGCCTTCTACTGTAATCATAGCAAATATTTACATATTAACTATATATTATTTTTATAATAATTTTCTAAAAATATATATTTATTTATTTTTGACCACACATAGAGGCATGTGGGATCTTAGTTCCCCAACCAGGGATCAAACCCATGACCCCTGCATTGGAAGTGTGGAGTCTTAACCCCTGGACAACCAGGGAAGTCCCTGTGTGTTTCAATTTAAGCATTACACTGATTTTTAAAAAACTGTGTATATAGGTAGGTGTGTAGTAGAATGGGTGTTACAACATATTTATTACTGAAAGGAGGCACATGAAAAGACATTTTAAGATACTGAGCAAAACAACCTAGCTTCCCATTGCCTGACTTCCTCACTATACTGTGAAAGTGACAGGGATAGGTCCTATTCATTGCAGTATCCATCTGGCTCATAGTATGTGTTCCATAAACATTTGTTGAATAATGACTTAGGGAATTTGGAGTTTTCAGGTTGGTAAACATGTGGAGATTTGGGGAGAGGTGTGCACTCAGAGAGCATGGAAGCTCCGCACACTTTCCCACATGCCTTGCCTTGTGCCTCTCTTCCTTCTGGCTGGTTCTGAATTATATCCTTTTACAATGAACCAGTGATCTGGAAAATTAAAGAATACATGGACACAATTAAATATTTGATTAAGAATGAGTTAAGAAAACAACACGAGACCAGAAAAAAAAAAAAGAGCTGGTGGAGCTAAGTATATAAATAAAGGTAAAGTTAATGCTATTGCTGAAATAGTTTTGATTATACAAATAAAAGTGACATTGTAACAAAGAATTGTTACAATGGGGGGAGAAGCTTGTGGAAACGACATCAGTTGTAAAGAAAATGCACAAGGTGATTGAAGTGACATAAAAGGAAAATGAGAGAAATGGAAGATAGACAATGGAATACTTACAATGATGGGTGTGTAAATTCAAGAAAACATACCAAATGAAATGTTATTGAATGCTATTAGATGTGCAGATGGGGAGTCTCATTGTACCCCAAGAAAAGGAAATTAACAACTACAACAATATTTATCATGATGTGGTCAAACTTCATAGTAAAAAAATGCAAAATTTTATATTTAAAGAAATGTTGCAGTTCTTTTAAAAGGATAAAAGTAAATTACTTGTAAATAAAACAGCATAAAAGAAAACAAATATCTAAAACATTTTGAGGGGAAAAATATTTAAAGAAATAAAACATAGGGAATTTGAACCAAAGGACTTATCTGAAGATAGTGGAAACAGATAAATTACGTATTAAGGGTTCTCAAGCAGCTGTCATGAAAATTATCCAAAACTTGGAAATAAGGCAAAAAAGATGAGTAGAACATCCTTTCAATACATGTGGGGGCAAAGCCCACCCAAGGATTGTCCAGGGCAAGGGCCAACACACTTCATCTGTAAAGGTCCAGATAGTAAATATTACAGGTTTTGTTGGCTTTAGGACTCTGAGTACTCAGACCTTCCACTAAGGAAATGACTGAGTTCCAATAAAAATTTATTTACAAAATACATGGAGTGGATTTGGCCAGAGGGTCATGGTAACATAAAGTTTATCCCATTATTTACTATTGATTAAAAGTCTCAGAATTAGTGAAGTTACTTGTTAATTTGGAGATTTTTGTCTGGTAGGGCTGCATATAACTCTGTTGATAGAACTTACAACTCCAAAGGTTTGTGGTCGATTGGGCATTAATCAGTTTTATATCCTATAAATATCCTTGCTTCTAATATGCTCTTTGAATTGGTCATAGAATCTTTATTGGTTCCTTTATTAATCAATGAGTTAATTAAATCTCTGACATGTGTTCACTTTATATTTGCCAGAGAGTCATGATTTTAACTTTTTGAAAATTTTGCTTTACCTACAGTTTATACTTATATCTCCTAAGTGTGCAAACATAGACTCTAGTCACAGGTCTTCTCCACTAAAACAGGAAAAGGACCAGTGATTATATATGTTGCATTTCACGAATTTTGAAAAGGCTGGGTTAGCACTATGAAATAGAGTTGTAAATTCAATTAATTTCAAATCTTGGTGGGCAAGTGGCTGTAATAACCAAAACAGATATCTCATGAAACCTCTTCATACACAACAATTGGGATGAGGCTCAGATTAACAATGTTAAAGCCATATTTCAAACAGTATTGACAATTTTGAATGTTTTGATCAACTTCTTGTAAAAATATGCTAGACTTTTTTTTTTTTTTTGTCAAGTAGCTGTCTAAGAGCTTCTACTGTTGTAGGATTCCTGTTTGCTGATATATACACTATTTGTGCTATTTTTTAAACCAACAGTTTCTCTGCAGGAGTCTCTTAAAGCTATTTGTCCATTGTGTAAGGATAGGTTTAGTTGAAACTAGATAATATTATCTGCACTTAATCAGGCACTCACAGTCTGCAATATGTTACTACACTTTGAAGGGGTTCAGAAAGGAAAGTTACCACAATGTGAAGCTTCATCTCTTTCCCAAGAAGGTGACTTATGACAGATACAGATACAGAGTGAGGAACAGACTGGTATGTTAAATTTCGGTACTAACTTTTAAATTCTTGCTTGCTTTTTTGATAAAAATAAAGTAAAACTCTGCATCCCAGTGTTTTTTCTTGCACACTCCTGGAGTACACCCAGCCCACTAGAGTCTGAGGTTTGGCAGTCACTATGTGGGTACCACCACTTGGTGGCAGCAGCAGCCTTCAACTGTGGGATCCATTTTGCAGGGATAAGTAAGCCGCTTCTTAAAAGAGAAATAGTTAAAGGCAGGCAATGACAAGATGCAGTCAGACACACACAGGTCCTTCCTCCTGACGACTGACATTGTTGAATTTTACCCTGTGCTTCTGGAAAGCAGCAATGGTAAAGAACACCTCCTCCAACCTTTTGTTTTCCAAAATCCCCCCCATTCTTTTGTATTCTAGGAAAGGGCTTACTCAAAGAATCACTCTTCCCCCATTTGACTCATAAAACCCACTGTCTACTCTTTCTCATGACTCCCATAATCCTTGCAGATGACTCCTCTCTTTACCTGTGACAAGGCCAAACACAGATCATTCCTTCCCCTTTTGCCAGAACCTGCTGACAAGTCCAGACACAGATCCTCCAACTTCCCATTCTTTGTTATAATCGATTAGCTATTTTTTGTTCCCCTGAAACTAGTTAACCACAGAGAAAAACATTTTCTTTTCGGCTACCTGACTGAGATTTCTTCTGCTTACAAAACAACCCTAACTGTAAAACCCTCCACCTATGGCCAGTTTATGTCCCCTCCCTATGTAAGTCAAAGGCAAAACCACCCTGCAGAGGCACTCTGATGTCAGATCTGGGGGGCTCTCCTTACCACAATAGCCTTGAGGCAGGAGATAGATTGACCCTAGGCTGGGCAGCTGGAGTTGTCCCCTGTGGACGGATACTCCAAAATAGCAGGAGGGAGGAGAAGCTAAGTCCTGCCCAGGTAAGTGATAAAAGACCACATATTCTTCATTCTCAAAGTCAAGGAGACCTTCCCAACTACACATGTGTAGAAAGGCTCCTCAGAGGTCAAAAGGGAGGGGGCATCACCTCATAGTAAGTGATGTCAACCTACCCATAGGCCTCTTCACTAGAAACCATCTTGGCTAAGAGACGCACACACATACACGGGAGGACCCGGAGATAAACCAAATATGGATTCAGAACCATGCAAAGCAAGATGATTGGCCAAAGGAAACCCAGACAAAATGCACCATAAAAGTGATTCAAACTACCATGAGGGCACTTGAGGGCACTCTCTCTGAGCCCACCCACGTGTCTATCCACACGTACTCTTTTTCCTCCTGGTAAACACTTTACTTGTTTCACTACTTTCGGTCTCTATGTGGAAATTCATTTCTGCACAGCTGATGGGCCAGGGCTTTGTCACTGGCCACTGTCCCTTGTGGTCTAGTGGTTAGGATTAGGCACTCTCACTGCTGTGGCCTGGCTTCAATCTCTTGCTGAGAACCGAAATGTTGCTTCAAGTCACTGCAGGCTGAGGCCACCCAAGATCAGCCTGAATAAAGTCAATCTCCTTACTTGCTTGGTTCTGTCTGTGACATATTCCTTGATTCCTCCTTAAAGAAGCTTCACTCTCATGAGACCTAAGCCTGTCATCCAGGCAGATAGGGTACTACCTACCCTGCACAATGTCTTCTGGGTAAACCTCCCCAAAGACATAGACACCTCTTCATTTTTAATACCCAAACTTCATAGATATATGTATTTCTCAATATAACATTTCAGCCAACATGTATATAGACAAATCTTCTGTTTACATTTAAGCATAATACAATATTTTAACAAAATGAAATGCAGGAAAAGCCTTCCATTCTAAATATTATTGATGTTTCTTCAGAGTGAGTTGTGGGTTGCTTTGTGTCCCCTGAAAAAGATATGTTGAAGTCCTAATCCCTGGTACTTGTGAATGTGACCTTATTTGGAAATAGGGTCTTTGAAGATATAATTAAGACGTAAGTTAAGATGAGGTCATAGTCAAGTAGTGTAGGCCCTTGATCCAATATGATTGGTATCCTTATGAAAAGAGAAGAGGGCTTCCCTGGTGGCGCAGTGGTTGAGAGTCCACCTGCCGATGCAGGGGACATGGGTTCATGCCCTGGTCCAGGAAGATCCCACATGCCACGGAGTGGCTGGGTCCATGAGCCATGGCCGTTGGGTCTGCGCGTCCGGAGCCTGTGCTCCACAACGGGAGAGGCCACGACAGTGAGAGGCCCACATACCACAAAAAAAAAAAAAGAGAGAGAGAAGAGACACAGAGAGAGACATGCACAGGGAGAATGCCATGTGACCATGGAGGCAGTGACTGGAATAATGCATCTACAAGTCAAGGAGCACCAAGGATTACTGGCAACATCAGAAGCTAAGAGAAACACATGGAACAGATTCTTTCCTAGAGCCTTCAGAAAGAGCATGGTCCTGTCAACACCTTTGCTTTTGGGCTTGGGCCTCCAAATTCATAAGGCAATAAATTTTTTTTTAAGCCATCCAGTTTACTGTGCTTTGTTTTGACAGCCCCAGAAAACTAATACAGAGTCCCTGTAAAAATTTTTTGAAAATTGTGAAATTGAGTGTCCACAAAAAGGATGAAGTACAGGACCATTAGCAGTGTTAAAATAAAAATTACACTGGACAAAGTTAAACAGATGAAGAAGACTTTATCCAATGCTACTGCAATGGGAGGGAGAGGCCAGAACTAAGTCTGAACTCAAATCCATGGCAGCAGAGAGGTAATGCTTTTTAATGGCTGGGGTGAGCTAGTAGAAAAGTACTGGAGGACGTTATGGGGAGGTCACAGGCCATCTGTGTTTGCTGATTGGCTTTATCCAAAGGAAAAATAATTTTCTCATATCTTTATGACAAGGGATAGTTTTGCAACCTGGAGCAAGGAACCTTGGAGTTGGCGCCTACCCTCGGTCAGAAGCTGTGAGATAGGGGTGCATCTCCTTTGCTGATTACATTTCAAGGGAGAGCTCCCAGGTTCTTGAGAAAGACTTTCCTGGTTGTAAAACTGATAAGAGGCTGTTAAAAAGATTTACATCTCAAAGGGGCAGAGAAAAAAATTACAATTACAAGTCTTCTAAAGTAAAGGGAGCTCAGGGGCCTCAAGTCAGAAAGAAGCCAGTTTAAGTTTAGTCAGACTGAGGGGAACATTAAAGCCATCTTGGTCAGTGGCCTTCTCCTGCACAAAGCCTGCTGTTTGTTATCAAATGTATTAATTATTTGGTGAGAAAGAAACAAAGTTCTAAGCTCTTGACAGTTAACAAGATGGTTTGGAGTTTTAATTATGTATAGGTGTATTACCACCCTTTAGCAACCTGTTTAAGAAATTAGCTGAGGGCTTGGGGTTGACATAGTAACATAATTTTTCCTACTTAAGATAAATGTAAATAGGCTCCAGACTAGCATTTTCGTGCAGAACAACTAATTTTCAGTAACAGATTACTGATACACAGCAGGAGATGACTACATTTCTAAATTGTTTAATTTTTTTAAAAGAATTTTTTAAAATCATAGATCTAAATTTCTTTCTTTTTTTTTTTTTGGCCGAGCCACACGGCTTGTGGGATCTTAGTTCCCCAACCAAAGATTGAACCCGGGCCCTCAGCAGCAAGAGCCCGGTGTCCTAGCCACTAGACTGTCAGGGAATTCCCCCAAATTTCTTTTAAATAACTACCTATCTGACAGGGTGATTTAGTGCAGACCCACCATATTCTGAATCCTAGAACAAGGTCATGTTTAATGAGCTTTCTCTCTGAGTCCCCCACTTCTACCCCCACACTCATCAAGATCCAGGACAGATGGGCCATCAACTCAAAGACCAACAGCAGGACAACCGCACTGGCAAATTGCCTAGGAAGATTGGAAGTGAATAACAAACATCTGTTCTAAAATCTATAACCCAGATCCAAGAAGGAGACAGCTGCTAGCCATATTCCCTCTACCCCAAGAATGCTTTTAAATTGCTGTTGGATGTCAAGAATTAAAAAACAAAGGAGAAACAAACACAATAGAATAGAAAATAACAGAATGCACTGTATGATGTCAGGCTAAGTGTTGATTTGGTCATGTATGTATGTATATGCCTTAGGTCATAATATAAGGTGTATTACTTTGAGAACTATTCTAGGAAACGCCCAGTAGTTACTTGAAGGGAATCAATACTAAATGTCATAGATATCTACAGGCCAGGATTTGAGATCTAGTCCCACCCCCCTCAATTCACCTACCAATCAATATTATTGATAGTTAAATCACTCAGGGAAATTTTGGCTGTCCCAGGTTTGGCATTTGAAACCCAGAACTCATTGCATTACCACTCTCCTCTTGTTTCTCTCACCTCGTGGCAAGCAGCCTCTTTCACTCACTCCTGGTAGACCAGTAAGGAATAAATTGGGCAGGTATGAATGAAGAGAAATCATGTCAATTCTTGTTTGGTAACTGAGCAGAACCCTATTGGATCCTACAGGGACAGACCCGTCCCCTATATCCTCTGCTGTAGCTCCTCTCTGAAGTACCTAGATAATAGTATCTGATGTACACTTCCTGAATTATTTTACAGATGCTGAAACCACCACCAAATGGAAGAAATTAACTACTTGATGACCATGAACCCTCAGAACTACTGGTGCCTAAGGACTGATACCTAAACATCAACCAATCAGAGAATTGTGCACAAGATGATCACATATCCTGTGACCCCCCCTTCCCTCACCTGGCCTTTAAAATTGCTTTGTTGAAACCCCTTGGGGAGTTAGAGGTTTTAGAGCACGAGCCACCTGTCCTTCTTGTATTGGTGCCTTTACAATAAATACTGCATTTTCCTTCAACACAACCCAGTGTCAGTAGATTGGCTTTACTGCACGTGGGTGAACAGACCTGAGTTTGGCTCAGTAACAGTTTATCTAAATAGATACAGACAAAAATAATCCTGAGGGAGTAGAGAATATCTTAAATCAAGCTCTATCACTTTTACAAATGAGAAAAAGTTAATGTCTTTGACATGAAGTTATTTTCTTGAGGTCACATAGCAATTTTCTTTTTAACATCTTTATTGCAGTACAATGCTTTACAATGTTGTGTTAGTTTCTGCTGTATAACAAAGTGAATCAGCTATACGTATACATATATCCCCACATCCCCTCCCTTGTGCATCTCCCTCCCACTCTCCCTATCCCATCCCTCTAGGTGGTCACAAAGCACTTCGCTGATCTCCCTGTGCGATGCAGCTGCTTCCCACTAGCTATCTATTTTACATTTGGTAGTGTATATATGTCAATGCTACTCTCTCAGTTCATCCCAGCTTACCCTTCCCCCTCCCCGTGTCCTCAAGTCCATTCTCTACGTCTGCGTCTTTATACCTGTCCTGCCCCTAAGTTCATCAGAACGATTTTTTTTTTAGATTCCATATATATATTAGCATATGGTATTTGTTTTTCTCTTTCTGACTTACTTCACTCTGTATGACAGACTCTAGGTCCAACCACCTCACTACAAATAACTCAATTTTGCTTCTTTTTATGGGGCTGAGTAATATTCCATTGTATATATGTGCCACATCTTCTTTATCCATTCATCTGTCAATGGACACTTAGGTTGCTTCCATGTCCTGGCTATTGTAAATAGTGCTGCAATGAACATTGTGGTACGTGTCTCTTTTTGAATTATGGTTTTCTCAGGGTATATGCCCAGTAGTGGGATTGCTGGGTCATATGGGAGTTCTATTTTTAGTTTTTTAAGGAACCTCCACACTGTTCTCCATAGTGGTTGTGTCAATTTACATTCCCACCAACAGTGCAAGCGGGTTCCCTTTTCTCCACACCCTCTCCAGCATTTATTGTTTGTAGATCTTTTGATGATGGCCATTCTGACCAGTGTGAGGTGATACCTCATTGTATTTTTGATTTGCATTTCTCTAATGATTAATGATGTTGAGCATTCTTTCATGTGTTTGTTGGCAATCTGTATATCTTCTTTGGAGAAATGTCTATTTAGGTCTTCTGCCCATTTTTGGATTGGGTTGTTTGTTTTTCTGATATTGAGCTGTATGAGCTGCTTGTATATTTTGGAGATTAATCCTTTGTCAGTTGCTTCGTTTGCAAATATTTTCTCTCATTCTGAGGGTTGTCTTTTGGTCTTGTTTATGGTTTCCTTTGTTATGCAAAAGCTTTGAAGTTTCATTAGGTCCCATTTGTTTATTTTTGTTTTTATTTCCATTTCTCCAGGAGGTGGGTCAGAAACGATCTTGCTGTGATTTAGGTCAAAGAGTGTTCTTCCTATATTTTCCTCTAAGAGTTTTACAGTGTCAGCTCTTACATTTAGGTCTTTAATCCATTTTCAGTTTATTTTTGGGTATCACATAGCAATTTAGTGATAGATTTACAGTGAGAAGTTTCATCTTCATATTTTCTGACCAGGGCTCTTCCAGCTAACTCCTTGCTACCCCCTGATGGAGAGGTGTGTGAAGAGCATACAGGTGTGGATATGTTTTTATTGAATTTTATTCAAGAGTTTGCCCTCTGGACAGTCTAGAACACAGCAGGCAGTGGTGAGTGTAGTTGTTGTTCCTGTCCATTCTTCCTCAATTTACCTGGAGTCAAAGCATCTAAAGGCAAGACTCTGAGACAAATTTGGCATCATTAATCTACAGCAGTTGTCTAAATGGGGCTGAGGATGGTCTTCTGAGCATCGTGTTCCCATAGTTTTCAAGTGGCAGTTTACGGACAACTGATGAAAATTTTATCTACAGTTTATTAAAACACCCAAAGACAAAACAAAACCAAAAGTACAAGTAGTTTGAAACTTAAAATTTTCCATCATTTATAACTTAATAAGACAGGAAGAAGAAGAAGGAGAAGGGGAAGGAGAAGAAGGAAAAGAGGAAGAAGAGGAGGAGAAGAAGAAGAGAATTTTCTTCTGAATTCCAAGACAAAATTCTACAATGTGAAAGTGTTAGTGAACACAAGTTCACGTGCCCGATGCACAGTGAGGCCAAACAAGCCAAAACATCTGAGTTGGGAGCAGAGAAGGGTTTATTGCAGGGCCATGCAAGGAAATGGCTCCTGCCCCCAAAACCCCGAACTCTCAGAAGTGTTTCAGCAAAGCATTTTTAAAGGCAAGGTGAGAGAGGGGTGAGGTTGGTTGTTGCAAACTTCTTGGTGCAGGAATTCTTTGTGCTTGCAGCTGTCCAGATAACTCTCTATGAATGGAGTCTTAAAGGTCAAAACCTTGAGAATAGGCTGTCCTGTATATTTCAGGCTATAGGCAACCTTCCTTTTCTTTTTTAATAAATTTATTTATTTTATTTTATTATTTATTTTTGGCTGCATTGGGTCTTCATTGCTGCATGCAGGTTTTCTCTAGTTGCAGTGAGCAGGGGCTACTCTTCGTTGCGGTGCGCAGGCTTCTCATTGCGGTGGCTTCTCTTGTTGTGGAGCACGGGTTCTAGGTGTATGGGCTTCAGTAGTTGTGGCACATGGGCTCTGTTGCTCCACGGCATGTGGGATCTTCCTGGACCAGGGCTCAAACCCATGTCCACTGCATTGGCAGGTAGATTCTTAACCAATGCACCACCAGGGAAGCCCTAGGCAACACTCTTAACTGGAAGCAAAAGCAATAGAATATAAAGGTTAAAGTAAAAGAAACAGATCTAATATGGAGTCAGATTTGTTCTTCCCTATTACAAAAGGCTTAATGAAAATCTAGAAAAGTTTCTACCATTTTTTGTCATAATTCATTCTTCATTATTCAGTGAATACAATCTTAATTCATTGTATTATTATTATTATTAATTGTGAAAGGATTCCCACCACCAAGTCAATTAACACATCCATCACCTCACATATATTTTTTATGATTTTAAGATATTTTATTTATTTATTTTTATTTAAGTATAGCTGATTTACAATGTTGTGTTAGTTTCAGGTGTACAGCAAAGTGATTCAGTTATGTTTATGTATATGTATATGTATCTCTTTTAGATTATTTTCCATTATAGGCTATTACAAAATACTGAACATAGTTCCCTGTGCTATACAGTAGGCCCTTGTCATTTATCTATTTTATATATAGTGGTGTGTACCTGTTAATCCCAAACTCTTATCTCTCCCCTCAACTCTACCTTTTGATAACCATAAGTTTGTTTTCTATGTCTGTGAGTCTATTTCTGTTTTGTAGATCTTTTGTATCATTTTTTTAGATTCCACATATAAGTGATAGCACATGATATTTGTCTTTTTCTGTCTGACTTACTTCACTTAATATAATAATCTCCAGGTCCATCCATGTTTCTGCAAATGGCATTATTTCATTCTTTTTTATGGCTGAGTAACATTCTATTGTGTATATATATATATATTTCTTTATATATATATATAAAGATATATATATATACACACATATATATACACTATATATATACATGTATATATACATATATATATAAAGATAGATATATATACACATATATATACATATATATATATATACATATACACATATATATATATCTTCTTTATCCACTCATCTGTCAACAGACACTTAGCTTGCTTCCATGTCTTGGCTATTGTAAATAGTGCTGCTATGAACATTAAGCTGCATGTGTCTAACTCTAAACGAATTAGAGTTTTTGTCTTTTCCAGATATATGCCCAGGAGTGGGATTGCTGGATCATATGGTGACTCTATTTTTAGTTTATTGAGGAATCTCCATACTGTTTTCCATAGTGGCTGCACCAACTTACCTTCCCACCAACAGTGTAGGAGGGTTCCCTTTTCTCTCTACCCTCTCCAGGCATCTTTTCATGTGCCTGTTGGCCATCTGTATGTCTTCTTTGGAGAAATGTCTATTCAGTTCTTCTGCCATTTTTTGATTAGGTTGTTTGTTTGTTTTGATATTGAGTGGTATAAGCTGTTTGTATATTTTGGAAATTAAGCCCTTGTTGGTTGCATCATTTGCAAATATCTTCTCCCAGTCCATAGGTTGTCTTTTCATTTTGTTTATCATTTCCTTTGCTGTGCAAAAGCTCTTAAGTTTCATTAGGTCCCATTTGTTTATGTTTGCTTTTATTTCTATTATTCTAGGGGACAGATCCAAAAAAATATTACTGTGGTTTATGTCAAAGAGTGTTCTTCTTATATGTTCCTCTAGGAGTTTTATGGTATTCGTTCTTGCACTTGGGTGTTTAATCCCTTTGGAATCTATTTTTGTGTGTGGTGTTAGGGAGTGCTCTAATCTCATTCTTTTGCATGCAGCTGTCCATCTTCCCCAGCACCACTTACTGAAGAGGCTGCCTTTCCTCCATTGCATGTTCTTGCCTCCCACAGCCTAGCACATCCATCACCTCACATATTTGTCTTTTTTTTGTTGTTGTTAAACCGTTTAAGTTCTACTCTTAGCAAATTTCAATTATATAATAATTATAAAATTTCAGTTACTACATAATACAGTGTTATCAACATAGTCACCATGTTTTACATTAGATCCTCTGATCTTATTCTTCTCATAGCTGAAAGTTTAGACCTTTTACCAAACTTTCCCTATTATTTTCACCCCTCAGCCCCTGGCAACCACTTTTCTGCTTCGTTTCTATGAGTTTAACATTTTTTTTAAGATTCAGCAGATAAGTGATACCATGCAGTATTTGTCTTCCTCTGTCTGGTGTATTTCACTTAGCATAATGCCCTCAAGTTTCATCCAAGTTGTTACAAATGGGAGGATTTTCTTCTTCCTCGTGGCTAAATAACATTCCACTGTATGTCTACACCACATCTTCTTTATCCATTCATCTGTTGGACACTTAAGTTGTTTCCATATTTTGGCTCCTGTGAATAAGGCTGCAATGAACATGGAAGTGCAGATACCTCTTAGATATTCTGTTTTCAGTTCCTTTGAATATATACCCAGAAGTAGGATTGCTGGATGATGTTGTAGTTCTATTTTTTGAGAAACCTCCATGCTGCTTCCATGGTGGTTATACCAATTTACATTCCCACCAATAGTGTGCAATGGTTCCCTTTCCTCTACATCCTTGCCAACACTTGTCATCTCCTGTTTTCTTGAAGATAGCCATTCTAACAGATGTGAGGAGATACCGGATTGTCATTTTGTTTTGCATTTCCCTGATGATTAGTGAGGTTGAGCACCCTTCATGTGGATGTACTTGTTGACCACTTCTATGTTGTTTTTGGAAAAATGTCTATTCAGATCCTCTGCCCATTTGAAAATTAGATTAATAAATATACAATTTAATGAGATTATAAATCTTAATTCATTTAAAAATTTAAATACACTTTATTTCCAATACTCCTTTTCCTTGACCCAGATCAAAGTTTTTCTAAATTTCTCTTCACAATTAGTGTCTGTGTAGCATGACTGGACATAGACCAGATTCCATTCCTTATGGCTAATCCAATGTAAAGTTGTCAGGTGGCTCAAGTCAAAATCCAGAAACTGTTAGGAATAAAACCAAATCAATATAATTGTAAGAGTTTATTGTGCATAGAAGAACAGTTTGAAAACTGGGAGTCTTCAAACCAATAGTGGCACTAAGCACAGAGGCATTTTATAGGATGGCTTATACAGTGAAAACAGGGAAGCAATTTAATCTTTATAATGATTGGTTATAGCAGTGGGGTTTTTCCAAATGACAGGGGATTGGTTAAAAGTGGTCTTCTTATGCCATTTTAGGCAACCTAAAACAATTTAGGTTAATTTAGGTTTTGATTATGATTTTTGGGAGAATTTACAATCCAAGTTAAGTTCTGCTTACTTTGCAGAGTAAGCTATATTAGGTTTCGCTTATTTGGCTGAACTGGTTCTGTCTGCTCAGGAAATTTTCAAGTGTGATCTCCATTTTGAATTTTATTTTAACACCTCTATTCTTGTTCACTTGAGAAATTAACTTAAATGCTTTCCCTTACATAATGAGCAATTAAGGAAGGATACAAAGCCCCTGCCCACTAGAAGCATAAGCAGACAAGTGTAAAATTAAAAGGTAATTTTGAACCATGTGATGCTGAAGCAGAAATCATCTCATAGAGCATCTCAGTCAACCTTCATTTACAGATGAAACTGTTTTAGTTAATGAAAGATCCTGAAGGAGAACTCGTTGCCTCATTATACTTCAGTCATCAAATCACCAAATATTTATTAAGCACCAACATTGTGTCAGACGTTAGTAGGTGCTGGGTAGACAAAGGACAAGATAGATAAGGTCCCAGCCCTTGCCAAGCCTACAGTCCAGTGGGGAACAGACCACAAAAATTGAACAAGGAGGGCTTCCCTGGTGGCACAGTGGTTGAGAGTCCTCCTGCCGATGCAGGGGACACAGGTTCGTGCCCCGGTCCGGGAGGATCCCACATACCGTGAAGTGGCTAGGCCCGTGAGCCATGGCCGCTGAGCCTGCGCGTCCAGAGCCTGTGCTCTGCAACAGGACAGGCCACAACAGTGAGAGGCCCGTGTACCGCAAAAAAAAAAAAATTGAACAAGGGAACTATATCATAACAAACTGCATTAAATGCTATAAAGATAAAAATAAGTGTGCTTTATGAAGGAATAAAAGAGGAGGACTCCCTAAAACAAATCAGATGGTTAAGTTTCTCTTAGAAGAGATAATATTTAAGCAGAAAACTAAAGGATGAGAGAGAGCCTGCTATGGTTGGTTGAGGGAGAAGCTTCAGGAAGAGGGAGGAGCATGTGAAAGCTTGGAATAGGAAAGAACCTGTTTATTCCAGGACTGGAGAGAAGGCCTGAGTACTTGGAGCTCAGTGAGTAAAGGGTGCAGCTTGTTTTGTCTTTAGTGTCAATCTCTTTCCTTAAAGAAAAACTTATGCTGCAACCCAGTAAGTAAAACACAGTAGAGCACAGCTTCTCTGATGGAAAAGGTGGGCAGAATACCACCTAAATGAACACATTAGCAAGTGAAGGGATCAGAACTATGCCTGGCTCATAGTAGGTGCTTAACAAATGTTGGCTTTTAAAGAGCCAAGGATGGGCTTCCCTGGTGGCACAGTGGTTGAGAGTCTGCCTGCCGATGCAGGGGACACGGGTTCGTGCCCCGGTCCGGTGGGATCCCACGTGCCGCGGAGCGGCTGGGCCCGTGAGCCATGGCCGCTGAGCCTGCGCGTCCGGAGCCTGTGCTCTGCAACGGGAGAGGCCACAACAGTGAGGGTCCCGCGTACCGCAAAAAAAAAAAAAAAAAAAAAGGCAAGGATAAGAAACCTTATTCCTCCTCCCCCAGCTTTCCAGGTGTCCCCTTAGGGGACTCAGAGAAATGCCTAGTGTTCCAAAGAACAGAGCTTGATAATCATTGCACTATTGCTGCTGCCTCACAGAGGAATATGAATTTCTGAAACGGTGTTGTTTATAAAATCAACTTAATACAAATAGTCTTTCTGAAAGAGACTTGATTAGTGAGGAATTCTGATTAAAAGTTACATATGGGTCTTGATTTATGGAGAATCTTTAACAATACATAATGGTAAGAGAAGTAAGCAATGTGAAGAATCTCAGATAAGGCACAATTGATACAGTAAAAGGAGAGCAACCAGGAAAAGGTGGATAGATGACACTATGTGATCTGGTTCAGTGCTTCTCAAATATTCAGGCATAAGGATCACCTGAAAAACATAAAACAGCCCCAGATCTTCTGATTTAGCAGATCCAAGGTGGGTCTTGAGAATTTGCACTTCTAACAAGTTCCTAGATGATGCTGGTGCTGCTAGCCTGGGGACAGTACTCTGAGAACCACTGGTCTAGATCCTGGAAACCTGAAAAAATTAAAGGGAGACATATTGAGGGACAGGTCATACCCAACTATGAGGTTCTTTTTGACAGAATTAGTCATCTCACATAGTTACAGGTGGGTGAGGGTCAGCCACTCACCTGCACCCTTCCTACCAGGTTACAGTGAAAGCAAGTCTCTGGCACACAGACATTCATTTGCAAACAGATACAAAATTCAGAAGCCCTGCTTTGTAAGTTCAATCTGCTCTCTGTTCCTTTAAGTGCTCAGAGCAAACCTAGCCTAACAAGTTCATGCAGTTAATCAGGATAAGAATCAGGCTCACTGACCCCAAATCCTCTGAGCCAGCGGCTGGATGCAGGATGTTTAGGGATCAAGATTTGGATGCCATCCTTAGGGCTAGAGGCTTCCAGAGCTCTGAATTCTTATACCCTGTTCATGCAAGCATGGGAGCATTCCTAAAATATTTCAGCCAATCCACATTTCTTGAATATCACTAATTACACCAATAAAAACCCATTTCGAAAACTCACTTTGATAATTTGTAAATCCTCTGGGCTTTCAGAAGTAAAGAGAACTCAAGCTTTGTAGTGGCCACTCTTAGATTATGGCCTTCCTATTAAAATGCCAGAGGGACTTCCCTGGCGGTCCAGTGGTTAAGAATCCGAGCTCCCAATGCAGGGAGCACAGGTTCAATCCCTGGCCAAGGAACTAAGATCTCACATGCTGCGTGGCCAAATAAATAAAGAAGTAAATAAAATGTCAGATAACCCCTTTGTGCACCCCTGGAATACCCTACGGGACACCTACTCTGTTCATGCTAATGTGTTTGAACGACAATTACTTTGTAAGAGTCACAAGACACAGTAAAATTTCAAAAGTGAAAAACGATTTTTAATAAAGTTGAGAAAAGGCATAATATTCACAGATTTACTAGAAAGTGGGTTACACTCTGATTTATTTATTATTTTAGCCATGTGGTTTGTGGGATCCTAGTTCCCTCACCAGGGATCGAACCTGGGCTCTCCCAGTGAAAGGGCAGAGTCCTAACCTCTGGACCACCAGGGAATCACCAAGGTGTATTCCGATTTAGCTTAGCATGTTGTTGATGGTCTAAGAATGACCTGGAGAAGAGGAGCTCATATTGCAATAGTGTCTGCTTCTGCTCTTCCTCCTTCCTTTCTCAGCCTCCCTGTTTCTCCCTTATGAGACACCTTCTTTTAATAACTTGTGATGTAATGTGTTTGTCTGTGTGCTATTTGTGGTGCTTTATCCTGAGCCAGACAGAGTGGAGGGCCAGTTAAGCAGAGCCCCAGAGTGCAAATCTGTAAGTGGGGAGGGTTACCATATATTTATACTATCTTCCAAACAGTACAATTTTAAGGTTAAGAGGTGCCAAAAATAATCTATGATTATTTCTGAGACTTTTGAAAAATTTGTTTATTGACCAACAAATTGGTTTTATTATTTTGGTGGATCTATACAATAATTTAATTCCAAACCATTTTCAAAGTAGTATTCTTTCTAAGAAAATAAAAAACAAGGTCTATCTGAATACATTAAAGCAAAAATTAAAACCTTTATGTTGATTACACAAATATTAAAAGATAACATGAGCAAAATAATTACTTTAGGTACATTATTCATATACCTTATTCAGTTTCTTTTATTTTTCAGCTTTATTGAGGTATAATAGACAAATTGTTTATATTTAAAGTGTACAACATGATGATTTGATATACATATATACTTTGTGAAATGACCACCACAATCAGATTAATTAACACATCCATCACCTCACATAGCTATCTGTGTGTGTGTGTGTGTGTGTGTGTGTGTGTACGTGGTGAAAATGCTGAGGTCTACTCTCAGCAAATTTCAAGCACACAACAAAGTAATATTTACTATAGTCACCATGCTGTACATTAGTTCACCAGAGCTTATGCTTCTTATAACTGAATCCTTTGACCAGCATCTCCCATCTCCTTCCCCACCTCCACCTTCCGCCTCAACCCTCTGGCCGTGGTAACCACCATTTTGTTCTGTTTCTATAAATCAACCTTTATTTTTTTTTAAATTGATTGCACACATAAGTGGGATCATGCAGTTTTTGTCTTTCTCTGTCTAATTTCACTTAGCATGATGTCCTCTAGATTCATCCACATTTTTGCAAATGGCAGAGTTTCCTTCTTTTTCATAGCTGAATAACATTCCAGTGTGTGTGTGTGTGTGTGTGTGTGTGTGTGTGTGTGTGTGTGATCACATCTTCTTTATCCATTCATCTGTTGACAAACAGAGGTTGTCTCTATATCTTGGCTACTGCGAATAAAGCTGCAATGAACATGGGAGTGCAGCTATCTCTTTGAGATAATGACTTTGTTTCCTTCAGGTACAGGCATACCTCAGAGACTAAATCTAATATTGCAATAAAGCGAGTCACATGAATTTTCTTGGTTTCCCAGTGCATATAAAAGTTATCTTTACACTATATTGTATTCTATTAAGTGTGCAATATCATATGTCTAAAAAATGTACATACCTTAATTTAAAAATACTTTATTGCTAAAAATGCCAACCATCATCTGAGCCTTCAGGAAGTCATAACCTTTTGGCAAGTGGAGGGTCTTGCCCGGATGTGATGTTCATGGCTGCTGACTGATCAGGGTGGTGGCTGCTGAAAGTTGGGATGGCTGTGACAATTTCTTAAAATAAGACAACAATGAAGTTTGCCACATTGATTGACTCTTCCTTTCATGAAGTTTCTCTGTAGCATGCAGTGCTGTTGGATAACGTTTTACTCACAGTAGAAACGCTTTCAAAATTGGAAAAAATCCTCTCAACCTTGCCACTGCTTTATCAATTGAGTGTATGTAATATTCTAAATCCTTTGTTGTTTCAATAATCTTCACAGCATCTTCACCAGGAGAGATTCTATCTCAAGAACCCACTTTCTTTGCTCATCCGTAAGAAGCAACTACTCATCCATTTGAGTTTTGTCATGAGATTGCAGCAATTCAGTCACATCTTCAGGCTCCACTTCGAATTCTAGAATCTAGAATGGTGAATCCTTTCCAGAAGGTTTTCAATTTACTTACTCAGATCCATCAGAGGATCACCGTCTATGGTAGCTATAGCCTTACAAAATGTGTTTCTTAAACAATAAGATTTGAAAGTTGAAATTACTCGTTGATCCATGGGTTGCAGAATGGATGTTGTGTTAGCAGGCATGAAAACAACGTTAATCTGGCTGTACATCTCCATCAGAGCTCTTGGGGGACAAGGTCCATTCTACATGTCAGGAAGAACATTTGTGATTCATGCAAAGAGGTCAAAATATCAACATTAATAGGAGCTTGGAAAAAATTGCTTCCAACCCTCATGGATGACTTTGAGCGGTTTAATACATCAGTGGAGGAAGTAACTGCAGATGTCGTGCAAATAGCAAAAGAATTAAAATTAGAGGTATTTTTAAATTAAGGTGTGTACATTGTTTTTTAAGACATAATGCAGTTGCACACTTAATAACTACAATATAGTGTAAATATAACTTTTATATGTACTGGGAAACCAAAAAATTCATGTGATTTGCTTTATTGCAATATCAGCTTTATTTCAGTGGTCTGGAATGCAATATCTCTGAGGTATGCCCATACTATTTATCCAATTGAAAGGAGGCATTCCATTAAAAAGCTATTCTTAGAAGTCAAGATATTTTAAATTAAAATTATAGAATTTCAAAATTAAGTATTTCGTCTCTCATTGTTTAAATCTTTCAGCTCTTCCTTGCTTTTGTAGAGATAAATTGCAATATCTTATTATTTGTAAGTTTTGTATTCAATAATTACAATTTGCTACAAGCTTTGGAAACTGAAAGTTTGGGGGCACTGCATTTCTGAAATATTTTGATTAAAGGTTTTTATCTCATTTTAGACACAAGGCATTTGAACAGGACTCCCTAACCAAAAGGTTCAATGCCATTATAAGCCACTTGGGTTTACTTAAAAAAGAGTTCTTCCTAGGGGCAAGGCGGGAATAAAGACACAGACCTACTAGAGAATGGACTTGAGGATATGAGGAGGGGGAAGGGTAAGCTGGGACAAAGTGAGAGGGTGGCATGGACATATATGCACTACCAAATGTAAAATAGATAGCTAGTGGGAAGCAGCTGCATAGCACAGGGAGATCAGCTCCGTGCTTTGTGACCACCTAGAGGGGTGGGATAGGGAGGGTGGGAGGGAGGGAGATGCAAGAGGGAAGAGATATGGGGACATATGTATAACATTCACTTTGTTATAAAGCAGAAAGTAACACACCATTGCAAAGCAATTATACTCCAATAAAGATGTTTAAAAAAAAAAAAGAATTCTTGTGAGACTCAGACATTTAAATTTTTAAATTAATAATAGTTCTTATTTGAATCCAAATTAGCTTCACCAATATTTTGTATTTTAATTAATCTGTGTATATAAATTTTTTTTTTTTTTTTTTTTTTCGGTACGCAGACCTCTCACTGTTGTGGCCTCTCCCGTTGCGGAGCACAGGCTCCGGACGCGCAGGCTCAGTGGCCATGGCTCACGGGCCCAGCCGCTCCGTGGCATGTGGGATCTTCCTGGACCAGGGCATGAACCCGTGTCCCCCGCATCGGCAGGCAGACTCTCAACCACTGCGCCACCAGGGGAAGCCCTGTGTATATAAAATTTTTAATAAATTTTTACAGTATGGTTTCTATTGCCATTGGTAGATTATTATAGATTTTAAAAAACAATTATGTGTGCATCTCAATCAATTCCAAGAACATTTCTGATCCATGGGTTTCTTTTTTCTTTTAATTAATTAATTAATTTTTGGCTTTGTTGGGTCTTCGTTGCTGCGCGCAGGCTTTCTTTAGTTGTGGCGAGCGGGGGCTACTCTTTGTTGCAGCACGCGGGCTTCTCATTGCAGTGACTTCTCTTGTTGTGGAGCACGGGCTGTAGGTGTGCAGACTTCGGCAGTTATGGCACGCAGGCTCAGTAGTTGTGGTGCACGGGCTTAGTTTCTCCAGGGCATGTGGGATCTTCCCGGACCAGGGCTCAAACCCATGTCCCCTGCATTGGCAGGTGGATTCTTAACCACTGCGCCACCAGGGAAGCCCCATGGGTCTCAATTTAACAAGAACATTGTTTTATCATAAAGCTGTACTGCCTCAAAATTTACATTACTTTTATCAGTGAAAAACCAAATGATTTTACTTCAGTGGTGAACTTTTTAACTAAAATTACAGTAGTATTCACAACAAAGTTAGATGTTTCACCTTTGACAGAATGAGCTTCTAAAAACTTGACTTGGTTCCATGAATTATATAGAAAAAATTCAAACTAATATTGGAATTATATTGATGACACCAATATAAAATGGACATTATTGAATTGGCTGCAAAGTTCTCTTTCCACTAAGACAGCCAATACAGATATCACTTTACTTTTCACATGGGCTCAAGAAAACCTAGACTTGAAAGTGAGCAAAATTAATTTAGAAGACCTGTCATTTGGTCTAAATGAGAAGTCATGCTTCACAGACAGAGAATACACCTCTAAGTCTGCATGTGTCATCTTGAGGCACACTTGTCTTTAAAGACATGTTAACTAACGTTGGAAGTAGATGCTGAGTTTTCTTCAGCAAATTTGGGTCTTCTACTTTTCCTGTCATCAGTGATGTTACTATAACCATTACTGGCCATGGTAAATATTAATAAATATTTTGTACAATTTATACATTCATCATTAACTTTCTTAAAAACCAAAATGGACTTAGTTTTTCATCCTGTAAGAATGTTTTAAGAGCTTATTCTTCCTGAAGGAGATTTTGGAGGAAAATTAACATACAGTATAATAGATAAATGGCTGTAGATTTACACTATATATAGTATAATGCACATATATTTATACAATATGTAATAAAACCACTGAAGCAGGAGTGACCAGACTACTCCGTATACAGTGTGGCAGGACTGCTCAGCCTGTTTCCTTCACTTACTTCATAGACAATTCACCTATAATTAGGTGGCCTGGAGGCTCTGTGCGGTTCTTCGATGGAAGCATGGGCCATGGCACAACTGACAGATGTTATCAAGTGGGCAGCAGCAACAGCATCCAATCCTTCTGCCACCGTCACTGGGCCTGACTGAGTTGACTGTCCCAGCCACCAGTGTTGGAGCACTCTGCCTCTGCCTGCAGTCCTTGAGGAGGGAGGTGTTTGTTAAGTGATATCTAGCAAGCCTTGGGAAAAGGTAGATTGTCTTTCCCATTGAAAATGAGAGCCCTGTTCATGGCACATGTGCCTCACAAACTACTAAATGAGACCATGGCAGAAGCTAGAAGTGCAAAGTGCAGGTCTACCAAACCCATCCCAGCTTATTTTAATACGTCTATTAATAACAGCATTTTGTTTAAATATGTTTTTTAAAATGGGACAAGCTGAGTTGTGGCTGTCCAAAGCAAACCTCCAGGGACCTGGTAATGTATGGGAATATGGAGGAAATTTATTTCTCAGATCTCTTAAGGATATCCTGTTGTGGTTAGAGATCAGTGTGGTTGTCATTGAGCGGCTTGAGTTGGCAAGGTGATGAGATCTCCCAAGGTCATACTCAGTGACCCTAACTTGTCTCTGAGGAGCGAAGATTTGGTAACTATAAGCCATCTGGCTGTGTGACTTTAGACTCTCCAATGCACTTCTTCTAAGTAAATGCTGAACATATATTTAAACAATATTGATTTGATGGTAGACCAAACAACCAGAGTGGTGTGTTTCTGCCTCCATCTCTGGTATTAATTGTGAGTGATTCTCAAAATGTTAACCTCTGCATTTGGCATCTATAACAGTTTCCTCCTATAACACCCCAGTCATGAAAAGGAAGGTTGTTGATTTTCAGAAGTATTCTTTGTGTGTGTGTGTCGGGGGTGGGGGGAGGAACTTATATGTTTATTATATTGGGTTGTCCCATCCATAAAAATACCATTTGTTTAGGTTTTTTTTCTCATGTTTTGTTTTGTTTTTACCAATAGTAGTTTCATTACTTATGCCTAATAAAACTTAACAGTTTTAGTTATATTTTACTCTCAGCTTACTTCTTTTTTTCCCCAGCTTTACCGAGGTATGATTGACAAATAAAATTGTATATATTAAAGGTGTACAATGTGATGTTTTGATATACATATACATTGTGAAATGATCACCATTGTCAAAGTAAATAACATATCCATTACCTCACATAATTATCATTTCTTTTGGGATGTGATGAGAACACTTGAAATCTACTCTCTTAGCAGATTTCAAGTATAAAATACAATACTATTAACTACAGTCACCAAGCTATACATTAGGTCTCCAGAATTTATTCATCCTATAATTGAAGGCTTGTACCCTTTGACCAGCATTTCCCCTTTTCCCCTACCCTCCAGCCTCTGGTAACCACCTTTGTACTCTCTGTTACTATGAGTTCAACATTATCCTTAGATTCCACATGTAAGTGAGATCATAAATATTTGTCTTTCTTCGTCTGGTTTATTTTACTTACCATAATGTCCTCCAGTTGTCATAAATGGCATGATTTCCTTCTTTTTTATGGTTGAATAATATTCCAGCGTATATTCTTTATCCATTCATCTCCTTTATCCATCCATCTATTGATGGACACTTAGGTTGTTCCCATATCTTGGCTACTGTGAATATGCTGTAATAAACATGGGAGTGCAGATATCTCTTCTAGATACTGATTTCATTTCCTTTGGCTACACGCCCAGAAGAAGGATTGCTGGATGGTATTGTAGTTCTATTTTTATGATATGTATTTATATGACATGCAGTTCACATACTGTTTTCTGCAGTTGGCTGCACCAATTTACATTCCCACCCATAGTGCACATGGGTTCCATTTTCTCCACATCCTTGCCAGTACTTGTTATCTTCTTTTTGATAATAGCTGTCCTAGGACTTCCCTGGTGGCGCAGTGGTTGAGAATCCACCTGCCAATGCAGGGGACATGGGTTCAATCCCTAGTCTGGGAAGATCCCACGTGCCATGGAACAACCAAGCCTGTGCACCACAACTACTGAGTCTGCACTCTAGAGCTGCGAGCCACAACTACTAAACTCACGCACCACAACTACTGAGCCCACATGCTGCAACTACTGAGGCCCATGCGCCTAGAGCCCATGCTCCACAACAAGAGAAGCCACCGCAATGAGAAGCCCATGTACCACAACCAAGAGTAGCCCTCACTTGCCGCAACTAGAGAAAGCCCACACGCAGCAACAAAGACCCGACGCAGCCAAAAAAATTAAATAAATAATTGCTGTCCTAACAGGTGTGAAGTGATATCTCGTGGTTTTGATTAGCATTTCCTGCTGATTAGTAACGTTGAGGACTTTTTCAAGTACTTGCTGGTCATTTGTATGTCATTTTTAGAAAAACATCTATTTAGGTCTTCTGCCAATTTTTCAATTGGTTTATTTGGTTTTTTGCTATTAAGATGTATGTGCTCCTTTATATTTTGGAAATTACCCCCTTATCACATGTCCATTCTACCCAAAGTGATCTACAGATTTGATGTAATTCCTATCAAAATTCCAATGACATTTTTCACAGAAATAGGAAAAATAATCCTAAAATTCATATGGAACCACAAAAGACTCTGAATAGCCAAAGCAATCTTGAGCAAGAAGAATAAAGCTGGTGACATCACACTTCCTGACTTCAAACAACATTACAAAGCTTTAGTAGTCAAATAGTGTGGTACTGGCATAAAAATAGACACATAGAACTGTAACAGAACAGAGAGCCCAGAAATAAACCCACACACATATACACAGTCAATGAACTTTCAGCAAGGTGCCAATAATACACTATGGGGAAAGGATAGTACCTTCAATAAGTGGTGTTGGAAAAACTGGATATCCACAAGCAAAAGAATTGGATTCTTACCTCACACCATACACAAAAATCAATTCAAAATGGATTAAAGACTTCAATGTAAGACCTGAAATGGTAAAACTCCTAGAAGAAAACATTGGGTAAGAGCTCCTTGACATTGGTCTTGGCAATGATGTTTTTGGATTTGACACCAAAATCACTGGCAAGAAAAGCAAAAATAAACAAGTGGGACTACATCAAACTGAAAAGCTTTTGCACAGCAAAGGAAAGAATCAACAAAATGAAAAGGCAACTTCAAGAATGGGAGAAAAGATTCACAGACTAGAAGTATTCTTTTTAAATGAAAAATAACCTTGAAAGGGGGGAGATGACAATGACAGATCTGATGAGCTTGAATATGCTTTCAAATGAGATAGATTAAAAACTAAATAAAACATGTATTTTGAGGCTTAACATAACTGTTTAGCCAGTAAAATTAATTAGACAACAACCAATCCTCTCCCCTACCTCTGGTTTTATAGAATATAGCAAAAATAAGGTTTGGAGTAACAATTTAATTCAACTTCATTTACAAACATTTACTGAGCATTTTCTAAGTGAAGAGCAATAGAAAGCGGTAAACTAATGTGCAATACCCTAAAGGAGTTTCCATTTCCTAAGAGGATACAGACAGTAACTGAAAACCTATGGCTATAATACGGTTTGAGAGGTTATGCTAACACAGCAAGGGTAAAGTGTAATAGGATCTCAGAATTGGAGCTCAATGAATTCTCCCTGAAAGGGTTAGGAAATTCTGCACAGATGAGGTGATATTTGAGCTGGGCTTTGGAGTAGAATGAGTAGGATTTGTTCTATCAGCTGGAGAAGCAGTAAAAGGATTTTCTAGATAGAGGAGACATACAACATGAACAAAGACAGACAGTTCCTACATGCCAGAGGCTGATATGTTTATTTGGAGAAAGTGGAGAAGTTTAATATGGCTGGCACAAACTAAATATAAGGTAGGAGCATGGGGGTGAGAGTAAAAATAGTTTGGTCTGTGAAAATAAAGACTAACTGAATGAGAACAGGCAAAGCTATTCAGAGCTTGCTATAGCAAGGGAGTCAGTCACCATCACTTGTGTTTGGCAGAGATGCAAAGGCAGGCAGAGGAGTGGGAAAGATTTATAGTGGAAAAAAGAGAAGGCTTTAGGTATGCTCTGATATCTGGGTTTTGGTTGATAACTGCCAGCTTCTCTAATTTTTGCCCTGGATTCCAACTAGGGACTAACTGGAGAAAGACAATTATGTTCCCCTAACCAATCACATAGGATGTTCCGTTTCTAGTGAGCTGGCCACCAGCTTCTCCATACCAGCAACCTCTGATCATGACATACCTGGAGGCTTCCCTTTTCCACTATAAAGGTTTCCCTCTCCTCTGCCTGCCTTAAGTCTTTATTAAAATACAAGTGATCGTGGCTGACTCCCTTGCTATAGCAAGCTCTGAATAAATAGCCTTTGCTTGTTCTCATTTGGGTGGTCTTTGTTTATTTCCACACAGTCAAGTCTAAGCTACCATCTGGACCACCTCAAGTTTCCTCTTCAACTCTTGCCTTCTCCAATAATATAAGTTGATATCAACTATCTAAATCTTCCAAAACATACAAAATATTATAGTGTTTATGATGAAAAGCTTTGCATTGTGTTTGTAGCTGGCACTGTTGGTGCCCTTATCCATGCTCCTGACTCTATAGTGTAAGCTTGGCTGATTTCCAATGGTCCGAGGGTTTTATCTGGTGGCCTGTATTTAAATATTCCCCCAGCAGTCCATGACCAATTACTGAAGGCAATTGCTGTATAAATACCTCAGCTCCCTCACCGCTCTGGTGGGATGACTGGGAGGCATGCTTTCTACACCAACTCCCAGAGTTCCCCAGCAGGATTAAGCTACAGTTGCTCACAGTGGTAGCTAACTTGATAACTCACCCTTTCTTTAACTGCCTTCCTTTCCATCTTTGTCTCACTTCTCTATTCCTCTAACCAGTGTTTCCTAAGATCACATTCCAAATAAATTACTTGCTTTCAAATCCTTTCTTTAGGGTCTGCTTCAGTGGGAACCCAAGTAAATATAGTGTTAGAATTAGAAATAACCCAAATCACCTTTATTCTAATAACTAACAACTGCAGAAAGAAGAGAGTGCCCCCCAAATGGGTTTTCACGGCTATATATGTCTTAGAAAAATAAAGAAAAGAGAAGGGGGGTGGGAATTGGTAATGTCATTAATAATTTACAGTATAACAGGCATCTGGTTTATTAACAGACAATTTTCTAATAAGAAATAAGTTTTATTACTCTATGCCCTGGGAGGGTGGGAGGGAGGGAGATGCAAGAGGGAAGAGATATGGGAACATATGTATATGTATAACTGATTCACTTTGTTATAAAGCAGAAACTAACACACTACTGTAAAGCAATTATACTCCAATAAAGATGTAAAACAAAAAATTATTGAGGATTCCAATGAACTTTTATTTACATAGTTTATCAATATTTACTATATTACAAATTAAAACTAAACTTGGAGATTTATTAATCTATTTTAAATAGCAATAATAATCATGAAAAATACATTGAAAAAATAATAAACTCCCCCCAAAAAACCAATTTTCTCTGAGAATAGAGGCATTGTTTTACATTTTTGCAAATCTCTTTGATGTTTAGCCAACCAGAAGACAGCTGGATTCTCATATCTGCTATAGATTTAATCTGTTATGATACCAGATGCCATGTAGCCTCTGGAACACTTCATTCCACATTCATAAGAGAAAGACAGTGAAAAAAGCAAATAATGGCATAGCATTATTTTGAAAATAGTTTTGACTTTATGGAACCCCTGGAAGGATTGGGGGATCCCTAGGGTCTCTGAGCTACACTGGAAGAACTGCTGCATTAAAGGATACACAGATCAGGGTAGCAGGGAGCACACATTCTATTGAACATAGTTACACTGTAGGAGATAGAAGTTGAGGCACCCAGTCTCTCCGGTCTTGGCCTTTGGCATCTTTCTAACCTGGGGAGCCACATCATTACATCCTTATATGAAAGTAACACTCTCTTGCTAACTGACAAGTCTCCAACACCTGTTGCTCATATTCTTCCTATTGCTATTTATTGCTGCTGCACATCACTCTGTGCCCAAGGATAAGGACTTTCCAGTTTCTGAAACACAGAGGCTTGGGGGGAGGGGAAATGTGCCAGCCACTGGCAGGAATCTGACTTAGGCCCAGCTTTCAGAGCATGACTAATCTTCACATGACTTGACCACATTTCTTTGGTTGGATCATGCAGGGAGAGTCAAGCTTCTTTCTCAGCTCAGAGCAAGATTTGGGCACAGCATATATGCAGAGCACAGTCATATTAGATCCAGTGAGAGTTCCTCTTTGCAAGGCACTTCATCTATTGTTCTTTTTTTCTAAACTTTTAATTTTTTAATTGAAATATAGTTGACTTACAATGTTGTGTTAATTTCTACTGTACAGCAAAGTGATTCAGTTATACATATATATATATATATATATATATATATATATATATATATATACACACTCTTTTTTTAAAAAAATTATTTATTTATTTTTGGCTGCGCTGGGTCTTCGTTGCTGTGCGCGGGCTTTCTCTAGTTGCGGCGAGCGGGGGATGACCGCTCCAATTTCCAGGTGAACTTAGGGTGTGTGACAAATTGTCCTCTCTTGAGGACAAGTTATCATTTATCTTGAGAACATGTATGTGATGGGTTGCATCTACCTGGCTATATAAAAGTGTGAGATTTCTTTCTGTCTTTACAATCTCTTAGGACACTGCCTGTGATACACATCACATTTTAGTTTAATGTTCACTCAATTGAAAAAAAAAAAAGAACTGTTTTCTTTTTCTACTACCTTCATGGAGAAGTTTGCTGGGCTGGGGGAAGATTTTGTTTCTAATTATACTTCCCCAACGAGTGTTTGTTATATTATTCTTTGTACTTTTGGTTTTTTGGTTTTGGTTTTTTTTTCAAATCAGGAAGATAAAAGATATATGAATGGACAGCTATTCAAAAATGTTGTCTAGGTACTTCCCCGCTGGTGCAGTGGATAAGACTCCGTGCTCCCAATGCAGAGGGCCCAGGTTCGATCCCTGGTCAGGGAACTAGATCCCACATTCATGCCACAACTAAGAGTTTGCATGCCACAACTAAGAAGCCCGTGAGTCACAACTGACCTGGTGCAACCAAATAAATAAATAAATATAGTTAAAAAATTTTGTCTACTTTCCTATACTGCTCTTTCCCTAAAGCAAACTTTATTTTGTTTAGCAACTAAGCCATTTTTCCCCATGCTGCTACTTTATGAAAGTTTTTGCATTTAAATGTCTGAAAAACTGTACTGAGACTTTAGTATTAAACACACATTTTAAGATTAAGAGCCTTTAGAAGAAGAGTTTTTTCCCCCTCTCAAACATGTTTTCTAGTATCTGTCAACTGAAAAAAAAATGCACACCCTAAAAGTTGAGAATTATGTTTTAATTGGGGTATTACTGAGGACTTAAGACTTAGATAGCTCTGAGAGACCGTTCCAAAGAGGTAAGAGAGGAACCAGGATACATAGGAAATTTTGCAAAAAAAATCCCAGGTAGTCAAATATCAAAAGATAACTGCTAGGACAATTAAACTTCAAAGCTTTTGCACAGCAAAGGAAACCATAAACAAGACAAAAAGACAATCCTCAGAATGTGAGAAAATATTTGCAAATGAAACAACAGACAAAGGATTAATCTCCAAAATAGATAAACAGTTCATGGAGCTCAATATCAAAAAAACAAACAATGCAATTAAAAAATGTGTGGAAGACCTAAATAGACATTTCACCAAAGACATACAGATGGCCAAGAGGCACATGAAAAGATGCTCAACATCACTAATTATTAGAGAAATGCAAATCAAAACTACAATGAGGTATCACCTCACGCTCATCCGAATAGCCATTATCAAAAAAATCTGGAAACAATAATGCTGGAAAAGGTGTGGTGAAAAGGGAACCCTCCTGTACTGTTGGTGGGAATGTAAATTGATACAACCACTATGGAAAACAGTATGGAGGTTCCTTAAAAAACTAAAAATAGAGGTACCATATGACCCAGCAATCCCACTATTGGGCATATACCCTGAGAAAACCATAATTCAAAAAGAGACATGTACCACAATGTTCACTGCAGTACTATTTACAATAGCCAGGACATGGAACCAACCTAAATGTCCATCGACAGATGAATGGTTAAAGAAGATGTGGCGCATATATACAAATGGAATATTACTCAGCCATAAAAAGAAATGAAATTGAGTTATTTGTTGTGAGGTGGATGGACCTAGAGTCTGTCATACAGAGTGAAGTAAGTCAGAGAAAACAAATACCATATGCTAATGTATATATATAGAATCTAAATAAATAAATGGTACTGATGAACCTAGTTGGAGGGCAGGAATAAAGATGTAAACATAGAGAATGGACTTGAGGACACGGGGTGGGAGGGGGAAGCTGGAGCAAAGTGAGAGTAGCATCAACATATATATACTACCGAATGTAAAATAGTTGGCTGGTGGGAAGCAGCAGCATAGCACAGGGAGATCGGCTTGGTGCTTTGTGATGACGTAGAGGTGTGGGATAGGGAGGGTGGGAGGGAGGCTCAAGAGGGAGGGGATATGGGGACATGTGTATGCTTATGGCTGATTCGCTTTGTTGTGCAACAGAAACTAACACAGTATTGTGAAGCAATTATACTCCAATAAAGATATATTAAAAAAAATTAGGAGATTGAGCTTACACACTACTATGTGTAGCAGAGATAGACAACAAGGTCCTACTGTATAGAACAGGGAACTATATCCAATATCTTGTAATAACCTATAATGGAAAAAAATCTGAAAAAGAATATATATATAAATGAATCACTTTGCTGTACACCTGAAACTAACACAACATTGTAAATCAACTATAATTCAATTAAAAAAAAGATAACTGCTAATTAAAGAAAAACCAGGTATCTCAAGTTAAATAATTGAGCACTTTTCTGTGTATGGGAAGATGCAAGAGTCTGTGCTTAATGAAATTATTCCTTTGATATGCACCTTATCTAGGGCCAGTATCCTGCTTTTCTCCATCCTGAATCCCCTAAGGGTGCACCGTAAGGGGGCATCTGCAATGGCCACAATATCCTTTGTTTACTGATATAGCAAGTGACATTCTTTGTCCACATATCCATTGCAATTTCTTCTTTGATCCAAGGTTTATTTGTTTTATTTACTTATTTTTTATTGAACTATATAGTTGACTTACAATATGATGTTACTTTTAGTTGTACAACATAGTAATTCAATATTTTTTATAAATTACTCTCCATACAAAGTTATTATAAAATATAGTCTATGTTCTCTGTGCTGTACATTATATCCTTGTAACTTATGTACTTTACAACTACTACTTTGTATCTCTTGATCCCCTTCACCTATTTTGCCCCTCCCCCACCCCTCTCCCCTCTGATAACCACTAGTTTGTTTTCTGTATCTGTGAGTCTGTTTCTGGAATAGGAGTTTTAAATCTAAAACAGTACAATGGAACTCATAGAGAATTTCTTTTTTTTTTTTAATTTATTTATTTTATTTATTTTTGGCTGCGTTGGGTCTTTGTTGCTGTGGGCCAGCATTCTCTAATTGTGGCGAGTGGGGGCTATTCTTAGTTGTGGTACACGGGCTTCTCATTGCAGTGGCTTCTCTTGTTGCAGAGCATGGGCTCTAGGCGCGTAGGCTTCAGTAATTGTTGCACGTGGGCTCAGTAGTTGTGGCACACGGGTTTAGTTGCTCCAGAGCATGTGGGATCTTCCAGACCAGGGCTCGAACCCACGTCCCCTGTACTGGCAGGCAGATTCTTAACCCCTGCGCCACCAGGGAAGTCCCGAGGATTTCTTATTTTCCTGTAAAATATGTTTTAAAAATATAACATGATTTTTTTCTAGCTTTATCGAGATATAATTGACATAAAAATTGTATACATCTAAGTTGTACAAAGTCATGTTTTGATGTATCTATATATTATGAAATTATTATAACAATCAAACTAATTAACATATCCATCACCTCAGATTGCCACTGTGTGTGTGTGTGTGTGTTGAAAGTGGTGTGATTTAAATTTTAAAAACCAATGCCTGTCTCTGCTGCCAAATTGTAACTTCTCTAAGATCAGTGTCATTGTCTTATTTATTGCTGTACCTCCTACTCCTAACACAGTGATGGGTACATAGAGGATGTCCAATAATTTTTTAGTTGAATAAGTGAGAAGTTAAATATGTAAACATAACAAAACCAGAACATCAGCTATGCCTTGAAAGATAAAGACTTAGCTAGATGATGCTACAATCCACACTTGTAGTTCTTTTTGAGTATAGGCGCTTTATGTCTCCGCAGCTTGTGTTTAGGTATGTGTATGTGGGATTCATCCTTTATCTCTGTCCCTTCTGTTTGATTCTTCATTTCTCATTCTTTCTTGATCTGTCAGTGCCCTTTTTCAATGCTTCTTTTCTTCCACTCTTACTGCTTTCTCTTTGGAGTATATTTTTCTTTGACTTACTTGTTGGGTAGAATTATATACTCCTTATTCCTAACTTAAAAACATGTGAGTTAGGGCTTCCCTGGTGGCGCAGTGGTTGAGAGTCCACCTGCCGATGCAGGGGACACGAGTTCATGCCCCGGTCCGGGAAGATCCCACATGCCGCGGAGTGGCTGGGCCAGTGAGCCATGGCCGCTGGGCCTGCACATCTGGAGCCTCTGCTCCGCAACGGGAGAGGCCACAGCCGTGAGATGCCCGCGTACCGCAAAAAAAAAAACCCAAAACAAAACAAAAAACAAGTGAGTTAAATAGTATAATAAATTAAATTGTGTAATAATTTGTATAACTATTTGTATCAATGGTCATTGATAAAAGGACCTTTGTCCTCCTTGTTTAAAGTTAGTCTAACTCTTTGTTAAGTGAAAAAGTAGTGAAAACTTCTGGTTTCTGGTTCCACGTGTAAGGATGTTATTAGTGCCACTCTGTCCTAACAATTAAAAGTCTGCATGGACTGAAAAATCAACAACTTTTCTTGGATCTGTAAGAGACAAGGACACAGGGCAAACTGCTGCCCCCAAGACTGGAGAGACAGACTGGCAAGTACATGGAATCCAGGCCTTCCAGAGCAGAGATTCAAAAGTGAAAGCCACCATGGGAAACAGTGCTGGGATAGGAAATCAATTGACAAATTGTTGGAGGCTCATTATGGATAAATATGAGTGTTAAAAACTCCAGGGAGAAGGTTCCCTGGTGGCGCAGTGGTTGAGAGTCCGCCTGCCGATGCAAGAGACGCGGGTTCGTGCCCCGGTCTGCGAAGATCCCGCGTGCCGCGGAGCAGCTGGGCCCGTGAGCCATGGCCGCTGGGCCTGCGCGTCCGGAGCCTGTGCTCCGCAACGGGAGAGGCCACAACAGTCAGAGGCCCACGTACCGCAAAAAAACCCAAAAAACCCCCCAAAACTCCAGGGGGACTCAGTTATAGAAGGAACACTACATTTTTGTGAATTATACCTGCAGGAGCTCAAACAGGTTCTCACAGTAAATATCAGCGAAAATATCAGTGCTTCTGGCCGGGTGAGGAGAAAGGAACTATTTTGAAATATACCACAGCACTCTGTTCTTAACAAGGCCTGCCCTCAGGGGAAACTAGTTAACCAGAACCTAATTTGCTGGGGTATTATCAGAGCCTCATTGAATTGGGAGAAGGAAAATACCCAACTTCCACCCACTCTAGCCATGCTGTCCCACCTAAGTAGGGAGAAAAAGCTGGGAAACACGTTTGAAGTTCACAGTTAAGAGGCATAGGCTCACTAAGATTGAGACCTAATCACAGGACTGTGGAAGGCTTCTCATCCCCCTCACAATTTATCATCACATTACTAAAGTCCTATTTATAGTAGTTCTTTTTACCTGGTACATCCTGTCTGGCTATCAAGAAAAAAATTTCAAGGCATGGTAAAAGGCAAAAAACACAACTTGAAGAGGTAGAGCAAGCATCAGAACCAAACATGGCAAGGATGTTGGAATTATTAGACCAGGAATTTAAAACATCTATAATTAATATGCTAAGAATTACATCTGACTTCTCAGAAAACATGCAAGCAAGAAGATAGTGGAATGAAATACTTTGAGAGAAAAAAACCACCAACCTAGAATTCTGTACCCTGTGAAATTATCCTTCAAAAATGAAAAAGAAATGAAGGCTTTCTCAGACAAACAAAAATTGAGGGAATCTGTTGCCAGTACACCTGCCATGCAAGAAATATTAAAAGAAGTTCTTTAGAGAGAAGGAAAATTGTATAGGTCAGAAACTCAGATGTACATTAGGAAAGGAACAACACTGAAGAAAGAATAAATGAAAGTAAAATAAAAACTTTTATTTTTCTTATTCTTAATTGATCTAGCAGATAACAGTTGGCTCAAAATAATAGCAGCAATGTATTTGATTATGTGTGCTTATGTATATATCTTATATATGTGTATATATATGCTATGTATGTTTTTTATAAGTGAAATGAATGACAGCGATGATACAAAGGATAGGAGGGAGGAATTAGGATTATTTTATTATAATAAAGTATGCACACTACCCAGGAAGACGTATACGGTTATTTGAAAGTGGACTTGGATTACTTGTAAATGTTTATTGCTAACTCTAGGGCAACCACTCAAAATGGTAAAGAAAAAAAAATTCTTTTTATACATATACGTGTGTGAGTGTATGTGTGTGTGCAAGAGGAAGGAGGGAAAATGGAATCATAAAAAGCTCAATTAAAGTGACAAAAAGCAGAGAAAGAGTGAAAGACAAAAATAAAGGAACAAAGAACAAGGGCAAAACATAGAAAACAGTAATAAATATGATAGATATTAATCTACTATGTTAATAATCACTTTTGAGGGACTTCCCAGGCGGTCCAGTGATTAAGACTCTGTGCTTCCACTGCGGGGGGCATGGGTTCAATCCCTGGTTGGGGAACTAAGATCCTACGTGCTGTGCAGCACAGCCAAAAAATTTTTTTAAAAAATCACTTTGAATGCCAACGGTATAAATGTACCAGTTAAAAGACAGAGACTGTCAGAGTGGATCAAAAAATAAAACCCAGGGACTTCCCTGGTGGCACAGTGGTTAAGAATCCGCCTGCCAATGCAGGGGACACAGGTTCGAGCCCTGGTCTGGGAAGATCCCATATTCCGTGGAGCAACTAAGCCCATGCGCCACAACTACTGAGCCTGCACCACAACTACTGAAGCCTGCACACCTAGAGCCAGTGCTCTGCAACAAGAGAAGCCACCACAATGAGAAGCCTGCATACCACAACCAAGAGTAGCCCCTGCTCGCCACAACTAGCGAAAGCCCGTGCGCAGCAACAAAGATCCAATGCAGCCAAAAAAAAAAAAAAAAAAATCAACGAATATAATCCATTGCATATACAGGCTGAAGAAGAAAAGTCACATAATCATGTCAATGGATGCAGAAAACGCATTTGACAAAATCCAACACCCACTCATGATAAAAACTGTCAATAAACTATGAACAGAGGGTAACTTCCTTAACTTGATTAAACAATATCTGCAGAAAACCTACAGCTAACATCATACTTCTCATGGGAAACTAGAAGCTTGCCCACCAAGATCAGGAACAAGGCAAAGATGTCCTCTCTCACCACTCCTTGTCAACATTGTACTGGAAGTCCTCACTAATGCATTAAGACAAGTAAAGGAAATAAAAGATATAGTTTGGTAAAGAAGAAATAAAAACAGTCTTTGTTTGCACATGACATGCACATGACATCTATATAGAAAATCTGAAAGAATCAACCAAAAATCTCCTGGAACTAATGAACAATTATAGCAAAGTTGCAGGACAAAGATTAATACAGGTACACCTCATTTTTTATTTTTAATTTATTTATTTATTATTTTTGGCTGTGTTGGGTCTTTGCTGCTGTGCACGGGCTTTCTCTAGTTGCAGTGAGCGGGGAGCTACTCTTCGTTGCAGTGTGCTGGCTTCTCATTGCGGTGGCTTCTCTTGTTGTGGAGTACGGGCTGTAGAGCACACGGGCTTCAGTAGATGCAGCACGTGGGCTCGGTAGTTGTGGCTCACGGGCTTAGATGCTCCGCAGCATGTGGGATCTTCCTGGACCAGGGCTTGAACCCATGTCCCCTGCATTGGCAGGCGGATTCTTAACCACTGCGCCACCAGGGAAGCCCACACCTCATTTTATTGTACTTTGTTTTATCGTGCTTTGCAGATATTGTGGGTTTTTGTGTTTTGTTTTGTTTTTTTGCAACTTGAAGGTTGTGGCAACCATGTGTTAAGCAAAGTCTATTGATATCATTTTAAAAAATTATTTTATTTTATTTATTTATTTTTGGTTGTATTGAGTCTTCGCTGCTGCACACAGGCTTCTCATTGCAGTGGCCTCTCCTGCTGCGGAGCAAGGGCCCCAGGTGCACAGGCTTTGGCAACTGTGGCCCACAGGCTCCAGAGCACAGGCCCAGCAGCTGGGACACACGGGCCTAGCTGCTCTGCGGCATGTGGGATTCCCCCACACCAGGGCCTGAACCCGTGTCCCTCGCATTGGCAGGCGGACTCCCAACCACTGTGCCACCAGGGAAGCCCAATACCATTTTTTAAACACTATTTGCTTACTTCATGTCTCTGTGTCATATTTTGGTAATTCTCGCAATATTTCAAACCCCACTACCAGCAAAAATATTATGACTTGCTGAAGGCTGAGATAATGGTTAGCATTTTTTAGCAATAAAGTATTTTAAAATTAAAATATGTATTTTTTAAAACATAATGCTATTGCATACTTAATAGACAATAGTATAGTGTAAACATAACTTTTATGCACTGGGAAACCAGAAAATTCATGACTCGCTTTTTGTGATATTTGCTTTATTGCATTTTATCAGAGGTATGCCTGTATACAAAAGTCAATCATGTTCCTATATAACAGAAATGAAAAATGGAATTTGAAATTAAAAACACAATACCATTAACTTTAGCACCCCTAAAATTAAATACTTAGGTATAAATTAACAAAATATTTACAAGATTTATGTGAGGAAACTACAAAACTCTGATGACAGAATTAAAGAACTAAATAAATGAAGAAATATTCCATGTTCAAGAATAGGAAGACTCATTATTGTCAAGATGTCAGTTCTTTCCAACTTGATCTATAGATTCAAAGTGATCCCAATCAAAATCACAGCAAGCTATTTTGTGAATATTAACAAACTAACTCTAAAACTTATATGGACAGGCAAAAGACCCGGAATAGTTAATGCAATATTGAAAAAGAACAAGGTTGGAAGACTGACACTACCTGAATTCAAGATTTACTATAGAGTCACAATAATCAAAATAGTGTGATATTAATGAAAGAACAGACAAATAGATCAATGGAACAGAATAGAGACCGGAAGTAGATCCACATAAATATAGTCATCTTTGAGAAAAGAGCAAAGTCAATATAATGGAGCAAGGATACTTTCTTCAACAAACGATGCTGGAACAACTGGACATCCACCTGCAAAAAAAATGAATCTAGATATAGACCTTATATCCTTCATCAAAATTAACTCAAAATGGATCATAGACCTAAATGTAAAACACAAAACTATAAAACTCCTAAAAGATAACATAGGAGAAAACCTAGGTTACCTTAGTTGTGGTGATACCTTTTTGGATACAACACCAAAGCCATGATCCATTAAAGAAATAATTGATAAGCAGGACTGCATTTAAACTAAAAACTTCCGCTTTATAAAAGACAACATGAAAAGAATGAGAAGACAAGCCACAGACTGGGAGAGAAGGTTTGCAAAGGACACATCTGATAAAGTGATGTTATCCAAAATATATAAAGAACTCTTAAAACTCCACAATAAGAAAACAAACAACCTGATTTATCAAAATGGGTCAAAGACCTCAACAGACACTTCACCAAAGAAGATATAGATAGTCAAATAAGCATATGAAGAGATCCTCCACATCATAGGTCATCAGGGAAATGCAAATTAAAACAACAACGAGATCCCACCATACACCTATTAGAGGGACCAAATCCAAAATACCGACAACACCGAATGCTGGAAAGGCTTTGGAGCAACAGGAACTCTCATGTATTACTGGTAGGAATGCAACAAGGCACAGCCACTTTGGAAGACAGTTTGGACGTTTCTTACAAAACTAAACATACTCTTACTATATGATCCAGCAATCATGTTCCTTGGTATTTAGCCAAAGGAGTTGAAAACTTATGTCCACATGAAAACCTGCACACAGATGTTTATGGCAGCTTTATTCATGTGAAAACTTAGAAGCAACAAACATGTCCTTCAGTAGGTGAATAGATAAATAATGGTACATCCAGGAACTTCCCTGGTGGCACAGTGGTTAAGAATCCACCTGCCAATGCAGGGGACATGGGTTTGATCCCTGGTGTGGGAAGATCCCACATGCTGCGGATCAACTAAGCCCGTGCGCCACAACTATTGAGCCTGTGCTCTGAAGCCCGCAAGCCACAGCTACTGAGCTTGCATGCTGCAACTACTGAAGGCCGTGTGCCTAGAGCCCATGCTCTGCAACAAGAGAAGCCACCACAATGAGAAGTCCGTGCACCATAACGAGGAGTAGTCCCTGCTTGCTGCAACTAGAGAAAGCCCGCGGACATCAATGAAGGCCCAACGCAGCAGCCCCCCACCAGAAAAAATGGTACATCCAGACAATGGGATATTATTCAATGCTTTAAAGAAAAAAAAAAAAAGAGCGACTAAGCCATAAAAAGACATGCGGGAATCTTAAAAGTATATCATTAAGTGAAAGAAGCCAACCTGAAAAGCCTAATCCCTACTGTATGATTCCAACTATGACATTCTGGAAAAGGCAATGAAAATTCTATGTATGATACTGTAACGATGGATACGTGTCATTATACGTTTGTCCAAATCCATAGAATGTAGGACACCAAGAGTGAACCCTAAGGTAAACTGTGGACTTTGGGTTATTATGATATATCACTGCAGGTTCATCAGTTGTAACAAATGTACCACTCTGGTGGGGATGTTGGCAATGGGAGAGCCTATGCATGTGTGGGCAGAGGGTATATGGGAACTCTCTGTACCTTCCTATCAATTTTTTTTTTTTTAATGCGGTACGCGGGCCTCTCACTGTTGTGGCCTCTCCCATTGCGGAGCACAGGCTCCGGAGGCGCAGGCTCAGCGGCCATGGCCCACAGGCCCAGCCGCTCTGCGGCATGTGGGATCTTCCCGGACTGGGGCACAAACCCGTGTCCCCTGCATCGGCAGGCGGACTCTCAACCACTGCACCACCAGGGAAGCCCACTTTCCTATCAATTTTGATGTGAACTTAAATCTACTAAAAAATAAAGTCTTGGAGCGACATCAGCATCATAGTGGCATGACACCCTCCTTTTTCTCTCCCCTTCAATCTACAATCAGTAAAACATTCATAACTCAACAAAGGTTCCTCTGACCAACACACCAGGACACTGGAGAGTTCCACACATCTGCACATCAAAAGGTGGGTGGACTGGAACACATAGTGAAGGCAGAACCAGGGGAAGAGAGGAGGCAGTGCCTGTGATCCTAGTCCCCCAACCACAGTGACTGACCCTGCAGACTCAGAGAATCTGGTAGCAGCAGGGAAGGGGGAGCACAAGACACCAGCCCCCGGCCATGACAGCACCTGTCGCCACAGGAAACTGAGCAGCAGCAGCAGGGCCTGGGTCCCTGTCCCTCCAGATGCAAAGGTGCCTGCAACTCTGGCCCCCTTGCCTGCAACAGCAGTGCCTGTAAACCTGACAACCCCCATGTGGCAGAGATGCCTATGACCCAGCTCCCCCCACTTCTCCTTCCCCCCATTGGCAGAGCCTGTGACCCAGGTGACCCTACATGTGGCAGAGGCACCCAGTATCCCAGTGCCACATATGGTGACGCTAGCAACAGCAGCAACACTGACAGCAGTAAGGCACCAGTGATGCTTGGGGCACAAGTAGTGAAGACAAGGTGCCTGTGATACCTCTAGCAGAAGCAGTGGAGGGTGGAAAATGCTGATTCTCAAATATAGCCAGAAGCAGCTCAGGTTAAGAAAAACCAAAACTTATGCTATAGCACTACTTACTGAAAAACAAAAGAAAGGCCTCTAATTATTAACCTGTGTATTGTTAGTATTGTGTAAGAAAAGCTTTACCTAAAGAAGAAAGGTATTCACTACTTCAAATGTGCCAGCAGAGAAACAAGTCATCAAGCACCATGAAAAACCACAGTAACACAGTATCACACAAAAAAGAGACAATTTGCCAGAAACAAACTTAAATTCATAGAATATTGGGATCTAACTGATAGAGAATTCAATATAGCTATCATGAAGAAACTTGATGAGCTACAGAAAATTCAAAAAGGCAGTTCAATGAGCTTAGGAATAAAATTAATGAACAGAAAGAATACTTTATAAAAAAGGTTGAAATTCTACAAAGAGCTGAACAGAAATGCTAGAGCTGGGATGAAGAATGCATTAGAAAGCACTGGAAATATAGCAGACCATATGGCAGAGAGAATTAGTGAGCTTGAAGACAGAAATTGAGATTGATACAGGTAGAAGAGGAGAGAAAACTAAGGTCTAAAAAATAACGAAGGGGACTTCCCTGGTGGCGCAGTGGTTAAGAATCAGCCTGCCAATTCAGGGTACACGGGTTTGAGCCCTGGTCCGGGAAGATTTCCACATGCCATGGAGCAACTAAGCCCATACGCCACAACTATGGAATCTGCACGCTAGAGCCCACAAGCCACAACTACTTACCCCTCGTGCCACAACTACTGAAGCCTGTGCGCCTGGAGCTGGTGCTCCACGACAAGAGAAACCACTGCAACGAGAAGCCCACACAACACAACAAAGAGTAGCCCCTGCTCGCTGCAACTACAGAAAGCCTGCGTGCAGCAATGAAGACCCAATGCAGCCAAAAATAAATAAATAAAACAAATAAATTTATTAAAAAAATAATGAAGAAATGTTATGAGAAATATCCAACTCTATTAGGAAAGGCAACATAAGGATAATGGGTATTCCAGAAGGAGTAGAGAAGGAGAAGGTTGCAGAGTTTATTTAAAGAAATAATTGCTGAGAACTTCCCAAACCTGGGGAAGGAACCAGGTATACAAGTCCACTAAGCTAAGAGAACACCTAATTACCCCAATGCAAAAAGACCTCCTCAAAGAAACATTCTAGTAAAACTATCAAAAGTCAACGATAAAGAAAGAATTTTAAAGGAAACCAAGGGAAAAAAGATGGTAACCTACAAAAAAACCCAAAAAGCAAACAAACAAAACATTAGGCTGTCAGCAGATTTCTCAGCAGAAACTCTACATGCCAGGAGTAGAATAACTCAAAGCACTGAAAGATAGGGACTTCCCTGGTGGTCCAGTGGTTGGGACTCTGTGCTCCCAATGCAGGGGGCCTGGATTCGATCCCTGGTTAGGGAACTAGATCCTGCTAGCCTCAACTAAGAGCCTGCATGCCACAACTAAAGATCCCGTGTGCCACAACCAAGACCTGGTAAAGCTAAATAAATACATAAATAAATAAACATTTTTTTTAAAAAAATTGAAAGATAAAAACTGTCAGCAAAGAATACTCTATCCAGGGCTTCCCTGGTGGTGCAGTGGTTAAGAATACACCTGCCAATGCAAGGGACATGGGTTCAAGCCCTGGTCCAGGAAGATCCCACATGCTGTGCAGCAACTAAACCTGTGCGCCACAACTACTGAGCCTGTGTGCCTAGAGTCCATGATCCGCAACAAGAGAAGCCACCGCAATGAGAAGCCCAGGCACCGCACAAAGAGTAGTCCCTGCTCGCTGCAACTAGAGAAAGCCCACACGCAGCAACGAAGACCCAATACAGCCAAAATAAATAAATAAAATAAATTTATTTAAAAAAAAAAGAATACTCTATCCAGCAAAGTTATCCTTCAGATAAGAATAAAGCCTTTCTCAGACAAACAAAAGCTGAGGGAGTTCATCAACACTAGTTGTGCCTTACAAGAAATGTTGAAAAGAGCTCTTCCACCTGAAAGAAAAAGGCAAAAGTACACAAAACTTTGAGTTGATAAAGAGAGAGTCAGAATCAGAAAATTGTAACTCCATATCAGTATAGGTTGTTAAATAATTATAGCATAAAGTTTAAAGGGGAAAAAAGCAGTAAAAATAACTATAGCTACTTCAATTTGTTAACAAACTCACAACATAAAACAGGATAATTTGAGACAACAATAACATAAAAGGGGAAGAGAAAAAGAACATAACTCATATAGGCAAATGGACTATTTTATCTATGAGACATTTGATACAAACCTCATGGTAACTACAAAACTTAAGTCTAGGGCAGAGACACAAAACATATAAAAAGAGGAAGCTGAGAAAAACATCCTAGAAAACCATGAAAATAAAATGGCAGACAGAAATACACACAAAAAAAGAAACAACAGAGATACAGAGCAACCAGAAAATAAAAGATAAAATGGCAGGTACTAAGTTCTCATTTATCAATAATCACCCTAAATGTAAATTGACTGAATTCATGAATCAAAAGACACAAAGTAGCTGATGAATTAAAAAAACAAGACCCAATTATATGCTGCCTCCAGAAGACTCATCTCGGCTCTAAAGACATAAATAGGCTCAAAAGTGAAGGGATAAAAGATGATACTCCAAGCAAATAGCAGCCAAATAAAGCAGATGTAGCCGTACTCATATCAGACAAAATAGACTTCAAGCCAAAAAAGGCAACAAGAGACAAAGATGGATGTTATATAATGATAAAAGGGACAACTCATCAAGAAGACATAATGATTATTCATATATATGCACCTAACAGAGGAGCACAAAAAGATATAAAGCAATTATTAACAGATCTGAAGGAAGAAACTGACAGCAACACAATAATAGAGGAGGACTTTGATACTCCACTTACATCAATGGATAGATCATTCAGACAGAAAGTCAACAAGGAAACAGTGGCCTTAGATAAAACATTAGATTAGGGCTTCCCTGGTGGCACAGTGGTTGAGAGTTCGCCTGCTGATGCAGGGGACGCGGGTTCGTGCCCTGGTCCAGGAGGATCCCACGTGCCGCGGAGCGGCTGGGCCCGTGAGCCATGACTGCTGAGCCTGCGTGTCCGGAGCCTGTGCTCCGCAACGGGAGAAGCCACAACAGTGAGAGGCCCATGCACTGCAAAAAAGCAAAACAAACAAACAAAAAACATTAGATTAGATGGACTTAATAGAATTATAGAGAACATTCCAACCAAAAGCATCAGAATACAAGTTCTTCTCAAGTGCATATGGAAAATTCTCAAGGATAGACCATAAGTTGGAAAACAAAACAAGTCTCAATAAATTTAAGAAGATTGAAATCATATCAAGCATCTTTTCCTACCACAGTGGTTTGAAACTAGAAATCAACTACAAGAATAAAGCTGGAAAAATCACAAATGTGGAGACTAAACAACATGTTACTGAAAAACTATTGAGTCAACATAGAACCCAAAGGAGAAATAAAAAATATCTGAAAACAAATGAAAATGAAAACATGACATACCAAAATCTAAGGAATGCAGCAAAAGTGGTACTACAAGGAGAGTTTATAGCAATACAGGCTTACCTCAAGAAATAAGAAAAAATTCAAATAAACACTCTAACCTTACACCTAAAAGAACTAGAAAAAGAAGAGCAAACAAAGCCCAAAGTTAGTAGAGGGAAGGAAATACAAAAAGCAGAGCAGAAATAAATAAAATAGAAACTAAAAAGACAATTAAAAAAATCAATGAAACTAAGAGCTGGTTCTTTGAAAAGATAAATAAGATTGACAAACTTTTAGCTAGACTCACTAACAAAAAAAAAGAGAGAGAAGGTTCCAATAAATAAAGTCAGAAATAAAAGAGGAGAAATTGCAACTGATATCACAGAAATAAAAAAGAATTACAAGAGAATACCATGAACACCTATATGACAACAAACTGGACAACGTAGAAAAATGGATAAATTCTTAGAATCATACAACATTCCAAGACTGAATCATGAAGGAATAGAAAATCTGAACAGGCCAATCACTAGTAAAGAGATTGAAACAGTAATCAAAAATCTTCCAAAAAACAAAGTCCGGGACCAGACAGCTTCACAGGTGAATTCTCCCCCAAATTCAAAAAAGATACAAACCTATCCTTCTCAAACTCTTCCAAAAAATTGAAGAAGAGGGAACAGTTCCAAACTCATTTTACAAGGCCAACATTACTCTGATACCAAAAGCAAGCAAGGACAATAAGAAAATTACAGGCCAATATCCCTGATAAATATAGATTCAAAAATCCTCAACAAATTATTAGCAAACTGAGTATAACAATACACCAGAAGGTTTATATACTATGATCAAGTGGTATTTATTCCAGGGATGCAAGAATGGTTCAATATTCACAAATCAATCAATGTGATACACCACATTAACAAAATGAAGGATAAAAATTATATTATTATCTCAATAGATGCAGAAAAAGCATTTGACAAATTAAACCTGTTTTTCAAAGATTTCAATCTGATTCATGCACTATAAAGCCACTCGCCCTCACAATGGCCTGTAAGCCCAACTTCAGTAGGAGTTAAAGAATCTGGGATTTAGAGTCAGGAAGTAGTGATTTCATCCTGCCCTTCCAATTAGCTGATAGGTTGTGCCTGTTAGGCACTGAGATACAGAATTCAAAGATGTAGCTTCTGCCTTGAAAGCAAACACTAGCTGGAACCTGGGCAAAGAAAGATGACAGAAAAACACTTTTCCTCCAACAAGCATTCATTGAGCACCTACTGTGTGCCAGGTACTATTCTTCACAGCATGGAATCATGGTCAAACGTACAGACTCTGGAATCAGCCTCCCTGAGTTCAAATCCCAGCTCTGCCATTTACTAGCTGTATGACCTCGGACAATGTATTTTACCTCTTGGTGCTTCACTCTCCTAATCTATAAAAGGGCGATAACCGGAATTTCCTGGCAGTCCTGTGGTTAGGACTCTGCGCTTTCACTGTCGAGGGCACAGGTTCCATCCCTGGACAGGGAACTAAGAACCTGCCAGCTGAATGGTGCAGTCAAATATAAAAAAATATTTTAATAAAATAAAAATAACAAATGGGCGATAATAATAGTACTTAACTCAGAGCATTATTATTACAACAAAATGAGTGCCCAATTGTAAAGCACTTAAGGCAATGCCTTGCACATTGGAAATTATATATAAGTTTTTGTTAAATAAATAAAAATAGGCACTGGGAAGCAAAGCTGTAGCTATAATTGTCTTAAAATTTGTCAGGACCTTGGCATGGAAAAAAAAATAAGTTATTTTATTTTATCTTTTTTTTTTTTTTTTTTTTTGCGGTACGCGGGCCTCTCACTGTTGCGGCCTCTCCCGTTGCGGAGCACAGGCTCTGGACGCACAGGCTCAGCAGCCATGGCTCACAGGCCCAGCCGCTCCACGGCATGTGGGATCCTCCCGGACCGGGGCACGAACCCACGTCCCCTGCATCGGCAGGCGGACTCTCAACCACTGAGCCACCAGGGAAGTCCTATCATTATTTTTTTAATAAACAACTCTTTTTAAAATTAATTAATTTATTTTGGCTATGCTGGGTCTTAGTTGCAGCATGCAGGATCTTTAGTTGCGGCATGAGGACTTCTTAGGTGTGGCATGCGGACTCTTGGTTGTGGCATGCAAACTCATAGTTGCAGTATGCATGGGGGATCTAGTTCCCCGACCAGAGATTGAACCCAGGCCCCCTGCATTGGGAGCGTGGTGTCTTACCCACTGGACCACCAGGGAAGTCCCACGTTACTTTATTTAACACTTTCCTATATTGAGAGGATGATTATGAAGAAAAACAGTAGTTTAAAAGTCAGTTTTATAAATTCATTCATCTGCTCCACAAATATCCATGGAGTCCTGCTCTGAGACAGGCACTGTTCTGTACAGTAAACAAAGTGCCTCAAAGAACTTAGAGCCCAGTGGGAAAGACAACATGGAACAAACATGCAAATAGCCATAAACTTACAACTGAAATTTGTGCCAGGAGGGACAAGGCAGAGTCCAAAGAAAATTATAAAAGAAAGACTTAACCTAGATTAGGAAGCCTGGGGATGAGTCCTAGCAAGTGCTATTTAAGCTGAAATCTAAAAGATGAGGCTTAGAGGAGAAAAAAGGAATGTAGAAGGGAAAGGGGGAAATGTTCCAGGAAAGGGCACTGCAAATGTGAAGGCCTTGAATGTTAGAGGAATTTGGGGGTGCTCAAAGAAAGGAGGGAAGCTTGGGCGTTGGGAAACAGTGAGAGAAGAGTACGCTGAGACATGAAAACTGACACTTAGGCAGGAGCCACAGGATGCAGCGCCTTTTACCTGTACTAAGGATGTTTGGAGCAATAGAAAGGCATTAGAAATGATGCACAGGGTGCTGACATGATCATATTTGCACGCCAAAACATTGCTCTGAAGATATGAAGAATCAAAGTGTAACAAACCTACCATATTCTATTTTCTATAAATTTTCACATTAAGTTAAAGTAACTAGGAATATTGTAGATGTAACAACAGAGGTAAAAGTAATTGTTCAGCTTCTCCATTCAAAGATGCAAGTCCTAATCTTTTTTAAAATTAATTAATTAATTAATTAATTAATTAATTTTTAGCTGCATTGGGTCTTCGTTGCTGCACACGGGCTTTCTCTCTAATTGCAGCAAGAGGGGATACTCTTCCTTGTGGTGTGCGGGCTTCTCATTGCAGTGGCTTCTCTTTGTTGCACAGCATGGGCTCTAGGCACATGGGCTTCAGTAGTTGTGGCACATAGGCTCAGTAGTTGTGGAGCATGGGTTTAGCTGTTCTGTGGCATGTGGGATCTTCCCAGATCAGGGCTCGAACCCATGTCCCCTGCACTGGCAATTGGATTCCTCACCACTGTGCCACGAGGGAAATCCCGCAAGTCCTAATCTTGATTAAATATATTTACTTGTTATATTGAGAGCATACTAATAATTATATGGCAAAATAAGAATTTGACGTTCAGAATGTTAACAAATTTGTATTATTTTGGTTGGCTCAAAATGCCAAGCAAGTGTTATCATTTTATTTTTTTGTATAAATTTATTTATTTTATTTATTTCATTTTTGGCTGTGTTGGATCTTGGTTGCTGCAGGCAGGCTTTTCTCTGGTTGTGGAGAGCGGGGCTACTCTTCGCTGTGGTGTACAGGCTTCTCATTGTGGTGGCTTCTCTTGTTGGGATCAGGGGCTCTAGGTGCACGGGCTTCAGTAGTTGTGGCACAGGGCTCAGCAGTTGTGGCTCATGGGTTCTAGAGTGCAGGCTCAGTAGTTGTGGCGCATGGGCTTAGTTGCTCCGCGGCATGTGGGATCCTCCTGGACCAGGGCTTGAACCCATGTCTCCTGCGTTGGCAGGGGGATTCTTAACCACTGCGCCTTCAGGGAAGCCCCTCGTTTTATTTTTTTATTTCTTTTTTTTTTTTTTGGCCGCAACACTTGCAGGATCTTAGTTACCCAACCAGGGATTGAACCCTGGACCTCAGCAGTGAAAGTGTGGAGTTCTAACCACTGGGCTTCCAGGGAATTCCCCAAGTGTTGTCATTTTAATCTGATTTAGGTAAGTGAGCAGTAGGAAGAAATGAAAGTAGGATATAAAAGTAGGAATGATTATACATTCTATATTTGACAGAGAATTTTATTTACCTAAAAATTGTGAAAAAAATGGCAAGTCATTTTACTTTCAAAATTTTCTCAACTTCTGATAAGATCACCAAAGAAATCTACTCAGTCAAGCTGAGTTTAATAATTTTACTGCAGCAGAGGAGAGGCCACCTTGACTTAACTGTGACTCAGGAGCGAGGGTGCAGATTAGGGTAGGACTACTGAGGATCAAGAGTTTGAAGGCTTAGAGTTGTGGTTTAAAGATGGTCCTTCAAGGCAGAGACTTGTTTGGAACTGGGCCAAGTTTATGACAGCAAAGTGAAGATTTCTGAGTAGTTTTTGATAAACAAACTGGTGTCAGAGAAGCAAGCTCTTTGTCCAGGTGAGCAAGCTGTTATTTTAATAGGATAGCTATTTCTGTGGGTGATCTGCCCAGATACACTGCTTGCTCGACATATCCTAAGGTAAGCAGTGAAGTTATTAATTCTTTGCAGTCCTATCTTCCTAGATAAGAATTGCATGGAACAAAGAATTAAGGCAAGTAGTCTCTATTTTCACTTTCCTTTCAAAAATTCTCCTTTTAAAATCCAGGGACTTCCCTGGCGGTCCAGTGGTTAAGACTCTGTGCTTCCAATGCAGGGGGCGCAGGTTCAATCCCTGGGCAGGGAGCTAAGATCCCACAGGCTGCGTGGCACAGCCAATAAATAAATAAATAAATAAAATCCACTAACACAAGAGATCAACGGGATGTGGTTCAGAAAAATAACTGCAGCAAGTATAATAAAGGATTAATATCTTAATATATAAAGGACAATTTAATATTAAATATATATGCTGCTACATGTTGTTCACATAATCTTTAAATGTGAAGACTCAAATAGGTTAAAATTAAAAGCATGAAAAAAGTTATACCATGCAAATACTAGTTATAAGAAAGCTGGATTGGCTGTGTATATCAGACAGGCAGACTTCACAACAAGGAATATTAGTAGAGAGACAGATATATTTCATATGATAAAAGGATTCAAGAAGACATTAACAGTCCTAAATATATATGCACTTAATAATAGAGTTTCAGGACTTCCCTGGTTGTGCAGTGGTTGAGAATCCGCCTGCCAATGCAGGGGACACAGGTTTGAGCCCTGGTCTGGGAAGATCCCACATGCCGCGGAACAGCTAAGCCCGTGCATCACAACTATTGAGCCTGCGCTCTAGAGCCCGTGACCCACAACTACTGAGCCCACGTGCCACGACTACTGAAGCCCACGCGCCTAGAGCCCGTGCTCCGCAATGAGAAGCCACCGCAATGAGAAGCCTGCGCACTGCAACGAAGAGTAGTCCCTGCTTGCTGCAACCAGAGAAAGCCCACACGCAGCAAGGAAGACCCAACGTAGCCAATAAATAAATAAATAAATAAAATTAAAAAAAAATAATAGAGCTTCAAAACAGACTGTTACATGGGAACAAAAGTGACAAAACTGAGAGAATATGGCTATTTCTCAATTATTGTTGGCTATTGTTTTCAATTATTTTTTCACCCCCTCCTAGTAACTAATAGAAAAATAGATAGGGAATTCCCTGGTGGTGCAGTGGTTAGGATTCTACGCTCTCACTGCCAAGGGCCTGGGTTCAATCCCTGGTCGGGGAACTTAGATCTCACAAGCCCTGTAGCAGCCAAAAAAGAAAGAAAAATAGATAGAAAGCAAGCAAACAGAACAAGATATAGAAAACAAAGAAAGAATGACAATGAGTCCTTCCTTGCCCTCAATCCCTAGAGCTCATCAATCACAATGTCTTCGTGATACAACCTCTACACTTCTTAAATCTGTTCCCTCATCCCCATTTCCACGAGTTGGACATGAACTGACCTCTTTCCCCCATTAGTTAGCAGCAACCTAATTTCCCGTTGGTAATCAGGATCAACTTCCCAGCCATTTGTGTGGCCCCTGTTTCTCTGCTTGTTGTTTAAGTAGCATGAGAAACCCAAAATTGTAGGAGGGAGTGTCTGCTCCTAAATGAACAGAACTGTCAGTGCTCACTAGTGGAACATTCTTTTCACTGGACACTGGGACCTCCAAACCCTCTGAGCCCAATGATTATAGAATGGAAAGAAAACTTTCCTTAAGTGGATTATTATTTTTGAAAGCAGAAGGCCATACAATGGAATATTATTCAGCCATAAAAAGGAATGAAGTATTGGTACATGCTATAACATGGATGAACCTTGAAAGCATCATGCTAAATGAAAGGAACCAGATGCAAAATGCCACATATTGCATTTCATTCATTCATACGAAATAACCAGAATAGGCAAATAAATCCATGGAGGCAGGAAGTAGATTAGTGGTTACCTAGGGCTCAGGGGAGGGGAATGGAGAGGACTGCTAAGGGTATGGGGTTGCTTTTGGAGGTGATGAGCATGTTCTGGAATTAGATAGTGGTTATGCTTGCACAACTTTGTGAAAACACTGAATCACCGAATTGTACACATTATATGTGTATGTGAATTATACCTCAATTTTTAAAAAGCAAGGGGGAGAAGTGAATAGGACCTTTCTGAACCTCCTCCACTTGGTTCCTGGGCTCATGTATTTAGCTGTGCACGAGATGTCACCATATATTTCTAATGGTTTAAGTCACATATTCATCGTGTACAACAGCACCCCAATCCTGTAAGGTAATTTTCTTTTAGCTGATGTAGTCACTGAGCCATTCTACCACTTTGTCAAGCCAGACGCTTCTGGGTTTCTGGGGCTTGCGATAACGCTAGTGAATTCTGTGAGTAAATTCCATTTCATTATGTCCTTCCCTGTAAACAAATTCCTCGGTCTGAGGTGATGTGTTTAGAATATGAATGAATGGAATATGAACTGCAATGAATGAGGCCTGCTTAGTGCCAGTAGAAGCATTTTAGGCAGGAAAGGCAAATCCGTATCTGGAGCATGTTTCTATTCCCGAGAGGACAAGTAGCTGCTCCTTCCATGATGGAAAGTGTCCAATGTATCAGTTTGCCTCCAAATGGCTCACTGGTTCCCTGGGGGACGGTGTGTTCAATCAGGGGCTCAGCATGGCCTTGACTCTTAACACGTGAGGACCTGGCAGAGGCAGAAGCCAGATAAGCCTCAGTGAAGAAAAGTCCATGCACAGCCTCCTTTCCTGTTGCCATGTCACTTTATAAATGGGCCTGTTAAGCAAGTACCAGGCAGCTGGGGAAATAGGTTGCCTGTTACCATAGGACAGAATGTACTGTCCATCCGATTATTGAGAGGCTATTCTGCAGCAGATGCCCTCTGATGAGCATTGATATGGGTTACAGATTTGTCATACATGCCCATTCTGAGAGGTCCCCCACATAACTTTTCCCCCAGACTTCACCAATTTTCCAACCTTGTTCTTCCTAAGGTTCCATTCAGCAGGTCAACCCATTAGCCACTGTCCATGAATCAACACTGCTTCATACATAGGATACTTATGCATCCATTTCCAAAATCAATAACCAGATACACTGGCTCTTCAGCCACTCTGCCACTTGCTTAATAGGTTTATCAAACCAGATATGGCATTTTCTACATATGTTCTGGTAGTTAACGTTGGTTTTGGTCTGTCTGGACTAGTTTATAGCTGCTACAGAGATAAATGAAGCAGTACTTTCTGTGTCTGCTTCACATTTAATTACAACCAAGAATTTGCTCTTGTAAAGGCTGTGAAGTGTTAGAGTATAAGGAACTAAAAACGATTTAGAGGATTGATTCTCCCCTGTTCCTAGTGGCAGGCTATAATGACTTTGGCTTCATCACTGTCATTTGGTATCATCTCTGAGTAGGGCTATAAAATACTTCTGGTTGGAGTCAGCATATTGTACAAACCAATTGGTAAACCAGGACCCTACTTTCTTTCCTTCTGTTCACTCCTCATAAGGCCATATGTGTGGACTGAGGGAAAGCCAGTGCAGAAAGGAGCAGGTATGAGAGAATGCTGGGCTACTTGCTTATATGTTTTAATTATGCCTTCAAGACCTGCGTGGACTAGTAATGTACATACTATTTGCACTTAACTGTGAAATGCTGCTGCACCAGTCCAATCACGGAGCTTTGTGAATCAGATAACTCTGTACTCCTGGGCAGCTCAGGTTGCATAGTCAATTCGTGTCCTCAGAACAGGGCCCAGTAGCAACCTAGGAGCTTCTTCTCTAATGGAGAACACGTGTTAGCAAAGGAGGACATGGTGCTAGGGGCTTTGCTAGGATTCTCCTAAAAGATGTTTGTGAGAGGCTACAGATAGCACTGAAACTCCCTGTATCACTGGGCTTGCAGGGCCACTAGGCCTGAGGGGCAGGGCAGCTTGCACCACAGCCTGGGCCTGCTGGGGAACTTTCTCTTGCCTGGGGCCTCACAGAGATCTGGAGTCCTGTGAGTTATGATATAAGCTGCTTAGGACAGCACATCCAGAGACCTATCAAATATCATGCCTCTTTGTGGTGGTGTCCAAGCTCATACTGCTTGCTGCACGACAGGCCAATAAATGGAGAGAGGAGGTGTTGGGGCAAGGAATAGCAACTTTATTTAGAAAGCCAGCAGACCGAGAAGATGGTGAACTACAGTCCCAAAGAAACATCTTACCCAAGTTAGAATTCAGACTTCTTTTATATTAAAAGGGGAGGGAGTATGGCTGGTTGTTGCAGACTTCTTGGTGCAGACCAGACCCCGGAAGGTACGTGATAATCCTTTGTTCTTGCAGCTATCCACATAGGTCTGGTCACCATGTTCCTGTAAACCTCCAACAAGACAAATGTTATTCTGTTCTGCAACTTTTTATCTCCATATAAATGAAAAGTATTATACCTTTAAAGGTCAAGCCTGGGAGGCAGAGTCTTGAAAATGGGCTATCATGTACATTTCAGGTTATAGGCAACATTCTTTTAGACAAAGGTGCAGAGCCAGCATGACTAAGCACAGGCAACAGAGCACAAAAGTTAGAGGTAAAGGAATAGATCCAGTATGGAGTCAGGTTTGTTCTTCTCTGTAACTTGTGCAATTTGCACCAGACTACTACCAGGCCCTCAAAACGTAACGAATGTCGCTGGCCCTTGAATTTTTTAAAAGGTTTATTTCACATCCTCTGGTGTGCATGTGCTTTATTAAGTCTTAGAGAATGCTTATTATTTTCTACTTGTCAGGTCCAATTAACATATCATCAAGAAAATGGACCAGTGTTCTCTAGGATGTCAATATGACAAATTTCACTCTATAACAGAAAGCAAAACACTTGAAAGCAGATGTCTAAGCTACAACCAAGTATACACATTGTTACTGGTCGATGTCATAGAAGTTGAAAGAATTAAGATCAGGAGGCTAGAGGGCAGCCAGGTGCTCAGTTAGCCCACAAGGGAACCTAGACAAGGCCTCAGACAGGCTATACTAGGTCTTATGCCTGTCTGGCAAAAGCCTGTGGGGATCCTAATGACTGAGAGATACACTTGGAATTTTCCACTCATCCTATAACACTATACTATCCAGTAAGGAACATATGGCCAAATAGCCACATGAACTATTTAAGTTTAAATTAATTAAAATTAAAGAGTTAAAAATTCAGTTCCTCAATAGTTATATGTGGCTAGCACCTACACTGTCAGTCAGATACAGAACTACTGAACAGTACTGCTATAAAGTCAGAGTTGGAGTAGCCAGTGATATCTCCCTAATTAGCTAACCGACAAGGTTCCTATAGGCCTATCAAGACAACCCATGCACCTATGGTCAATTAATCTATGACAAAGGAGGCAAGAATGTACAATGGAGAATGGAGTCTCTTCAATAAGTAGTGCTGGGAAAACTGGACAGCTTCATGGAAAAGAATAAAATTAGAACATTCTCTAATACCATATACAAAAATAAACTCAAAATGGATCAAAGGCCTGGATATAAGGCCGGACATAGAACACTCTTTGACATAAATCACAGCAATAGCTTCTTTGATCCACCTCCTAGAGTAATAAAAACAAAAATAAACAAATGAGACCTAATTAAACTTAAAAGCCTCTGCACAGCAAAGGAAACCATAAACAAAATGAAAAGACAACCCACAGAATGGGAGAAAATATTTTCAAATGAAGCGACCAACAAGGGATTAATCTCCAAAATATACAGACAGCTCATGCAGCTTTTTGTCAAAAAAAAAAAAAAAAAAGCAAAAACTAGGCAGAAGATCTAAATAGACATTTCTCCAAAGAAGACATACTGATGGCCAAAAAGCACATGAAAAGATGCTCAATATCACTAATTATCAGAGAAATGCAAATCAAAACTACAGTGAGGTATCACCTCACACCAGTCAGAATGGCCATCATCAAAAAGTCTACAAACAATAAATGCTGGAGAGGGTGTGAAGAAAAGGGAACATTCCTACACTGCTGGTGGGAACGTAAACTGGTACAACCACTATGGAGAACAGTAAGGTGAGTCCTTGAAAAACTAAAAATAGAAATACCATATGACTCAGCAATCCCATTCCTGGGCATACATCCAGAGAAAACCATAATTCAAGAAGATACACACACCCCTGGGACTTCCCTGGTGGTCCAGTGAACAAGACTCCGTGCTCCCAGGGCAGGGGCACAGGTTTGATCTGTGGTTGGGGAACTAGATTCCACATGCACACCGCAATTAAAAAAAGATCCCATGTGCCACAACTAAAGATCCTGCATGCCACAACTAAGACCCAGTTCAGCCAAAATAAATACATAAATAAATAAATAAATAAATAAATAAACATTACACAAAAAGATAAATGCACCCCAATGTTCACTGCAGCATTATTTACAATAGCCAAGAAATGGAAGCAACCTAAATGTCCAGTGACAGAGGAACAGAAAAAGAAAATGTGGTACATATACACAATAGAATATTACTCAGCCATAAAAAAGAACTCTTCCAAAAAACTGCAGAGGAAGGAACACTCCCAAACTTGTTCTATGAGGCCACCATCACCCCAGTACCAAAACCAAATAAAGATATTACAAAAATAGAAAATTATAGACCAATATCACTGATGAACATAGATGCAAAAATCCTCAACAAAATACTACCAAACAGAATCCAGCAACACATTAAAAGGATCATACACCATGATCAAGTAGGATTTATCCCAAGGATACAAGGATTCTTCAATATATGCAAATCAATCAATGTGATACACCATATTAACAAACTGAAGAATAAAAACCATATGAACATCTAGACAGAAGCAGAAAAAGCTTTTGACAAAATTCAACACCTATTTACGATAAAAACTCTCCAGAAAGTGAGCATAGAGGGAATATACCTCAACATAATAAAGGCCATATATGACAAACCCACAACAAACATTATTCTCAATGGTGAAAACTGAAAGCACTTCCTCTAAGATCAGGAACAAAACAAGGATGTCCACTCTTGCCACCATTATTCAACATAATTTTCAAGGTCTTAGCCACAGCAATCAGAGAAGAAAAAGAAATAAAAGGAATCCAAATAGGAAAAGAAGTAAAACTGTCACTGTTTGCAGATGACATGATACTATACATAGAAAATCCTAAAGATGCCACCAGAAAACTACTAGAACTAATCAATGAATTTGGTAAGGTTGCAGGATACAAAATTAATGCACAGAAATCTCTTGCATTCCTATACACTAACAGCAAAAGATCAGAAAGAGAAATTAAGGAAACAATCCCATTCACCACTGCAACAAAAAGAATAAAATCCCTTGGAATAAATCTACCTAAGGAGGTAAAAGATCTGTACTCAGAAAACTATAAGACACTGATGAAAGGTATCAAAGATGACACCAACAGATGGAAAGATATATCATGTTGCTGGATTGGAAGAATCAATGATGTGAAACTGACTATAGTACACAAGGCAATCTACAGATTCAATGCAATCCCTATCAAATTACCAATGGCATTTTTCACTGAACTAGAACAAAAAATCTTAAAATTTGTATAAAGACACAAAAGACCCTGAATAGCCAAAGCAATCTTGAGAAAAAAAACAAAACAAAACTGGAGCTGGAGGAATCAGACCCCTTGACTTCAGACTATACGACAAAGCTACAGTAATCAAGATAATATGGTACTGGCACAAAAACAGAAATATAGATCAATGGAACAGGATAGAAAGCCCAGAGATAAACCTATGCACCTATGGTCAACTAATCTGACAAAGGAGTCAAGAATATACAGTGGAGTAAAGACAGTCTCATCAATAAGTGGTGCTGAGAAAACTGGACAGCTACACAAAAAAGAGTGAAATCAGAACACTTCCTAACACCATACACAAAACTCCAAATGGATTAAGGACCTAAATTTAAGACCGGACACTATAAAACTCTTAGAGGAAAACAGGAAGAACACTCTTTGACATAAATCACAGCAAGATATTTATTGACCCACTTCCTAGAGTAAATAAAATAAAAACAAAAATAAACAAATGGGACCTAATGAAACTTAAAAGCTTTTGCACAGCAAAGGAAAGCATAAACAAGACAAAAAGACAACCCTCAGAAAGGGAGAAAATATTTGCAAAAGAATCAACAGACAAAGGATTAATCTCCAGAATATACAAACAGCACATGCAGCTCAATATCAAAAAAACAAACACCCCAATCCAAAAATGGGCAGAAGACCTAGACATTTCGCCAAAGAAGACATACCGATGGCCAAGAGGCACATGAAAAGATGCTCAACCACTAATTAGAGAAATGCAAATCAAACCCACAATGAGGTATCACCCCACACCAGTTAGAATGGGCATCATCATAAAATCTACAAACAATAAACGCTTGACAGGGTGTGGAGAAAAGGGAACACTCTTGCACTGTTGGTGGGAATGTAAATTTCCCCAAGCCACTATGGAAAACAGTATGGAGGTTCCTTAAAAAACTAAAAATAGAATTACCATATGACCCAGCAATCCCACTACTGGGCATATAGCCAGAGAAAACCATAATTCGAAAGACACATGCACCCCAATGTTCACTGCAGCACTATTTACAATAGCTAGGTCATAGAACCAACCTAAATAACCATTGACAGATGAATGGATAAAGAAGATGTGGTACATATACACAAAGGAATATTACTCAGCTATAAAAAGGAACAAAACTGGGTCATTTAGAGATGTGGGTGGACCTAGAGACTGTCGTACAGAGTGAAGTAAGTCAGAAGTAAAACAAATATCATATATTAACGCATATATATGGAATCTAGAAAAATGGTACAGATGAGCTGGTTTGCAAGGCAGAAATAGAGACAAAGATGTAGAGAACAAACGTATGGACACCAAGGGGGAAAGGGGTGGGGTGGGATGAATTGGGAGATTGGGATTGACATATATACACTAATATGTATAAAATAGATGACTAATGAGAACCTGCTGTATAGCACAGGGAACTCTACTCAACATTCTGAAATAATCTGTATGGGAAAAGAAACTGAAAAAGAATGGATATATGTATATGTATAACTGAATCTCTTTGCTGTACACCTGAAACTAACACAACGTTGTAAATCAACTATACTCCAATAAAATTATTTTTTGAGAAAGTTAAAGTAAAAAAAGGTGTATCGGGCTTCCCTGGTGGCGCAGTGGTTGAGAATCTGCCTGCTAATGCAGGGACACGGGTTCGAGCCCTGGTCTGGGAGGATCCCACATGCTGCGGAGCAACTAGGCCCACGAGCCACAAGTACTGAGCCTGCACGTCTGGAGCCTGTACTCCGCAACAAGAGAGGCCGCGATAGTGAGAGGCCCGCACACCGTAATGAAGAGTGGCCCCTGCTTGCCACGACTAGAGAAAGTCCTCGCACAGAAACGAAGACCAAACACAGCAAAAATAAATAAATTAATTAACTCCTACCCCCAACATCTAAAAAAACATTAGGTGAATCATTATTCAGACATGCTGATTTCTTAAAAAAAAAAAAAAAAAGGTGTATCAAAGCAGATAGGCAATCCCTACACAGTTTCTGCTGGTAACTTAGTCTTGGTTTTGGCTGTCCAGATTATGCCTGTTTGTAGCTGCTACACAGGTGAATGAACCAGTCCTCTCTCTCTCTGCTTCATATTTAATTACACTCAAGAATTTATTTTGCTCATAAAAGTGCTGTGGGGTTCTGCACTATTAGTAACTCAAAGGCTATTTAAAAGAGTTATTCTTTTTAGTGGTAGGATATAATGAGGTTGGTTGCAATAAGAATTCAGTTTTTACTAGTCACATGCCATACCACAAGTACCTCAATATTTATTTTTGAATAACCTCACTTTTAAACATGTTCTGACGCTTAAACATTTTCTGATTCAACAAGCGCTTCACATAAGTGCTACATGATGGATTCTTATATTTGTGGCTGTATTTCATGTCCTTGTTAATGTGCTAGTTTTTAATTAACATATCAGTTCTTTCATCTGTCTGTAGAGGAAGCAGAGAGGAGAGTGAAGAGCTCTGGAGTCAAGTCAGAGCTGGGCTTGAATCCTGGTTCTATTACTCACTTAACACAAGTTATCTAACCTTTTTAAGCCCAAATGTTCACTCCTCAATAGTCATTTACTTAGTCATAAAATAAATAATTACTAAGAAAATAGGGATTTCCCTGGTGAAGCAGTGGTTAAGAATCTGCCTGCCAATGCAGGGGACACAGGTTCAAGCCCTTGTCCAGGAAGATCCCACATGCCACAGAGCAAGTAAGCCTGTGTGTCACAACTACTGAGCCTGTGCTCTAGAATCCGCGAGCCACAAGTACTGAACCTGCGTGCCACAACTACTGAAGCCTGCGCACCTAGAGCCCATGCTCTGCAACAAGAGAAGCCACCTCAACGAGAAGCCCGTGCACTGCAACAAAGAGTAGCTTCCGCTCGCTGCAACTAGAGAAAGCCCGTATGCAGCAACGAAGACCCAAGGCATCCAAAAATAAAAATAAATTAAAAAAGAAAATAAGCTAGGAATTGGGTACACAATGATGAAGAAAACAAGTGTTTTCCTGTTTCACACTGGGGATAATGATATCTGCATCTCTAGGTGGTGTGTGTATTAAATAAGATAATATGAACGATAGATCGGCAGAGCACTTGACAAATCCTCAAAAAGTGAGGATCTCCTATGTACCTACAGACACTTGAGCAACTTTTATGTGCTGGCCTGTGCTGTCCAATTAGTGGCCGCAAGTGGCTATTAAGAATCTGAAATGCGGCTTCCTTGGTGGTGCAGTGGTTGAGAATCCGCCTGCCAATGTAGGGGACATGGGTTCTAGTCCTGGCCCAGGAAGACCCTACATGCCGCGGAGCAACTAAGTCTGTGTGCCACAACTACTGAGCCTGCACTCTAGAGCTCATGTGCCACAACTACTGAGCCCACGTGCCACAACTACTGAAGCCAGCGTGCCTAGAGCCTGCGCTCCGCAACAAGAGAAGCCACTGCAATGAGAAGCCCATGCACCACAACAAAGAGTAGCCCCTGCTCTCCACAACCAGAGAAAGCCCATGCACAGCAACAAAGACCCAACACAGCCAAAAAAAAAAAAAAAAAAAGAACCTGAAATGCTAATCTAAAATAGGATGCGCTGTACATGTAAAATACACACCAGAATTCAAAATCTCAGTACCAAGAAAAGAAAAAAAAAGATGTAAAAATATCTCATTAATAATTTTTATATCAATACATGATGACAATATCTTTTTTTTTTTGGCTACACCATGCAGCATGTGGGATCTTCGTTACCTGACCAGGGATCAAACCCATGCCCTCTGCATTGGAAGTATGGAGTCTTAACCACTGGACCACCAGGGAAGTCCCCTGACAATACATTTTAAATATATTGACTTAGATAAAATATATTATTAAAATTAATTTCACCAGTTTCTTTTTAATGTGACAACTGGAAAAAATTTTTAAATTTTTAAAATTTATTTATTTATTATTATTATTATTTTTGTTTTGCAGTACACGGGCCTCTCACTGTTGTGGCCTCTCCCGTTGTGGAGCACAGGCTCCAGACGCGCAGGCTCAGCGGCCATGGCTCACTGGCCCAGCCGCTCCGCGGCATGTGGGATCTTCCTGGACCGGAGCATGAACCCGTGTCCCCTGCATCGGCAGGCGGACTCTCAACCACTGCGCCACCAGGGAAGCCCTATTTTTATTTTTGGATGCGTTGGGTCTTCGTTGCTGTGTGCAGGCCTTCTCTAGTTGTGGAGAGCAGGGGCTACTCTTCATTGCGGTGTGTGGGCTTCTCATTGCTGTGGCTTGTCTTGTTGCGGAGCACGGGCTCTCAGGGAAGGGGCTCCAGTTGTTGTGGCATGCAGGCTCAGCAGTGGTGGCTCGTGGGCTCTAGAGTGCAGGCTGAGTAGTTGTGGCGCATGGGCTTTGTTGCTCCATGGCATGTGGGATATTCCCGGACCATGGATTGAACCCGTGTCCCCAGCACTGGCAGGCAGATTCTTAACCACTGCACCACCAGGGAAGTCCCAACAACTAGAAAATTTAACATTACATATGTGGCTCACATTTCATTTCTACTGGACAGCACTGTGCTAGACAATAGGCACTATAAGACAAATATAACTAATTCAGGGTCCCTGCACTCAAGGAGCTCCTAATTTCTCCAGGAATTGAGAGTAATTGTAATATAATACAATAAGCACTCCTACAGCAGAAGAAAACTCAGCAAGCTGGTACTGTACAAAGAAAGAAGCAATGGGAGAGAATGGCATGGAAAGCAGTGCAGAAAGAGGTCTAACCCTAAAAGAAAACTGACTTTAGGGAATGGCATTTAATGAGGTTCTTTGCAGCCCCATGGATGATTTGACTGATGCTAGCAGAGTTTCCAAAGCCCCTTCAATACCAGTGGAATTTAGACACAGTGGCTATATGTGAAGTGCACACAGTGTGGTAATAGTACTGCCCAACTGCAGCAATTCCATGCGACTGGATCATTGAAAGGGTTCCTGTGACTTCGCAGGATATACTTAAGTAATTTTAAAATAAAGGTATGTAGTACAGCATAAGAAAAAAAGCATAGACAGCCATAGAGAAAGCTGAGGCTTCTGGACACAGCTCCCAGGGCCCTTTCTTAGTCTTTGGACTATGAACCACCAAGACAGGAGTGAGATACTGCAGTATCAGGGATGCCGAGGCACAAGTCTACCCAGGGGTCTTTTACACTCTGCACCAGGTAGCTAAAACCCGTCTAGGCAACTGGTTAACCAGGTGTATCACTGTCTACCCTTATCTCGGCCAAGGAGCCTGACTTCCAGGCTTCCCCAGAATAAGCATAGAGCTACTCGAATCAAACAGAAAGTTCACATGTCCATTCAGGCCTTCCATTCCCATATGAAGAAGGAACAATTTAGGATTTAATTTAGGAAAAGACTGTTAGGCAGCTTCCAGGATGGTCCCTAGTGATCCCTACCCCTTCATATTTATACCCTCGGATTACCCCCTCGAGTGTAGGCTGGACCTTCGTGACTCACTGCTAACAAACAGAATATAGCACAAATGATAGGAAGTCACTTCTGAGATCGTCACAAAAAGACTGTGACCTGCCTCTTTCTCACACTCATGTTCTATCACTTTGAGGAAAGTCAGCTGCCTTATGAAGAGACCTGCACCGCAAAGAACTGAAAGAGGCTCCAGGCCAATGCCTGTATGGAACTGAAGCCCTCAGTCTAACAGTTTGAGAAGCCTGAATCCTGCCAAGAATCACATGAGTGAACCTGGAAGTGGATCCTTCCAAGTCAAGCCTTCAGATAAGAACACGATCCCAGCCAACACCTTGACTGCAGCCTTATGACAGACCTTGAAGAGGAGCACCCAGTCAAGCCACATCAGACTTCTGACCCACAGGAACTGTGACATAGTAAGTGCTTGTTGTTTCAAGCCCTAAACTATGACAATAACGGATACAGGGATCTAACAATGAGCTTCATTCTGCAACAGGAGAAGCACATGATGATAGTATATTCCAAATATACGAAGTTGGTAGGTGGTACTAAGTCAGAAATGAAGAAAAGGGAGGCAGTAAGCAAAGTTAAGGTCACACTGACACAGGAAGAAGTTACGACAGAAAAAGCACAAGGCCACTAGAAATTTTAAGTGCAAAGCCAAATACAAGTGGAAGCTGAAGGGCAGTCTGTGTGAGTCCTGTGCTGGGATTACTTAGAACACATATGCTGGAAAATTATTCCAGTACTTCTATTCATGGAGAAAGGGCAGGTGTTGATATACATCATGTAATGGAAATGCTCCTTGGTAACTGTACTGTAATTGTTGATTTTAGTATTTGGGGTCAAATTATAAGTTGTTTGATGATTATATTAATTCTTAGGTAAACTTAAAAGCTGTTTGACCTTAAGTTAATTTTCTGTAGCTCAATGTTCTCATATGTATAAAACAAGGACAATGTAACTTCCTGGTTTACTGTGAATATTAACTTATCATTAATGAGAGGAAATGAGTAAGGGTTAATTAATAAAGGGTGTACTTGAATCTGAAGAGAAAAATTAACTATCCACACATTTTGTTTCCTACAAGATCCTTTGAAGCATCTAAAAGGAACTGAACTGAGTTAAGATAATTCTCACCAAGCCTAACTTGATATTTTGCTCAGGCCACGCAACCATGAGTAAGTATAGGATTTACATTTGATATTTTGATGTCCTAAAAATAGAGTTTGGACCCCAAGAAATTATAGTATTACAAGGTAGGAGCCACATTTTGGATATGTAGTTCAAAGCAAGCAGAGCATGCAAATTCCCAGTGACCAATGGAATGTAACATACCTAAAATGCAGCTGTGATGGCAGCAGTTCACTGATCACTGGGTCCCCACAATTTCAACAGCCTGGAATCTCAAGCAAACCATCAACTTGGAGTTGATCAACAGAGAGATCAGAGAATAAAAGACAGCAGGAAAGCAACTAAAAGGACTTAGAAGAAAAGGAAAGGCTAAATTTCCTTTCCTTCCCTTCTAACTCTTTCCATTCAGGTCAATAGTCCAGGTTTCTGGCTATTTTTTAAAAAAATTCTATTATCTCATAGACAAATCTATTCTAATTAGGCAAAGCAAAAGTTAGGATAAATTATAAAAATCTCATATTAAACCACAGACATTCCTTCCATTAAAATTTATCCTGAAATACCATCTATGAAAATAATGCTGCTGGGAAGATGGTGCCCTGGGTACAAGTTCATGACTCCATTCCTTTCTAGAATCTATACTGGGTGACTCAACCACAAAGAGGTTAGGGTTAACTCATTTAAGATTGTTGCCTTCCATCATGGCCTGCAAGAAAAGGAGATGGCCATTGCAAAAGCTCCATTGAAACTGGCCACATGCTTAACACAATCAATCCTCAGTCCCAAGACACCTGTTCCCATAGGCAAGGCAGACCTTTCCACCCACTCAGTGGCACCCATACCATGGCACAATCCAGAAACAAGATTCCTCCCTCTTCTTCTCCCTTATCCAATCCACCATCAAGTCCTATTGGCTCTCCCTCCAGAACAATGTCACCATTCAGATGGATATTTTCACTCTATATTTCTCCTCTAAAATTAGTCTTATTATCACTTTCTTTCTGTGGTCAGTTCTTTACATGGATGTCTACTGATTTGTTTGATCTTTCACTCTTGCATCTCACTTTCTATTTTTTATTCCCTTCTTCCTGAAGGACCTCTTCTTTGATCCTTTCTTTCATTGAGGGTTTATTTGTCTTTTTCATATTATGCATAAAGGAATATTCTACACACAATTGCCCAGAGCCTCAAACACTTGAAAGACTGAATTTCTTTTTACTAATTTTAAGTCAAAGCAGTCTTCTTTCATTCTCTGCTGAAATTAACCACTGAAATTAGATGTTATAAAATCTTCATTGGTACCTGTAAGGTGCAAGCCTCAACAAGTAAACACCATGCCTAAAGTGAAAACATTAACTATTAAAAAATTAAACAATAATGATAGCAGCCAATTCAACATTGTTAAATATACATGTGCAACTCTAAATGACTTATCTGATTTAAGTATTTGAAATTTAATGTCGACTTTTTGGTAATAAGGCAAGACTGAACATATCCACCTAATTGTGCTTGTGCCTCAGTGGTTAAGGTGCTTGAATCACCACTTTAACACTGAGATTTTTTTTTACAATCTTAAAAACTGAGGAAACTCAAAAGATACTTATCAAAATTTATTCCATGAGAAATTGAAACACATTTTTAAAGCATTTTTCATTTAAAATTAAACCCATTATGGGACTTCCCTGGCGGTCCAGTGGTTAAGACTCAATGCTTTTAGTGCAGGGGGAGGGGGTTCCATCCCTGGTCAGAGAATTAAGATCCCACATGCCATGTGGTGTGGCCAAAAAAAAAAAATTTTTTTTAATGAAAAATAATTATCAAAACATTTGATAAAAGTCTACCATTGGTTCTACATTTTTGCAAATTTCTAATATCTAAGTTTATGGTGGACTCCTGAATTCTTTCTGTTACATCTTTATTGGAGTATAATTGCTTTACAATGCTGTGTTAGTTTATGCTGTACAACAATGTGAATCAGCTATATGTATACATATATCCCCATATCCCCTCCCTCTTGAGCCTACCCTCCCTATCCTACCCCTCTAGGTCATCACAAAGCACTGAGCTGAATTCTTACTTGTGCCTTCTGTTGTTGAGCTATGTTGTCTTGAAGTATGTCAAAAAAAAAATCCGATCTCACATACAGATATACTTTTTATGTGAACAAAGAGTGTGTTCATAGCCTTTTCAGATAATCATGCATTATTCTTCTTTGATACTGTGCCAAAAGCTGACAAGCAATTGTTTCCTGAAGATTTAGTTGCAATGTAGAAGCTGTCACCACAAAGAAATTTTCAGTTTTATTAAAATCCATTGGTCTTCGTGGCATTTTGAAAGGATCTCTTATCTCTTCGCACTGGTCATCAGAAATATTGGTTCACTAAGGTATACAGATCTTCCAAATATTGACACTTCTTACCACACAACATCAAAAATAATTGTGTTCATTAATATTCTCATTGAGTTGACTAGAGATCCAGGTAATGGGATGCTATCAAGCTCAGCGTCTTGGATACAAAATTTCCAAAATCCTAATTTCTCTTCAAAAGCTCAAATTATCATTGATAACAAGTATTTTTATTCCCCTTGAAATATCAGGATGACATAGTTCAAGAAAAACGTGTCCATGATTCCTTCAAGTAAATATGATGTTCCATGGGACTACTTCTCAATGACCATCACACAACCATTGCTTCTGTATCTCTCTTGGTTTAAATCATTTGGGAATGCATACATTTCTTTATGTGTACCTGCTAGTTCATCACTTAGGATATTTAAAAGATGTATATTCAGGGGTTGAGATTTAACAACATAAACAACTTTCACCACTTTGTCAAAGACATTCTTAAGGGAGACTTTTTTTTTAATTGAAAGATTCCAGCACTAAAGAACACAATGACCATTTTTCTAAAATGGTGGAGTAGAAGGATGTGTCCTTACCCCTTCTTACAAGAATCAACTGCTGAACAACCATCAATAAAAGAACGCTGGAACCTACCAAAAAAAGATACCCTACATCCAATGACAACGGAGAAGCCACAACGAGAGGGCAGGAGGGGTGCAATCACAATAAAATCAAATCCCATACGCACCAGGTGGGCGACCCACAAACTGGAAAACAATTATACCACAGAAGATCTCCTACTAGAGTGAAAGTTTTGAGCCCCAAGTCAGGCTTCCCAGCCTCAGGGTCCTGCAACAGGAGGAGGGGTACCCAGATAATCTGGCTTTGAAGGCCACTGGGATTTGACTGCAGGACTTCCACAGGACTAGGGGAAACAGAAACTCCACTCTTAAAGGGCACACACAAAGTCTTGCACACATAGGATCCAGGGGAGAAAAAGCAGTGCCAGACTTACCTGCTAGTATTGGAAGGTCTCCTGCAGAGGTGGGGGGTGGCTGTGGTTCACTGAGGGGACAAAGACATTGGCAGCACCAGTTCTGGGAAGTACTAACTGTGTGAGCCCTCCCAGAGGCCACCATTAGTCCCACCAGCCTGTAGGCTTCAATGCTGGGTTGCTCAGACCTAATAACCAAATGGGAGGGAACACAGCCCCACCCATCAGCAGACAAGCAGATTAAAGTTCTACTGAGCACTGCCCAGTCCAGAGGGACAAGACCCAGCTCTATCCAACACCAGTCCCTCCCATCAGGAATCTTGCACAAGTCTCTTAGATAGCCTCATTCACCAGAGGGCAGACAGCAGAAGCAAGAACTTCAGTCCTACAGCCTGTGGAACAAAAACCACAATCACAGAAAGTTTGACAAAATGAAATGGTAGAGGTTTACATCCCAAATGAAGGAACGAGATAAAATCCCAGAACTAAGTGAACTGGAGATAGGCAATCTTCTGGAAAAAGAATTCAGAATAATGAGAGTGAAGATGATCCAGGACCACGGAAAAGACTGGAGGTAAAGATCGAGAAGATGCAAGAAATGTTTAACAAAGACCTAGAAGAACTAAAGAACAAACAAACAGAGAGGAACAATACAATAACTAAAATGAAAAATACACTAGAAGGAATCAAAAGCAGAATACCTGAGACAGAAGAATGGATAAGTGACCTGGAAGACAGAATGCGGGAAATCACTGCCATGGAACAGAATAAAAAGAAATGAAAACAGTCTAAGAGCACTATGGGACAACATTAAATGCACCAACAGGGACTTCCCTGGTGGTCCAGTGGGTAAGACTCTGCACTCACAATGCAGGGCCCCTGGGTTTGATCCATGGTCAGGGAACTAGATCCTGCATGCACGCCATGCAACTAAGATTTTACATGCCGCAACTAAGAAGTCTGCACGCCATAAATATGAAGTCTACATGCCACAACTAAAGATCCCACGTGCTGCAACTAAGACCTGGTGCAACCAAAATAAATGAATAAATATTTTTTAAAAAATGCACCAACATTCTCATTATAGGGGTCCCAGAAGGAGAAGAGAAAAAGAACATGAGAAAATATCTGAAGAGATAATAGCTGAAAATTCCCCTAACATGGGAAAGGAAACAGTCACCCAAGTCCAGAAAGTGCAGAGTCCCAGGCAGGATAAACCCAAGGAGGAACACGCTGAGACACATACTAATCAAATTTACAAAAACTAAAGAAAATGAAAAAGTATTAAATGCAACAGAAAAATGACAAATAACATACAAGGGAACTCCCATAAGGTTATCAGCTAATTTCTCAGCACAGACTCTGCAGGCCAGAAAGAAGGGATTGGCACAATATATTTTAAGTGATGAAAGGGAAGAACCTACAACCAAGAATACTCTACCCAGCAAGGCTCTCATTCAGATATGATGGAGAAATAAAAAACATTACAGACAAGCAAAAGCTAAAGAGAATTCAGCACCACAAGAGCAGCTTTGCAACAAATGCTAAAGGAACTCCTCTAGGTGAGAAAGAGAGACCAGCAACTTAAAACAACCTGAACATATAGACTGCTATATCAAAACCACATGGGAGGGGCTTCCCTGGTGGCGCAGTGGTTGAGAGTCCGCCTGCCAGTGCAGGGGACATGGGTTCGTGCCCCGGTCCGGGAAGATTCCCACATGCCGCGGAGAGGCTGGGCCCGTGAGCCATGGCCACTGAGCCTGCACGTCCGGAGCCTGTGCTCCGCAACGGGAGAGGCCACAACAGTGAGAGGCCCGCGTACCGCAAAAAAAAAAAAAAAAAACTACATGGGAATAGCAAACCCAAGAACTACAATACACACACACACACACACACACACACACACACACACACACACACACAAGCAACCCAAAGACAACAATAAAGATGGTCACCAAACCACAGAAGAGAACAAAAGATGAAGGGAAGAGAAAAGACCTACAAAAACAAACCCAAAACAATTAAGAAAATGACAATAGGAACATACATATCAATAATTACCTTAAATGTAAATGGATTAAATGCGCCAACCAAAAGACAGACTGGCTGAATGGATACAAAAACAATACCCATATATATATGCTGTCTACAAGAGGCCCACTTCAGACTTACTGACACATACAAACTGAAAGAGAGGGGATGAGAAGGTATTCCATGCAAATGGAAATCAAAAGAAAGTGGGAGTAGCAATACTCATATCAGACAAAATAGATGTTAAAATAAAGACTGTTATAAGAGACAAACAAGGACACTACAGAATGATAAAGGGATAATCCAAGAAGATGATATGATTGTAAATATGTATGTACCCAACAGGAGCACTTCAATACATAAGGCAAATACTAACAGCCATAAAGGGAGAAATCAACAGTAACACAATAATATTAGTGGACTTTAACATCCCACTTACACCAATGGACGGACAATCCAGACAGAAAATCAATAAGGAAACGCAGGCCTGAAATGACACATTAGATCAGATGGACTTAATTGATATTTATAGAGCATTCCATCCAAAAGCAGCAGAATACACATTCTTCTCAAGTGCACATGGAACATTCTCCAGGATTGACCACATGCTGGGCCACAAAGCAAGCCTTGGTAAATTTAAGAAAATTAAAATCATATCAAGCATCTTTTCTGACCACAACGCTATGAGATTAGAAATAAACTACAGGAAAAAAAACTATAAAAAACACAAACACGTGGAGGCTAAACAATAGGCTACTAAACAACCCATGGATTACTGAAAAAAATCAAAAGGAAAATCAAAAAATACCTACAGACAAATGAAAATGAAAGTACAATGATCCAAAATCTATTGGATGCAGCAAAAGCAGTTCTAAGAGGAAAGTTTATAGCAGTACAACCTTACCTCAGGAAACAAGAAAAATCTCAAATAAACAACCTAACCTTTACATCTAAAGCAACAAGAGAAAGAAAAACAAACAAAATCTAGTTACTAGAAGGAAAGAAATCATAAAGATCAGAGAAATAAGTGAAATAGAGACAAAGAAAACAACAGCAAATTTCAATGAAACTAAAAAGCTGGTTCTGGGACAAGACTCCATGCTCACAATGCAGGGGGCCCAGGCCCGATCCCTGGTCAGGGAACTAGATCCCACATGCTGCAACTAAGAGTTCGCATGCCACAACTAATGAGCCTGCACGCAGCAACAAAAATCCTGCACGCGCCAAGATCCTGCATGCCACAAGTATGACCCGATGCAGTCAAATAAATTTTTTTAACTAACTAAATAAAAGCTGGTTCTTTGAAAAGATAAACAAATTGATAAACCTTTAGCCAGACTCAAGAAAAAAAAGGGAGAGGACTCAAATCAAGAAAAAGGAAAAATTACAACTGACACCATAGAAATACAAAGAATCATAAGAGACTAATACAAGCAACTGTATGCCAATAAAATGGACAACCTGGAAGAAATGGCCAAATTCTTTGAAAGGTACAATCTCCCAAGACTGAACCAGGAAGAAATAGAAAATATGAACAGACCAATAACAAGCACTGAAATTGAGACTGTGATTAAAAAGCGCCCAATAAACAAGTCAAGGACCTGATGGTTTCACAGGTGAATTCTATCAAACATTTAGAGAAGAGCTAACACCTATCCTTCCGAAACTGTTCCAAAAAATTGCAGAGGAAGGAACACTCCCAAACTCATTCTATGAGGTCACCATCACCCTGATACCAAAACCAGAAAAAAATAACACAAGAAAAGAAAATTACAGGCCAATTATCACTGATGAACATAGATGCAAAAATCCTCAACAAAATACCAGCAATCCAAATCCAACAGTACATTAAAAATATCATATACCATGATCAAGTGGGATTTATCGCAGGGATGCAAGGATTTTTCAATATCCACAAATCAGTGTGATACACCACATCAACAAATTGAAGAATAAAATCCATACGATCATCTTGATAGATGCAGAAAAAGCTTTTGACAAAATTCAACACCCATTTATGATAAAAACTCTCCAGAAAGTGAGGGAACCTACCTCAACATAGTAAAGTCCATATAAGACAAACCTACAGCTAACACCATACTCAACAGTAAAAAGCTGAAAGCATTTCCTCTAAGATCAGGAACAAGACAAGGATGTCCACTCTTGCCACTTTTATTCAACGTAGTTTTGGAAGTCCTAGTGACGGCAATCAGAGAAGAAAAAGAAATAAAAGGAATTCAAATTGTAAAAGAAGTAAAACTGTCACTGTTTGCACGTGACATGACACTATACATAGAGAATCCTAAAGATACTACCAGAAAACTACTGGGCTCATCAATGAATTTGGTAAAGTTGCCGGTTTCAAAATTAATACACAGAAATCTGTTGCATTTCTATACACTAACAACACCCCATTTACCACTGCATCAAACAGAATAAAATACTGATACCTAGGAATAACCCTACCTAAGGAGACAAAAGACTTGTACTGTGAAAACTATAAGACACTGATGAAAGAAATCAAAGATGACACAGATGGAAAGATATATCATGTTGGATTGGAAGAATCAATAATGTGAAAATGACTATACTATACAAGTCAATCTACAGATTCAAGGCAATCCCTATCAAATTACCAATGGCATTTTTCACCAAACTAGAACAAAAAATCTTTTTTTAAAAATATATTTATTAATTTTATTTATTTATTTTTGGCTGAGTTGGGTCTTCCTTGCTGCGCGTGGGCTTTCTCTAGTTGCGGTGAGCAGGGGCTACTCTTCTTTGCAGTGGGCGGGCTTCTCTTGTTGGGGAGTATGGGCTCTAGGCACGCGAGCTTCAGTAGTTGTGGCTCACGGGCTCTAGAGTGCAGGCTCAGTAGTTGTGGTGCATGGGCTTAGTTGCTCCACGGCATCTTCTCGGACCAAGGATCAAACCTATGTCTCCTGCATTGGCAGGCAGATTCTCAAGCACTGCACCACCAGGGAAGCCCAGAACAAAAAATCTTAAAATTTGTATGGAGACACAAAAGACCCCAAATAGGCAAAGCGATCTTGAGATAGAAAAATGGAGCTGGAGGAATCAGGTTCCCTGACTTCATGCTATACTACAAAGCTATAGTCATCAAAACAGTATGGTACTGGCACAAAAACAGAAATATAGATTAATGGGTCCATTGATAGAAAGAGATTAGAAAGTCCAGAAATAAGCCCAGGCACCTACGGTCAATCTATGACAAAGGAAGCAAGATTATGCAATGGTGGAAAGGCAGCCTCTTCAACAAATGGTGCTGGGAAAACAGGGCAACTACATGTAAAAAAATGAAATTAGAACATTCTTTAACACGATACACAAAAATAAACTCAAAATGGATCAAAGACCTAAATGTAAGACCAGACACTATAAAACTCTTAGAGGAAAACATACGCAGAACAATCTGACATAAATCACAGCAATATCTTCTTTGATCCACCTCCTACAGTAATGAAAATAAAAATAAACAAATGGAACCTAATTAAACTTAAAAGCTTCTGCAGAGCAAAGCAAACCATAAACAGAACGAAAAGACAACCTGCAGAATGGACAAAAATATTTGCAAATGAAGTGACCAACAAGGGAATAGTCTCCAAAATTTACAAGCAGCTCATGCGGCTTAATATCATCAAAACAAACAACCCAATCAAAAAATGGGCAGAAGACCTAAATAGACATTTCTCCAAAGAAGACATACAGATGGCCAAGAGGCACATGAAAAGATGTTCAACATTGCTAATTATTAGAGAAATGCAAATCAAAACTACAATGAGACATCACCTCACACCAGTCAAAATGGCTATCATCAAAAAATCTACAAACAATAAATGCTGGAGAGGGTGTGGAGAGAAGGGAACCCTCTTGCACCGTTGGTGGGAATGTGAATTGGTGAAGCCATTATGGAGAACAGTATGGAGGTTCCTTAAAAATCTAATAATAGAGCTACTGTATGATTCTGCAGTCCCACTCCAGGGCATGTATCTGGAGAAACACATGGTCAGAATGGGTACATGCACGCCAATGTTCATTGCAGCATTGTTTACAATAGCCAAGATATGGAAGCAACCTGAATGTCCATCGACAGAGGAATGGATAAAGGAAAATGTGGTACACATATACAATGGAATATTACTCAGTAATTAAAAACAATGAAATAATGTCATTTGCAGCAACATGGATGGACCTAGAGATTGTTATGCTGAGTGAAATTAAGTCAGACTGAGTGAAGTAAGAGAAATATCGTATGTTACTGCTCATATGTGGAATTTAAAAAGAACTGATACAAATGAACTTATTTAAAAAACAGAAACAGACTAACAGACTTAGGGAATGAACTTATGGTTACCGGGGGGAAGGGATAGTTAGGGAGTTTGGGATTGGCATGTACACACTGCTATATTTAAAATGGATAACCAAACACAACATTGTAAAGCCACTATACCCCAATAAAAATATGGATAACCAAGGACCTACTGTATAGCACAGGGAACTCTGCTCAATGTTATTTAAAAACCTAAATGGGAAAAAAATTTGAAGTATACATACATGTATAACTGAATCAGTTCGTTGTACAACTGAAACTATCACAACACTGTTAATCAACTATAGTCCAATGTAAAATAAAGTTAAAAAAAAAAAAGAACACAATGACCAATATAATGACCACTAATATTCATAGCTTGGAACCATTGCATTGACTCGACTGGTGCTATGGTGCCAGTTCTACCAACCATTGCTTTTCTAACTGATCCTTCTACTGACATTGCTCAGGAAGAGCACAATGGCTTTTCCTATGGAAGCATGCTATTTAATATTTTGAGAAGCCCAGTCTTCTCAAGTCTTCAGAATGTATTTTTAAAACTTGTGATAAAATATACATAAGAGTTTACTATAGTTTTAATATGTGTGAACTATGTAGCATTAAGATTTTATGAAAACAACACATTTCTACTTCTAGTAGTCATAAAAGCCCAGAAACATCTGAAGAGTTATATTTTGCCTTCCTTGCAATTTCCTGAACCTAGTAAATTTTTGCTCTTCTAATGAATGAACCTGAAAATATTTACTTGTGACAGCTTAATTAACATTTCTCCTTTTAAAAACACCTTTCTAAAATGTGCTCTGTTGTGAGGGCAGGAAATGAAACACAAATCAAACTGTTTCGGATATACTTTTTAAAAAATAAATGTTTATTTCAAGTATGAAAAGTAATGTTTAGATGTTATCCAAAAATTATGTTCAGTTTAACAAGTATAAAACAAGACTCCGACAAAAAGTTTACAATTCAGTATAAAATACTTAAGAATATACTTTGACATTCACAGTGAGGATTTCTGAAAAATAAATTTTGCTAATAAGTTTTAGAAACAAAAATACAGTCCCAGAGGAAATAAGTCCTTAAGTAATGCACAGGTCTCCCTTAGGATGGATAGTTAGCATTTCAAAACAAGATTTGTATAATAATTCATTTTAAAATAATGGTAAACTTGGTTCAATAATGTCAGAATTCATGGTTTCCCTGACAAATACCATCTATTTCTTATGCCTGGTACCCACAGATAAGGTTCTCAAGCCAATTTAATTAAGTAACTTCAATGATATACATAACCTAAAATGGTAACCAAACTCTGAGAAATTTTATCACGGCAATCTGAGTATTTCCAGAAAAATAATTTGAACAGAAAGTGACAGAAATTTTCTTGTGGCAATTAGAGAACCATCAGAAGAATTAAAGTCTGAAAATTATTCTAAAGGACTGCTACCAAGACTTCTGCTTCTCTTCTCCATGTACATCTTTTTGTAGGTTTGAAACATTGCTTTTGAATCTTTTACTGGGTTTTGTAGTGTCTCAAATCCATCTGCACTGAAACTTCTCTTGGAGAGTCTTGAATTAGCCAAAACATTATCATCTAAGGAAACAAAAATTTTATTTACTTTATTACTCTTAATGTTAGTGACTAGTATACAATCAATATAAATTGAGACGGAAAACATGCGTTGTTCTCTGGGATAAAAAATTAGGGAAAGAGCTAAGTGTGACAAACTATGGCTCTTTACCTACAGAATTATAAAGTAAATACACAGGACATCTTGCCTCTCCTTTGGGGGCTGTTTTCTAACATCACCCCCATCTTTACTGCCCAGGGCTATTCTGCTCTACCTGTACGCTTGCCCAATAAAAACTCATTATTTGCATACTATTATGAACGTGACTTTCTTAACAGCCATCTAAACTAGCAATATAAAAAGCACAAACGCAAGCCAGTTACAAAGAGTAAATGGAAGGTACAGCTTGCATATTCTGGCCTTGTTATGCACTAGGTGTTCTAAGAAATATCTGTATTTTTCTGTTTCTTTAGACTATTTCAGTGCTGTTATTAGCCTCACTATCCCTTTTTTTGATGGGCCCAGCCAGCTTTTCCTTTTTCTGTGTATTTCTAGATGTGCCTCTATATCTCAGAAGCTGTTCCAATTCTGAATTCCCGTACTTCACATTCCTGCTGTAGCCACTCCTTTCTGAATAAGTTTTCTTGTACCTTTTTCTGCCTGGGTGGGTCAAGCACTCTGTCCTCTTCTTTCTTTATTTTTTTTGCTAACAGAGGCCAGCTACTCTTAATTCTTTATCTGTTTCAAATTCCTCTCCGTGCACATCAGCTTTCTGTTATGAATGCTGATACCTGAGGTGCAGCTCTAAGCTGCTTTCCGCTGGATTCTGTCACCTCCTCTTCTTCTACCTCACCCTGACAGCTTCACGACTTGCTCCATCTACACTCCAACCGTTGACACCAAATTTAGGTGTTGCTTATCTAAAGCGTGTTTTTTATAGCTCTCTGGGAGTTCCAGTTCTTCAGCTTCTTCCTCTTGGTATGTTCTGTCTTTCATGATTTCCCTGAGTCTCATAAGACTTTTTTTTTTTAATTATAATTTTATTTTTATTTATTTTTGGCTGCGTTGGGTCTTTGTCTGCACGCAGGCTCTCTCCAGTTGCAGTGAGCGGGCTCTAGGCACGTGGGCTTCAGTAGTTATGGCTCACAGGCTCTAGAGTGCAGGCTCAGCAGTTGTGGCACACGGGCTTAGTTGCTCCACAGCATGTGGGGTCTTCCCGGATCGGGGCACGAACCCATGTCCCCTGCGTTGGCAGGCAGATTCTGAACCTCTGCGCTACCAGGGAAGCCCTTGTAAGACTCTTGACAGAGCTCTGGACTTGTTTCTTAGCTTTTCTCTCACCCTGCTGCATCTCTCATTGCACCTGGGCCCTGCTTTGTGTCATTTTCATAGTGATCCTGAGTACTGATGTCCCACCTTCAGTGTTTATTGCTCATCCTGTCCGCAGGTTATCTTCACGTCTGTCGTTTAGCTCATGCTGCTCCCTGAGCCTCTGGTCAACCTGTGCATATATCTGTCTTCAGAGTATTTTCAGATTCAGATTCCAGTTATGCCTCCCAACTCTCTCTGAAGCAAAACTTATGGCCCTCCCTTTTTCCAAGGAACTTTCTTGCTGCAATCTCCACACCCATTTCCATCTTTCTCATATTTCACTTCCTGTGTTCCAACTTTAGGGGTGTGTTTTCTACTCTCTCACTAATTAATTTTCCCCTCTTTCCGTTGTCTTCCTGTTCTAATTAAGAGTGCACATTTCTTCTTCCTTTGATTCTTTCATTCAGGTTTCTTTTTCCCTTTATGTATCTTCAATGTATAAGCCTCCATTTCTACATGCCTGCTTACATATATTCTTTATAAGCTCTTCTCAACCTTTGTCACACTTCTTCTCTTGCTTCTCTTTATTGCTGCTCATGGCAAAATTCTGCTTCTCCCAATTTTCAAAAGACTCTTATGAACTCTTCATATTTAATTAACCCAAACTAAATTTCCTGAACCCTAGGTTCCAGTTCTCAATGCAAAACCCTAAAACACAAAATACATTCATTCCACTAATTAAAAATCAGATACTAAAAACTCTGGTTTTCTTGTTGGCCCTCAGCCCAAAACCCTTCCCAGTAAACAAACAAACAAAACCCCAAAAAACCCAAAACCACACCGAAACAAAAAACTATGAGCATCAGTCTTTCGTCATCAAAATAACTCAAATTCCACACTTAATAAACTTTGAAGACAGGGATGTGGTTCAAGTCCCTATTGAGTTACTGGCTATGTAACTTTAGCCAAATGATCTAACCTCTCATTGATAAATGGGAACATCTTTGTCTCCCTGGTTTTGAGAATTTAATTAACTAACTTGCAAATAATCTAATCTAGGGGTTGGCTAACAGGGTATGCCTGTGGGCCAAGCCCGGCCTCTAGCAAGTTTTGGTAAAGTTTAATTGGAACATAGCCCATGCTCATTCATTATTCTACAGCCATTTCTCACTGCAATGTTAGAGTATTTAGGAGAGACATTATGAATTGCAAAACCTATCTACACAGAAGAAGCATGCCAACCCCTTGTCTTAAGTCACTGTGATGAGAATTCTCTTGTTAAAAGGAAATAGATCACTACTTCTCTGTCCACAGCATGACAGAAAAAATAGGAGAATGTCTTCCTACCACTCATACAGACACTGAACTATCTTCTAAAAGAATATGGATAAAAACCAAACTTCACAATAGTTTCCATAACTGTAATCCAGCTTATATATGATAGAGTGCCAGGTAAGTAAAATAAAAACTTAAATAGACAGTTTTACCTATTTCTTGGTTGGCTTCCGGCATCCTTTTCTCCTCAGTCAAACATTTTAACCAGTCTTCTTTTGTACTTTTTATTCCTGAAACTATTTAAATATTCATTTTCAGATCTCTAGATATTGCTATTCATCTCTTTTAGTACTATAATGAAGGAAAACCATGTAAGCCTAAATTAGATTTTAGAAGGCATCAGATATATTCACACATAACTAAAAAGGGCATGGAAAAATGCTTTCTCCCCTATGACGTGCCTGAATCTCACAATTTAAAAGTTTACCTTCATTATGTAATTATGTTTCTCCCACTTGGGCTGAACACCAACACATCTCAAGATACTTAAGGGCACATGAGACAGAATGTACCTCACACTGCTGCTGCACCCACTTCCAACCAGGCCCTCAGATTCTAAGGATCTAGTTTGAAGAACCAAGTGTAATCACCAGTACTTTACAAAATGAATTTTATACTCTATATACTCATATATCCCTACCAACTTCCAAGAAAAAGTACCTTATTTACATTGTAATTTTATGCACCCAAACAGATACTGTCTGAACACAGTACAGGAAAAACTACGATTTCCATTCAAATCCTTTAGTTTTCCAATCTGGGTTTCTCAACACACCGTTTTACATATACTATCCACAACCCATAAATGTTTCCTTCTACCACAAATAATGAGTCCTCTATTTTCTCCTTCCATCTTGCACTACATTGAGAATTCTGTCCTTCGGCTAACCAACAGTCATGATTTCCATTCGGGTTTGGTAACTCAACAATGGACAACACTGCTTCCAAGATCCTCCCATTGCATACTTCATGAGTAGACTAGAAGGTACCACTTCAGTGATAACACAATCACCAACTGCTTCAAAGATGACTATAAGGCAAACCACTTCCGTGTGTACAAAAAGATTTCATTAACATTACATATCTCCTAACACTTAGACCAAAATTTCAAATTCACAGGGCTTTGAAACTGCAAGTCCCAAAAGAGAATGAACAAAGGCAAGACCTGAAATAATGTACACTTGATGCTTTTCTGACTTAGCACAAAGAGTGCTAAGTCACTTCTTGGCACAAAAGGAAATCTTTGTATTTGGCAAACCTTACAATTTTATATACCTCTTACCTTTAATGTGAATGTAATATAATTTAAAATAAGTGGGACACAAACTTAAAACAAATATTGCCCAATGAACCATCAACTTACTGAGAAAACTAAATACTAAGTAAAGGCAAAATGTATTTAAGTCTCTCCTAGCTACAGGGAAGTCAGGAGAGATGCTCTGTCACTTGCTGAACTACAGTATTACAATGTTGCAGACACCATCAAAAAAAATCATACTGGACCTTGCACAGGAGCTTGCTCCTTCCTAGGAGTAGATGGCAGATCATTCTGGTCTTTAACAGGGTTTGTATTCTTAAATAGTCCATCTGGACATAATTTAAACTCCAGCATGCTTAGTTTCTCTGTGGCATCTTTCACAGGTAAAAGGGTCTTAGGTTTATTTTCTGGTCTCTTTTCTTTATTAAGCTTCCTGGGTGAACTGTCTAATTTCGTGAGACAAATGCGCTCACGTTCAGTGCATTTAAATGCAACTCTATTCAGATACAGTTTCCTTTGATCCTTTGCTTGGGAAGCCATTTGGCAGAATTCGTCATTATTTACATTACTTAAATTTTTGTCTAATTTGGTTTTATCAATCCACATTTTATCAGGTTGCTTTCCACCAACTGTTCCTTTAATATTCCTTGAAATGTATGTTTTAGACTCCTTGGAATGATGGGCTTTGAGGTTTTTACCATGGCTTGTACCAGTATTTAATGATTCCTTAGAGGTCTGTACACTGCCATTGTGTCTCTCATTTGATCTCCCACAACTTCCCACTCGCGTAGAAAGTTTATTTGATCTCATATACTGAGAATCACATGGTACATTTTTCAGGTAGTTTTTCTTTAATGTTTCTTTATGCTTCTGCCTTGATAAATACTCCTTTGGTGACAGAACTCTATTAATTTTAGAGGAGCTATCCATAGAGCCTGAGGACTTAACATTTGACACTGTCTTTTCTTTAATCCTGGCTCTTTCACCTGTGGTTGAGAAAAGGTTACAGAATTTAAATGCACCACCTCCCACATTCTTATTCTGCTCTTGTTTATCATATTTCTTCTTCTTTATCTCTGAATCAAGTATGCTCCCTTCATCTAACTTCTTTTCCAAAACTTTTTGTTTAGAGCCACCTGCTTTCAATTTTCTCTTTTCCGGTGATAATGACTGTACCAAAGAACCATTCTTCACATGCAAATCTTTATTTTTACTTGTCAAAAAACCCATCTTTGGTTTTAGTGGTCGTAAGTTTTGTGCCATGAGCTTCCTCTGCAGGCTCTCTTGAGAAAATTTTGCAGTTTTGTTAGTGGAGTGAAAAGTTACCTCATGAAATTGCAGTTTTCTTTTTCTTTTGTGACTCTGCAAAGAATCTGGCTTTTTATCACCTTTAGATAAAAAGTGACCAGATAATTCTTGTTCTGTCCTTAATGAGCTGTTATGTTCTGATTTGGATTTATCTTTTATATTCCTGTCTTGCTCTGTTTCAGGAAAATATTTTTTCTCAATTGGACAAGTCAGAGGAATCTTCAGCTGATTATTTGGAGGACTGTTAAATGCAATAGGAACATCTCTGTCAGAGGTTCTCTCTTCTTGTTTATAACCGTTAGTCTCCAAAGGAGAACGTGGATCTTTCCCTTTTTCTTCCTTTGAAGTTGAGTTCTTAGTGGAATTACACTGGCATTGAGGTACTCCTTCATAAACCATAGAGAGCCACCCCAATGCACAACAACGGACATCATCTTTTTCTGAATCCAGTATTACAGAACCACAGGTTTCTTCAACTGCATGTGCTTGTGGGTCACACTGGTTCCCTTCTTTTGTGACAGGCTTTTCTTTCTGAGGCTCTGTCAGTTTGTCTACCTCATTGGGTTGATCATCCTGTTCAGGAAATAATTCTTTCATTTGCTCTGAATTTAATATTGTAATTTGTATCTGGTCTGTTGAGTCTTTGCAGTCACAACCAGTTTTATTACAAGTTTGAGCTTTTGAGATTTGGTGTGCCATCTGTTGGACCACAAAACCTTCATGCACGTTCACAGGTTCAATACCATAGGGAAACTCTTTTAAAAGTTCTGACAGCTGATCATGTAGGTATAAGATCGATGTCTTATCTTCGAGATTCTCATTTGTTGTAGGATCCTGGGCTGCTTCCTGAGGGTAACTATCCCACTGAATAGCAGCTGGTGAACACATATCATTAGCCATGCTTTCATTTTTAGTGATATGCTCCAAACTGCTTTCCTCTGGAATTCCACTCTTTGCTCCAATGTACTTCAAAGTCGATGGTTCTGGGGGTTGCAGTGACTCTGACTGATCAGTTATTTTATGTGAAACATCTGTGCACTGTACAAAATTATCTTTTTGAAAGTCATCGTCTTTATTCCCAGTGATATTGTCAAATTGTTCATTTTGTCTACTGTTCATTACTTGGTGATTGGGTAGAGCTTTCTGTGGCTCAACCTTTTGCAAAGAGGGCAAGCTGAATATCTCTGCTATTTGGGAATTATAAGAGGTATCACCTTCAACAAGAGAACAAATACTGCCAATCTGTAATACATCTCTGCCCACAATATCACTGTCCTTTGATAGATATGAGGTTTGCTGATCACTCACAGGATACTGGATATCTGGTTCTAATTTGTTATGCTTTCCTTGATTGGTATTAGGGGTGACTTCTGAATTAGTATTAGTTGACTCACTTTGCTTATCCTTCTGAATTAGTGGGAAAATCTTGGTGCTTGTGGTACTTGTCACTGGTTCATTAACGTTCAAAGCAGCAGTATTTTCTGAGGATTTGTTTTGTAAGCTACAAACACTGCCTTCTTTAATAACTGGATACATTGTTTCAGGTAAAGCTTCAGGTGTTATACCTTTGACAGACAATGTTTTGACATCTGAAAGAATTAAGGGTGATACTACAGCAATCCCCTTAGTAGTAGTTGCTCCTGAAGACTCATAATTCTGTGCTACCGTTGATAAAACTGTGTCTTGTGAGCTGTTTACAATTTTATTCTGAGAATTTACCACAGCTGAAAATGGACTCTTCTCACAGATGTCCGCAGGCTTTGAAATTCCAACTGCTGCTGTGGGTTTTTTTGACTCATTACACTGTTTTTCTTCCGTAGGTTCTGAAGGTTGCTTTTTCCACAAAGACAGACATGTTGCTAGCAAGTCCATGGAAAAGTGAGAGTCACTTTTAGAAGACATTCCATTGAAGGATTTATGCTCAAAGCAAGAAGAGTTGTTTGATATCTTGGCATTTATATTACAAGTAGTTGGAGTACCTGGAGTTTCCATGGTTTTCAAATTCACTTGGTTACCAGTGTTCTGGATATTTGGATTCATTTCAAAACTATGCAGTTTAGAATCATGAATACGTTCATTAGTATCTTTTAATAATTTCTTCTGAGTTTTATTTCCAGATGCAAGTAAACTGAGAATCAGCCTATTTTTATTTGGATACTTTGAAACATATTCCTCAAAGGATGTAGACTGAGGAAGAGAAGTTGCTTCAGAATTTGTTGGCACATTTTGTGCAACATTGACTAAATTTCCTGATGAAAACTGGGTGTTATTTAATATTGCCTGGGTAATCTCAACAGTTGACGTCTTTAAAGAACTCACAACTTGTGAACAGCCAGAATTTAGTAAAACAGAACTGACTTGGTTAAAATTTCTGTCCTGAAGGTTGGAATTCAATGTATTGTGTGTTCTATTTGTTTCTTCTGCAGATTCCATTACTGTTGGTGGTTTATCCTCCACAGTATATGGAGGGCCTAGGGTTACCTGTGGTCCAGACTGGATTTTGGCAGTTTGTTTCAGAGACAACCCACAATTTTGAGCTGATTCACTGTAAGAGGTATTAGTTGTTTTAATACAACCTGCTGCCATCAGAAGATTTTTATTAATTTTAATTTTCCTTGCAAGGTCCGAAAACTTCTTTTTTATTTCTACTAATGTTTTAATATCCCTCACTAACTTTTCTTTTGTGGCACTTGTGTCCAGTACTTGATTTGAAGTTAGATTTTGAGAATCCACTCTTTTCTCTTCATTATTTTGAGTAAGAGCCTGAACACCATCCACGTAAGATCTAACAGGTTCATTAAAAGGCTGATTGATATTTACTCTCAAGTTACAGGAATTTCCCATTGTGCTGAAATTTTCATTAAGGTTTTGCCACTGCTGCTGAAAGCCTCTACAAAAGTCTTTCCTCATTTCAGGTAAGTGCATTTCTTGACTCTGAGGAACTTCCATAGAAGTGTGTTTAACAACATGCTGAGTACTTTGCAGAGGCTGGCTTGCATACCTACAGTCATAAGGAGGAGGAGGTCTTCTGTCAGTTTGAGTAACCGCATATTGATATGACGGTACAGTTGCAATCTGCTTTGACTGTAAAGTCAGGGCAGGATTTGGAGATTGACTATTTTTAACTTGTGATGATACAGATGACATAGGGGTTTGTTTCTGAAGAGTAGGCTCCGGCAAAAAGCTTCGTGATGAGTAACTATATTGCTTTGGAAGGGGCCTGTAATCTGGGTAAGTCAATCCACTGGATGCACACTGCTGTGCCCAATCAACCTGTTGCTCTGATACAGGTAGGTTAAGTCTCGGGTTTCCTTGGTAAGTTATAGGAACTCTTCCGGAATTAGAAGGGATCATTTGTAGTTGCATGGAATAGGTATCTGATGTTAGAAATTGATTCTGTAGTGCACGTACATTGGGCGTATTCGTTCCTAAACCAGTCTGATGAGATATAGTTGCCCCTGTATGAGAAAGCATAGAATTCCTCATTGGTGAGTTCAACCATACATCCTGTGTAACTCCTGAAGACATTTGCAAATCGTGATTTGGCTGTTTGGGTCCTTTAACATTTGCATATGTTATTCTTTCTACTGAAGTTTGTGAGGTCACAATGGTCCCACTATGCATATCAGAAATAGGGATTTGTTGAGGAGTTTTATAATTTCTGATGTTGAGCAGCGGCTGTGAAACTGGATTTAAATTACTGAGAAATAGGCACGGTTCTTGGTTACTTCCAGGATGGTTTAAAGAACTTTGAGATGCTGTGGTAAGTGTGTTTACTAAAGTTTGCTCCAAAAAAGATGCCTGTTTTTTAGGATACTGTGGTGGTAAGGTGACACTCTCTGATTTTGCATTCCAGTTCATTGTTGATTTGATGCAGTAGCAGTGTATTAAAAGCCAGCTGTTTTGAATGTCAGGAATCTGTAGGAAATAAAGATCTTTTATTAAAAATCTGTTTTGCCAGGTCAGAATTTCTAAGATAATTTTCTTAGTTTACCTTATCACCAATGCTGACTATGTCTAGCAAAATTCCTGAAACCTCAGACTAGAGAAAGCTTCATCTTTGATTTGGATAAGAGGAACAGCAGAGGAAGATGTAATAATAAATATGGCAAATGTCAATAAAATTTTCTGGTGTGTTCAACAGAAATTCATTCCACCCAATATAGTTAGTATTTTGTTTGTTACACTTAAGAGACAATTACTTTCTGCATTTACTTATTTTAACTAGCTCTTTATTCTAAGTAACCCATGATCACTGTAAAAAATAAAATTAAAAAAAATCAAGCATATAGTAAGAAGCCCTTACTACTGTCCATCTCCAATATCTAACTCCCTAGGGGTACCTACTGTTACCTTTCTTTCAGAAAATTTCTATATATAAAAAAACACCAATACATAGATAAAACCTCATCTTTTAAGACAAACGGAGTCCTACCAAACATGCTGTCTACACAGTTAGCCTCATTTTCATTACTATATCTAGGATATCTTATCATTTCAACTACACATAATCTATCTCACTGTCTGCATAACATTCCACTTTCTGTGTATATCACCATTTAACCATTTCTCTATTGACAGACATTTGGTTTTCTTAAGTTTTTGCACTTATAAACTATCCTATACTAAGAATTCTTGTATTTATGCTTTTATATTTGTGCTGTTTCTGGAAATTCCTACAAGTGAAATCAATATGTCAAAAGACACTAAAATTATTTTCATAAGCAGTGACAAACTGCCTTCCAAAAAGACTGAAATAATTTATACTCTCACCAACAGTACAGGGACATATCTAAAAACGGACAAATCTGACTTAAAACTTATTGACGTAATACGTAATACTTGACTTAAACGTATTAATAGTATACCAAACAACTGCAGAATACACATTCTTTCCAATGCACATGGAATTTTTACCGGTACTGACCATATGGCTAGGCCATAAGCAAATCTCATTTTTGAAGGATTACAATAATTCAGATTAATTCACAGTGGAATTAATCTAGAAATTGTAGAAAAAGGACCTAGGAAACTGCCAAATAATTAAGAAATAAAGAATGCAGTAAGCTCTGGTGTCTTTTCCTCTAATTATCCAATAGGATACCAGACCTATTGAATCAGACCCCACCCTTATGACCTCATTTACCTTAATTACCTCTCTAAAGGCCCCATCTCTAAAAATAGTCACACTGGAGGTCAGAGCTTCAACATATGCATTTGGTGGGGGGGGGGGGGGATGACAAGACACACAGTTCATTTAGTCCATAATGGGCTCCCAACCCCATGTTAACATATGACTTGAGGATAATTTATAACATTAAATAGACTTATTTAGAAGAAGACTGGGAAACAATCTCTGTATTTATCATACAAAGTTAAAAATAAGTTAATCCAAGGAAAAGACAGTGAAATAAAATGAGAACAGAGATTCAGTAAGTCACAAGTTGGTAACAAATAAAACTCAATAAGCCTCTGACAACACTGATCATCATAAAAAAAAAAAAACCCACTGTATTGGGAAAAGAGGCTATCACTGATCTTACAGACATTAAAACGGTAATGTATATATCTTGAGTTCCAAACATTTAAAATTTAGGGGGAATGGAGAAATTCCTTGAAAAAACATACCCTAACATCTATAATTAAATATCTTCACAAAGAAAACAGCAGGGCCGTGTGGCTGTACTGGAATGTTCTACCATTTATGGAAGAGATAATCTAATATAACCTCTTTAAAAGGATAAAAGAGGGAACACTTCATAGCTTATTTACTGAGCCTATCATACCAAAGCTGAAAAGAAAGACAATTAAGAAGCCAATCTCACAGAAACAAACACAAAAGTCCTGAACAAAATGTTAGCAAACCAAATGGGGTGATACATGAAAAAGATAACATCATGATCAAACTGAGTTTATTTCAGGAATACAAGTTTGTCATTGAAAATTAATCAAAGTAATTACATTAAAATTATTTTAAAAATCATATGATCGTTTCAACAGATCCAAGAACTTTTGATAAAATTCAATTAAAATTCATTAAAAGAACAATTGTATAAAACCAAGAATAGAAAGAAGTTTCCTTAATTTTGATAAATGGTAATTTCAAAAATTCAGACCAACAACAGTAATATTATTAATAATAATAGATAACTTAAGTAAAGATGCCACTATCACCCACTTCTATTCATTGTTTTACTGGAGATCCTAGAAAGTATAAGAATTGTGAAGGAAAATATAAAGCAGACTATTAAGAGACGTTATGTAGAAAATCCAAAACAATCTGTAGATCTTTTAGATCTATTACATGATGGATCACAGTGTACTCAAACTAGATTGAAGAAGGCACATGTTACCATGTGTTTGATTTGTTGATGTGACTCTTGTGAATTATATATATATGTTTATTTATGTATTTGCTCATAAATACAGTAGAAGTGAGCCTTTTGAGGCCTGGTGTCAAGCATGAAATAAAGCCGTGACTAGAAACTGACTCCATGACTTCAGAGGTTTCATTTTTTGTCATTGCTGTACCTGAGCCAAGACTGATCTGTGCATGCTGGTAGGAAGAGGCAGAAATTTGGGGGATCTCCTGCCAAGGTGACACAGGTGGCATTAGAAACCTCCCCCTCCCAAACTGAACATCTGATCTTGGAGATAATGTGCTCCTGGGACTATAAAATTAGGTGAGCTGGGACTGTTTGCATTTGAGACAAGTGTTGCTGTATCCTCATCTCTTGTCGAGGATCCATTCACCAAGGCATTGGCCACCAGAGGCTTTGCCTGAATGGACGGTCTTCACCTCATCCCTTGTGACCCAGCAGTAATCCAGACCTGCTTGAGTGCCTTGCTGAGGAGACTAGTGTCTTGGACCAACTGGACTTTTCTATTATGGATGCATGCATGGACTTGGTTCGTTACAAGCACTTCGTGCTCAAAGTGGTTTTAACTTTCATTCTGCATTTTTAGATACGTTTTTGCTTTCTATTTCTCTGCTTGCTTCTTCTCACTTATGTGAAAGTCAAAGTCATTGGTGAACTCTACGTTTGTCCTGACCTGTCATTTGATTAAGGTAGTAAAGAAACCGCCCTCTCTTTGAGAGTTTAATTTGTCGGGGAGCCAGATCACCCTTGTCCAGCATGACAGCATGCACATTTTGGTTTAAAAACAGGTCCCAAGGAGAAAGATCTGTATATTCCTCACATGCTTTCTCCCAGGAAAGCTCCTTAATAAGACAACTGATCAGGGTGAAGTATAATACAAAGTAAAAAGCAGTACTACCAAGTAGCAGTATTACAAAAGAGTTAATGATAAATTCCCAATAATTTGCCCTATTTCTTATGTGAGCTTGGGGGTGGGAGGCTGCTACAGACTGAATTCTGTTCCCTCAAAATTTATATGTTTAAGTCCAGTTCACTATATTTGGAGATAGGACCTTGAGTGAGGCAATTAAGGTTAAATGAGGTCATAAGGGTGGGGCCTTAATCCAACAGGATTAGTGTCCTTATAAGAGAGACAACCAGGTGTATACACACACAGGAAAGACCATCTGAGGAGACACAGAGAAGGTAGCTGTGTGCAAGCCAATGAGAGAGACCTCAGGAGAAACCAAACACATTGATCTCAGACTTCCAGACTCTAGACCTGCAGAAATTTATTGTTTAAGCCACCCAAGCTGTGGTTATTTTGTTAGGGCAGCCCTGCAGACTAACACAGAGATTATGGGTAGGAAGAGAAATAATTACAAATAATTACAAATAATTACAAATAATTACAAATAATTTGGGGTTGTTGGGTTTTTACCCCCTCTCTCTCCTTTGCTGGCATAGAAAAAAAGTGAATCCTGGAAAACCAACCTTGAACTACCTAAATTAAAAGGAGAGAATTAAGGGATCTCCGTGGCAGTCCAGTAGTTAAGATCCCACACTTCCACTGCAGGGGGCGCTGGTTTCATCTGTGGTCAGGGAACTAAGATTCCACATGCCACTTGCTGCAGCCAAAAAAAACCCAGAACAAAACAGAAAAGACCTTTTTCCTGACTGCAGCCTCTACTTTTAGATACAATGTATTCTTAGACCTTCTGAAGATATATTTTAATGGAGATAACCAGAGACAGGATTTCCATGGTCTATCATTTAATTTTTTCTTGGAAAAATTAACTCTTTTGCCCCCAAATTTGCACCCTGCCCTCTTATCTCCCCTCACCTGTGACAGCCATGGCATTTACCTAACAAATTCCAGCTACGGCTGAACTTAAGAACCTCTCTGCACAGGAGTAGCCAAAGTTTTTGGGGAAAAAACACACAAGCCAACAAAATGAGTTTACACATTGCACATATCCACAGTGCATGACAATTCTACTTCATTTTGTTGAAATTTTATTTATATTGAAGTAATTTAATTTTTCCATTCTTCTCCCCTCCCACCACCCCAACCCATACACATGCTCCCCCTACTCAGCTGCTTATATTTCAGAGGGAAAAAAATTGCACTACCTATCATCCTCCCGTCACCAAATCTATAAGACAGAGCCTTGTAAATGAAGTCTGTACTTATAGTATCAAATCTCTACATTTAAAATCCTGCTCCCAGGAATCCCCTGGTGGTCCAGTGGTTAGGACTAAGTGCTTTGACTGCTATGGGTCCGGGTTCGATGCCTGGTCAGGGAACTAAGATTCTGCAAGCCACGCAGCACAGTCAAAAAACAAAAAAGAGAGAGAGAGAGAGAGAGAAAATCCTACTCCCTTTCCCTGTATTCCCAGTATCAACCTGTCTCTAACTGGATTAAGTCAGTTACACATACACAGGCACACACACACATGCACATACGCCAGGATTACTGGTACTCAAAAAACACAACAAATAACCTCACTGGGCCCTACATTATTCAGCTCTCTACTCCCCCCACCCCACACCAGTGACAGTCTTTTAACTTGGTTAAAAATCACAAATATAACAAATCAGATGTTAAATGCTTAAGACCTTTAAAGGTGAAAACAAATATGATTTTTTTAAAAGTAATTTGTGGGACTTCCCTGGTGGTCCAGTGGGTAAGACTCCAACAGGCTCCCAATGCAGGGGGCGGGGGTTCAATCCCTGATTGGGGAACTAGATCCCACATGCATGCCACAGCTAAGAAGTCTACATGCCACAACTAAGACCTGGCACAGCCAAAATTAAATACATATTAAAAAAAAAAATAAAGGTGGGACTTCCCTGGTGGCACAGTAGTTAAGAATCCGCCTACCAATGCAGGGGACAAAGGTTCAATCCCTGGTCTGGGAACATCCCACATGCCATGGAGCAACTAAGCCCACGCGCCACAACTACTGAACCTGTGTTCTAGAGCCCATGAGCCAACACTACTAAAGCCCACGTGCCTAGAGCCACCCTCCACAACAAAAGAAGCCACTGCAATGAGAAGCCCCGTGCACCGCAACAAAGAGTAGGCCCCACTCGCCACAACTAGAGAAAGCCCACACGCAGCAACAAAGACCCAATGCAGCCAAAAATAAATAAAATAAAATAAAGTAATTTGTGATTCCATAAAATAAAAAAATATACTGAAAAATTATTAAAGAAGTTAAAATGCTACATTACAAAATATTCACTTAATGCAAAAGAAAACAGTGAGGGACAAAAAGATATGAGACAGAAAATAAAAAGTACAAACAGGAGATGTAAATCCAACTATATCATAATAACATTAAAAGTGAGTGGATTGGGCTTCCCTGGTGGAGCAGTGGTTGAGAGTCCGCCTGCCGATGCAGGGGACGCGGGTTCGTGCCCCGGTCCGGGAAGATCCCACGTGCCGTGGAGCGGCTGGGCCCGTGAGCCATGGCCACTGAGCCTGCGCGTCCAGAACCTGTGCTCCGTAACGGGAGAGACCGCAACAGTGAGAGGCCCGCGTACCGCAAAAACAAAAACAACAAAAAAAAAGTGAGTGGATTAAACAATCCAAATGACAATGTCAGACTATATTTTTTAAAAATGGCTAGCTAACTATATGCTGTCTCCAATAGGCATACCTTTGAGTCAAAGATAAAAACAGATTGGAAATAAAAGGATAAAAAAAGAGGGACTTCCCTGGTATTCCAGCAGTTAAGACTCTGCACTCCTAATGCAGGGGACTCAGGTGTGGTCAGAGAACTAGATCTCACATGCCACAACTAAAAGATCCCACTTGTTGCAACTAAAGATCCCACATGCCACAACAAAGATCCCTTGAGCTGCAACCAACACCCGGCACAGCCAAATAAATAAATAAATAAATTTTAAAAAAGGATTAAAAAAACGATATTAGGCATACAATAGTCACAATAAAGGGAGAATGACTATACTAATTTTCAGAAAAAATACACTAAAACAATGTTACTAAAGAGGGACTTTTTATAACCATAAAAGGGTCAGTCCACCAAGCAAGATATAGCAACTATAAATATATATGCACTTAAGAGAGCATTAAGGGCTTCCTTGGTGGTGCAGTGGTTAAGAATATGCCTGCCAATGCAAGGGACACGGGTTCAAGCCCTGGTCCGGGAAGATCCCACATGCCTCGGAGCGACTGGGCCCGTGCACCACAACTACTGAGCCTGTGACCCACAACTACTGAGCCCGTGTGCTACAACTACTGAAGCCCACACACCTAGAGCTGGTGCTCCACAACAGGAGAGGCCACCACAATGAGAAGCCCGCGTGCAGCCACGAAGACCCAACGCAGCCAAAAGTAAAATAAATAAATAAAATTAAATTTAAAAAAAGAGAGAGAGCATTAAAATACAAGAAGTAGGGACCTTCCCTGGTGGTGCAGTAGTTAAGAATCCACCTGCCAATGCAGGAACATGGGTTCGAGCCCTGATCTTGGAAGATCCCAAATGCTGCGGAGCAACTAAGCCCATGTGCCACAACTACTAAGCCTGCGCTCCAGAGCTTGTGAGCCACAACTACTGAAGCCCACACACCTAGAATCCATGCTCTGCAACGAGAAGCCACCACAATGAGCAGGCCGCTCACCATAACGAAGAGCAGCCCCCGCTCTCTGCAACTAGAGAAAGCCCATGCAGCAACGAAGACCCAATGCAGCCAAAAATATTTTAAAAATGAATAAATTTATATAAAAAAAATACAAGAAGCAAAACACAAAGTGAAAAATAGGCAATTCACCAAGAGTCAAAGACTTCAATTCCCCACTTTCAATAGTGAACAGAATTGGCGGGAGGGGGGGGCGGTAAAAAAAAAAATCTACAAGGAAATAGGAGTTTTCAACATATTATATACACCCACATTTCTAGTTTCCAGTGCAGATTAAAAAAAAAAAAAATCAAAAAACTGGAGTACTTTAGGTTGCAGGTTAGTGCACAATTGTCCATTGGCTGCTTTGTAGTTTTAAGGTTCTCTCCTCTCTGGCATTTACTATGGTTTGGATCCAATAGTTCATGTACTCTTGTCAAGTGGCAAAAGGGTCAGCAAGCAGCCCAGTGACAGGCGTATGTGCCAGCAAGCTATGAAAGCACTGGACTCTTATATTCTGTTGTGGGGAATCTTCCTAACTGTGAATAGGTATAGGCAAATTAGCAAACTGTAAATAATGATCCTTGATATAGCCACACAAAATTTGGCTCTACTAACCCACCCATCTGGCTGTAGGCTTTATGGTTTGGAGAACAAGCAATACTAATATGTTGATGCTGATGAACTGTGGTGGCCCTCACTGGGAAGGGAGGCAAGCAGCCCGGGTGTGTTGACATTGATAAAGTGCTATGGTCTACACTGGGGGGATTTAGAGTCATAATTAATATACTCCTATTCCAAAGAGAGAGTCCATAGAGGCTTCCTGTGTGTCATCACAAAAACAGTCTTTTAAAATTTTTAATTAAAAAAAACCCCTAAAGTCTATCTTTAGGTCTGACAGTCTCTGGATTGAAATCTTATATATATTATTACTATTACTTCCTATGAGAAAAGTGGGAAGAAAGCAAGTCACTAAAATCCATGGCATAGGAAGTTGTAAATAGCAAGTTGTAAACTGTGAAATTAAGATGAATTAGTGAAGCTGGAAAAAAAGGGAAGTGAATGGCTGCAGTAGACTATAAATGTAACAATGCATGTGGATTTTCACATAAAATCTTCATAAAGATCTTACTAACGTTAAGAAAAAGCTTGTGTTTTTTTTATTTTAAAATATTCTATATCCATACAATGCAAATATGGTTTAACTGGAAAGCCTCCTTTATTTGACGTCAGCCTTATTACAGAAAACTACAAACCAAAAAATAACCTAAAAATCATACCTTTGAAGAATAATCATATTAATATCTATCTTCAACACAAATGCACAAGTACTTACAACCACCAAGAGAAAAAACTCTACTGAAATGGACCTATTATATTATGGTTTGCCATGGCCAGGCTTACTTTAGGCCAAAGTAGTAAGAAACAGAACATGAAAGGGCAAATTAAGCCACATCAAGAATTTTTTTATATGCAAGGGTAACCATTAATTTATCAAAGAAACTGGAACATTATTATAGTGAAAGACAATGCTATTAAAAGCCAAAAGTGATAGGCTTTTAAAAAGACTGTCTTGGGGGCTTCCCTGGTGGCGCAGTGGTTGAGAGTCCGCCTGCTGATGCAGGGGACACAGGTTCGGGCCCCGGTCTGGGAAGATCCCACATGCTGCGGAGCGGCTGGGCCCGTGAGCCATGGCCATGGCCGCTGAGCCTGTGCTCCACAACAGGAGAGGCCGCAACAGTGAGAGGCCTGCGTACCGCAAAAAAAAAAAAAGACTGTCTCAGGGCAAAGCAAAAGATGCATATCTAGGGATTTCCCTGGCAGAACAGTGGTTAAGACTCTGGGTGTCCACTGCAGGGGCCACGGGTTCCATCCCTGGTCAGGGAACTAGTATGCAGCGTGGCATGGCCCGGAAATTTAAAAAAAAAAAAAAAAAAAAAAAAGATGCATATCTAGACAGTTGTCTAGCAGGCTTCGATAAATGTTTGTCAAATGAATAAACGTTATCTATAACTGCTGAACACCAAGTTAAACAGAAGTCCCTATTTAAACCTGCAAATGGGAAAAAGTCTCCACCCCTCCCTTCACATCTGTGTCAACCATAAACATTACATGATTTCATCTGTAAGCATTTCAGTACCTCAAAAATACAAGATTTCTTAAAAAGTATAGTACTCTTCTCATACCTGAAAAAAACATATATCTCTTCTGGTATTTTAAATTGGAACCTTCCCTTATGTCTTTAGTTCCACTTCTAATGTGTTTATTTGGAGGGTCCACTGATGTGAATAAATTGAGGAAAAACCAGTATTTTTCATTGCAAAACTCATCTCCAATGGAAAAAGCTATAGATTCTTCTTTAAAATCAACAAAACCACAAATACCAACACGTAAGTGGTAAAACCCACTTCTGAGGAATTCCTAAAGTATCAAGATTTACTCAACCTATTCCAGCTCTGACTTTTTGTGTCCTTAGTCCTAAGAGAAATAAGGCTTTTATCAGTCCTTGAATTAGGCTTTCAAGAATAGACTACCCTAAATTCTACCTTTATAACACAACTTATAAATAGTAACAGCTAACACTTGAAAATTTATGTCAAGAACTGTTTTGAATAAATACATTTAATGGTCACAACAAATGCACGAAGCCAAGCAGTCCTAAGCAGGAGCGCAGCGGCTGGCAGGGCCACTATCCCAGCTGTTAGGTCAGCTCTCTACACTGCTGCAGATAGAAAGGAGACAAGACTGAATGGATTCCTATGTAGTTTTTTACCCACTCAAACAGCAAAACCAACTTCAGTGTCCCTAGTCCCACTAGGTAATACCAAGGCGGATGAGAACTGTAAACCGCAGTCATTTCATAGCCTGCACTTATACCCCAAGGGAAGGGAGGCTGTCAAGTCTTGAGTGCAAGTGGAACTAGGGAGAAAGAGAAACCACACTGTGGCATTTCTCAGGAGGCTGCCAGGAGGACCTGTGGGGTGTCCTGCCAAGGTGTGGGTCAGACTGAGATTAAGCTAAGCTTTGCCTGTGAGACTTTTAAAGGAAAAGAAAGGTCATCAGAGCCCCATGGTGAAGTTGTTCACCTACATGTCTACTCTCCAATCTTTCAGGTACCTAGCTCCAAATTCGATACAGAAGCACAGGCCAACACAATCAGATACGCTACTTAATTATGCTTCCTCTTAGGTAACACTGGGTAAGAGTGACTAGACAGTGACTCTCAGCAGGATGACCAGGCCACAACCAGGTTCCCCATATGTCCCAGATGCCATCAAGGTTCACCAGTCAGAGCAACACGGCTTTCTCCTGGGAGAAGGGAGAAGCGGGAATAAATCGCTCTCATTTTCCCGATTGATTAATCTCGGTACAGCATGAGGTGTTGGCACTCATCATGATGGGCAGCAGGCAATTCAGAGCAATGCGATGATCACTGGGGCTAGAAAGTTTACACTAGTTTGTTGTGTCTTATATAGTAGAGGTCAGACAAATTGCAGACCACCTTTTCTAGGTGTATTATTCCCTAAAGTGGGAACTAAAGATCACAGAGCACACACAAGAAGAAGTCAGTTATCCTTCCTTGGAGTTCTGCCAAGCAACTCATTTGGACCCTCGAGGTTCCCACCTCAAGGAAACATGACCCATTAGAGGGGCAGTGGTCTCAAGTATCTGGAAATCCCTGACAACTGCCTCAAGTAGAGATGATTAATATTTGGTAGGCAAGTATAAGCTACTTAACAATACTCTATTGGGGTACAAACTGCATTAGGAAAAAGGCATCACTTATTACAATAGGAATGAGGCAATTCTGTGCCTCTTGAGGTAGACAAACTCCCTGAGTAGAAGTGAACAGTTCCCATAAAGTATGCTGAAATGCCTCTGAAGAGAAATCTGATAAAAATCTTCTCCTCCCTGTTAGTTACCACTGTCATAATAGGCGCATTACAGTGTTTGCTCTGGTAGTCCCAGGTTGTTGACAGGATTCCAAGAACTACAACAGAGGCATTTTGTTGTCATGGGGTTAAGATTCAGATTCTATAAAACTGGAGGTTAAGATTAATGATGCAAAGAGACCTCAAGTACCAGAAGAAACATATAGGACAAAATATACCTTCTTGTCAGCAGGGTCAAGTAAAGGATGACAGATCCAGCAAGCAGTTAAATTCAGAGCCATAACTACAGTCTAAAAAATGTACACAAGAGGGTTCTCATCAGGAAACCATGAGAAATCATGACTAATAGGATGAGGTATTCGGGCCTTTGCCTAAGGACACAGCTCCAAGGACATCCACTCCCAAAGTCAGCAGCTGCTGAGTTTCTAAGTGTCCCTAGATTAAGATCTTCCATTGGCCTGTAGTTATACTGAAGATGATGGCAACAGTCTGGAGTAAATTAGATTAATGGTTTCCGAGCGCCCCCTACCCCCATGATCAGTACTGTCTTCCTTCCCCACCAGCATAGGGGAGCCATTCAAGTTCTGCTGGATGAGAAGGAATGCCCACCATTCAGCTGTAAATAATCCCGTGCTCTAAGCCACGCTAGCCACAACACTTTGCCCAATGACATGATCATATAGAAGGAAAATGTAAAAACTGATAGAAATTGTAGCAGTGAATCTTTAGGAGCATAATGAAAGAGTGACCTACTGAAGATGAATTTCTGTCATCCAATAAACATCCTTCAACTACTTCAACTAAAGTAACATGTAGCAAGAAACTGAATGCAGAAGCAGATGTAAGAATCCAACTATTAACCAGACATTAAAGAGATTTGCAAAAATACAAAACAATGCCACTCTTTTCACTAGTGTTTTGTGTTGTTTTGGAAAACATTTATATTAACATGTAAGGATTTACTGCGGTTTTTAAAATTATTATTCATTTATTTATTTTTGGCTGCGTTGGGTCTTTGTTGCTGAGCGCAGGCTTTCTCTAGTTGCGGCGAGTGCGGGGTACTCTTCATTGCAGTGCGCAGGCTTCTCATTGTGGTGGCTTCTCTTGTTGCGGAACACGGGCTCTACGCATGCGGGCTTCAGTAGTTGTGGCACATGGGCTCAGTAGTTGTGGCTCGCGGGCTCTAGAGTGCCCGCTCAGTAGTTGTGGTACATGGGCTTAGTTGCTCCACAGCATGTGGGATCTTCCTGGACCAGGGCTCGAACCCGTGGTTCCTGCATTGGCAGGCGGATTCTTAACCACTGCGCCAACCAGGGAAGTCCTACTGTTATTTTTAAGTAAAATAGTTTTTAAAAATTCCTGTTTCAGTCTTTAATGCAGTAAATGTTGATGTAACCTACATAAACAAATGTTCTTTAGGGTCTTTAAGAATTTTTACTGTATATAATTGCTTCCTGAGACCATGTGTTCCTGCAGTCTCCAGCTGCAGAGAAAGCATGTCCATGCAGCTCTCAATGGAGGGAGAATCTGGAAGCACACACCTGACTTCTATGGACTTTGCCTATGCACATCTTCTTCCTGTTGGTCCTATATTGTATCCTTTGTGGTCATAAACTTTAGCCACAAGAATACAAAAAGAGAGAATACTAAACTCAGGAATAAGGACATTACTACCAACCTTACATTTAAAAAGAGACACTATGAACAACTGTATGCCAGTATATTCAGATCATTTGGATGAAAAGGACAAACCCCTGTGATACTGTAATTTATAAAAAGAAATACATTATTAGGTCTTCATCCCCATTTCTGGCACAAAGCTCCTAAAACCCTCGGATTTTCCTTAGTGAGAGTGATAAAAGTGTCAACATTGTTATGTCACTGAGGTGACTTTCTGACTGCACCTAAGGATGGAGGCTGGGTGCCAGGAGAACCAACCAGATGATTTTGTAACACAGCAGGACCCTATGGGGCCTTCCTGCGACAGGCCTTTCCCCATATCCTCTGCTTTAGCTCCTCTCTGAAGTACCTAGATAATAGTATTTGATGAAAATTTCCTGAGTTGTTGGACAAACTACATGATGATCATGAGCACGTATCCCCAGGCCTTCTGGAACCGAGGGACTGATAAGGTTAACCCCTGTGACCCCACCCTGCTGCCTCACCATCAGCCAATCAGAGAATTGTGCGCAAGCTGATCACATACCCTGAGAGCCCCGCCCCAATCACCTGGCCTTTAAAAATGCTTTGCTGAAACCCTTCAGGGAGCTCAAGACTTTTCACGGCATGAGCCTCCTCATCTCCTTGCATGGCCTTGCAATAAACCTTTCTCTGCTGCAAACTCTGACAGCTCCAGGAGGGGAGAGGAGCTGGAGGGTGAATCAATCACCAATGGCCAGTGATTTAATCAATCATGACTGTGTAAAGAGGTCTCCATAAAAACCCCAAAGTACAGGGTTGGGGAGCTTCAGGGTTGATGAACACATGATCTGGGGAGAAGTGGCATGGAAGCTCCACATCCCTTTCTCCCATGTACTTCACCCTACACATCTCTTCCATCTGGTTGATGATTCCTATTGTTTAAAAAAAAAAAAAAAAACAGGCCCTAGGTTGGAGCCACTTGCCCCCAGGACAAAAAACTAAGATTTAATTGCAGTTTCAAAATCTCCCAGGACTTAAATTTCTGGAATTTCCTTTTCAGAACTAGTGAGGTAACCTTGCCTGAAACAATACTTTCTTTTCTTTTGCTAATAACCTCCTTCTCTGGCCCCGGTTTCTATAAAAGGCTTCCATTCTGTACAGCTCCTCGAGCTCCAATTTACTCTCAATTCATGAATTGTTGAAAAAAGCCAATTAGTTCCTCAAATTCACTCAGTTGAGTACTGTGTAACAGTATCCTTTAATATCCTTTGCAATAAACCAGTAATCTAGTAAGTAAAATGTTGCTCTGAGTTCCGTAAGCCTCTCTAGCAAATTAATTGAACAGAGGGGGGGTGTCTTAGAACCTCTTACCAATCAATCAGAAATACAGGCATCAACCTGGGCTTGAGACTGGTGTCTGAAGTTCAAGGAGAGGGTTGGGGACAGACTCTGGGAGGGCTCACACCAAGGAGTACTTCCCAGAACTTCTGCTGCCAGTATCCTTTTCCCCACGATGAAACAGCGCCACCCCCAGCCTCTGCAGGACACCCTCCAATACTAGCAGACATTGAGGAGCTGCCAGGGTTCCTGTTGAATTTCCTGAACACAGTGGACCAGCCAGTGGTCGTGGGGTCCAGAGTGGAGAGGGGATTAAGAGTGCTACTTAAAGGAGCTCCAGAGACGGGCGCGAGCCGCGGCGATCAGCGAGGACCCCAGAAACGGGCATGAGACGCTAAGGCTGCTGCTGCTGCTGCTGCCACCAAGAAGCCTGTGTACGAGCACAGGTCACTATCCCTACCTCCCCTCCCGGGAGCTTGTGCAGCCCACCACTGCCAGGGTCCCGGGATCCAGGAACAACTTCCCTGGGAGAATGCACAGGGCACCTCAGGCTGGAGCAACGTCCCGCTGGCCTCTGCTGCCTCTACAGCCGCAGACTCGCCCCGCATCCTAACCCCTCCCTCCTCCTGGGCTGAGTGCGCCAGAGCCCCTGAATCAGCTGCTCCTTCAACCCTGTCCTGTCTGAGCGAAGAACAGACGCCCTCCGGCGAACTACACGCAGAGGCGGGACCAAATCCAAAGCTGAACCCCCGGGAGCTGTGCCAACAAAGAAGAAAAAGGGAAATTTCTCCCAGCAGCCTCAGGAGCAGCGGATTAAATATCCACAGTCAACTCGATGTACCTGCATCTGTGGAATATCTGAATAGACAACGAATCATCCCAATTTGAGGAGGTGGACTTTGAGAGCAAGATTTATTATTTTTTCCCCTTTTCCTCTTTTTGTGATGTGAGCCGTGTGGATGAAAGGCTCTTGGTGCTGCAGCCAGGAGTCAGTGCTGTGCCTCTGAGGTGGGAGAGCCAACTTCAGGACACTGGTCCACAAGAGACCTCCCAGCTCCACATAATATCAAACAGAAAAAAATCTTCCAGAGATCTCCATCTCAACACCAGCACCCAGCTTCACTCAATGACCAGCAAGCTACAGTGCTGGACACCCTATGCCAAACAACTAGCAAAACAGGAACACAACCCCACCCATTAGCAGAGAGGCTGCCTAAAATAATAATAAGTCCACAGACACCCCAAAACACACCAACAGACGTGGAATTGCTCACCAGAAAGACAAGATCCAGCCTCATCCACCAGAACACAGGCACTAGTCCCCTCCACCAGGAAGCCTACACAACCCACTGAACAAACCTTAGCCACTGGAGACAGACACAAAAACCAATGGGAACCACGAACCTTCAGCCTGCAGAAAGAGGACCCCAAACACAGTAAGACAAGCAAAATGAGAAGACAGAAAAACACACAACAGATGAAGGAGCAAGGTAAAAACCCACCAGACCTAACAAATGAAGAGGAAATAGGCAGTCTACCTGAAAAAGAATTCAGAATAATGGTAGTAAAGATGATCCAAAATCTTGGAAACAGAATAGACAAAATGCAAGAAACATTTAACAAGGACCTAGAAGAACTAAAGATGAAACAAGCAATGATGAACAACGCAATAAATGAAATTAAAAATACTCTAGATGGGATCAATAGCAGAATAACTGAGGCAGAAGAACGGATAAGTGACCTGGAAGATAAAATAGTGGAAAGAACTACTGCAGAGCAGAATAAAGAAAAAAGAATGAAAAGAACTAAGGACTGTCTCAGAGACCTCTGGGACAACATTAAACGCACCAACATTCGAATTAAAGGGGTTCCAGAAGAAGAAGAGAAAAAGAAAGGGTCTGAGAAGATATTTGAAGAGATTATAGTTGAAAACTTCCCTAATATGGGAAAGGAAAGAGTTAATCAAGTTAATCCAAGGAGAAACACGCCAAGACACATATTAATCAAACTGTCAAAAATTATATACAAAGAAAACATATTAAAAGCAGCAAGGGAAAAACAACAAATAACACACAAGGGAATCCCCATAAGGTTAACAGCTGATCTCTCAGCAGAAACTCTGCAAGCCAGAAGGGACTGGCAGGACATATTTAAAGTGATGAAGGAGAAAAACCTACAACCAAGATTACTCTACCAAGCAAGGATCTCATTTAGATTTGATGGAGAAATTAAAACCTTTACAGACAAGCAAAAGCTGAGAGAGTTCAGCACCACCAAACCACCTTTACAACAAATGCTAAAGGAACTTCTCTAGGCAAGAAACACAAGAGGAGGAAAAGCCCTACAATAAATAACCCAAAACAATTAAGAAAATGGGAATAGGAACATACATATCGATAATTACCTTACATATAAATGGATTAAATGTTCCCACCAAAAGACACAGACTGGCTGAAAGGATACAAAAACAAGACCCATATATATGCTGCCTACAAGAGACCCACTTCAGACCTAGGGACACATATAGACTGAAAGTGAGGGGATGGAAAAAGATATTCCATTCAAATGGAAATCAGAAGAAAGCTGGAGTAGCAATTCTCATATCAGACAAAATAGACTTTAAAAAAAAGGCTATTACAAGAGACAAAGAAGGACACTACATAATGATCAAGGGATCGATCCAAGAAGAAGACATAACAATTGTAAATATTTATGCACCCAACATAGGAGCACCTCAATACATAAGGCAAATACTAACAGCCATAAAAGGGGAAATCGACAGTAACACATTCATAGGAGGAGACTTTAACACCCCACTTTCACGAATGGACACATCATCCAAAATGAAAATAAATAAGGAAACACAAGCTTTAAATGATACATTAAACAATATAGACTTAATTGGTATTTATAGGACATTCCATCCAAAAACAGAATACACATTTTTCTCAAGTGCTCATGGAACATTCTCCAGGATAGATCATATCTTGGATCACAAATCAAGCCTTGGTAAGTTTAAGAAAATTGAAATTGTATCAAGTATCTTTTCCGACTACAACGCTATGAGACTAGATATCAATTACAGGAAAGGATCTGTAAAAAATACAAACACATGGAGGCTAAACAATACACTACTTAATAACGAAGTGAGCACTGAAGAAATCAAAGAGGAAATCAAAAAATACCTAGAAACAAATGACAATGGAGACACGATGACCCAAAACCTATGGGATGCAGCAAAAGCATTTCTAAGAGGAAAGTTTATAGCAATACAATCCTACCTTAAGAAACAGGAAACATCTCTAATAAACAACCTAACCTTGCACCTAAAGCAATTAGAGAAGAACAAAAAAACCCCAAAGTTAGCAGAAGGAAAGAAATCATAAAAATCAGAGCAGAAATAAATGAAAAAGAAATGAGGGAAACGATAGCAAAGATCAATAAAACTAAAAGCTGGTTCTTTGAGAAGATAAACAAAATGGATAAACCATTAGCCAGACTCATCAAGAAAAAAAGTGAGAAGACTCAAATCAGTAAAATTAGAAATGAAAAAGAAGAAGTAACAAGTGACACTGCAGAAACGCAAAAAATCATGAGAGATTACTACAAGCAACTCTATGCCAATAAAATGGACAACCTGGAAGAAATGGACAAATTCTTAGAAATGCACAACCTGCCAAGACTGAATCAGGAAGAAATAGAAAAAATGAACAGACCAATCACAAGCACTGAAATTGAAATCTTCCAACAAACAAAAGCCCAGGACCAGATGGCTTCACAGGCAAATTCTGTCAAACATTTAGAGAAGAGCTAACACCGATCCTTCTCAAACTCTTCCAAAATACAGAAGAGGGAGAAACACTACCAAACTCATTCTACGAGGCCACCATCACCTTGATACCAAAACCAGACAAGGATGTCACAAAGAAAGAAAACTACAGGCCAATATCACTGATAAACATAGATGCAAAAATCCTCAACAAAATACTACCAAACAGAATCCAACAGCACATTAAAAGGATCATACACCATGATTGAGTGGGGTTTATTCCAGGAATGCAAGGATTCTTCAATATACGCAAATCAATCAAGGTGATACACCATATTAACAAACTGAAGGAGAAAAACCATATGATCATCTCAATAGATGCAGAAAAAGCTTTCAACAAAATTCAACACCCATTTATGATAAAAACCCTGCAGAAAGTAGGCATAGAGGGAACTTTCCTCAACATAATAAAGGCCATATATGACAAACCCACAGCCAATATCGTCCTCAATGCTGAAAAACTGAAACCATTTCCACTAAGATCAGGAACAAGACAAGGTTGCCCACTCTCACCACTCTTATTCAACATAGTTTTGGAAGTTTTAGCCACAGCAATCAGAGAAGAAAAGGAAATAAAAGGAATCCAAATTGGAAAAGAAGAAGTAAAGCTGTCACTGTTTGCAGATGACATGATACTATACATAGAGAATCCTAAAGATGCTACCAGAAAACTACTAGAGCTAATCAATGAATTTGGTAAAGTTGCAGGATACAAAATTAATGCACAGAAATCTCTGGCATTCTTATACACTAATGATGAAAAATCTGAAAGTGAAATCAAGAAAACACTCCCATTTACCATTGCAACAAAAAGAATAAAATATCTAGGAATAAACCTACCTAAGGAGATAAAAGACCTGTATGCAGAAAATTATAAGACAGTGATGAAAGAAATTAAAGATGATACAAATAGATGGAGAGATATACCATGTTCTTGGATTAGAAGAATCAACATTGTGAAAATGACTCTACTACCCAAAGCAATCTACAGATTCAATGCAATCCCTATCAAACTACCACTGGCATTTTTCACAGAACTAGAACAAAAAATTTCACAATTCGTATGGAAACACAAAAGACCCTGAATAGCCAAAGCAATCTTGAGAACGAAAAACAGAGCTGGAGGAATCAGGCTCCCTGACTTCAGACTATACTACAAAGCTACAGTAATCAAGACAGTATGGTACTGGCACAAAAACAGAAATACAGATCAATGGAACAGGATAGAAAGCCCAGAGACAAACCCACGAACATATGGTCACCTTATCTTTGATAAAGGAGGCAGGAATGTACAGTGGAGAAAGGACAGCCTCTTCAATAAGTGGTGCTGGGAAAACTGGATAGGTACATGTAAAAGTATGAGATTAGAACATTCCATAACACCATACACAAAAATAAACTCAAAATGGATTAAAGACTAAATGTAAGGCCAGAAACTATCAAACTCTTAGAGGAAAACATACGCAGAACACTCTATGACATAAATCACAGCAAGATCCTTTTTGACCCACCTCCTAGAGAAATGGAAATAAAAACAAAATAAACAAATGGGACCTAATGAAACTTCAAAGCTTTTGCACAGCAAAGGAAACCATAAACAAGACCAAATGACAACCCTCAGAATGGGAGAAAATATTTGCAAATGAAGCAACTGACAACGGATTAATCTCCAAAATTAAAAGTAGCTCATGCAGCTCAACAAAAAAACAAACAACTCAATCCAAAATTGGGCAGAAGACCTAAATAGACATTTCTCCAAAGAAGATATACAGTTTGCCAACAAACACATGAAAGAATGCTCAACATCATTAATCACTAGAGTAATGCAAATCAAAACTACAATGAGATATCATCTCACACCAGTCAAAATGGCCATCATCAAAAAATCTAGAAACAATAAATGCTGGAGAGGGTGTTGAGAAAAGGGAACACTCTTGCACTGCTGTTGGGAATGTGAATTGGTACAGCCACTATGGAGAACAGTATGGAGGTTCCTTAAAAACTACAAGCAGAATTACCATATGACCCAGCAATCCCACTACTGGGCATATACCCTGAGAAAACCATAATTCAAAAAGAGTCATGTACCAAAATGTTCATTGCAGCTCTATTTACAATAGCCAGGAGATGGAAGCAACCTAAGTGTCCATCATCGGATGAATGGAAATAGAAGATGTGGCACATATATACAATGGAATATTACTCAGCCATAAAAAGAAACGAAATTGAGTTATTTGTACTGAGGTGGATGAACCTACAATCTGTCATACAGAGTGAAGTAAGTCAGAAAGAGAAAGACAAATACCGTATGCTAACACATATATATGGAATCTAAGAAAATAAAAAACGTCATTAAGAACCTAGGGGTAAGATGGGAATAAAGACACAGACCTACTAGAAAATGGACTTGAGGATATGGGGAGGGGTAAGGGTAAGCTGTGACAAAGTGAGAGAGTGGCAGGGACATATATACACTACCAAACGTAAAATAGATAGCTAGTGGGAAGCAGCCGCATAGCACAGGGAGATCAGCTTGGTGCTTTGTGACCACCTAGAGGGGTGGGATAGGGAGGGTGGGAGGGAGGGAGACGCAAGAGGGAAGAGATATGGGAACATATGTATATGTATAACTGATTCAGTTTGTTATAAAGCAGAAACTAACACACCATTGTAAAGCAATTTTACTCCAATAAAGACGTAAAGGAAAAAAAAAAAAGGAGAGGGTTGGTCCTGGGAACCTCCAATCTGTACCCAGTCAGAAGCACAGGTGACAGTATAGGCTTGTGCATGTGAAGTGCGGGGTGAGGCAACTTGTGGGACTGAGGCTTCAACCTGTGGAATCTGCTGGCATTTCTGGGTAGATAGTGTCAGAACTGAGTTTGTAACAGGTAAGAGCCAAATCTAACTACATGTTGGATCTGGTTCTTTTACTTTATTTAACCTTTGCTTTCCACTGCTTTTTTTCACTAAAAGGATAATGTCTATACATAATGGTCTGTCTCAGGGAACCCTACCCCTGAATGTTAAGTGTCCAGACCCTGTCCACCTGTGGATGGCTGCAAGAAAGAAGAAATTAACACATCCCCTCCCTGAGGCTTGCCATTCCAGGGGATATTTGCAAAACTTATGGCCTTTTTACTTCACTTCCTCATCTCCCCGTCTCTGTTCTATGAACGAAACTGGCATCCAAACCCCAGCAAGATGGTTCTTTTGAGACACTAGTCTGCCATCTTTTCCGTCTGCCGGCTTTCGGAATTAAGTCATATTCCTTCCCTCAACACCTCGTCTCCCGATTTACTGGCCTGTCGTGCAGCAAGTAGAGGGAGTTTGGACTTGGTAACAAGTTGAATTGTAGGACACCCAACTGATGTCCCCAGAGAACTGCTTGTTGGTAGTACGGTGGGGATCCCCCCACACAAACACACACACTGGAATTGGGTGCAGAGAATCCCAAAAGACACACTGACCAAAAATGACTCAAGAAGATACAGGAAATCAGAACAGACCCATAAAGAAATTGAATTAGTAACCAAAAAACAACCCAAAAAGAAATGGTTAGGCCCAGATGGCTTTCTGGTGATTCATGCCAAAAATTTAAACATTTAAAACCCACTCTACAAACTCTTCTAAAACATAAAAGAGGGAATACTTCCCAAATCAATTTTGAGGCCAATACTAAAATCAGAAAATAAATAAATACATAAAATCACAATAAAACTACAGATCATGGGCTTCCCTTGTGGCACAGTGGTTGAGAGTTCACCTGCAGATGCAGGGGACATGGGTTCGTGCCCCAGTCCGGGAGGACCCCATATGCCCCGTAGCGGCTGGGCCTTTGAGCCATGGCTGCTGAGCCTGCGAGTCCAGAGCCTGTGCTCCGCGGTGGGAGAAGCCACAGCAGTGAGAGGCCCGCATACCGCAAAAAAAAAAGAAAAGAAAAAAAGAACTACCGAACAATCTGTTATGAATATAGATGCAAAAATCTTCAACAAAATACTAGCGAACCAAATATAACAGCATATAAAAGTAAGTATATGCCATGACCAACTGGTACTTTCCCAGAAATGCAAGATTGATTTTTTTATTTTTTATGTTGAACCAATGTCATATAACACATCAATAGAATAAAGGACACAAACAACATGATCATCTCAAGCACATGTAGAAAAAGCATCTACTACGACTGAAATTAAATGCATCTTAAAATCCAACACCCTTTCAGATAAAAACACTAAAACTAGAAACAAAGGGGAACTTCCTCAACTGGGTAAAAGACATCTACAAAAAAGCCACAGCTTTAAAGCCTGTTTTTCCCTTTACAAGATCCGGAACAAGACAAGGATATCTGCTCTTGCCACTTCCATTCAACATTGTAGGAGGGGTTCTAGCCATGGCACTTGGCAAAAAGAAAAAAAATAAAAGACATCCAGATTGGAAATTAAGAAATAAAACTACCTCTACTTACAGATGGTATCATCTTGTATATAGGAAGTTGTAAGGAATCCAACTAATAAAAAACTAGAACTAGTTTGACTAGGTCGCCTAGTACAAGCTCAATATACGAAAACCAAATTTATTTCTATACAACAATCTAGAAAACAAGTCCATTTACAGTAACAGCAAAAAGAAAGAAATACTTTGGAATAAATTTAACGAAAAGTGAAAATTGTACACTCTGAATATTTCAAAACATTGCCAAAAGAAATTAAAGACCTAAATAAATGGAAACACATCCCACATTCATAGACTGGAAGATTTGATACTCTCAAGGTGGCACTACTCCTCAAATTGGTCTACAGATTCATTACAACCCTTACCAAAGTCCCAGATGTCTTCTTTGCAGAAATTGAGAACCTGACCCTAAAATTGATTTTGAGAAAAAGTATAAAGTTGAAGGACTCACACTTACCAATTTCAAAACTTTAAACTACAAAGCTAGAGTAAACTGCTACAGGCTCTTTGGTGGGGCCTTATGCCAACGGGTATTTCCCAGAACTGCTACTGCCAACGTCCTTGTCCCCGTGAGCCACAGCAACCCCCCCCAACATCTGCAGGAGAACCTCCACTACCAGCAGATCTTAAAATAGTAATTGCAAATTAATAAGAAGAGCTACCACTGAGCAAGGCCGCATATCACACTGGGAGGCTTTTTAGCTTTTTTGCGCTCTCTCTAATGGTACTGATGATCTTGCAAGGCTTCCTTCCTTGTACCTTGAACCTCTGTGGTTTCCAGTGATGCTGCTGCCCATCTGAAAGGACCTGATGAGAAGGGGAAGAGCCAGCAGTCACACCATCGGGACACTCAGGCAAAATATGGAGATACTCACATGGCAAAAAACTACAGCCTCCTTCCAACAGCTATGTGAGTGAGCCATCTTGGAAGCAAATCCCTGAGCCTCAGTTAGGCCTTCAAAAACTGTATGCAGCTCCTGCCAATATCTTGACAGCAGCCTCATGAAAAGCCCTGAGCCAGAACCACTCAGCTAAGCCATTCCCTGATTCCTGACCCATAGTAGTAACTATATGAGATAATAACTATTTGCTGTTTTAAGCCACTAATATTTGGGGTAATTATGCAACAACTAATTATAATAACTAATACCAATGGCTAAAAAAAACCCCAAAAACTAGAGTAAACAAAGTCATGCGGGACTGAACTAGGATAGACAATGATCAATGGAATAGAATCCAAAAACAAACCCTCATATATATGATCACTAGGAAGAAACTAGAATCCAGAATATATAAAGAACTTTTACACCTCAGTAATATAAAAACAACTTGAATTTAAAGTTAACAGAGGTTTTGAATAGACAGGTTTTCCAAAGATATACAAATAGGCAATATGCACAAAAAGATGCTCAACATCATTAATAAAATCACAGGATGCCACTTAATGCTCACTATGATAGCTACAATCAAAAAGACAAGTGTTAATAAGGATGTGGACAAACTGGAACTCCTATGCATTGCTGTTACTACTGAGAATGTATATGGTTCATCAAAAACAGTCTGGCAATTTCTCTAAAGGTCAAAAATAGTTACCATATGATATGACAGAAAAATTCAACTCCTAGATATATACATACACGAATTGAAAATGTATGCCCATACAAACACTTGTACATGAATGCTCACAGCAACATTATTCAGAGTAGCCAAAAAGTGGAAACAATCCAAATGTGTGTTAACTGATGAAAGGAAAACAAAATGTGGCATAACCATACAATGGAATTATTACTTGCTAATAAAAAGGAATGAAATACATACATGCTTATCATGAATCAATCTTGAAAACATCATGCTAGGTGAGAAAAGAGTCATAAAAGATCACACATGACATCATCTATAAGAAGTGTTCAGAATACACAAATCTAGAAACAAACTAGATTAACGGTTGCCTGGAGATGCGTGGGTTGGGGGAGAATGGAGAGTATAGAGAATATATGGAGAGTATAATGAGTAGAGATTCTTTTGGGGGGCAAGAATATGCTCTAAAAGTGATTGTGGTAATGCTTGCGCACTATGTGAATATATGCAAAACCACTGTACACTGTAAGTGAATAAACTGAATTATATGAATATGATATATGAATTATATCTGTAAACTACAGTTTAAAAAAACAAAACATTTCCCAGTTGTTAGCACAGACATGGGCACATGACACGATAAGCACTAATATAATTATAGACCTGGCAGAGCAACCAGACCAAAGACATGCTCTGTGCAAGTTGAAGCTGACTGGCTATATACCTGGAGATGTTAGGGCTACCCAATGAAGGGGGAACTGTGCCTGAGAATGAAGTCAATGCCAAAGAAGACAGCAGAACTTCAAGACAGTGTCTCAAGTCTTTAAAACTTGCTTTCAGATTCAAATGTTGGATCCAGCCAAACCTGAAAGTCAAGCCACATGAACTTTTTTTTTTTAAATACCTTTATTGGAGTACAATTGCTTTACAATGGTGTATTAGTTTCTGCTTTATAACAAAGTGAATCAGCTATACGTATACATATATCCCCATATCTCTTCCCTCTTGGTGTCTCCCTCCCATCCTCCCTATCCCACCCCTCTAGGTGGTCACAAAGCACTGAGCTGATCTCCCTGTGCTATGCGGCTGCTTCCCACTAGCTATCTATTTTACATTTGGTAGTGTATATAAAGTCAATTGTTACTCTCTCACTTCGTCCCAGCTTACCCTTCCCCCTCCCTGTGTCATCAAGTCCATTCTCTATGTCTGCGTCTTTATTCCTGTCCTGCCCTTAGGTTCTTCAGAAACATTTTTTTTTTTAGATTCCATATACATGTGTTAGCATACTCTGACTTATTTCACTCTGCATGAGACTCCAGGTCCATCCACCTCACTACAAATAACGCAATTTCATGTCTTTTTATGGCTGAGTAATATTCCATTGTATATATGTGCCACATCTTCTTTATTCATTCCTCTGTCGATGGACACTTAGGTTGCTTCCATGTCCTGGCTATCGTAAATAGCGCTGCAATGAACATTGTTGTACATGACTCTTTTTGAATTATGGTTTTCTCAGGGTAAATGCCCAGTAGTGGGATTGCTGGGTGGGATGGCAGTTCTATTTTTAGTTTTTTAAGGAACCTCCATACTGTTCTCCATAGTGGCTGTATCAATTTACATTCCCACCAACAGTGCAAGAGGGTTCCCTTTTCTCCACACCCTCTCCAGCATTTATTGTTTGTAGACTTTTTGATGGCCATTCTGACTGGTGTGAGGTGATACCTCATTGTAAGTATCACCTACATTTGCATTTCTCTAATGATTAGTGATGTTGAGCATCCTTTCTTGTGTTTGTTGGCAATCTGTATATCTTCTCACATGAACTCTTAAGTTATGTGATCCAATAAATTCTCTTTGGGGGCTTAAAAAAGTTTGCGTATGATTTTTTGTTTCTTGAAACCTAAGCGGACAATATAATTTCTTTAACCACAATTTTAACTACAAGTTAAGATTTTATTTACAAATGAAGTCTTGTAATTTAACACATCTCAAGAAAATCTTAGTGACTGTCATTAAATCTCTGCAATCACTTCAGACATTTACCTCAACAGGCTAGGCTCTAACACTGCCCTTCAATTTACAAGCACACTTAGGATATCAAGCATAGACACACTACATAGCTGTTTGTCAACAAAGCACTTAGAATTCTTCAAAGGTCCACAAGATTACATTTCTTTTTTTAAGATTGTACCTTTAGGGCTTCCCTGGTGGCGCAGTGGTTAAGAATCCTCCTGCCAATGCAGGGGACACGGCTTCGAGCCCCGGTCCAGGAAGATCCTACATGTCGGTCCAGGAAGATCCCACATGCCGCGGAGCAACGGAGCAACTGAGTCGTGCACCACAACTACTGAGCATGCGCTCTAGAGCCCGCGAGCCACAACTACTGAGCCCGCATGCTATAACTACTGAAGTCCACGAGCCTAGAGCCTGTGCTCTGCGACAAGAGAAGCCAGCGCAATGAGAAGCCATAGCCGCAACTAGAGAAAGCCTGAGCAAAGCAACAAAGACCCAACACAGCCAAAATTTAATTAATTAATTAAAAAAATACGGCTGCAGGTAAAAAACAGAGTTGTGTCTGGTACTTCCTTACAAAAACAGAACCTCCAACATCATCTACAGTCAAGGGTTTAATCAACACAAACTCGATAAATTGATTTAGCACTTAAATGAGCAAACAATCTCCTGTAAGACACTGTTAATTTTCTTAGGCCATAAAATATATTTCTTCTCATGACAACAGCTAAGATTTATTAAGCACTTACCATTTACCAGGAGCTCTTCCAAGTGTGTTCTATCTACCAAATTCATTAACTTATCACAACAATCCTGCGAGCTAGGTACTATGGTTACCCCCATTTCACAGAAGATGAGAAAACTGAGGCAGAGAAGTTAAATAATTCTCCCAAGGTTGCAGAGATGGCAAGTGGTAGAGCCAAAATCTGACGCTCAGCAGTCTGACTGCAGGGACCATGGTCTTAATCATTACAGATTTCCTAACACTACTTGGAGTTTACAGGATGGAAGCCCTGAAATGACCTCTTTGGCTTTATAGGTTTATATTTCAGGGGATGGTTCTCCCAGAGTTCTGCTCTGTGCTGCCTTCCTCCAACCCCATGTGCCACATATGATGAATTTAAAAAATAAGAAACAAACCATGTAGAGAATAATGTTAAGTAGACCTCTTCCTCAGTAACTTAGACCACAGTCACCTCACCATCATCTTCTATTCCTTTTCTTGCAAAGATGAACAGCTGAATTCTCCATGCTATGCCAACCATATTTCTCAAGCTTTGACGTCAAATCCACAGCATTCTATAGTTTAATATTTAACCAATGCTGATTCAACTTAATAATTTTGTTCCACAACAGATAAATTAGAGTAGACTACTTAGAGGAGACACGCTTACCTTTAAATATGATATTACTCATTCATTACTGTATATGTTCCCATTTCCTTCCAAACGTGTCAGTATCACTCCACAGTGTTTACTTCTTTGGTCCTAGGAACAGCAAGAAACACTTTATAACTGATAATAATTTAATATAAAACTTAAATATATAATATATAACTTAATACGAAAATTATAGTTGAATTTTATTTATATAAAGTTCACATTAAGTTTGTAATAAAAATACACACTAATCTGTTTACTTGATACGACATTGCTGTGCAAACTGTTCCTTAAGGTTGCACCAAAAGCAAACTAAGTTTACTGAATTCTTATTAAGAAGGCAAAGTAACAGAAACAAACTGGGTCTGCCTTAAAATACCGTTCACTTTTTAAGTGATAATTCACGTGCGCTCCTCCTGGGCCACTATTATTTTATCACGCTAAACAACACTTTAACTTAATTCTTTATTGGATTAGTAAACAAGAAGCCAACTATACAGTAAAAAAAAAATAAGTAAAACCTTAACTCATGCATAATAATACTAAAACTTAACTGTGGTTTACAGCTAACGCATTAATCAGAAAAATCCCCAAACAAGCTCTGCGACCCGCCTATTTAAATGCACCCAAGCTCATCCCCATCACTTGCTGTTCTCCTTATTTTGATTACAGGCACTAGAAGTATTACAAATTGTTTTCAGTGAAACGATTCTCCGGAAGCTTGCTGAACTCAGGATCCTAAGGTCATCTGCTTAGGGAATTCGCGTCCCTCGAGAACATCTAAAATCTGTACGCATTTGTGCATTTAAAAATGCCTCGAGGGACTAACTATTGCAGAGGAACAGAAAACGTCTCCGGCACAAGCGCGTTCGCGGGCCACTTGGAGATGCAAGCGAAGCAATTCTGTTTCGGGAGGTTCTGCATAATGGGGGTGGGGAGGAAGAAAACACTAGAAAAATAAATGCAAAACAAAGATCTTTTTTTCAAGCCAGCGACAGGAAATCAATAACAACATAAGCCACTCTCACATCCAGCCTAACCAATCGCCTTGGAATTTAACAAAATGCGTCCTCGCAGTCTGCACCCGCGACCTCTACGGTGAAGAGTAAGGCGATCCACAGAAAACACACGGCGAGGCGCCGCCCTCTGGGTCAGGCTCTGAGTCCGCGGCTCCTCCGGGCCGGCCCCGCGCCGTGGGAGGGCAACAAGCCGAGCCCAGCGGGCCCGCCCAGCTCTGGGCGGCGGCCAGCGGGGCGCGTTCACCGTGGGCCCGAGGCCCGAGCCCCCGGAGCCCCTGCAGCCGCCACTCTGTCCCCGCCACAGAACAAAAGCGCTCACCGCCGCACGCCCAGCCCCGCCCGCAGACGCCTGGACTCCCGGTGCCCCCAGCCCAGCCAAGACCAGAGAAGATGTGCGAGTGCCGGCCGGGAACCAAGCCCCCCCACCCCCAACTCACCAACGGGCACACAACCCAGCCAGGGCGAGCGGAGGAAAACGCAGCGCCTGGCAGCCCCAGAGTTTAAGTCAACTCGGGTCCGCCTCCAGGGGCGGGTCGAGTTGGAGGCCCGGCTCCCGGAACAGTACAACCCCTCCCCGGGCGCAACGGCAGCTGCGAGACCCGGTCCCCGGCGCCGGGGTCCTAGTGCCGATCGGATGAAGTAGCGTCCGGGGCCAGCCCCGCCCCCCAGTCATCTCCCAAACTTGCAAAGCTAGTTCACGTATCTGAGGAAGAAAACTCCAGCAGTGGCTCTCCGCCTTTAACTTGCATCAGATTCTTTCGAAGGATTTGTTAAAAAGGGACTGAAGAGCACCATCTGCAAAATTGCCAATTCAGTAAGTCTAACTCCGGGCTGAAAATTCCTAACAAGGGGGAGCATCCATTAACGCAGAGAAACCTCCTAAAAGAAAAGGAAATAGACTCTTTTTGCTGGGGGATTTCTACAGGAGAAAGTTGTGAAAATTAATAAAGGGAAACCTCACCAAAATAGAGTTGGGAGGCCAGAAGGGGGAGCTCTCATGCAGTACAGTACCACTCCCAGTCAATTACAGAAGGAATTGTCAATTACAGGCCCCAAAGAGCAAGATGTACATTGCAGTTCATACAAGAAACAGACTACCCCAGCAACTCAGCCAATGAGAAACTGTCATCACCCTCACTTTTCACCATGCACTTTCCTTCATAAGAACCCCCCCCAAATTCCTCCATTTTCTCTATAAAGTAACTTTCCTTTGTTTGTTGGACTTGCCTATAGCTTTTGCTATAGTTTGCTTGACCCAAATTGCAATTCGGTCACCAAGTGCAAAGTGATACTGCTTGCCCCATGACAGGCCAATAAATCGAGAGACCAGGTGTTGGGGTAAGGAATAGCGACTTTATTCAGAAAGACAGCAGTCGGAGAAGATGGCAGACCAGTGTCCCAAAGAAACATCTTACCGGAGCTAGAATTCAAGCTTCTTTTAATACTAAAGGGGGAGGGGGTGTGGTTGGTTGTTGCAGACTTCTTGGTGCAGGCCAGACCCTGGAGGGGATGTGAGCATCCTTTCTTCTTGTATCTGTCCACAAAGGTCTGATCACCATGTTCCTGTAAACCTCCAACAAGACAAATGTTATTCTTTGTTCTGCAACTGTTTATCTCTATGTAAATGAAAAGTCTTAAACCTTTAAAGGTCAAACCCAGAAGGCAGAGCCTTGAGAATGGCTATCAAGTACATTTCAGACTCTAGGCAGCATTTTTTTGGACAAAGGTGTAGAACCAGCATGACTAAGCACAGGCAATGTGGCAACAGAGCGCAAAGGTTAGAGCTAAAGGTATCAGGTTTGTTCTTCTCTGTTACAATTCCTCTGCTATTCCCGAAAAAAAACCATTTTTGCTGGTAAAATAACTTTTATTTTTAAAGTCAACAAAGTAAACAAGGGAATCCAATCTGAGTGAATAAGAATGAGAAAGGGCAGAGTTGGTTAGTTCTTGTAATATGTAGGGCGGGGTAGTCCTTTGCCCTCTTGAGGTGGAGATCATGGCTCTGCACTCACTTTGGGGAAATCACTTAACCTGTCTCTGCTCAGTTTTCTCATCTGTAAATTGAAAATAACACTAACACTTACCTCATAGGATCGTTGAGATAGTTACATGAGCTAATACATAACTAAAAGCAGCTCTCAGAACATGGGGTGGTGTCCTTGGCTCAGATATGGGGTTTTCCAGAGCCTAAGCCACACAGGTCAGCAAACAGAAGTGAATGCAAGAAACAGGGAGTTTTGTTGCAAGAAAGTCTGACATGAACCCCACTCCTATATAGCCTAAGGATGGCTTAATGCCCAGCAAGATTTAATGCCCGGGAAGCTACAACTCATTCTGAAATGAAGCAGCTGATCTCTCTGCTGTGTATCCTTGCCCCTGTTTGTGCTGACTTTCTCCTGTCTCCTTTAGATGAATAAAGCTTGTCTGATTTTCCGAAAGTGTGGTCTTTCCACCACTCCTAAAGTACAACTGACATTTGTCAATATAGCAGGCCTGAAGGGTCACCAGCAAGGGGACTTGCAAGGGGAGGACACACTCTCTAGAACCTGAAAGTTGTTTAATCAGGGGCTGGACTTTAAGTTGCCTTCTCTTTAAGGTATTTATAATTCAGTATGCTAAACAAAGAAATTTGTTATCCAACTGGTCAGGCTGGGGAAAGATTCCCCAAAAGATTAGATTGTTCTATGCTATGTCCCCTATCATAAATTACAGATCCTCTCTCTGTGTTTCACAATATTCAAAAGAAAGTCTCTCTTTAGTCAAATTACTTTGGCTATAGATGCTATCTCAATCTTTCAAGAGCATAATACTTAGCCTCAAGGCTTGTTAACTCCTAAAGTTATAAAACATGTTTTAGAAAATTGCGTGACATCATTAGCATGTCTATAGTAAGAAATTTGTACGAAAGATGCCTAGTATTCATTTAAGAGGTAAATGAGGTCATTGGTTTTCTTTTTCTTTTCTTGGTTGTCCCCTATATTCTGTTTCTCCTTCCTGCTAGGTACAAGGTCACTTAACTGGAGAATACATTCCCCAAGCCTCCCTTGCAGCTAAGTATTGCCACATTTCAGTTCTTACAATGACATATGAGCAAAAATGTTGTATGCAACTTCTGCCTGAAGGAATGTCTTACCCTGAAATTCCTCTTTCTCTACTTGTTTATATTGGAATATAGAAATGGCAGTAACCTGATTTCAACCTTTGAAAGGAAAACTATTCCTGAAGGCAGGAATTCTTTTTTTTTTTCTGGTGCTTTAAATCTCTTTGGCAGTTTGGTGGAGCCCATAGACCCCTTCTTAGAATAATGTTTTGGAATGCTTAAAATAAAATATATAAGATTACAAAGGAAATTAATTCAGTATGAAAGTTATAAAAATATTTTTAAAACAAATGTGTGATATGATAATATGTGTTTCTTTATTAACAAAATAAATAAGATCTAGTAGCAGATCTAATAACAACTGTGATTTTGGAAGTGATGGACATAAATGACATTTCAAGATTATCTGCATAATATAAGAATACCTTACCTGTGATTTTTATGGTGAAAAATTTATTGTTAATACTGCTATATTTCTGTGTCTTTGTTGCCAACATTTATAAATGAAGGAAATGGTACACTTCAAAAAAATGTTAGTGAAAATAGAGTTAATTGTTTTGCCATCCAAATTCATGGTATTCTTGAATTCTATCCATGGATATGGTAGGCATAAGTTTGGCCCCTGTGACCTTCACCTCAGGGTGTTACTCCATGGTTATGTTACTTACATACAAAAGGGACTTTGCAGATATAACTAAGATCACTAATCAGCTGACCTTAAAATAGGCAATTTAGCCTGAATTATCTGGGTCTTGGTGGGCCCAGCATAATCATATGAACCTTAAAACCCAGAAGATGAAGACAAGAGAAGAAGCCAGAGAGATGTGGCACAGGGGATAGTCTGAGAACGAAAGCATGAGAAGGGCTCAACTGTCGCTGGCTTAAATATAGAGAGGGCCACATAGAAAAGCATGAGAAGGAAATAAATTATGCCAACAACCTGAATGAGCTTGAAAATGAAACTCTGTGAGATAATAAGGAGGTGTTGTTCAAGCAGCTCAGTTTGTAGTAATTTGTTGTGTCGGCAACAGAAAACCAGTATAATGGACTCCAAGTTATAACCTCTGCCCAAGGGAATGTTTAAGGAACAAAACAGAAGTAAACCGGGTCCTGAAAGTTCTGTAAAGAAGAGATCTCCACCAGCAGGGACCACCTAGACTATTACTGAGAGAGAAGTAAAGTTCTATCTTTTATAAGTTGATTAAAGCTCTGGTTATGAAACAGTACTCATTTATGTGAAGTGTAGAATGAGGAAAGATCCAGACCAAGTCTTGAAAATCTCCAATGTTTAATGGCAAGGGAGGAAGATACGCCTTAAAGAGACATGGGAATAGCCAGAAAGACAGAAGAAAAACTAGGAGAACGATATCACAGAGGCAGAGAAAGAGAGCCGTTCATGTGAGTAGAAAACCTTCAGTCCTGTTAAAGATCAGGTAAGAATAAACTGGAAAATACCCTTTGGATTTGACAAGAAGGGGAATGATTGGAGACCGAAACCTGGAAATGCAGGTACAGAAAGGACAATGAAAACAATCCTGAAGAAGAACAGTTAAAAAGGACTTTCACAACCTGATCTAAAGATGTACTATATAATAATCAAGAAGTGTGATATTGGTGTAAGGATAAACCACTAATTCCCCCTAATCCATGTGTACTTTAGTACTTTTCTCCATGCTCATTTAACCATATATTAATATACGTATAGAGAGATCTTACTCACCATTTTATCAAATAGAATATTGTTCACACTTCTCTGATTCTTACTTTATTCAACAAGCCATAGCAGTCCCTCCAGGTTACAGTAATAGCTCTAAGTCATTTTTAATAATTACCTAAAATTCATCATTACCTAACGAAACTCGCTTCATTTCCAATTTTTGCTGCTTGTGAACAATCGATAAGTATTGGAAGGATTCCCAGGAGGAAAATTGCTAGGCTGAACTGTAATTTCAACATAACAGATATTGCCAGATTACATCCTTTTAAGGCTATAACTATTTTCAGTAATGCCAATAAAGTTATTCTTTCTCTATCATTGACAATGGGCATTAGCTTCTCAATCTAGGTAAAGTGATCTCATTGTTGTGATTATTTGAACAGTCAAAAAGATCTGGTGCGTTGAATTACCAACTAGAAAACAAAATTCAAGGTCAATTTGGAAAACAAAGAACAAAAAGTGAGAAGGTAGCCACAGGGTTCAGCAATCAAAAAGGAAAATAGCTCAGCAATTCAGGTGCTAAAAGCTTTGAGTTTTGGGGACTGATGCTGCTAATCAGTCATTCTTTGTTGAAGCTACTATTCTTTTCAGATTCATGGTTAAGGGGGATGAATTCAACTGGCTTTTAAAGACTGCCCAGTTGTGTCAGGTCTGTTCATTCTCAGTAGGACATCCAAGGTGATACTGAAGGTTGTGAGAGACTGAAGGACCTGAGTGGTCCTCTGATGTCCTTGTTTCCACAGCGGTTCCTCCTCACCCCTTCCTGCACATGACCATAGCCGTTACCTATCTCCCCCCATTCCTCTTGACCAAACAATGGCTACCAATCCACAAGAATTATTCCTCTCTTTCCCAAGGAACCCTCTTCGGCCATCTATTCCCCAAATTGGCCACACTTCAACGGACCCCTCCTGCTAAAATGCCATCCTTTCACAGGTTAGACTGCTCATACCCAGCCTTCTCCAATAAATTCCAATCAGGACTGAACCCTCTGCTGCTCAGCCCCCAGCCACATCAAGGAGAATAGAACATGCCCGAGACCCCTTTTCATGTCCCCTCAAGTTGCAAGGACTGGTTGCTTCAGTGAGCCCTGCTCCTGACCTGCTCTCTGTGTTGAAGAGCCACCTAAACGTTTATTCTTTTTATTGTCTGTGGTGCAAGCCTCTTGATTTGTTTTCACTATTCCGGGTTCTCCCAGATGAACTGGGCTCATAGTTCCAAGACGCTTTCCTGGCCCACTTATTCTTGTCTGCTCTTGTCATTTGAAAGTGGGATTAAAGTTGTGGGGGTGAATAGCACTAAATGTTGGAAGCTCTCGCAGGATCTTACCAAGGACACTTTAGGTCTTCAGTGGTTATTCTCGGGAACTTGGGATATGAATAAGATAATTCATTTGCTTGCCACCTTAGACACAAATGGTTGAAAGATTCCAAAAATTCAATCACCTGCATTTTCAAATGGGCATTGTTAGTAAGACAGTAGTAAGGAAGCGAATGGGGTTAAACCTGATTATATCATATCTTGCAGAAGTAGAATACCAGGCAATAAGAGAAATTGTAACATGCACTGGACAAGTTTATTTCAGAACCCCTCTGTGTTGTTTGCTGATGATTGGGGGAAAGGTAAACTATGGTTTCCTAGGTCTTCCTGTGGAATCAAAGAATATGTCTCAGAAATTAATGATTTCAAAAGGAACAAAGAATGTAGGAACAAACGACTATTATCAAGAAAGAGAAGCAACCATAGCAAAGATAATAAATCAGTCATAAAGACTCCCAGTTCTGTTTCAAAGGTAAAGATCAGCCTGAAGCACATTCTTGAGCTGTTTTTCAGGATCCAAACCCCCTGGAGCACTCAACCACCAGACTAAGTGGAGCCTAAGAATTGATGATGCTGACCTTTGCTGACCCTCTTGAGTTCACTCAATTAGGCGCCTGGATTTTGTCAACCTAGAGTAACCTCTGCCTCATTTTAATGCTAAAATCTCCGCCCTAAGGGTGGGTATTGCCACCATGTTTTGAACAGCAACGTCTGCCTATGGTCGCACTGGCAAGGGCATCTAGAACTTCACCTCTACTTAGAAGATTGCACTCATCCTTTCCTGAATGTGCATGTGCCCTTAGCTTAAAATTCCCTGATCTTGCTGTTCAGAGAGACAGTGCTTTGAGAGCTATCTATCTCCCTGACTCCTTACTTGTCACACGTAATAAATGCTTCTGCTTTGATCAAAAGTACTTGGCACGTTCGTTGACTATGCACCCCAACCGATTGACCCATTGAGTCCGGCAACGGCATGAAGAGCCCTCTAAGAGAAAACTCTAAAGTTCCTGCCATTAATGATGCCTCAGGAAAGGCTAATAACAATGTGGAGGATCTAAAATCCAACCTTAAAATCTCTTCTCCCTCTCCTGATCCAACCCTAGATTGACTTTCCTCCTTGACCCCTGTACCTTACCTTCCTCCTCCTCCTTATTCTGTTCATCCTCTTCTTCCTGTACCTTCCCTAGATCCTCTTCCCTTTTCTCCACTGCTCCTTCTTAAACATACCCCTTTCACTAAGCAGTGTCCCTTCATAATGTCTTATAACATAGGTAAAAGTGATGACCAAGCTTGCTGGCCTTATACCTTTAAACTTTGGTCAAGGAGTTCCCTGGCACTCCAGTGGTTGACTCCCTGCTTGCACTGCAGGGGACGCAGTTTGGATCCCTTGCCAGGGAACTAAGATCCCACAGGCCACAAGGTGTGGCCAAAAACAAAAATTTTTTTAAATAAATAAATACACAGACTTTGGTCAAGATCAGGTTTGCATATTGTAGTTAAGAACTTTATAAATCCTCCTAAGGAAAGAGGGAAATTTATTGAAGAATTTACAGTCATCTTAGAAATTTATAGTATGGAATCTCTGATCTCTACCAGTCAGTTCATCTCTTTATGAGACACAGAGACGGGGAAACGCTAATATTGGGTTGGCCAAAAAGTTTGGCCAATATACTGTGTATGTCTTTCGTTATGCTCTCTAGATAGAAAGTCTTGAAGAATTGACTCCCTCCACCTGCTGACAGTATTAGCAAATGAGGGACATAACTTTTCAAAGGATAAACTCCAATTTTCAGACCAAAGTGCATTATTTTGGTCATGACATCGTCATACAAAATGGAAAGTCTCTTTCCCTGTGAGAGTGGAAGTTCTTCGTAACTTTACCTGGCTAATAACCAAAGCATAATTTAGAAGAGTTCTTGACTCATGGGATATTGTAGACATTGGATTCCTAACTTTCTTTACTGGCTGCCCCTTTGTATGATCTTAACTAGTTGACACACCTGAATCCTTGCCCTGAATAGATTCACTACTCTTGGACTCCATAATTATCATAAATATTTCTTTCTATTTGCATAAAAAAATCAGGACAAACTCTAGGAGTCTTAACAACAGCATATGGGAATCAGAGACCCATTGATTATATCCCCTCATTTTGACCCCATAGCAAAAGCCCATCTACCTTGTTTGGGTACAATGGCAGCAGCTGGTTACTTAGCGTTAGTAGCTGCATTTAACCTCATGGACCCTGGTGCTGTTCAGACCTTACTTTTGATGAAAATACATAGCATTTTTCTGCCTCTAGTTTGACTTCTGAAAAAATCATCTCCTCTCCCCCTGCACATATTTCATCCATTGCAGGAATACTCTAGACCCCACCACTGTTCTGCCTCATTCAATGGAAGGCAAACCTCATAACTGTCATAGGCTTATTTGGGAACTTACCTGCCTGACTCTGACTTCTTAGAAACTCCTTTAAATGTCCATAATTAAAGCCATCTGTGGATGGGAACTAGTTGAGTACCAAAGAAGGAGGCAATCAAGCTAGACATGCTGACACAACCCACTCAGATTTGCTTGGATCCAACCCTCTTCCAGAGGCCAAATCTGCACAAGAGTTTGACAGTCCTTTGCTAATGTGATGTGATACATAAATCATTAAAAGTTACATGTTTAGGGAGTTCCCTGGTGGCTTAGTGGTTAGGACCCCGGGCTTGTACTGGTGGGGCCTGTGTTCAATCCCTGGTCAGGGGACATCCCATAAGTCACTCAGCATGACTAAAAAAAAAAAGAAAGAAAGAAAAAGAAAACTTACATTTTTTGAAATAAATAATGTTTGTTTTCTTCACTATAAATTCATTAAATAGAACAGAGAAGATAACTGTTTTTGCTATTAGAAGACCCCGAATTTCAAAATAAAAGAATTCTGAATGCTATGGTGTGTTTTTTCCTCCAAGTTTTCAGTTTCAGACTAAAGTAGACAGGATCATAAACAATACAAGTAGTATGATGTCTTTGTAGTATGTCAGCATAGCTAAATACAAACTAACTTTCCCAGAATTTCTTTTCCTGCATGATTCTGAGTTACAGTTGGCCACAGGAGAAGTATGAGCATTTTTTGGAAGGCCTAAGTGAAGCAGCTCTCATTTTTTTCACACTGAAAGTCAGTATAGGGTGTCAGGCATTGTCATAATGAGCACATATTGTCACTGATCTGCTAACACACCTTCTGGGGGTACAGTGGTACCAATCCATAGTTCCCCAAGCACACCCCATATCTCCTCATTCAGCTTTTCCTAGTCCTGGGTCAAATGCATGGGTAGTTCCATGGTGAAGGGCACCAACTTCTCCTGTAGTTCACTCAACATCATGGTTTATCCTTGTGGTTTCTAGTTTATCCTTATGGATTCTAGTTCTTGCTCGTCCTTACTTTACATCCAGCCTCCCTTATTACCAGCCTGGATGACTTCAGGCCCTACACAGTAGAGAGCCAATAGCCTTGCATAGACTTCTCAATCAGCTACCATAATTGTCTAAGGTCTAATGCCTATAATAAATTTCTTATTCAATTATTCATGGTGTTTCTGCTTCTCTCATCAAACGCTGCTTGATACAAGAAGTCAGTACACTTATGAAAAAAGCATCTTCTAAGGAGGAACATAAAATTATATTTGCTGTATTCATTGTTTGCTATGTGCCAGACATTTCGCTAAGTGTGCCTTATCTCTTTTGATCTTTACTACAACACTGTTTTCCAGGTGAACAAATTGAGCTCAAAGAGATTAATAAATTTGCCCAAAGCATGCTACTAGAATACGAAAAGCTGGGCAATTGAGAGTTTCTACTCATAACTGCTGGGTCATCCTACCTCCCCGAAGACCATAAACTTTGCACAGCAATAAATTCTTTGTGCAGAATGGTGATTTTTTTTACCCTGTAAGTATTTTGACTATTCATTTTTGTTTTCTGAAACAGAATAAAGGAAACCTCATTTAAAATGAAATTAAGAGGCCAGAATGGGGAGGCCTCATGCACTACCACTTGTCATCAGTTACAACCCAACAGGAAGCATCAATTACAGACCTCAACAGGAAGATTTCTTTTGCCCAGCAATAAGCCCGACCAATAGGAAAAGCTGGGTCACCCTGACTCTCACTTTCCTCCAATGGACTTCTGGTCAAAACCACGCCTCCTGGGACTTCCCTGGTGGTCCAGTGGTAAAGAATCCACTTTACAATGCAGGGGACACAGGTTCAATCCCTGGTCAGGGAACTAAGATCCCACATGCCGCGGGGCAACTAAGCCCACGCACCACAACCACTGAGCTCTTGCGCCTCAGCTAGAGCCTGCGAGCTGCAAACTACAGAGCCCATGCGCCCTGGAACCCATGTGCCACAATTAGAGAGAAGCCTGCACACCACAACGAAGAGTCCACACTCCACAACAAAAGATCCCTCAAAGCCTCAGTGAAGATCCTGTGTACCGCAACTCAGACCCGATGCAGCGAAAAATAAGTTAAATAAATAAATAATAAATCTTAAAAAAAAATGCCTCCCAACTTCCTCTTCTTTCTCTAGAAAGTAACTTTCCCCTCCTTTGCTAATTGGGCTTGTCTAGGTTTTTTGTTACAGCTTTCTTTTCTCTAATTGCAACCCCTCTGCTATTCCTGAATAAACTCATTATACTGGTAAAATAACTGGTTGTTTTATTTTGCAGGACATCAGTTTGAAAGGGATCAGAATATGCCACCTCCAAATACGCCACATTGACAGAAGGATTATTTTGAGCTGAGGCATTAAGAATCACTTCCACACACACCCCCACCCCAAGAGGGAGGGAACTGTCAATTTGCATAAACAAATTCTTGCTGAAATAGCCCTTATGTACCATTAGTTTCATTTCCCTACCATTTTTGTCCCTTGAAGCCCAAAACCCCTTTCTTTTGTTGAAAGGGCATATAAGCTTTTCTTCTTTGAGTTGCACTTCTTTTCTGTGAACTCCTATGCACATTAAAAAAACAAACAAAAAAAGAGTGACTTTTCGACTGTTAATCTGTCTTTTGTTAGTTTAATTAGCACACCTCCGGGCAATAAACCTAAGAGGGTAGGGTTTTTCCTCTCACTGTCTAAGTTAAAATGGATTGTTTTCCAAATAGACCATCTGAAGAAGTTCCTTTGCTTAACAACACAGTACAGAAATGTTGTCTTCCTAGTTAGAACTTGCAAGAGACCTACTGTCTATGTAATTCAATCACAGTTTAAAGTGTTAACTTGACCTCCTTTACAAAACACAACTATCAAATACTCATTATGTGAGGTATAATTCTTAGGTATGGGGAGGAACACAAACTACAAGTTTTTGTAAAAGCCACAAGAGGCCAACCTATTGCATCACACATCTTAAAAGAAGAGTCAGGGCATGCTGAAATATGCTGTGTTTTGTTTGTACCAACATTTTCCTCATTATAAAAAATAATAAATGCTCGTTAGACAATGAGGAAAATCCTGAAAAATAAAATAAAGTATTATTAATAACCTATTACTCAAAGATAATCATTAATATACTGGTTGATGGAATAAAATTCATGTTTTAAGACAGGATAAGAAAATTTAAGCAGAACATATTCCCTACCTGCCTTGGACCCCTGCTAATGTGCAATGTGCATCTGCGTTATACATTAACCAGACCTCCTCAAAGGTGGGAATGTCTACTCAACCATAAAGATCGTTTTTTTTTCCTTCTCTGACTCCAGAAACATATCTCCTTAGAAGATAACATTGTTTTCCTAATGCTGTGAGGAGTCATGGTGACCTATTGTACTCTTGGTACCTGTAGATCTAGACTATGTATCCTTGGTGACCTTTATGTAAAATGTCAGTGTGTCATTTTGATAGCCAATACTTTGTGTCCAAAATGTATATAATTGTGACTTCTACTTCTAACAAGTGGAACCGTCCTCAGAGTTTTCTGAAAGACCGTCTGTCTCCTGGGTTATAATCTTCAGTTTGGCTTGAATAAAATTCTCTATTTCTCCCATAGAGAAATTCATTAATTTTTCTTCAATGAGATGTTTTTGCTCTTATGCTTTCTTTTCTATGCATAGTTTTTGTTTTCTTTAAAAAATAGTTTTAGGGAATTCCCTGGCCGCCCAGTGGTTAGGACTCTGCGCTTTCACTGCCAAGAGCCCAGGTTCAGTTCCTGGTTGGGGAACTAAGATCCCACAAGCCACGTGGTATGGCCACACAAAAAAAATAGTTTTACATGTTATAATATAATCTTCAAAATCATAATTTTAATGATGGAATCTTTTTCCAAGGAATAGAGGTACCATAGTTTGCTAAATCATTTCTCTAGTGGTGAACACAGTTCATGGATCATTTTGCTTTCTTTGCTTTTACTTAGACATAATAACATTTTTTTAAGTCAGAATTTCTTAAAAATGCAAAAGTAATGCAAAAATGTTATGAAAATTCAATTTCCAACTTCCATCCTCAGAAATAATTGCTGTCCAGTTTCTTCTGTCCATATTGTTCCAGGGCCTTTTCTGTGAACATACAATTATATCAAAGGACAAAATTCTTAGATAGATTTGTTAGTACACATCTAAGTTTTATTGACTCATTGAAACTGAGCCCCTGTGGGGCTCCTAGGCCTTTCTGTGTCTCCCATTTATTTAAGGCAACAAGATGAGATTCTTCCCCAGCTGGCTATGCCTCTGTGTCCCCCCATTTCTTGATTAAGGAAATAGGCTTCATTCAGCCTTCAATTCCCCTGAGTTCCAAGGGGAAGGTTCAAACAATTGCTAATTAGGGAAGGGAGGGGAGACAAGGGAGGAACAGTCAAGAAACAATAGTGCAGCCTTGGGGCAGAGTCCTGGCTCCTCCTCAAGGCATATACATAGCAATATCTTTGAGCTATTTTGCAGATATTGAAACCCCTACCAGGTGAAAGAAGTTATCTGCATGCTGCCCACAAGCATGTAGAACCCAGACTGTTTGGAACCAGAAGGTTGATACTGACTCCCACTTACCTCACCACCAACCAATCAGAAGAATGTCCATGAGCTGATCACGCCCTCTTTGAACCATTACTATAAAACTTCTCACAACCACCCACCCCCCCCCACCCCCCCCCACCCCCCCCCCACCCCCCCCCCCCCCCCCCCCGGTGGGGACACACAGTTTTGAGGGCATTATCATGCTGTGGCCCACTTTGCCTGGCAAAGCAATAAAGCTATTCTTTTCTACTTCATCCAAAACTCTGTCTCTGAGATTTAATTTGGTGCTGGGGTACAGAGACTTGATTTGGCTTCATTATAAAATAACCAGCAGGTAAGAAAACAGTTGATTTGAGAAGCATTTGAAGAATAGATTCTTACTTATAGTCAGAGGGGAAAGAAACACCAAATAAGATTGCTAAATTAGTTATGAGTGGTTAACTTTTTCAGAGCAATAAAGACCTGTCACATTTGGTAATAACATCTCTACCAGGTGGTAAGCATCCTAACAACTTACCAAGTTTACAAGAAAACTTCTCATCTTACAGAACAGTAGTCTTTCTGCATCTACGTAAGTTGTTGATGGTTGTCAAATATATGGTATTTCCCAAGAGTGTCACGTTAGAGCAAACAGACTTAGTAAATGTTCTGTCATGCATTAAAAAATCAAGCTATTGGGCTTCCCTGGTGGCGCAGTGGTTGAGAGTCCGCCTGCCGATGCAGGGGACATGGGTTCGTGCCCTGGTCCAGGAAGATCCCACATGCTGCGGAGCGGCTGAGCCCGTGAGACAGGGCCACTGGGTCTGTGCATGCGGAGCCTGTGCTCCGCAACGGGAGAGGCCACAACAGTGAGAGGCCCGCATACGGCAAAAAAAAAAAAAAAATCAAGCTATTATCACTCAAACTCTAAGTTTGGGAAAATTTTTCTTTAAATATATATATTTATATATTACATATGTATCTGTATATGTAAATATTACATATATTTATACGTAAATGTATATGTATATAATGTATATTTAAGGTATATATTTATTCATGTACACACACACACACACACACACACACACACACACACACACACACACTTGTCACTTCAAAATTATAAAAGTATTTCCCTAAAATATTTTTCTGGTAACCTTACAACTTTGTTTAAATTTTTAAATCTTCCCCACCCTAAGTATTTGTTATTTGATGTAATGTAAGCATCTTTTTCATCAAAACAAACATCACTTATTGAATAGTTCATCTTTTCCCACTGATTTGGAATGAAAATTTAGGTTATTTTATATATATATAAAATTTCTGTTTATTTTCATTTATTTATTTATTTTTGAAACATAGATTAGATAAAAATCTATCTATATGTATCTTCTTGAGTCTATTTCTGAGCTTTCTTCTCTTTCAATGACTCATTTCTCTATAACTTCTTTAATATGACAATGTTTAATAGCTTTATATTTTGATATATGGGAGAGCATATCCCTTATGTTTATTCTTCTATTCAAAGTATGTTATTTATGTGAATCTACTCTTCCAGATATTCTTTTTTTTTTTTTTTTTTGCACTACGTGGGCCTCTCACTGTTGTGGCCTCTCCCACTGCGGAGCACAGGCTCCAGATTCGCAGGCTCAGTGGCCATGGCTCACGGGCCCAGCCGCTCTGCGGCATGTGGGATCTTCCCGGACCGGGGCACGAACCCATGTCCCCTGCATCGGCAGGCGGACTCTCAACCACTGTGCCACCAGGGAAGCCCAAGATATTCTTTTTTATTAATAAATTATATTCTTTTGAATTGATAGGAGTAGAAGTTTGGAGTCATTGGGTATGTTCAATGCCAAACTGTTTTTCAGAGAAGTTGTATCAGTTTAGACTCCCAAGAGCAGGGCATAAAGCTTCCTGTTGCCGACTTTCTCACCAATATGTGGTTTTATCAACCTTTTAGAACTCAGTCGTTCTGGTGGGTATATAGACTTAACTTACTGTAGTTTTACTGATTATTATGGGAACTGTTAGCATTTTCACCTATTTTCTATGTAGAATTTCTGTTTATTTTTATTTATTTATCTATTATTGAAGTATAGTTGATTTACAATGTTGTGCTAATTACTGCTATACAGCAAAGTATTCAGATACATATATATATATATATATATATATATACTTTTTTTCTGCATTCTTTTCCATTATGGTTTATCATAGGATATTGAATATAGTTCTCTGTGCTATACAGTAGGACCTTGTTGTTTATCCATTCTATATATAAACCCTTACATCTGCTAACCCCAACCTCCCACTCCATCCCTCATCCTGGAATTTCTGTTTGATGTTGAAACTGGGCAGGACCTGTGGGGCTCTTGGGCACAAAAGTCCTTCTGTGTTCCCTTCTCTGCATTCCAAAGGTCAGGTTCAAACAGTTGCTAATCAGGGAAGGGAGGGGATGTAGAGACAGGGAGGAGCAGTCAAGAAACAGTAGTGCAGCCTTGTGGCAGGGTCCTGGTTTCTCCTCAAGGTATATACATAAGAATATCTTTGAGTTTTTCTGCAGGACTGAAACCATCACCAAATAGAAGATGTTCCAGAGAGAAGGTCACAATTCAATAGCCTCAAGAACCACAGATCACAGACCGCCTGATGCCAGAAGATCTCTAGAATGAAAGAATGCAGGCCCCAGATGCACCCTGATCCTTATCAGCAGCCCTGCCCCCTGACTATAAAACTCCTCACAACCCCCACTCCCTGAGATGGGACACACAGTCTTGAGGGCATTAGCCCACTGTGGCCCCCTTTGCCTGGCAAAGCAATAAAGCTATTCTTTTCTACTTCACCCAGAACTCTGTCTCCAAGATTCAATTTGATACGTGTGTACAGAGGCCAAATTTCAGCATCATCAATGTGATGCCTGTTTAAGATTTTAGTATGTTTGTAGAAGGAAGGTCTAGATTTTCTTTGTTTTTATTGATCCACCTGGAATTAATTTTGGTGTAAGGTAAGTTGTAGGAGTTCAACTATCACTTTCCAGACAGCTAGACACTTTTCACAATACTACTCATTGAATTATTCATTCCAGATAATTGATAATGTAGAATCAATGTTTGTACATGTATATGTGTGTCTGTCTATCTATAGTATATGTGGATATAAATTCTATTAAATGTTCCTTTGCATTACATAGAATGCATAGGTAAATTGGAGAACTTCCTTGGTTTTTTTGACATTGAATCATCCAATCCAAGAACATAGTAAACCTCTCCATTTATCCTCATGTTCTTTCATGCCTCTTTAAACAGTTTTATGATTTTCTTCTTAGTCTAGTTTCTCTTACTGTTATAAAGAAGATTTTTCCATTATGTTTTCCAATTTCTTCTTTTCTCTATATACTTAAAAGAAAAATATATGTGATAAAATATATATAACAAAAACATACCATTTTAAGTGTAAAATTTAGTGTTATTAAGTACATCCACAATGGTGTACAACTATCACCACTATCCTGATTTTTTTCTATACAGTATTTATGTTATTCCTGGCTACATTACTGAAGTCTATCCATTCTGAGAGCTCTTGGTAGACAACTTCAATTGCAAAAACATTGATAACTAAAAATTTGAAAGCATTCACAACAAACTGTTATATATTCCATAAATTAATTTTGTAACTGAGAGCTTTTCATCAAGCCCAGGTCAAGACAATGGAGAATTTGATTACTCAAGGGATCTAGTTTAATTAAGAAATAATGAGTGATTCAATAATTGTTGGGACTTCCCTGGCTGTCCAGTGGTTAAGACACCACGCTTCCACTGCCAGGGCACAGGTTCAATCCCTGGTTTTGAAACTAAGATCCCACATGCCATGAGGTATGGCCAAAAAAAAAAAAAAAAAATTGTTGATTGGGTAAAGGTTGTGACAAGGCCAGACACATATTCTGCCCCTTTGCCTGAACCTGCTTTGTACCTAGCCAACTTCCCATTCTTTGTCTCTTGATTTTCAGCTATGATTAGAACTATTTGTCCCCTGAAACTAGCTAACTAGTAAAAAAAAAACATTTGTCCACTAATTGATTAAGACTTACCCAGTTTATAAAACAACCTCAGCTGTAAATCACTCCAACAATACTTGTTTATCTCTGCCTGTAAAAGTCTAAGGCAAGTCCACCCTGCTGAGGTACTCTGATCTGAATAAAATCAATCTCCTTTCCGGTGTGGTTTTTGTCTTTTACCCCTGCAACTGAATAGTAGGTCCTAACAGGAAAAGTCACACCTAAGCAGATAAAACCATCTTTTCTTAAAAACTTTATATGCCATACCAATTCATTATTTTGCAAGCTGTAGGAAGAGAAGGATATATTTATCGGAGCTATCCATAAGTGATTTACCTTCTTCCTAGGGCCTAGCAAAATTTGATCATGTGAGGTGCATAAGGAATTGAAAACTTGACTTTAGTACTCCTGGGAAATGTTAATTACATTCTCAGGAATTCATCCAGAGAGATCATCTCAGGCAGAATCATTAACATGTAGCTACACATTGTTTAGCTGAGTTTGTGCTCTCTTACCCATTAGCTGTTGAGGTTGGAGTGTATAATGAAGCATATCATAAAGAACATACCATTAGTTTATGAATCAGAAGATCTCAATTATAACTCCAACTCTGGTACTAATTTTAGTAAGTAATTTAACCTTTGAGCATTTGATTTTTTTCTTTAAAAATTCAAGGAGTTGAACTAGGTGGCTTCCAGATATCTTTGCATGTCAAAACCACAGCATTTTACAATTAGATTATAACTGGCAGAGCACTTTTCTCAAGGAAACCCAGACCCTAGGCCTCTCTCCTTCACATCTGTCAAGTAATTGAATGGGACTTTTCATTTCTAAGCTATTTGCTATTTCCTCGTTGTGTCTCTTTTCTTTCCTTCCCTTTTCTCTTCCTTCTTTCTTTGATTCTTTCCTTTTCTCTTCCCTTCCTTCCTCCCTCCCTCCCTCCCTTTCCTTTTTTTCATCATCATGAGGAAATTTATTACCTCACATAATAGGAGGTTCAGATGTAGGCCCTTCTGCCTTTTAACTTAATATGACATTCACAAAATTTTTTGAGAATCTTTTGGGGGAAGGAAAACACCTTGTGATTTTGATTACCCGTAGGGATGTACTAGGTGTGGCTTGGGGATTTATGCACCTTTAGGGACCACCCTAGAGGAAGCATACTAATTATGGTTACTTTTGTCTGCTAAGTTCATAAGTAGCCATTTAAATAAAGTTGCCACCTGAGTCCTCAGTCTTCTAATCTTCCCTGGGCATTTATTAAGTTCAGTTGTTAGGGTTTTTTTTTACAAGATCAGTCTTTATGCTTAATCATCTCCCCTTACTGAGATCCCACAAGAGGACTCCACTATTTCCAATCTACTGAACTAATGCCAAATAAAGGGAAGAATTATTATTTTTTTAATATGATAGAAATCTGTGTTGCCCAAGAGAACAAGTTTTGTTGACAATTTGAGTTCTATCAAATTTGGATCCCCAGTTACCTCTTCCTGAATCTTTTCCCACATCCAACTTATCCTAGATTTCCATCAATGTTTACTAACTCTTACACCACTAGATAGTCTATCATCTCTCAGTCTTAATTACATACTCCTGTTTCATCCCAGGCTTCACACTGCAGTCTCACATACCTCACATATACTATAATATGTGCTGTGGAAGGAAAAAACTGATATAAACCCTGAACTCATGGAACTTGGAATTTTAGAGGAAGCAAGATATGGAGACATGAAACTATTACAAATCAATATAAAGAGTTGCTTTGAAAATGAGAGTTAATGATAAAAAGTGGAAAATTCCTCATCACATGTCATGAGTAGTGAAAGATTTTAAACTAAAAAGATAGGAAAGATACTTTTTGACACACCTCCTAGCGTAATGGAAATAAAAACAAAAATAAACAAATGGGACCTAATGAAACTTAAAAACTTTTGTACAGCAAAGGAAACCATAAAAAAGACAAAAAGACAGCCCTTAGAATGGGAGAAAATATTTGCAAATGAAGCAATAGACAAAAGATTAATCTCCAAAATCATGCAGCTCAATATCAAAAAACCAAACAACCTAATCCAAAAATCGTTAGAAGACCTAAATAGACATTTCTCCAAAGTAGACATACAGATTGCCAACAAACACATGAAAAGATGCTCAACATCACTAATCATTAGAGAGATGCAAATCAAAACCACGGTGAGGTATCACCTTACACCAGTCACAATGGCCATCATCAAAAAATCTAGAAACAATAAACACTGGAGTGGGTGTGGAGAAAAGGGGACCCTCCTGCATTGTTGGTGGGAATGCAAATTGTTACAGCCACTATGGAGAACAGTATGGAGATTACTTAAAAATCTAAAAATAGGACTAACATATGACCCAGCAATCCCACTACTGGACATATACCCTGAGAAAACTATAATTCAAAAAGAGTCATGTACCACAGTGTTCACTGCAGCACTATTTACAGTAGCCAGGACATAGAAGCAACCTAAGTGTCCATCGACAGATGAATGGATAAATATGTGGCACATATATACAATGGAATAGTACTCAGCCATAAAAAAGAACGAAATTGAGTTACTTGTTGTGAGGTGAGTGGAACTAGAGTCTGTCATACAGAGTGAAGTAAGTCAGAAAGAGAAAAACAAATACTGCATGCTAATGCGTGTATATGGAATCTAGAAAAATGGTACTGATGGACCTAGTGGCAGGGCAGGAATAAAGATGCAGACATAGAGAGTGGACCTGAGGACATGGGGGGGAATGGGAAGCTGGGACATAGTGAGAGAGTAGCATTGACACATATACACTACAAAATGTAAAATAGATAGCTAGTGGAAAGCTGCTGTATAGCACAGTGCTTTGTGATGATCTATATGTATACATGTAATGCTTCACTTTGTTGTACAGCAGAAATTAACACAGCATTGTAAAGCAATTATACTCTAATAAAGATATACAGAAAAAAAGGAGTATTATTAAATAACCATTAAACATATGCAAATTAAAAAAATAAAAATATAGGAAGCATAAGAAGACAAGGAAGGAATTCCCTGGAGGTCCAGTGACTAGAACACCACATTTCCACTGCAGGGGGCATGGATTCGATTCCTGGTTGGGGAACTAAGGTCCTGCAAGCTGCAGGGCAAGGCCAAAAAATAAATAAATAAGACAAGGAAATCTGACAAACTATAGATTTTTACATTTGAAGAGTCTCCAAATTAAAAGACTAAATGAAAACAAAATGTAAACAACATGACAAAAGCTTAATATCTTTAATATGGCGAACTGAATATTAAAAATATGCTCCTAGGAGAGACTGATAGTTTCATAGCCATGGTAACAAGTAACCCTCTTAAATCAATTTGTTTTTGTGAAAATGCCTTTGGAAGCTGACCAATCCGAGACAGCCCAGTGTCCCTGAAAATCAAGGGACAAGACTACTCAGCAAGTCTTGCCAGAATAACCCACTCTCATCTCTGTAACTAGCACAAGCCACATTTGTAAAGCCGATGTAAACACACTCTTGCCTCTCTATAATCAATAAAACTACTAGAAAATTACTTCCCAAGAACCTCATAAGACTGAAAGTTAGTTTTTCTGAAGGATATTGTGCCCAATCAGCATAGTTCTGTTGCAGGAAGGGGGACTCATTCCAGGGCCCAAGAGTAGGCTCTTGTTTAACACTCGGAAATAAATTGTCAAAGGAGCCAAACATACTGACAAAGTGAAAGACTTTATTGGGAAGGGACACCTGAGCAGAGAGCAGCAGGGTAAGGGAACCCAGGAGAACTGCTCTGCCACGTGACTCGCAGTCTCAGGGTTTATGGAGATGGGGTTAGTTTCTGTGTTGTCTCTGGCCAGTCATCTTGCTTGTGTCCATATTTGGTCTGACTCAGGGTCCTTCCTGGCGGCTCACACATCTCTCAACCATGATGGATTCCAGCATGACGGCTTCTGGGAAGTTGGCAAGACATACATCTCCTCTGTCCTCCTTCCGGCCCCTCCTGAATTCTCCTGGTCAGTTATCAGCGGCAGCACAGCCTTCTTTATCAGGGCCCCAGGTTGTGAGATAAGTCAGACAAGCAGTTATCATCCTGCCTGGCCAAGGCCGACAGTTTGCTCAACGATTCCCTGACAGGTCTCCCTTTCCTTTTTTTTAAAAAATTTGATTAATTAATTAATTAATTAATTAATTAGGTTGTTTTGGGTCTTCATTGCGGTGCATGCGCTTCTCATTGTAGTGGCTTCTCGTTGCGGAGCATGGGCTCTAGGCGCGTGGGCTTCAGTAGTTGTGGCACACGGGCTCTATAGTTGTGGCTTGCAGGCTGTAGAGCGCAGGCTCAGTAGTTGTGGTGCATGGGCTTAGTTGCTCTGAGGCATGTGGGATCTTCCCGGACCGGGGCACGAACCCGTGTTCCCTGCATTGGCAAGTAGACTCTCAACCACTGTGCCACCAGGGAAGCCCGGCAGGCAGGTTCTTAACCACTGTGACACCAGGGAAGTCCCAGTTCTCCCTTTCTTAACTCATAAATTCATAAATTCATCTGTTTACTTACAGATATTGAGTGGTAGTCTCTGCCTTTGACCAAGCCAGATATAAATATGTAAAGATGCCATTAGATAAATATGCAAAGGCTGTGAGACACTAATACATAAAGGACGAAATCCAAATGCCAAAAAAAGGAGATGTCCAACCTTCCAAGTAATCACAGAAATTCAAAATAAAACATTGAGATACTTTTTTTTCCCCCATAAGGTTAATGCTGGTGGTTTAGTGAAATAAAAGAAGAAGGAGGAAGGTGAGGAGGAGAAGGAGGCAGGTGGGGAGGAGAGGGAGAATAAGAAATTTGAAAAGAAAGAAAAAGCTTTTGATAATGGAAGATATAAGATATACCACCATGTTGGATTAAATTATAAAATGACAAGGATAAATGAGCCAATAACAGTCTTGTTTTTATCTTGATCACCGTTAGCACCTGTTCATTTTAATAATGCTATTTGTATTGAACTCTGTTGGTTTCTCATTTCAAAGTGTATATGCTAGCTTTTTTTTTTTTTTTTTTTTTTTTGCCTGGCATACCTTTTCTGTCTATTTACTTTCTATTCTATTCTTTTCTATTACTATTTATTTTCAACCTTTCAAAAGTCTTGTAGGTAACCTATAGAATGGATTTTAAAATCCAATATTTTTCTTTTACCTACTAAAGCATCAAGTTCATTTAACTTTAATGAAATTAGTCACATAAAAATCTACTATCCAGGACTTCTGTGGAGGTACAATGGTTAAGAATCCACCTGCCAATGCGGGGGACACGGGTTCAATCTCAGGTCCGGGAAGATCCCACATGCCGTGAAGCAACTAAACCTGTGCGCCACAGCTACTGAGCCTGTGCTCTAGAGCCCACGAACCACAACTACTGAGCCCTGTGTGCCACAACTACTGAAGCCCATGCACCTAGAGCCTGTGCTCTGCAACAAGAGAAGCCACTGCAATGAGAAGCCCGCACACCGCAACGAAGAGAAGCCCGAGCACAGCAATGAAGACCCAACACAGCCAAAAAAAAAAAAAAAACTACTATCCTAGTTTATACTATCTTTTACTTCCTATTCTTTTTTGGCTTAATTTTCATATTTTTCCAACTAGTTTGGAAGTTATACACCTTATTTGTATTTAGAATGTGGTTTTTGTTTTTTAATGGTGATTACCCTATAAATTGCAATGTGAGTACTTAAATTACAATGTCTAAGGTAATCAATATCTTTATCTCCTTCAAAACATGAACCTACCATATATTTTAATATTATTTTGGATTTTTTCTTTTAAATTTAAATATTATTAAATTATTATTGTTTTATAGTAAATATTTATTTAGGTTTATCTAATATTTAGCATTTTAACCCTTTATTTCTTCTTTTTTAAAAAATCTTTTAATTTTATATTGGAGTTCAGTTGATTAACAATGTTGCAATAATTTCAGGTATACAGCAAAGTGATTCAGTTATACATACACATGTATCTATTCTTTTTCAAATTCTTTTCCCACTTAAGTTGTTACATAACATTGAGCAGAGTTCCCTGTGCTATATAGTAGTCCTTGCTGGTTATCCATTTTAAATATAGCAGTGTGTACATGTCAATCCCAAACTCAGTAACTATCCCTTTCCCCCACCCTTACCCCCTGGTAACCATAAGTTCATCTCTAAGTCTGTGAGTCTGTTTTGTAAATAAGTTCATTTGTATAATTTCTTTTTAGATTCCGCTCATAAGTGATATCATATGATATTTCTCTTTCTCTGTCTGACTTCAGATATAGTGGCTGTACAAATTTACATTCCCACCAACAGTGCAGAAGGGTTCCCTTCTCTCCACATCCTCTCCAGCATTTATTGTTTGTGGATTTTTGATGATAGCCACTTTGACTGGTGTGAGGTTATATCTCATTGTAGTTTTGATTTGCATTTCTCTAAAAATTAGTGACTTTGAACATTTTTCATGTGCCTCTTGGCCACCTGTATGTCTTCTTTAGAGAAATGTCTATTTAGGTCTTCAGCCCATTTCTTTTTAATTTTTTGGCTTCACTGGGTCTTCTTTGTTGTGCACGGGCTTTCTCTAGTTATGGGAGCAGGGGCAACTCTTCATTGAGGTGTGCAGGTTTCTCATTGCGGTGGCTTCTCTTGTTGCGGAGCACGGGCTCTAGGCACGTGGGCTTCAGTAGTTGTGGCACGCGGGCTCAGTAGTTGCAGCTCACAAGCTGTAGAGTACGTGCTCAGTAGTCATGGACCATGAGCTTAGTTACTCCGCGGCATGTGAGATCTTCTCAGACCAGGGATCGAACCCATGTCCCCTGCATTGACAGGTGGATTCTTAACCACCGGACCACCAGGGACTTAATTGATCTGATCTTTCTACCCATTTTTGATTGGGTTGTTTGTTTTGATGATATTAAGCCTCATGAGCTGTCTGTAAATTTTGGAGACTAATCTCTTGTCGATCACATCATTTGCAAATATTTTCTCCCATTCTGTGGGTTGTCTTTTTGTTTTGTTTATGGTTTCCTTTGCTGTGCAGAAGCTTTTGAGTTTAATTAGGTCCATTTGATTATTTTTGTTTTTATTTCTATTACTTTGGGAGATGGATTGAAAAAAATATTGCTGCGATTTATGTCAGAGAGTGTTCTGCATAAGTTTTCTTCTAAGAGTTTTATAGTGTCTGGACTCACATTTAGGTCTTTAATCCATTTTGAGCTTATTTTTGTGTATGGTGTTAAAAAATGTTCTAATTTCATTTTTTTTACATGTAGCTGTCCTATTTTCCCAGCACCATTTGTTGAAGGGACTGTCCACCATTGTATAATCTTGCCTCCTTTGTCATAGATCAATTCACCATAGGTGCATGGGTTTATTTCGTAGCTTTCTATTCTGTTCCATTGATCTATAAGTCTATTTTTGTGCCAGTACCATACTGTTTTGATGACTATAGCTTTGTAGTGTAGTCTGAAGTCAGGGAGCCTCACTCTTCCAGTTCTGTTTTTCTTTCTCAAGATTGCTTTGGCTATTTGGGGTCTTTTGTGTCTCTATATATTTTAAGTTTTTTTTGTTCTAGTTCTGTGAAAAATGCCATTGGTAATTTGATAGAGATTGCATTAAATCTGTAGATTGCCTTGGGTACTATAGTCATTTTCACAATATTAATTCTTCCAATCCAAGAACATAGTATATCTCTCCATCTATTTGTGTCATCTTTGATTTCTTTCATCAGTGTCTTATAGTTTGTGAGGACAGGTCTTTTACCTCTTTAGGTAGGTTTATTCCTAGGTATTTTACTCTTTTTGTTGCAGTGGTGAATGGGATTGTTTCCTTAATTTCTCTGTGTGGTCTTTTGTTGTTAGTGTATAGGAATGCAAGAGATTTCTGTGCATTAATTTTGTATCCTGCAAATTTACCAGATTCATTGATGAGCTCTAGTACTTTTCTGGTAGCATCTTTTTTTTGTTTGTTTGTTTGTTTTTTCCGTACGCAGGCCTCTCACTGTTGTGGCCTCTCCCGTTGCGGATCACAGGCTCCGGACGCGCAGGCTCAGCGGCCATGGCTCATGGGCCCAGCCGCTCTGCGGCATGTGGGATCTTCCCGGACCGGGGCACAAACCCATGTCCCCTGCATCGGCAGGCGGACTCTCAACCACTGCGCCACCAGGGAAGCCCTCTGGTAGCGTCTTTAGGATTTTCTATGTATAGTATCATGTCATCTGCAAACAGTGACAGTTTTACTTCTTCTTTTCCAATTTGGATTCCTTTTATTTCTTTTTGTTCTCTGATTGCTGTAGCTAGGACTCCCAAAACTATGTTGAATAAACTGGTCAGAGTGGACATCCTTGTCTTGTTCCTGATCTTAGAGGAAATGTTTTCAGCTTTTCACTGTTGAGTATGGCATTAGCTGTAGGTTTGTCATATATGGTCTTTATTACATTGAGGTATATTCCCTCTATGCCCACTATCTGGAGAGTTTTTTATCATAAATGGGTGCTGAATTTTGTCAAAAGCTTTTTCTGCAACAATCGAGATGATCATAAGGTTTGCATTCTTTAATTTGTTGATGTGGTATATCACACTGATTGACTTGTGGATACTGAAAAATACTTGCATCCCTGGGGTAAATCCCAGTTGATCATGGTGTATGATCCTTTTAATGTATTGTTGGATTCAGATTGCTAGCATTTTGATGAGGATTTTTGCATCTGTGTTTATCAGTGATATTGGTCTGTAATCTTCTTTTTTTGTGTTATCTTTGTCTGTTTTTTTTTTTTTAATCAGGGTGATGGTGGTCTAATAGAATGAGTTTGGGAGTTTTCCTTTCTCTGCAATATTTTGGAACAGTTTCAGAAGGATAGGTGTTAGGTCTTCTCTAAATGTTTGATAGAATTCACCTGTGAAGCCATCAGGTCTTGGACTTTTTTTGTTGGGAGTTTTTAAATCACAGTTTCAATTTCAGTGCTTGTGATTGGTCTGTCATATATTCTATTTTTTCCTGGTTCAGTCTTGGGACATTGTACCTTTCAAAGTATCTGTCCATTTCTTCCACGTTGTCCATTTTATTAGCATAAAGGTGCTTGTACTAGTCTCTTATGATCCTTTGTATTTCTGTGGTGTCTGTTGTAACTTCTCCTTTTTCATTTCTAATTTTATTGATTTGAGTCCTCTCCCCTTTTTTCTTGATGAGTCTGGATAAAGGTTTATCAAATTTGCTTATCATTTCAAAGAACCAGCTTTTGGTTTCATTGATCTTTGCTATTGTTTTCTTTTTTTCATTTATTTCTACTCTGATCTTTATGATTTCTTTCCTTTTACTAACTTTAGGTTTTGTTTGTTCTTCTTTCTCTAGTTTCTTTAGGTGTAAGTTTAAGATGTTTATTTGAGATTTTTCTCCTTTCCTCAGGAAGATTGTATTTCTATAAACTTCCCTCTTGGAATAGCTTTTGCTGCATCCAATAGGTTTTGAATTGTTGTACTTTCATTTTCATTTGTCTCTAGGTGTTTTTTGATTTCCTCTTTGATTTCTTCAGTGATCCATTAGTTGTTTAGTAGCATACTGTTTAGCCTCCACATGTTTGTGTTTTTTACAGTTTTTTATTTTTTGTAGTTTACCTCTAATCTCATAGTGTTGTGCTTGGAAAAGATGCTTGATATGATTTTAATTTTCTTAAATTTACCAAGGATCACTTTGTAGCCCAGCCTGTGGTCAATCCTAGAGAATGTTCCATGTGCACTTGAGAAGAATGTGTATTCTGTTCCTTTTGATCTATAAATATCAATTAAGTCGATCTGGTCTAATGTGCCATTTAAGGCCTGTGTTTCCTTATTGATTTTCTGTCTGGATGAAAGTGGGGTGTTAAAGTCCCCCACTATTATTGTGTTACTGTCGATTTCTCCTTTTATTGCTTTAGTATTTGCCTTATATTTTGAGTTGTTCCTATGTTGGGTGCATATATATTTACAATTGTTATATCTTCTTCATGGATTGATCCCTTGATCATTATGTAGTGTCCTTATTTGTCTCTTATAATGGTTTTTATTTGAAAGTGTATTTTGTCTGATATGAGTATTGCTACTCCAGCTTTCTTTTGATTTCCATTTGCATGGACTACCTTCTTCCATCCCCTATTTCTTCTCATATCTTAGACCTTTCATCTGGGATCACTTTACTTCTGGCTAATATTTTTATATCTTGAAGACTGGGTGTCTTCAAATGGGTGTCTTTTGTTATTCATTTTACAAGCCCTTTTCAATCACACCCAAGTTTATGTTAATGAGACAACTTTTGGTAAGCTTCTAAAGATTAAAGCTGGTTGTCAGGGAAACCAGTGGCTGATTAAAGAGTTTGAACTTTCAGTCCCACCCCACCACCCATCTCTGGGGAGGAGGGAGGGACTGAATGTTGAATCAATCACCAATAACCAGTGATTTAATCAGTCATGTCAGTGTAATGAAGCATGAAGTACAGGGTTTGGAAAGCCTCTAGATTGGACACATGGAGATGCTGGAAGAGTGACACGCCTCAGAGGGCATAGAAGCTCTACATACTTTCCCACCTTTCCCAAAAACCTTGCCCTATGTGTCTCTTCATCTGGCTGTTCATCCATATCCTTTAAAACCCTTTGTAATAAACTGGTAATCTAGTGAGTAAACTGTTTTCCTGAGTTCTGTGAGCTGCTCTAACAAATTAATCAAACCCGAGGAGGGGGTGATGAGAACCTCCAATTTACATCTGGTTCCTCAGAAGCACAGGTGACAACCTGGACTTGCGATTGGACTCTGAAGTGGAGTTGAGGGGAGAGTCTTGTAGGATTGAACCCTTAAACTGTGGGATCTGATGCTATCTCCAGGTAGATATTGTGAGAATTGAGTTAAGTTGTAGGACACCCAGCTGGTGTCACAGAATTGCTCAGAGTTTGTATAAAAAACTAATGAAGAGAAACCTCAAGTAAATACAATTGGGAGACCAGAAGGAGGAGCTCTCATGCCCTGGGATAATAGCAGAGCCCAATAGGAAGAATAAAGTCTCCTCTTTTACCACCCTCAATCTTCTGGTTTAGTTGAACACATGAATGGCATTATTAAGGCTCACTTGGCAAAATTTGTAGAGGCCCTCCAAATACCTTGGCTAAAACATCGCCCTTGGTTCTTCTAAACCTCAGATCCACCACTCTGGGAACTCACAAAGTTTCACCCTTTGAGAGGGTCATAGGTCATCCAATGCACTTGGCTCCTGCCTCTTTTGACCCACAACTGATAAAAGGAGAGACACTCCAATATTGCAAAGGCCTAATTGCTTCTGTTAAAAATAACCACACTTTGGTAGGGCAATCTTTTCACAGTGTGCCCTTGAGAGACAAAGACCTTAAGCATCACACCTTGCAACCTGGAGATTCTGTCTATGGGAAAAGACACTTCTAAAAGAATGCTCTTCTACCTCACTGGAGAGGTACTGCCAACGCTTGTGCACTCAAACTCCAGGGACAGACTCTTGGATTCATGTGAGACACCTAAAAGAAGCATGGAACCCTGACTGGACCTGCATATCATCTGGTGACCTGAAAGTAAAGATATCCTGGAAATGAAGCAGATGACATCTGATGAGACAGCTTGCCCAAGATGCCCAGCCCAGGCCTGATGAAAGTTTGTTGAACAAACTATTAATGATGACATAATGCTTTAGAAGATCTCCAATGTTTATGGTCTTGATTACATATGAACTTTAGATTAAAAGGGTCTGCGAGTTCTCCTTTCTACCCCTCCTTGTTACTTGAATGTGACCTCAATATGTTTCCAATCTGTGTATTTTCCCTTTGACTTGAGACACTATACCCAGGAAAGTTCTTTCATGACATTGAAGGGCAAAATGCTGGTAAAGTAGAAAACCTGACTCTTGATCTGGGATGCTTTCAGAGAAAGACTTGATCAAAAGGGTAAAGGGTAAAAAATTAAGAAACAGAAACCTCAGCTGAATAGAGTTGAGAGACCAGAAGGAGAAGTTCTCACATCCTGTGATGATAACAAAGCCCAACAGGAAGAAGAAAGATCTCTCTTCTATCCTTGCATGGATTCAGCCAATGAAGAGCCATAGATTCTTTGTTTACTACAGCCCTTCCAACTCCCTTTCCTCTTCATAAAAGTGTTGTCCTTTCCTTTTTGTGTGAGTACCTGCACATGGCTCCCTATGGTAGCAGACCACAAACTGCAATTCTGTGCTGATACCAAATAAACCCATCTTTGTTGGAGAAATATCTGGTAGACTATTTATTTCAGGTCAACGTGTGGAAAACCCACCCCAGAACTCTTCAGTGGAGAATCCTGTGTACTGGAGTGTTCTGAATATTCAGAGATTATTGTGTATAACATAAATGAAAAGAGTAGAGTATTCCTTTACAACCATATTCCACTTTAATCCTTCCATCACTAATAGGAAAAAGAAACTTTTTTGAGGCTCCTATTAAAAAACAAAATTCAGCTACCAGGCTCTTTGTTGGGGATAATGGCAGACTCTGGGAGGGCTCATGCCAAGGAGTACTTCCCAGAACTTCCGCTGCCAGTGTCCTTGTCCCCACGGTGAGCCACAGCCACCCCCTGCCTCTGCAGGAGACCCTCCAACACTAACAGCAATTCCACTAAAATCATCTTGTTGTGATAAGTTGTGATCTCTACAGCACTGAAAGATATAGATGCAAGATTCATAAAAGAAGACTGGAGGGCAGACAGCAGGAGCAAGAAGAACTACAATCCTGTAGCCTGTAGAACAAAAACCACATTCACAGAAAGATAGATAAGATGGAAAGGCAGAGGGCTATGTACCAGATGAAGGAACAAGAAAAAACCCCAGAAAAACAACGAAATGAAGTGGAGATAGGCAACCTTCCAGAAAAAGATTTCACAATAATGATAGTGAAGATGATCCAGGACCTCCGAAAAACAATGGAGGCAAAGATCGAGAAGATGCAAGAAATGTTTAACAAAGACCTAGAAGAGTTAAAGAACAAACAAACAGAAATGAACAGTACAATAACTGAAATGAAAACTACACTAGAAGGAATCAATAGCAGAATAACTGAGGCAGAAGAACTGATAAGTGACCTGGAAGACAGAATGGTAGAATTCACTGCTGCAGAACAGAATAAAGGAAAAAGAATGAAAAGAAATGAAGACAGCCTAAGAGAGCTCCAGGACAACATTAAACACAAAAACATTTGCATTATAGGGGTCCCAGAAGGAGAAGAGAGAGAGAAAGGACCAGAGAAAATATTTGAAGAGATTATAGTCAAAAACTTCCCTAACATGGGAAAGGAAATAGCCACCCAAGTCCAGGAAATGCAGTGATTCCCATACAGGAAACCCAAGGAGAAAGACACGGAGACACATAGTAATCAAATTGGCAAAAATTAAAGACAAAGAAAAATTATTGAAAGAAGCAAGGGAAAAATGACAAATAACATACAAGGGAACTCCCGTAAGGTTAACAGCTGATTTCTCAGCAGAAACTCTACAAGCCAGAAGGGAGTGGCATGATATACTTAAAGTGATGACAGGGAAGAACCTACAACCAAGATTACTCTACCTGGCAAGGATCTCATTCAGATTTGATGGAGAAATTAAAAGCTTTCCAGACAAGCAAAAGCTAAGAGAATTCAGGACCACCAAACCAGCTCTACAACAAATGCTATAGGAACTTCTCTAGGTGGGAAACACAAGAGAAGAAAAGGACCTACAAAAACAAACCCAAAACAATTAAGAAAATGGTCATAGGAACATACATATCGATAATTACCTTAAACATAAATGGATTAAATGCTCCAACCAAAAGACACAGGCTTGCTGAGTGGATACAAAAACAAGACCCAGATATATGCTGTCTATAAGAGACCTACTTCAGACCTAGAGAAACATGCAGACTGAAAGTGAGGGGATGGAAAAATATATTCCATGCAAATGGAAATCAAAAGAAAGCTGGAGTAGCAATACTCATATCAGATAAAATAGACTTTAAAATAAAGAATGTTACAAGAGACAAGGAATGACACTACATAATGATCAAGGAATGAATCCCAGAAAAAGATATAACAATTATAAATATATACACACCCAACGTAGGAGCACTTCAATACATAACTGCTAACAGCTGTAAATGAGGAAATCGACAGTAACACAATAATTGTGGGGGACTTTAACACCTCACTTACACCGATCATCCAAAATGAAAATAAATAAGGAAACAGAAGCTTTAAATGACACAATGGACCAGATAGATTTAATTGATATTTATAGGACATTCCATCCAAAAACAGCAGATTACACTTTCTTCTCAAGTGCGCATGGAACATTCTCCAGGACAGATCACATCTTGGGTCACAAATCAAGCCTCAGTAAATTTAAGAAAATTGAAATCATATTAAGCATCTTTTCTGACCACAACGCTATGAGATTAGAAATGAATTACAGGGGAAAAAACATAAAAAACACAAACACAAGGAGGTTAAACACTACGTTACTAAATAACCAAGAGATCACTGAAGAAATCAAAGAGGAAATCAGAAAATACCTAGAGAAAAATGACAATGAAAACACAACAGTCCAAAACCTATGGGATGCAGCAAAAGCAGTTCTAAGAGGGAAGCTATACAAGCCTACGTCAAGAAACAAGAAAAATCTCAAATAAACAATCTAACCTTACACCTAAAGGAACTAGAGAAAGAAAAACAAACAAAAAACTAAGTTAGCAGAAGGAAAGAAATCATAAAGTTCAGAGCAGAAATAAATGAAATAGAGACAAAGAAAACAATAGCAAAGATCAATAAAACTAAAAGCTGCTTCTTTGAGAAGATAAACAAAATTTATAAGCCATTAGCAAGACTCATCAAGAAAAAGAGGGAGGGGATTCAAATCAATAAAATTAGAAATGAAAAAGGAGAAGTTACAACAGACACGGCAGAAATACGAGACTACTCGTATTTCTCGAGTAGTACTCGTATACGAGTTTCATCCTACGAGACTACTGCAAGAAACTCTATGCCAATAAAAAGGACAACCTGGAAGATATGGACAAATTCTTAGAAAGGTATAACCTTCCAAGACTGAACCAGGAAGAAATAGAAAATATGAACAGACCAATAACAAGTAATGAAATTGAAACTGTGATTAAAAATCTTCCAACAACAACAACAAAAAAATCTGCCAACAAACCAAAGTCCAGGACCAGATGGCTTCACAGGTGAATTCTATCAAACGTTTAGTGAAGAGCTAACACCCGACCGTCTCAAAGTCTTCCAAAAGACTCTAGAGGAAGGAAAACTCCCAAACCCATTCTATGAGGCCACCATCACTCTGATACCAAAACCAGGCAAAGATACTACAAAAAAAGAATATTACAGACCAATATCACTCATGAATATAGATCCAAAAATCCTCAACAAAATACTAGCAAACAGAATACAACAACACCTTAAAAGAATCATACACCATGATCAAGCGGGATTTATCCCAGGGATTCAAGGATTCTTCAATATATGCAAATCAATCAATGTGATACACCATATTAACAGATTGAGGAATAAAAACCATGTGATAATCTCATTAGATACAGAAAAAGATTTTGACAAAATTCAACACCCATTTATGATAAAAACTCTCCAGAAAGTAGGCACAGAGGGAATATACCGCAACATCATAAAGGCCATATACGACAAACCCACAACAAACATTATTCTCAATGGTGAAAACTGAAAGCATTTCCTCTAAGATCAGGAACAAGACAACGATGTCCACTCTCACCACTATTATTCAACATAGTTTTGGAAGTCCTAGCCATGGCAATCAGAGAAGAAAAAGAAATACAAATTGGAAAAAAAGAAGAAAAACTGTCACTGTTTGCAGATGACATGATACTATACATAGAGAATCCTAAAGATGCCACCAGAAAACTACTAGAGCTAATCAATGAATTTGGTAAAGTTGCAGGATACAAAATTAATGCACAGAAATCGCTTGCATTCCTATACAATAATGATGAAAAACCTGAAAGAGAAATTAAGGAAACACTCCCATTTACCACTGCAACAAAAAGAATAAAATACCTAGGAATAAACCTACCTAGGGAGACAAAAGACCTGTATGCAGAAAACTATAAGACACTGATGAAAGAAATTAAAGATGATACCAACAGATGGAGAGATATACCATGTTCTTGGATTGGAAGAATCAATATTGGGAAAATGACTATACTACCCAAAGCAATCTACAGATTCAACGCAATCCCTATCAAATTACCAATGGCATTTTTTACAGAACTAGAACAAAATGTCTTAAAATTTGTATGGAGACACAAAAGATCCTGAATGGCCAAAGCAGTCTTGAGGGAAAAAAACAGAGCTGGAGGAATCAGACTTCCTGACTTCAGACCATACTACAAAGCTACAGTAATCAAGACAATATGGTACTCGCACAAAAACAGAAACATAGATCAATGGAAAAAGAAAGAAAACCCAGAGGTAAACCCATGCACCTATGGTCAACTAATCTATGACAAAGGAGGCAAGGATATACAATGGAGAAAAGACAGCTTCTTCAGTAAGTGGGGCTAAGAAAACTGGACAGCTACATGTAAAAGAATGAAATTAGAGCACTCCCTAACACCATACACAAAAATAAACTCGAAATAGATTAGAGACCTAAATTTAAGACTGGACACTATAAAACTCTTAGAGGAAAACATAGGCAGAACACTCTTTGACATAAATCACATCAAGATCTTTTTTGATCCACCTCCTAGAGTAATGGAAATAAAAACAAAAATAAACAAATGGGACCGAATGAAACTTCAAAGCTTTTGCACAGCAAAGGAAACCATAAACAAGACGAAAAGACAACTCTCAGAATGGGAGAAAATATTTGCAAATGAATCAACGGACAAATGATTAATCTCCAAAATATATAAACAGCTCATGCAGCTCAATATTAAAAAACAAACCACCCAATCCAGAAATGGGCAGAAGACTTAAATAGACATTTCTCCAAAGAAGACATACATATGGCCACATGAAAAGCTGCTCAATATCACTATTAGAGAAATGCAAATCAAAACTACAATGAAGTATCACCTCACACCAATTAGAATGGGCATAATTCGAAAATCTACAAACAACAAATGCTGGACAGGGTGTGGAGAAAAGGGAACCCTCTTGCACTGTTGATGGGAATGTAAACTGATACAGTCACTATGGAGAACAGTATGGAGAGTCCTTAAAAAACTAAAAATAGAATTACCATATGATCCAGCAATCTCACTCCTGGGCACATACCCAGAGAAAACCACAATTCAAAAAGACACATACACCCCAATGTTCATTGCAGCAGTATTTACAATAGCCAGGTCATGGAAGCAACCTAAATGTCCATCGACAGACGAATGGATAAAGAAGAGGTGGTACATATATACAATGGAATATTACTCAGCCATAAAAAGGAACAAAATTGGGTCATTTATTGAGACGTGGATGGATCTAGAGACTGTCATACAGAGTAGAGTAAGTCAGAAAGAGAAAAACAAATATCGTATATTAACACATATATGTGGAACGTAGAAAAATGGTACAGATGAACCGGTTTGCAGGGCAGAAATAGAGACACAGATATAGAGAACAAACATATAGACACCAAGGGGGGAAAGCCATGGGGGGTGGTGTGGGTGGTTTGATGAATTGGGAGATTGGGATTGACATGTATACACTGATGTGTATAAAATTGATGAATAATAAGAACCTGCTGTATAAGAAAATAAATAAAATAAAATTCAATAAAACCAAAATTCAACTGCATAAATTTGAAAACTGAATTTGCTTTTATTCAGCAATTCATGAATTAGGCTGCATCCCACCTAGCGAACAGAAAGGAGTTCCAAAGAACCACAAGAATGAAAAATTTTTTAAAAAGGAAATTCAAATTCTAGTTTCCATTAATGGTTTTTTTAGAACATAGCCAAGTTCATTCACTTAAGGGTTTCTTTTTTCTTTTTTTTTTTTTTTTTGGCCACACCACAGCATGGCTTGTGGGGTCTTATTTCCCCAACCAGGGATTGAATCTGCACCCTCAACAGTGAAATCCTAGAGCTCTGACCACTGGACCACCAGGGATTTCCCTCACTTAAGCATTACCTGCAGCTATTTTTGAAGTAAGATGACACAGTTGAGTACTTGTAACAGACACCACATGGCCCACAAAGCTGAAAATATTTATTATCTGGTGCTTTAAGAAAAAGTGTGCCTACTAGATTAACCCACCCATAGTGGGTTAGTATGAAGGTGGTAGGTCAGTCAGGTAAATGTTATAAAAGCTATAGTTTACATGTTTTCTTTGGTGCTTTTCAGTAAGGAGGAGGCTTTAAACCACAGACTTGATGTAGCCAATTCCCTTTAACAAATCTTCTCTATTTCAGCCTGATAGTATTAAATATTTGATCATGTAGGTACTTTTATTCTAATTGTGATTTGGCTTTGTAGATAGGTCAGCCTGTAGAGACAACGTTCATATCATAAGGTCTCTGAGTTTAGTGCTTCCCCTTCCTGTCACAGTGATTTTACCTTGTGAATTAATGATTGTGATTGGCTTCCTGTATAGCTTGAGTGCTGGGAGAGAATGTGCTCCTCATACAGAAGTGAACATTCTGAGCTCGATGTAATTGTACATTAATACATTGATTTTCCAGATCTTTAAGGCAATCTCAACAGCCTATTTAACATTGGTCCATTATCAAGAGATAGACTTGCCCTTCGTGAGCACAGGGCAGTATCCAGAATATACCAGGCTCCTGATAAATTACATTATTACTAAAGACTTCCCTCTAGGGGAGACAATGTATTTTTTATGCAAATAATCAATAAACAGTCTATAATACGAATAGAAGTGAGTTTTATTTGAGCCAAAATGAGGACTATTGCCCAAGAGTGCAGTCTCCACCATGGAAGAAAGCACTCTGGAGAAGCATGGTTTTCAGGACAGTTTTATATCTTGTCAGAACAAAGAACAAACATCAAACATGACAGGCATACATTCCTTCAAGGTTTCAAAAGAGACAGATTAGCATGTACCCAGCAAGTCAGCATGACCTTGGTGTCTGGAAAGGGAGCCTTATCTTTGAAGACATGCTAGCATTGGCAACATAGGAAGGGAGGGAGGGGCATTTATCCCTTTTTTCAAAGTGAACATTCTTTTTTTTTTTGGCTACTTTCGGTCTTCCTTGCTGCACGTGGGCTTCCTCTAGTTGTGGCAAGTGTGGGGGGGTGCGGGCTTCTCACTGCAGTGGCTTCTCTTGATACGGGCTTCAGTAGTTGTGCACATGGGCTCAGTAGTTGTGGCACACGGGCTTAGTTGCTCCGTGGCATGTGGGATCTTCCCAGACCAGGGCTCAAACCTGTGTCCCCTGCATTGGCAAGCAGATTCTTTTTTTTTTTTTAATAAGGTTTTATTTATTTATTTATTATTTGTTTATTTATGGCTGCATTGGGTCTTCGTTCCTGCGTGCGGGCTTTCCCTAGTTGCAGCGAGTGGGGGCTACTCTTCTTTGTGGTGCGCATACTCTAGGTTCATGGGTTCAGTAGTTGTGGCTTATGGGCTCTACAGCACACGCTCAGTAGTTGTGGCGCAAGGACTTAGTTGTTCCACTGCATGTGGGATATTCCCCCAGATCAGGGCTCGAACCCATGTCCCCTGCATTGGCAGACCGATTCTTAACCACTGCGCCACCAGGGAAGTCCCCAAAGTGGACATTCTTTACCTCTGGATAATGCATTCTTTTCTTTAACGGTTAACGCAGAAGTACAATGCGTGTTTGACAGGCCATAAGATAGGTTCTTCTGGTTCAGACCAAATCATGTATAAGCCAGAATGCCTTCCTCAGAACTCAGTAGGTGAATGTTTCTTCCATCACATTGATAGGAGTTAGTTTTGAATAAGTTGCATTCTGTTTTATATACTACATTGAGAGTCTATTTAGTGTGATTCAGTTCCCTTAAACTTGTTTGTTCCTGAATGTTCAAATAAATGAGGTCCAGGGCCTGCAAAACAAAAGATTAGAACCTGGAAGTAGTTTGTCTGAGCATTGTTTATTCATTCATTATTCTATTATCCAGTGCTCATTGAATATCTACCATTTACAAATCACTGCACTAACCTCTTGGGTTCAAAATATGAATAAGACATAATCTTTGCTCTCAAGGAGCTCACAACATTCAAACAAACCAAGTCATAAGTACAAAGATATAGAAAGGTATGATCAGGAGTTATGATAAGTACACACAAGGAGCACCTTAACCCAATCAATGGAGACTTCAGAGAGGAAGTAATGCCAGGCCAGGACTCAAGGAACACTATAGTTTGTGGAGGAAACTATGTGCAGTTTGATGAAACTGGGGAGATGAGCCAGATTAAGAAAGGCTTTTAAGAAATGCCATCTTAAAGAGTTTTATCTTTTTTTTTTTTAAGAGTTTTATCTTTAACATTTTTAGGATAGCACTGGGGAGTCACTAAAACTATCACTAATATTTATTGAGCAAGGTACTAAGTGTTTTACATTCTTCATGTCATTTAATGTTCTCAGCGACACAGTGCATAGATACTGTTATTTATCCCCTTTTATCAGATGCAAAAACTAAGGCTCAGAAAGATGAAGTAATTGTCCCAAGATCAGGCAGCAACTAAATGGCAAAACAAGAATTTGAACCAAAACAAGAATTTGAACCAAAACAAGAATTTGAACTTCTAACTTTAGAAGCCGTTCTATAGCACTGCGAAATAATGTCAAGCTCATATATTTGAAGGAAAGTCATCCAAACAGCTGCAACTCATTTTTCTGCCTTGATTTAAGTTAGACTTTGAAGAGTCATTCTCTACCCACCACACCCGTCCTTGAAAACAGCACACAAAGCTCTTTTCATATGATGTGAATTTATTTGAGGAAAACATATATGGAAACAACATGAATGCCAAATACAGGCAAATTATGATTTTCTCATCCTGCTCTTTGATTGAAGGTAACTTCAAATATGGTACATGTCCCACTTACATTTTGCCTTTCTTACTCCTTCATGAAGCCCTTCCCAGAAGGGTTCCTCTCTTAAATGCAGTTAAGGTATGATGATTTCAAAATAGAATGGAGGGAATTCCCTCGTCCAGTGGTTGGGACTTGGCGCTTTCACTGCAGGGACCGGGTTTGATCCCTGGTTGGGGAATTGTAAGCCATGTGGCAAAGGCCAAAAAAAAAAAAAAAAAAAGGAATGAAGATTCTGTCTGAGAGAGTATTTATTTAAAGTACAGAAGACACTTGACTTTTCTTATTTTTTTTGGCAGTGCCACGGGACATGTGGGATCATAGTTCCCCAACCAGGGATCAAACCCGTGCCCCTTGTATTGGAGCACAGATACTTAAACTGCAGGGAAGTCCCAGACACTTGACATTTTTGGATTAACATTCATGCTTTGAAAAAATTCAGCATAAATGCCCTTTTAACAATTTGTAATTTTTCACAAATTGGAGCTTTAAGGGATCAGGCAGGTCTCAAAGTTCAGAGTTAAGTCTTAGCTCAAAAGCTGCACTTCAGGTGCAGCCACTACAGAAAACAGTATGGAGCTTCCTTAAAAAAACTATAAATAGAGTTACCATATGATCCAGCAATCCTACTCCTGGGAAAACTTTCTGGAGAAAACTTTAATTTGAAAAGATACATGCACCCCAGTATTCATAGCAGCACTATTTACGATAGCCAAGACATGGAAGAAGCCTAAATACCCATTGACAGATGAGTGGATAAAGAAGATACGGCACATATATACAATGGAATGTTACTCAACCATAAAAAAGAATGAAATAACGCCATTTGTAGCAACATGGATGGACCTAGAGATTATCACACTAAGTGAAGTAAGCCAGACAGAGAAAGACAAATATCATATGATATCACTTATGTGTGGAATCTAAAATATGGTACAAATGAACTTATTTACAAAACAGAAACTGACTCACAGACATAGAAAACAAATTTATGGTTTCCAAAGGGGAAAGGGGGAGGGAGGGTTAAGAGTTTGGGATTAGCAGACACAAATTACTATGTATAAAATGGGTAACAAGGTCCCACTATATAGCACAGGGAACTGTAAGGCCAACTGGCCTGAGGCAGGGGAACACAATCAGATTCACAGGTTGCATCAGACCGAACTTCTCCGGACCACCCAGTTCCAGAAACTGCCCTGGAGACATTCCGGACCACCCAGTTCCAGGAACTGACCTGGGGACTTTGAACCCGGCCCAGCCTTCCGGCCTTTCGAGGGGTGGGACTAACGGTCCCCCAGGATACCCGAAAAGACCACCAAATAAGGAATACCCTGCGCCCTCCCAGATTCACCACACCCCTTTCCCTTCTTCCCCTATAAAATCTTGCCCAACCCTCACCCGGGCGCGACTTCTCTGGCCCCTTTCTCTCGGACCAGTGAACCTCGCCTGGGAGGCGCTCCCTAATAAAGCTCACTTGAAGCTTTCCTCTGTTTTGCGGTGCCGTTTGTTAAGATCCGACCTTACAGGAACTATATTCAATATCTTGTAATAAGCTATAATGGAAAAGAATAAATAAATAAATAAAAATATAAATATATAAATATATATATATAGAGAGAGAGAGAGAGAGAGAGAGAGAACTGAATCACTTTGCAGTACACCAGAAACTAACACAACAGTGTAAATCAACTATACTTCAGTTAAAAAAAAAAGGCAAAAAAAAGAGGTACGCTTCAGGAAATTAATGGTCATAATTTGTTCTAGTATTAAATCAGGATAAACAATGCAGAACTCTTGATTGTAGCATGTCCTCATGGGCACTTAGAAGCTTGATTGTCTGTGGTAGACCACCAAATGAATAGGGGACCCCAAAACAAATAGCAAAATTTTTTTTTTTTTCTCCCATGGCACTTGATGTTCTTTAACTTGTATTAAAATCTATTACAACTGTTGGGGAAGGAAGAATTTCCTCTTACCCTTCTTGGTTCTTTTGGATGGTCTAATAATTAAGTTGACACAAGACAGATTAAGGAGAAGAAAAATTTTAATTTCATATGTGTGGAAGTTTCATGGATATAGGACCCAAGAATTGACCAGAGTAGGCTGTTTATATACATTTTAGACAAAGAAGCAATAAATTTGTGAAGAACTGACAAGACAAAGTAGCTTCAGCTTGGGTACTAATTAGTGAAGAAATCAAGCAGAATTTGTTTACATAGGCTTCTGGGCCCTGAGCTCCCTATTTCTGGCAATAAGGATGTCTTCCTACCTCCTGGTGCAGGGAGGTGCCTTTCACATGAGAGATTTATTTCCAGCTTTCAAGGGAACAGAGAGGAGGGTCAGAGTGTTCTTACTGCACTGGCTGTTTCTCAAGTACCTTTAATTTAAAATCATCAATATGCCACGTTGACATATTTTAGGGGCAGCTTAACCCTGAGCCCCATCACAGCTTTTACATAACAGAATTGCAGGCCCCAGGTTAAAGCACTAATTTTTCTGGCTAAAAGGAATGTATTCTTCAGGACTAGCTTAAATTATAAGTTCCTTGCTAAACTGGACCTGGCTAACCCTTAAGCCACCTATCTTGGATAACAAGAAACAGAACATTTGCCTCACCTCTCACATTACATTGTTTTCTTACTCCTTCATGTCCTATATAACCCATAAAATTTCTAACTAACAGGAGGGGTGGGAGTGGGAGTGCGGTGAGCCATCTCAATTTCTTTTTTTATTATTTTATTTATTTATTTTTGGCTGTGATTGGTCTTTTTTACTGCGTGCAGGATTTCTCTAGTTGCGGTGAGTGGGGGCTACTCTTCATTTGCTGTGGGCTTCTCATTGTGGTGGCTACTCTTGTGCAGCATGGGCTCTAGGCACGTGGGCTTCAGTAGTGGTGGCACACAGGCTCAGTAGCTGTGGCTCACGGGCTCTAGAGTGCAGGCTCAGTAGTTGTGGCTCATGGGCTTAGTTGCTCTGCGGCATGTGGGATCTTCCCAGACCAGGGCTCGAACCCATGTCCCGTGCTTTGGCAGGTGGATTTTTAACCACTGTGCCACCAGGGAAGTCCCAACCATCTCAACTTCTGACTGACCCTCCAGCTGCCAGCAAATGTAGTGTTCTCTTTTCTCATCTGTATTCTTGTGGTCTTACTTTAAGACCCTGACGAGTGTTTATCATTGTTGGCTGTTAAGGTCAAGGAGAGGCTTGCTTGAATTGGATTATTGCTATTGTAGAAGATATCAGGGACTCATCTAGAAAAATATTTGTAAAGGTTTCCAACTCTGAGTCAGACTTGAGATTGGTTACGATCTTCTTCCGTAATGCCAAAGGGAATTACATATTCAATAAAAATATCCTAACTTTCTTCAGTCTCTATCTTATTTGGATCTTAGACAATAGTTATGATAACTGAAACTGAAACCGAGCAGGCCCCTGTGAGACCCTCGTGGGTACAAATCCTTTCCGCATCCTTTCAGCCTCCTAGATCTTCCGTGAGTACCAAAGGGTAGGTTCAAACAGTTGCTAATCAAAGAAGTGAGGGAATGCAGAAACAAAGGAGAAGCAGTCAAGAAACCATAGTGCAGTGATTAAAGCAGGATCCTGGTTCCTCCTCAAGAATATACATAAAACAGTATATTTGAGTTCTTATACAGGAACTAAGGCCCCCACCCTGGTGGAGGATGGTAACTACAGGCTGAGACCCCGGACTGGTTGAAACCAGAGACTGAGGACTGAGATTCCCGGAACACTGTTCTGTTACCTCACCACCAACCAATCAGAGGAAAGTCAGACACCCTGCAGCCCCTGAAATCGAGCAGGACCTTGTGGGGCTACTGGGCAAGCTCCTGGGCAAAATAGCCTTTCGGTATCCCCCATTTCCTCATTACGGGAAATAGGCTTCATTCAGCCTCCATGATCTTCCCGGAGTTCCAATGGGAAGGTTCAAATAATTACTAATTAGGGAAGGGAGGGGATGCAGAGACAAGGGAGGAACAGTCAAGAAACAATAGTGCAGCCTTGAGGCAGAGTCCTGGTTCCCCCTCAAGGCATATACATAGCAATATCTTTGAGCTGTTTTGCAGATACTGAAACCCCTACCAGGTGAGAGAAGTTATCTGCATGCTGTCCACAAGCATGTAGACCCCAGACGGGGTGGAACCAGAAGGTTGATGATGCTGACTCCCACTTACCTCACCACCAACCAGTTAGAAGAATGTCCATGAGCTGATCACGTCCTCTTTGTATTATTACTATAAAACGCCTCACTAACCGCCCCCGCCCCCCAGGTGCGGGACACACAGTTCTGAGGGCATTAGCCCACTGTGGCCCCTTTTGCCTGACAAAGCAATAAAGCTAGTCTTTTCTACTTCACCCAAAAGTCTGTCTCTTAGATTTAACTTGGTGTTGGGGTACAGAGGCTGGATTCGGCTTCACCCTTGCCCCAAATTTTGCCTGTAAAAACTTCTCCCCAAAAACCATTGGGGAGTTTGGGGATTCTGAGCAGGAGTCACCTGTTCCCCTTGCTTGGCCCTGCAATAAATCTTTCTCTGCTCTGAAGTTCAATGGTTTGGTTTTTTTGGCCTCACTGTGCATCAGGCACGTGAACTAGAGTCCAGTAACAAAACCAACATACTTCTCTGTTTTGGTGTTAAGTAATTCTGAGATGAAGCATTCTTTCCTGCCTTTGTGCTAAACAATGCTAGGATAAGCAAAAACAACATACGTACTCTTTCATAGAAATATTTATTCATAGAAAACAAAACTAGGAACCAACTAAAATAGCTTATTCATCAAGCTTACTGGTCAATACTTACCTCAAGGCCCTCATCTGGCTCTCCTAAACAATTCGAAGCTATTATGGGGTATGCTGTTTTGTCTAATCCCATTAAACTCTCTACTTTGGGAGACCCATCATAAAGTCCCCCTGCACTGGCCGTAAAACCCTAAAAATATTGTCTCCAGTCTTTGTCCATTTGAGATACTACTAAGGCTGTGTGGTGTCTTTTCTTATTGCAGTAAGCCCAATAAACTTAGCTTTGCTTGATCACTGGGTCTTTTTGGTGTTCCTTTAGGAAGTAATTGGAGAATTGCAAGTTAAGGAGGAAAGTCCTGATTTTACCAGGGTAAGTTGCCTGAATCTTCCTCCCTTCCTCCCAAAGTAAACACTCTCCTTGTCTTTCTTTCCTGATTTATATGTTAATCATTCCCTTTCCTTTCTTTATAACTTTCATAACTTACTTTGTGTGTCTAAACAATATAAGGACAAAACCTTTTACTGACAATTATGATATAGAGTAACTGGCAATTAGTTCCTCGTTCCCCAGAATTCTCAGCAACCTAATTGCAGACGCACCTGGTCATTTCATTATGCTGGCAATAACAAGATCCCAGATATTCGGCAATTCAGTTTTGGGGGACCATTCATCATTCATTAAGAAAGCATTCACTCTACTTTTTGGTTGTGAAACACTGCGTAGCAAGAACACAAGATAGCAAGAATCTGGATAAGAAAATGTTACATTGCCACTGTTTGGTGCAAAATCCCCAATCAGAACTGAGTGTCTTCTGAGAGTTTGTAAGAACCTCATCTGGGGCAATATGAGGGCAGGGTCATGAGTCCTGAAAAACATACAAAAGATTGTGGTGTAGGCCCAGGAAAGGACATCCAGCAGGAATATGGTCAGGGAGCTTGGAGTGCTCTATATTTTCTATTTCTAGCTAACTGTGGCCTACATCTAGATCTCAGGAATAGATTAAAGCAGAACACTTCTATGGGATAAAATGATTCTCAGATGATCTAGGCAGCGAGGCAGAAGCACAAGTGATACAAGCAAGCCAAGTGCAGACAAGATTTTGACCTCAGGCTAAATAGGGCAGTAGGTATCTTGAGGATAATTCTCAACACATCTGTCTCTTGAGTTACATTGCTCCCAGTCTGGGCCAGTTGCTTTTCCTACACTTGTGGCCTGGTTTTCACCCTGTGATTTTCTGTCACTATCATCTCAGGTACCCCTTTGCCTCTCTCCTGTTTCCTATATTTCACACCTGCTTTTCTCTCAGTTTTATCATTTTGGTTCACATATCCTTCAGTAGTTTCCTTAGGAAGGGCATATGGAAAGTATTCTTCTTACTCTTTGCAAGTCTTTATATAAACCAGCACCTGTTTGATAATTTGGTTGAATAGAGTTCTCTGCTGGAATAAATTTTCCTTCAGAATTTTTAAAGCATTACTGTATGTCAGGATGTGCTACCCCAAAATATGGCACCTTGGCATACACTTTCCCAAAAAGAAGGAGATAAATCTTCTAGGTACTCTCCCTGTATCAGGAGAAAGATGTTCTTATCACTAGAGACAGGGAATTAGGGGCCTGGAAGCCTGTATAAAAAACCTTGCTACTTCTTCACTATTTACCACTCATAGCCCAAAACCCTTTGTCTTGTCAGTTCTTCAAAATGTATGTTTCTTTGTCTAAAAGGTATATAAGCCTTCTGCTCTGATCACTTCTTCAGGTCTTTATTCTCCCGTGAAGGCTCCCATGTACTTGTAAGAACTGTATAAAATTTGTATGCTTTTCTCCTGTAAATCTGTCTTTGTCAGTTTAATTTTCAAATCCAGTCAGGGACCCTCAGAGGGTCAAGGGAAACTTGTTCCTTCTCTACACCACGTTGCTGTTGAGAAGTCCAAAGCAATTCTGATTCCTTTTCCTTTTTTTTCTCCCTTGTCCCCTTTCACCTACTTTTCTGGAAGCTTGAGAATCTCTTCTTTTGTCCTAAATGTTTTAAATTTTACAATCATATGCTTTGGCGTAGGACAGTTTTAATCTGTTATGATGGCTCTTTCAATTTGGAAATTTGGGTCCTTCAGTTCTGGGAATTTTCTTTGAATTATTTCTTTTTTTGTCGTTGTTGTTTTGCTTTTGGCTGTGCCACACGGCTTATGGAATCTTAGTTCCCCCGACCAGGGATTGTACCCACGCGCTAGGCAGTGAAAGCACAGAATCCTAACCACTGGACTGCCGGGGAATTCCCTTGAATTTTTTCACTGTTGATTTCTTCCCCTCTGTTTTTTGTTTTGTTTTGTTTTTTCTTCCTGGAAACCCCATTATCTGGCTGCTGAACTTCATAGACTGGTATAAGTTTATCTTTTTTCTCCTATTTCGTATCTCCTTGTCATTTATTCAGTTTTTTCTTATCATATTTTTAACTTCCAAAACCTCTTTGTTCTATGAATGTTCCGCTTTTAAAAAATAATACCCTGTTCTTGTTTTAAGGATGCAATATCTTCTCTTACTTCTCAGGACTAAGAAATGAAAAACTACAGAAACCACAACTTGAAACACAGAAAAACTGTACAGAAACCACAACTTGCAAAACAGATAAATTATTTCATCAACAGCTCAGCTTGGACCCATGTGTTCAGGAAAGATAAAGCCACAGACTTTTTCACAAACAGCCTCGCCTAGCCTATCAAAGCAGTCAGAGACTCAACTCACTTGCAATCTGATCACCTCTTTCCTGTCTTGCCTAACTTTCCTTCCTGCCCCTCCCCCCCTTGCTAACTTCCATCCTTTGACTAACTCCTCCCCAACAAAACTTTATAAAGTTCTCAGAGAGTCCATTTGACTGGTTTCATTTGGCCAGTGTCTCCCTTGCCTGGCATATTTCTAACAAACTAAGTTTGGTGTTTATTGTTGCAATGATAACAAATTTCTTTGGTGGTTTATTTTGGGAAGCTTTGACTGAACACAAATTATGTAAAGTTTTCTTTCATCTACATAGTCTGTTTTCTTCAAGGTGCCTTTTTCTGCTTGTTTGGTCTTTATCTTGCATAATAAAAGACTTTCTCTAGAGTTCTGGTAATCTTGTTTTTCTGCTCAGGATTGAGAGGGGTAGACTAAAGAGATGACTGGAAATTCTGAGTACACAGAGAACTCGTGTATTCTTTAAATTTACTGTAGGGCCATTTATTTGTTGGATAATCCCAAATGTCAGTTTCTCTACTTCGTCTGTCTTGGGTTGCCCAGATTTCCCCAGGGGAAGGTGTGCCAATCTTGGGCCTAGAGGGTAAAGATCTGACTGCCTTGGTTTGGGGGCTGAATAGTTGATGAGGGCTGTGGAGCAGGAGGTGGAGCCTTATCAAGCAGGATGCATGTGACTATGCAAACCTTCACTTTCGCATAGTGCCAACGCCCTTAACTGTGCCTAGAGTTTCTCCTTGAGTCGGGGAGAAATAGTCATCCAGTAGCAAGGAGTTAGGGAAAGGATTTGTGTTTGTGGGTAATTCTTTGATATAATCATGTCTATTTTCAATTTTCTACGCCTTTGCTATAGAATTCAGCTTTCTCAGTTCTTCTAAGTTAATTGCAATATTTGCTTTCCAGCTTCCAGAAATTTATTTTTGTTGTCCCCATCTTTGTGCTTTCATGTCTTTGCTGTTTCTTTTTTTTGATATCACTGTTGTAGTTTCAGGGAGGGAGCAAAATTAGATTGATGTGTTCTATTCACCGTCTTAAGCCAGAATGCCTCTACTGCTTTTTTCATTAGCCATATGGCCTCCCATTGGCATTCCACCAGAAACATATCTGTAAAGTCTATAGTTTTGTAAACCTCATTCACCAATAGCCAAACTGTTTTCAGAACATTTAGGCAAGTCATAAGATTAAGCAATGAACTGGTTTAACTACTGAAGTCTTTCATATGCATATCATTAGGAAATGGATTCAGCAGCTTCCTCTTTTGAAATTCTCTTCCTTTGCATTTTCTGAATCACAAGTTGAATGTGTTATAATTTAAAGAATGCCCTGGGTTTGAATGGGAAAGAAGGAGGTAAGAGGGGAGAGGAAGAGAGTAAATGAAGAAGGAGGGAGAGAGAGAAGAATTAAACTGTTCCTGAATAAGTGTATGGGAGGAAGGACTTCCCTTCTACCCTTCTAGCTTTGATAGTTGGGTCTATGAAATAAACCGACAACAGGAAGTTTAACAGGAGAAAAGGCCTACAAATTTATTAATTTTTTAGTAGTATGAGCATGAGGACATCACAGGGGGAAAATATGAGTACCCAAAATAATGAGATTTGAGGAGCTTATATATGGTCTTAGCAGAGGAAAGGGAAGGAGGATTAGGTCTCTTAGGGGAGAGTAAACGATTTTTAGAAAAGATGAATGGGCCCTTAAAAGAGTAGATAGGAGATGGATAGTATGACAAGTGTATCTTCTGGCCTCCTCTCCTGTGATAAGAATCATTCCTACCTGACTGATGAAACTCCTGGGGAGGAGATTTATGACAATTGAGTTTCTTTTGGAGGATTTGTCTTTAGGCAGATAAGGGGAGTTCAGAGAAAGCCCTTTCCTGCATTTGATATTTTTCAAGTACCTTCAGCTCCAAATAATCCTTATAGCCAAAAAAGCATATGTTAGGGTGGCATATTCTGCCACCCTTCAAGGGCAAGCAGGCCTGTGCACAGGCTCCTCATGCTCTCTTGGCAGGGCCATCCACTTCAAGGTGTGATCTTTAGTTTAGAAATTAAACTGTTAGATAGACCCAAAGTTGATTGAATCCCAAACTCAAGAGATTCATTTAACCATTCTTTCATTAAATAATTATGTGTTCATCCTGGTGCTGTGTGCTGAGAATACAAAGTGAACAAAACAGACATAATCCTAGCCCTTATGGTGCATAGGATCTATATAGAGAGATTTCTGCTTTTATGTTTGTCATTTTACTGTGATAAATATTACTATCAATGAGCATGCCAGATGTTACTCTGAAAGCACATTACCTGGTTCTCAATCTAGTCAAACAGGTCTAGAATCCTCTCCACTGCATACTTTCCAGATTCTATGAGAATTTCTTGTTCTGCAGCTTCCCTTTTATAGATACCCTACAGATCATCTCAAGACTGTTAAAAACATTCCTTCTGTAGAGAGAATGAAATACCATTCATTAGACCTCAGCTTTCTAGTTACAATAACATTCCAATCATGCCTTTCTGATCATATTTGGATTTGGGATAGTCCCAATCTTTTTTTTGGCCACTCCGCGTGGCTGCAGGATATTAGTTCCCCGACCAGGGATTGAAACTATGGGCCCTCTAATGGAAGCGCTGGGTCCCAACCACTGAACCACCAGGGAAGTCCTACCAATGTACTTCAATCCCTGGTTTATATACATCCTCACCTTTCTCTCCCAGAATTAAGTACTACCCTGAATTTTGTGTTCTTTCATTCCATTACATATTGTATAATTTCACAATATACATATGTATCATTTGTGTGGTTTTTATTTTATATAGTAGTATCACACTATACTCATTCCATCACAGCTTTTTATTTTGGGTGAACAGTACATACCTAGGGATGAAAATATAGGTACAAGGTAAGCACATCTTCAAATTTACTAAATATTATCACTGTGTCCTTCAATTTTTCTTTAGCAATTTGCAATCTCCATCATGCACCCCACCCCCAGTAGTATATAAGAGATCTTTTGCTTCAAAATTTCCCCCAAATTTGGTATTGTCTAACTTAACATTTTTTGCAACTATGGTGGGTTTAAAACTGATTGCTGCTTTGATAATCAGTGACAATCTTTTCATACATTTATTGGCTATTTGTGTTCTTCACTTTTGTAAGTTGCATATCTACAGGAATTTAAGTTCCATGAGTGCAACTTTGTATCCCCAGCACCATGAGTAATGCCTAAAACACTGTAGATATTTAATATATATTTAGTTGAATACTTGCTGACAAGGATATATAAGTTGAATAGTGTAGTGGAGGAAAAAGTTTTCCTCAACCTTCTTAAGGTCCCTGGCTGGGTCTAAAAATAAAACTGACAAAAATAGATTAACGGGAGAAAAGCGTACAAATTTATTTAATATAAGTTTTATGTGACAGGGGAGCCTTCATGAGGAGATGAAAACCCAGAGAAACAGTATTTTCATGGTAGGTTTAATGAAGAGTGGATAGTTGTGGAGGAATATGACAGGTTAAGGAGTATGAGGTAAGCGTAGTAAACTGGGGGAGACATTAGCAAGGCCCATTTGTTTACATTCTTCTTAGTGCGCCTTCCTCTTTGGGGATAAAGATACTCCTTTCCTCAGGGTATAGGGAGGGCACCTTTCACAGGGGGATTTTATGACCTGTTTTAGGAGAGGAAGGGCAAGGAAGGAGGAGACCAGAGTGATCTTTCTGCTTCTTAAGTTTTCTCAAACTCTTTCAGCTTAAGATATTCAAAATGCCAAGGTGCTATATTTGGGGGTAGCATGTCCTGAACCTTATCAATATCAATGACTGTTTGTAGCTTATGCCCCACTCCCTTTTTTTTAAAGCTCCGGTGGTCTTTTTTTTTTAATTTATTTACATTTTGGGGGGGGGGCTTTGTTGGGTCTTCGTTGCTGCGCGCGGGCTCTCTCCAGTTGCAGCGAGTGGGGGCTACTCCTCGTTGTGGTGTACGGGCCTCCTGCCGTGGTGGCTTCCCTTGCTGTGGAGCATGGGCTCCAGGCGCCCGGGGCCTCAGCAGTTGTGGCACGCGGGCTCAGTAGTTGTGCCTGTAGGCTCAGTAGTTGTGGCGCATGGGCTTAGTTGCTCCGCGGCATGTGGGATCCTCCCGGACCAAGGCTCGAACCCGTGTCTCCTGCATTGGCAGGTGGATTCCCAACACTGCACCACCAGGGAAGTCCGTATGCCCATTTTTTTAAATGCCTTTTTCTTACTGATTTGTCCGATTTTCAAAACATGTTTTGAATACTAATATTTTATGTATTATACGTGTAGCAAATATCTTCTCTCAATTTATGGCATATCTTTTCCATTTTTAAAAAAAGTAACTCTTTATGCACAGATGTTTTTCATTTTAATAAAGTTTTCCATTTAATATGTAAAATCAAGGATGGGTGTCCCATCTTGCCAGGTGGCTCTAGTCCTTGTAGATATTCAGGAACCTAGGTTTCTTCCAATTTGAGGATAAGCCATCTCCTAGGAGTTTGTTCCCTTTGCATGGTTGAAACAAGAGCTGCAGCTATGTCCATGTTCCATCCAGCAGGAAGAGGTAAGAGGAGCATGGAGTGGGTACACAGGCTGCAGTAAGGGAAGGATATTGTACTTATGTCTGCTCACATTCAGTTGGGGAGAACTTATTCACATAACCACAACTCAGTGCAACAGAGGGAGAAACACAGTCTCTGGCTGGGCAGCTACATGCCCACTGTAGCCTTCTTGCCCCTGGACGAAGGGGAGAAAGATTTTAAGTGTACAGTTGACAGCTTCACCACCGGGAGCTTTATCTCTTTTTCTGTTATTTGGAAGAGTCATATGGTTGCAATGATCTATTCCTTAAAGATCTAATACAATGCATGTAAAATCTAAAGGGACTTATATATTTTTCCATGGGAATATTTAAAATTTATATTAGAAGTAATTTACTAATGATAGAACTATTCAGCTTCTATTTCTTCTTGAATAAGTTTTGGTAAGTTACCTTTTTTCTAAAAATTTGAATTTTTGATCTAAAATTTCAAATTTATTTGTGTAAAGTTATTTGTATAATTATTCTTTAATTATTGTTTAAATATTTGCCAAATCTGTGATTACATTCCCTCCTTTTTTGATTCTAATATTATGTGTGGCTTTCCTCTTTTTTTTTCATCTCACCAGAGGTTTGTCTAATTTATTAGTCTTTTCAAATTACCCACTTTGGGCTCTGTAGATCCCTCTTTATTGTCTTTGCTTTCTAGTTTGTTATATCCTGCCTTTATCTTACTTTCTTCTACTTTTATGTATTCAATTGTTCAATTTTTAAAACTCCTTAAGCTTATTAATTTCTGGCCTTTCTTATTTCCTAACATAAACATTTAAAACCAGAAAAAAAAAGAAAAGAAAAGAAAAGAAAAATCCCCTACATGTTGCTTTAGATGCATCCCAGTTTTGATATTTGGCATTTTTGTTATCACTCAGTTTAAGATTTCTTACTTTATTATGATTTCTGCTTGGGGTTAGTTAGTGGTATATTTTAAGCTACCAAATAAATTTCATGTTATCTTTTTATTAATTTTTAATTTAATTGCACTATAGTCAGAGATTGTGGCCAGTAGAATATTCTGAGTACTGCATTGTTATTCTCCTTTCTTACTCTGGGCCCTTTTCCGTGAACTAAACATTTCCTTCTTAACCCTCTCTTCCTCTAGGAGGAAAGAGAGGTTTTCAGGAGTTTCCTCTCTTCCTCTTACACCTGGCCACTAGCCTAGCAGACCCGCAACATTGCCTGAATCCCAGAGTGAGCGGACCACAGGCTCAAACTGCAACTCATGCCATGTAAGTCATTTTTACCTGCTACACAGTGCATTGCTTATAATGCCATGTCACTTATTGAAGGCTCACCATGTGCCAGGCATAGTACTAAGAATCTTATATACATTATCTTATTTAATCATCCTAACAAGACCATTATTAACCCCCATTTTGTGGACAGGAGATTGAAGCACTGAAAAATTAAGTAACTTTTCCCAAGTCATGTCGCTTCAAGTGGAGGCACCAAGATAAGACCCCAGTGTCTGTTGGACCCCAGAGTCTATGCTATGTAAGCACTCAAATGAGGTTTGTTGAACAAAGAATTCCCCCTTTTGATAGTTCATGGCCACAATGAATTTTATTGCCACTGGGTCATGCATTCCCATAACACTCTGCATTTCCACTTTACATAAAACATTCAACACTTGTTGAAAATACTTTGAAATGTGGAATTATATTCCTTTTGGACTATTTCAAGTCATCTATAAAATAACAGCATGAAGAATTACAAGACAGCTGCTACCTATCTTTTAATATTGGCTGTTTTGGTGTTATCTGACGTTTATCTGACAAATCAGTAGACACCTTCTAACCACATCCTTCTTCTAAGTGCTCCCTGTTAATGCTGTTACAGCTCAAGAAATTGTGAATTTTCTAAATTGTTTAAGATAATTTACAATCTTCCCCCAAAGTTACTTTTTGCTGTTTCTTCTTTTTATCACATAACTTTTCTTTTTTCTCATGATATATGTCATTTTACACAAATAATTACTTATATAGTTAAAAATTTTTATAACATAATTATGTTCATATGTATAAAATAAAAAATAAGAAAAAACTGAACACATGTCATGGAGTACACTTCATTAATTATTTTTTTAAAGTGTGTGGGGTTTTTCTTTTTTGGTGTTTTCTTCTCTAATTGAATGACAGTAAGCAATATTTGAAACTATCTTTTAATTTTAATTATTTAAAAATAATTGTTTTACTGTTTCTACTGTAAAATGAAGGAAAAACATTATGTATAAATTAAAATAATAGAACTAGTAATGATTAATTGTCTACATTTTTATTGTGATAAAATATACATGATGTAAAATTTACCATTTTAATCAATTTTAAGTGTAAAATCAGTAGCATTAATCGCATTCACAATGTTGTACAAACACTGTTTTTTTCTAGAACTTTTTTATCATCTCATATTGAAACTCTTTACCCATTAAACAATAGTTACCCATTCTCCCCTCTCCCCAGCCCCTAATAATCTCTATTCTACTTTCTGTCTCTGAATTTGCCTATTCTAGGTGCCTATATAAGTGGAATCAGATAATATTTGGCCTTCTGTGTCTGGCTTATTTGATTTGGCCTGATGTGTTCAGGTTTATCCATGTTGTAGCATGGATCACAATTTCATTCCTTTTTAAGGCCGAATAATATTCCATTGGATACATACCACGTTTTGTTTTGTTGAATATTATTGTCCAATGTTTTGTTGATCCATTCATCTACTGATGGATATTTGGGTTGTTTCCACCTTTGGCTAATGTGAATAATGCTTCCCTGAACATTAGTATACAAGTATCTGTTTTCAGTTCTCTTGGTTGTATATTTATGACTGGGATTGCTGGATCATACGGTGATTCTATGCTTAACTTTTTGAGGAATCACCGAACTGCTTCCACAGGGCTGAATCATTTTACATTCCTTCCAGCAATGCACAGCATTTCAATTTCTCTCCATCCTTGCCCGTACTTGTTATTTTCTGTTTTGTTTTGTATGTAATAGCTTTCCTAGTGGGTGTGAAGTGGTATCTCATTGTGGTTTAATCATCTACATTTAAACTCGCATTTGAGAGGAAAGGGAATTGAAATTATGAGAGATAAATAACTTACAGTTAGTAGGTAGTGAAGGAGCAACTACAGTTAAGGTCTCCCAACTCGAACCAAGGTTGTTTTCTTCTTCAAAATCTTGTCTTATTGTACCATTACAATATTCTTTATATATTTGGCTCCTTACATATTTTATTTGACTTATATTTAGAAGTAAAATAGGAGACTTCCCTGGTGGCACAGTGGTTAAGAATCCACCTGCCAATGCAAGGGACTTGGGTTGGAGCCCTGGTCCGGGAAGATCCCACATGCCATGGAGCAACTAAGCCCGTGAGCCATAACTACTGAGCTTGTGCTCTGGAGCCCGTGAGCCACAACTACTGAAGCCTGCACACCTAGAGCCCATGCTCTGCAACAAGAGAAGCCACCACAATGAGAAGCCCATGTACTGCACGGAAGAGTAGCCCCCACTCGCTGCAGCTAGAGAAAGCCCGTGCACAGCAACAAAGACCCAAAGCAGCCAAAAATAAATTAATTAATTTTTAAAAATTTTATTGCTTAAAAAAAAATGTAAAATAGGGTAGTGTCCACATAGTATTAGGTTTAACCATGTGAGATTGTTGTTTTTGTAGGCCAACACAATCAAGTATCAGGAATTTTGTATGGTTCAACTTAATATTGAAACATGCTCCTATTATCAAGGATGTGTTGGGGGAAAAAGTAAAATTTCAGAATATAGCTAAAAATATACTGAAAGAAAAGTTGTTTGGTACACTTTGGAGGGTGAAGGAACAGAAGACTTTCTGGATATACAGAGTAGTTTATAGGTCCCTTAAATTTGGATTGCATTGTTACTTTATCCATGTATATTTAAAAATATGTTCAATGTATTCTTCTAATTCTAAAGGACTTTAATTGTATCTTAAGACATATAAGTGTCTTGTTGAATTTTAAAGACCTTTAAACTAATATAAGCCCATGTTATTCTCATATTCTCAGAACCACTCAATTTTAATTCATATTTAAAATGATATATGGAAAAGAAAGGGTTATTGTGCAGCAGGTCTGCAACTAATTCCCTTTTGTTTCTAGGAGACACTTCTGGGAAAGAAAGAAGGGAGGTGATCTGGTTTAATTTTCTTATGATCATTCTACTAAATAGACCTCGTGGCAAAGAAGCCAGTGGTATTGCTGGCTGAAGAGTCCTTACCTATGGCATGCTTTTAGCAGAATATATCTAGTTGTCTATGATTGCTTATGGTAACCAAACCTGGAATCTATGAATTTAGGAAATGGCTTCCTGGAAAATATCATGTAAGCTATGTAACTACCTGGGTATAAAATGGATACTTCATGATTAAAATGACTTTTGTTTTAATGTGATGCACACATTGCTTAGAAACCTCATCTGTTAATCTTGGCCAGAGCTGTGTTGATGGTCCCAGATCCTACCCTACTTCACCTGTGTCTCATGATTATTTGTATCCTTGAAACTGTAGAGAAGCTTGATTCTAGGTAATTCTCTGGTTTGTTGAGTTTGATTTGACAATCTGATCCTTTGTGTTATCCCATTATGTGAATTTTGGATGTCACCCGTAATTTTCTGATTTATAGCCACATTGTATGTAAGATATATCCAAATGAATACATATAATGGGCTTTTTAATAGCTGCATAGTATTCCATTAAGCATAGGTATCATAATTTATTTATCCAGTTTCCTATTGAAAAATATTTTGATTGTTTTCATTCTTTTTGCTATTATAAATATTGCTGTGATAAAGATCCTTATTAATAGGTCAACTTGCACAATTGGGAGAATATTTATAGAAGTAGAATTTCTGGGTCAAATGATGTGTGCATTTTCAATTTTAAGAGCTATTGCCAGGACTTCCCTGGTGGTCCAGTGGTGAAGACTCTGTGCTTCCACTGCAAGGGGCACAGGTTCGATCCCTCATAGAGGAACTAAGATCCCATATGCTGTACAGAGTGGCCAAAAATGTTTTTAAAGAATTAATAAATAAGAGCTATTGCCAATTTGTTCCTTATAGATATTACGAATGTATACTCCCATCAATTATTCACCAAACCAAAAAGTGAAAATTTTTATATCATTTTAAGTTTAATTTGCTTTTCTCTTGTGGGTACAATTAAGCATCAGATAATACATCTTTTTAAAAATTTAATATTTCATTTTACGTCTGGGACCTGGATTGGTAGTTTGGTCATAAGGTGAAACATAAGGTGATGCTGTGTTAAAGATGTCCTTCTTCACAGATTTTTGATGCCCGAAATTCTCTGCAAAACCCCCAGCTTCAGTTCAGTCATTAATCTCATGTTAAAACAAGCTCCATATAGAACAATGATAATTATCAGTCTTTGGGTCTTAGTGCAAAAGAAGACTCTGAGTGTGGTTAAACAAGAGGGAAGTGAGTCCTGCTTATGGCAGAAAAGGCACTGGGAAGGAAATCTACTCCTTATAAATGCTTTCAACCAACTGGCAGTAGGAAGGATACAGGGAATAATGAGAAGTAGTTTTAGAAGTGGTAGAAAATCACTTCACATTAATGGAGGAAGTGGCATCACAAGTTGTTGTTTTTGTTTGTTTGTTTGCTTTTAAATTCAGATTCCGTGGAAACTGTCAAAAATTGCCAATGCTCACTATTTTTCAAGTTGTCCCGACAGGGTATTGGGAAAAGTTTTCAATTAGCAATAATCGCACCTTGGATAAACCTCATTGGCTCTGATACTGTCACTGCACAAAGCTACAAGTTTTTAAAGAAGGCAGTGGAATGGTTGGAATATTTAAATACAAGATGATTTTTGAACAGTTACTAGGGTTGACTATAAAATGTGTTGCTGAAACAGGGAAGCTAAACTAGATATTTTATAGGGAGATATAAAGAACCTAGACTAATGATTATGTACACCAAGAGGGAACAATTTTTTATCTAAAAGTAAATAATCAACATCATCATCTTCACCATAATTTTAACATAGTTGTTTCACCATTGCCCTGCTGTTCTGAGTCAAGTTCCTTCCAAAACAACAGGGTAATTGAGAAGCAAAAAAAGCACTGTTTGTAATGGTGTGTGCAGGATGAAGAGGAAACGAGAAAGGATGGTAAAGCTTCTCAGGGGTAGTAAGAACCTGGAGCAGTTGCCACCATTGGGCCCGAAAGGCCCAGGGGAAAGAGCAACTGTTAGAATGCAAAGAAAGTAGCTCAAGTTGGAGGAAAGGGACCCGGGACAGGAGCCTTGGCCTTCAGAAAAGGATGCAACGACCAGCAGGGAGAGAACAAGTAGAATAAATACTTCAAACTTATTCTCCTCATGCTCTCTCTTCTCTTGTCAGTGGCCCCCATTGGCTGAATCTAATTGGAAACCATGTTATGCTGAATAATGACCCTCCAAGATGTCCATGTTCCAATCCTTAGAACCTGTGAATATGTTACTTAAATGGCAAGAGACTTTACAGATGTGATAAAGAATATTGAGACGGGAAAATCCTGGGTGGGCCCAATGTCATTGTAAAGGTCTTTTTTAAGTGAAAGAGGGAGGCAGGAGAGTCAGAGTGAAAGATTTGAAGATGCTATGTTGCTCACTTTGAAAATGGAGGAAGGGGCCATAAACCAGGGAATGCAGATGGCCTCTAAGAAGTTGGAAAAGACAAAGAAATATTCTCCTCCAGAACCTCCAGAAGGAATGCAGCCATGGCAACACCTTGATTTTAGCCTAGTAAAATTTGTTTCAGACTTCTGACCGCCAGAACTGTAAGATAACAAATTTGTGTTATTTTAAGCCACTAAGTTTGTGGTAATTTGTTATAACAGCAATACAAAACTAATACAGAAACAAAGAGCAAGGAAGCCTGTTGATGCAGTCCACAATATTTTAATCCCATGGACACAGAAAAAGGTAGAAATGGACAGAAAGTTGACCCATGGGGCAAATAGAAACTACACAGCACGTTCCACCCTTTTTACTCCTCATTCTGCATTCTGTTCTTGGACAAAAAGTTTGTTCCTCAACACCAGAGACACACAGAGTCCCGTCAACCACCGTATTACCACAGGATGATGTCAATTCAGTCATACTTCCAACCTGAAACCAAAAACATTGGTCACTCCTAGAACCCTTTATATAAGTTGACTGGGGGAAAAAGGAGAGAGGGAAATCATTAACAAAAAATGTATTTACTAATTTCTTCACTGCTGTATTTACTTTAAAAACTAAGTTGATAATTTTATCTATTTTCTTCCACCACCCATTCTATAATCCCCTTACCTCTGCCAGCACCTTGTCTAGACAGAGTCGTTTACCTGGTGGGGTGAGCCAACCTTTAGTGATTCTATCTTTATCAAGTTGCCGCAGTTTCCCATTGACTCTTATTATTGGCCGTGGCTGTACTGAAAGGCACCGTGTGAGTCTCCTGGTTCTAGATGTAGTCTTCCTTGCTTCCACTTCCAAATTTCCCCTGGTAATCAGGACCACTCAATCTGGCCAGTAGAGAGACCAACTTCTCTACCCAGTGTTTCAGTGGCATGAGGAACTCAAAGTGGTCAGGGGAAAGTCTCAGCTTCCAATTTACAAGAATCTTGACTCTATTCCCTGGAAGACACATTCCTCTCCTGGGTGCTAGAACCTCTAAATCCACTAAGCCCAAGAATTGTAGATAGGAAGCAAAAACCCTTCAGTAGGTATTTAGGTGTAGTAGTGAGAGGATTGCTCCTGCTTTAACCCTTTGGCTCCCAGATGTACTTACCATAGTTGTAGAAGGGAGAGACCTGAACTACCATAAATAGTTGGATTCTCAAAACAGACCCACATGAATCATAGGTCTCACCAACACCAGACTTTATCAATGATTCAACTGATACATGCAGGATACAGACATAAATGTGTCACTTGTTCCTAGAGGAGCTAAATCTATCAGATACATCTTCCTAATTTTCCTTTTCTCCCACATTGGGATGCATTTTGGTCTTGGAGTAATAGATGAGCACTTAACTTTGTGTTCTCAGAGAAAACCATTTGGTAGGTAGAAAGATCCGCATGACTAACTCTCATTACTCAGCCAGTCATGTCCACCAACCCATAAATTCCACATTTATTTACAGTAAGAAATCTAGACAGTAATTTAGTATATCTTGCTAAAAAGCCATATTTAGATAATGAATTCCTTACACTTTGGGTTGGCCAAAAACTTCATCCAGGTTTTTCTGTAACATCTTATGGAAAGACCCGAACGAACTTTTTGACCAATGCAATGCTTTCACTAGTAAATGCCATTAGTGTGTTTACAGGGCAGGATGGTTAACGTCAATCATTTCTTACCATATCACTGATAGGGAGGAAATAAATGAATGACAGGCTTTCCTTCAGAGAAATATTTATTAGTTACTGGTTTAAGGTATATAGTGTAGGATGGTACTGACCTCACAGGGTGTTCTCTCCTGGAAGCTGCTTCTGGGTGATGGGATATGTTTTGACAGGTGAATATTATGGGCATGAACACATTGTCAAAATTATTTTGCTGTAAAGTGAATCATCTGTCTGGAGTCTGTGCGTGAATAACATACACAAAATTGGCAGAGGTGGTTTTGGCAGGACAAGTAAAACTATACCTGAAATGTATGTCTATCCCTAAGAGGACAAGTCACTCCATCTCCATGATGGAGGGGATTCTGTGTAATCACTCTGCCACAGGGTGGGCTAATTTCCCAGGAGATGGTGCCACATTTGGGCTCATCACTGGCCTCCATTGTTGTTAGAGGTGGTAGCCACCACCTCAGCCTGGTGAGGGGAGGGTAATGTTGAACTATGTATATTAGCTTGCTAGATTTTCCATAACAAAATACCACAGACTGAGTGGTTCAAACACCAGAAATTTTTTTTCTCTGGAGACTAGAAGTCCAAGGTCAAGGTGTTGGCAAATTTGGTTTCTCTCAAGGCCTCTCTGCTTGGCTTGCACATGGCTGCCTTCTCACTGTGTCCTCATAAAACCTTTTCTCTGTGCACTTGTCCTTAGTATGTCTTTTATGTCCTAATCTCCTCTTCTTACAAGAACAGGAGCCAGATTTGATGAGGGCCCACCCAAATGGTTTCATTTTAACTTAATTACCTCTTTAAAGGCCCTGTCTCCAAATACAGTCACTTTTTGACATTATGGGGTTAGGGCTTGAACATATGAATTTTAGTGGAATTTTAGTTTAGTCCATAACACGCTGCTTTCTGGATGCCCCAAATTCATGTCTTTCTCGTATGCAAAATACATTCACCCCATCTCAATAGCACAAAAGTCTTAGCCATTTCAGCATCACCCCTAAGCCCCAGATCTCATCTGAAAATCATCTAAATCAAGTAGAGGTGAGATTAAAGGTATGATTCATCCTGAGGCAAGTTTCCTCTCCAGTTGTAGACATGTGAAACCAGAGGGGTTATTTACTTCCAAAATACAACATTGGAACAGATACATAATAGACATTCAAAAAGGGAGAAATTTGAAAGAAAAAGGGATCACAGATCCCAAGAAGTCCACAACCTAGCAGGGCAAATTTCATTGGATTTTCAGGCTTGACAATAATCTTCCTTGGTTTGATACCCTGTCCTCTGGTCCCACCAGGGTGCTGGCCCTACCCTCTGGGTCCACTGGGGCAGCAGCATCACCTTGGGGTTCTGGGAGATATCATTGCCCCTCTGGCCCTGGGCAGTAGCTCTGCTTCCAAGGTTCTATCTCTGAATACAGTCACACTCTGAGGTACAGAAGTGTGAGTTTGGGGGTGAGGGTCACAATTCAATCCATAGCACCATGCATACCTGCCACTATGGATACTTATACATGAGACCATTAAGTAAACACTGAGATAACTAGGGGAGAAAGGCTTACTGATATCCAGAGGTTGGGTCATCTTGGCTACCTGATTATTGAGCTCTTCCTCCAGAATGGATGCCCTCTGGTGGCACTTACATGGGACAATAATAGCTTCACACTCCATAACCATTTTGAGAAGTCAATCCCCACACCTTTCCCCCTTGTCTTCTTGTTGTCAATCGTCTAATTCTCTTTTTATCAAGTCTCTATGTAACTAGTGAACTTTTAGCCACTATCCAGGAATCAGTTTAGATACATATCTCAGGATATTTCTCTTTCCACATGAAGTACACAAGCAAATGTATCTTCTAGTTTGCTGCCCCTGGGAGGGTTTCCCTCCACCACTCTCAGAATTATCCCCAAGTGATTCTATAGTGCTGAGATCTTCCATTTCTGGCCAGTTTCAGGCTGACATTTTTTTCCTACTCTGCTTTCTGGGCACAGAAAACTCCATGTAAAATCTTAAATGTGAGATGAAGAGAAGGCAGTAAAACAGCACATGCAGTTACCAAGACGCTCTGACTCAATTACTTGTACAGTTTAACTGTGCCTCTCGAATCTACTTCACCACAGTCTTACATATAATATTGCCATTCAATTATAAAGTGCCACCGTTCACATGTAATGTTCTAATTTGATCATCATATAACACTTAGTTCATGGTTGGCAGTTTGGGTGAACTAAATACTTGGACATTTCACAGTCAAGGGCTCAGACTCTAGCAGGTCCCAGTAGCAAGTGAGGAGCTACTTTTCAAATGGAGCATGGTTGTCAGAAAGACGGTATGGCCTTCTTCCAAAACTCTGGGAGTCTCTGATATGGCTCTTCTACTGAGGCCTCCTAGAGGCTAAATGCAGCATCTTTGTCCCCCACAGACACTTCCATCATTGGGACTGCTGTCACCTACAAAAGTGTCAGGGAAGCTCGCACCATACCGTAGACTTGCTACAGAAATGTCTACCTCTGGGTTTTACTTGAAACTAGAAGCCTATGGGTTACCTGGCAAATGAGAAGCAGCAACAACACATCAGACATAGTGTAAGTTGTCAATTCAAAGAGGTCCTCCAAGAATGATGCCTCTTTCTTCCTGGGGAGCAATGCAATAGGCAACAATTTCTCTCACTTTAGAGGGGATATCCCAACATGTCTTCAGACCACTGGACCCCTAGAAATCCACCAAAGAGGCAGGTCTTGAATTGTGTGACATTTATCTACCATTCTCTGGCAAGATTGTGCCCATAAAGGTCAATCTTCCAGGGATATCACAAGATAGAGAAGAATAAAGAATATATATGAAGGGGGGAAAAGAGGGAGAGACATAGCACAGAAGTAAGGTTGTCAAAGTTTATTGCTATCCCTAACATATAAAGGCAAACTGCTTTTGATGATCTTTGATAAAAGGAATTGTAGAGAGAGAAAGAAAGGGATTATATTCTAGGTCATTAGTTCATACCAAGGGCCAGAGGCTATGTTGATTTGCTCCATAAATATACCACAACCAGAATCATAGCTTTAATTGGCATCACCCCTGATTAAGTTTCCAATAATCTACAGTCATTCTCTAAAACACATGTGGCTCTTGCCCCAGGCAGAGAATTAAGTGGGGTTGTGATAGAAATAAACACTCTGCATCTTTCAAGTCTATAGTGGTAGCACAAATCTTTAGAATTTTCCCAGGGAAACAGAATTACTTTTGGAACACGGTGTTGATGGGTTGGAGAGAGAGTTACAGCAGCTTCCACTTGAACCTTCTAACTATAGTCCTCACTCCATCAATCAAAGAGCAGTTACTAAATATTTCTTTTCCCACCATACAGTCTGAGACTAGGGAAGCAACCATAGAATGGCTCCATCATGCCATTGGACCCATTGTGAAAGTGACTCTGATCAAGATACTGTATATCACCTGACCTCCATAAGGTCCAAGTCTGACTGGTGATCTATGGTGGATTTCTTTGTTGATTTGCTTTTGTTTTGTTTTGCTTTATATAATTTCTTTTTTGTAAATTTACTTATTTATTTATTTATTTTTGACTGCATTGGGTCTTTGTTGCTGTGCGCGGGCTTTTCTCTAGTTGGGGGCAAGTGGGGGCTGCTCTTTGGTGCGGTGTGTGGGCTTCTCATTGCGGTGGCTTCTCTTTTGCAGAGCACCGGCTCTAGGGTGCAGGGGCTTCAGTATTTGCAGTACATGGGCTCGGTAGTTGTGGCTCACGGGCTCCAGAGCACAGGCTCAGCAGCTATGGCGCATGGGCTTAGTTGCTCCGCGACACGTGGGGTCTTCCTGGACCAGAGTTCGAACACGTGTCCCCCTTCATTGTCAGGGAAGTCCACTTTATATAATTTTATTTTATTTATTTTGTATCTCTGGGGAATTAGCTTTAGTTCAAAGCCAATATCAAATAACCCGTAAATATATTTACCTTTTTCCAGTTCATAGTCACACTGTCCACTTGTGTCTGGGAAAAGTTTTACTGAAGATTCACAAAACACACCTGTGGTCACATTGCAGGGTCCTTTGGGGCTTCTGTCTGTGAACTAGTTTAGTTCTAGAAACTGGATAAGAGGATGTGAATCCCCACTACAGTGACTTAGTTTTCTGTCCACTAGACCTATAATTATTGTCTGAATATGTCAAGAAACACCTTGGTAAGTTGCCCTTATATTTAATTCCTAAGGTCTTATGACCAGTTATACATTATCACATATCATTACAGGTCACACCTTCATCCCTGTGGGTTATTCTGGTAATTGTACTCACCTTGTCACTGAGGTTTAAGGATTGCCATGCCTCTTCCACTCCTGTATCCCTTTACTCCATTTTAGAGGAGGGAACTCAATTCCTTGGCAACATCCTTAACCATTGTCTCCAGCTTACAGAAGAATAGCTACCAAAAAGCTTTATAAGGATGTTGATATCCACCTTACTAACGCATTCGGTAACGTACTGGGGGAGGGATTCTTGTTCAGGCTCTCCCAGAGAGGTGTGTGCTTCAGAGTGGCAAAATAAGTAGATCATAATAGATTCATGCCATCATTACCGTATCCCTGAGTCCTTAGACTCCTTCCTCTACACTACGTACAAAGGAAGTCCAGGCTTCTCAATTTTATGGGCAATGAATTGGGCTCAAGATTCAATTAGCCAACTTAGGAGAACGTTCATTCTTCTTTTGGTGCTTGGGTCAACACATTAAATTCTTTTTTTAAAAATTAATTTATTTATTTTTGGCTGCTTTGGGTCTTCATTCCTGCATGCGGGCTTTCTCTAGTTGTGGCGAACAGGGGCTACTCTTCGTTGCAGTGCACGGGCTTCTCATTGCGGTGGCTTCTCTTGCTGCAGAGGATGGGCTCTAGGTGCACGGGCTTCAGTAGTTGTGGCACGCGCTCAGTAGTTGTGGCACACGGGCTTAGTTGCTCCGTGACATGTGGGATCTTCCCTGACCAGGGCTCAAACCCGTGTCCCCTGCATTGGCAGGCAGATTCTCAACCACTGCCCCACTGGGGAAGTCCAACACATTAAATTCTGATTCCCATGGGAGTGCACCCAACTGATAACTTCAACCTAATCAAATCTTGTATTTATCATCACTGGTCTAACACCTAACACTTTTGGAAAATGCAATCTCATACATGTTCTCCAGATTTTTGCCAATACAAATTGCTGAGATCTTTCAATTTTTTTCATGTATAAGCTATTTCCTCCTGGGTAAGGTACTGTATTTCCCTGCTTGTGTTATCACTATCAGTTGAATTGTGTCTCTCCCAAATTTTATATGTTGAATCCTAACACTCGTTGCCTTGGAATGTGGCCTTATTTGGAGATAGGGTCTTTATAGATGTAACCGAGTCAAAATGAGGTCATTAGGTAAGCTCTAATCCAATATGACTAGTGTCCTTATAAAAAGGGGACATGCATACAGGGAGAACACCATGTGAGCACGAAGGTAGATGGGACAATATTTCTAAGAGTGAGGAACACCAGAGTGTCAGCAAACCACCAGAAGAGATGAACAGTCTCTCTCACAGTTCTTGGAAGGAACCCACCCTGCCAATACCTTGATCTTGGATTCTAGCCTCCAGAACTGTGAGACAATAAATTCTGTTGTTTATGCCACTCAGTTTGTGGTACTTTGTTACAGCAGTCAAAGCAAACGAAGACATTTATGTTAGATCTAACTCTTACTGTGGGACTAGAAAGAATGAAGGATAGTACAGGGGGTTCAGAGAATTATCATAATCTTGGGAGGCTACTGACCAAGGTACAATCATTAAAGAATTTTATTTCGGGGGAAGACTGGTTTCCTCAAACAGCTGAGGAGGATCTGCACTCTGTCAGGAAAAAAGGCTCAGAGGTAGGAGTCAGGGGGTAGTCAGGGTTTTAAAGTTCTTCACCTCATTCAGGTCTGCCAAAATGAGCCTATCTTATGTCTCAGGGTCTATCTCTTACCCACAAGTGTCTTTACTTTTACAAAAGAGATCCTGACAGTGTTAAGTCTCAGTTTTGTTACAACTCTATAACCACTACATTTAGCCCCTGTGCTTGATGTTTAGTTATATTGGCTTTGCAAACTCAAAGCTGCTGTGGAGGTTTTTTAATCTTTTACTCAGTTTCTGAATCAATTTGTCCTTTACCCTTCGTAGGGCCACCAGAAATCTCCCAAATCTTTATAATTTCTATTGTCCCCACAACAACTGCATGCCATACTGATTTGATCTCCCAGTGCCTTCAACATGCACATTAACCTATGCTACAACTGATATTTGAGTCATCATGGTGCCACTATATTCTGTGGCTTATCAGTGTTCACTCTTCTCCAGCAAGGGGGTTAGCCATTGCTTCTCAAATATGTTAGCAGCCTAATCCCAGAGTCCCTTTTTGAAGGAATGCTTCCTGGGATCACTTCTGGTACCAGTTACTGTATCAGTCCAGATCCACTAGGAAACACTGCACATTTAAATAGAGGCACTGAAAAGAGTTTAAGAAAAATATAGGTCACTTGATTTCCAACAAGGGTGTAAGACAATTCAATGGGGGAAAGAATAGTGTTTTCTTTTTTTGTTTTTAATATCAATACATAATATTTATTGAACTCTTGGCATGTGCCAGGTGTTGTTCTAAGAGCTAAATTTTCATGCGCTCATGTGCTCCTTACCGTATGAGGATGATGCTATTTTCATCCACATTTTTATATACTTATGGAAATTTATCATTGACAGTTCTGGAGTTTTCCATGGCAAGCAAGCACTATTGGAAAACTGGCTGCCTCCTTTTCCAAAGGGATTTGATTTTGTTACAATTTTATTGTTATTTTTGAGGAGGACAAATAGACTCATCATGATTAAGAATAATGTTTTCAACAAATGGTGCTGGGACAATTGAATCTACATGCAAAGTAATGATGTTGGGACCCTATTACATCCTTCTTCCTCCCAACACTTCATATCCCTCATGCAAAAATTGACTCAAAATGGATCAAAGACCTAAATGTAAGAGCTGAAACTCTTAGAAGTAAACTTAAGTATAAATCTTTGAATTAGGCAATGTCATTTCTTAGATATGACATTGAAAGCACGAGCAGCCAAAGAAATTCTGTCTTCATCAAAATTGAAAAGTTTGTGCTTCAAAGGACATGATCAAGAAAGTAAAAGGACAACCTACAGAATGTGAGAAAATACTTGCAAATCATATCCAGGAACTAATATCCAGAATATATTTTTTAAAATCTTAAAACTCAACAATAGAAAGATAAATAGCTCACTTAAAAATGGACAAAGGATCCGAATAGATATTTCTCCAGAGAAGATATATAAATGGCCAATATGCTCATGAACAGATGATTAATATCATTAACCATCAAGGGAATGTAAATCAAAACCACCATGAGATACCACTTCATGCTTCCTATGATGGATGGCCATAATCAAAAAGACAGACAGCAAGTGTGGTGAAGATGTGGACAAATTGGAACCCTGACATGTTGCTGTTGAGAATATAAAATGGTGCATCTGCTTTGGATAACAGCCTGGCAGTTCCTTGTTGAGGAGGGCAAAATTTCCCCCTCTACCTTTCTTGAGTTCTTGTGGCTGGACAAATAATAAAATTGACACAAGACAGATTAACAGGAGAAAAGCCAATTTAATTTCACATACACAGGAGATCATACTCAGAGAGTGACCAAAAGCAGGCAGCTTTTATATCTTTTCATGTAAGGAAACAGTACCTTTGTGAGGATTTGACAGGACAAAAAAAGCTTAGGTTTAGGTGTTTAATTAGTAAGGAATTTAAGCAGAGTTTGGGCTTGGGTGGTAGGTGAGTAAAGAAGTAACAAGGTTTGTCTATATAGGCTTCTCTGCCTGAATTCCTTGTCTTTGATGGTAAGGATGTCTTTCTACCTCCCAGTGAAGGGAGGGCACCTATCACATTGGAGATTTATTTCCTGCTTTCAAGGAGTCAGAGAAAAGGACCAAAGTGTCCCTCTTACATCAACTGTTTCTTAAGTAACTTTAATTCAAAATAATCAGGGGCTTCCCTGGTGGCGCAGTGGTGGAGAGTCTGCCTGCCGATGCAGGGGACACGGGTTCGTGCCCCAGTCTGGGAAGATCCCGCATGCCGTGGAGCGGCTGGGCCCGTGAGCCATGGCTGCTGAGCCTGTGCGTCCAGAGCCTGTGCTCCGCAATGGGAGGCCGCAACGGTGAGAGGCCCGTGTATCTCACACACACACACACACACACACACACACAAAAAAAAAAAAAAAAAAAAAAAAAAAACCAAAATAATCAGTATGTCATTGAGATATATTCTGGGGTGGCCCACCCTGGTTCCAACATCCTCAAAAGGTTAAACATAGTTACCATACGACCCAGCAATTCCATTCCTAGATATATACCCAAAGAAACGAGAACATATCCACACAAAAACTTGTACGCAAATGGTCATAGCAGCCTTTTTCATGAAAGACAAAAAGGGGAAAGAATCCAACATGTGCTCATTGGCAAAAGTCCTACCTACCTCCTGCTGTTCTCAAGGTGGTGAGGTTTTCTTTGCAATTCCAGGCATCCACCTAAGGCATCCAGGTTCCTCACCATCAAATTAGGGCAACTGTAAATGTCTACAGCTGTTGAACAATGGATCACCCTCAGATCCTTTGTTTGTTTGGGGTGGATAGGGGTGGTGGGGGCATTTCCTCTATCCTTCCTGGTCTTTGTTATGGAAGGTCTTTTTCTCCATCCTTCTTCCTGCCAGAGCTCCATTTCCTCTCACTTTCCCCTGCAATCAAGCCGTCCCTCTGTCTCCTTCTCTGTATTCCCATCTGTAATTATATCTAGTTTGTATGAACTAAGAACTGGCTTTAAAAAAAGAATTTAAAAAATGGCTTTGTAAGTATGCATCTTAATCCTTTCAATTCCTAATTAAGTTAGCAATTTTTGGACTCCATTTTCCTGTGATATTGTGGCCTGAAAAAGGAGTAGAGTAGCTCTTAAGTTATCGTTATTGAGAGCAGGGTCGGATAATGATACACAATGAAAATAAATTAATAGTGTGAGACCTAAACATGACACATCCTCACAACAGAAACACCTTTCCAAGACCCTTATAGTCATCACTTTTTAGGGTCTAGATATGTTGGAGAAGCAGGAGATTTCTTCTGACTTATGGAATCTTCAAATTAGTAAATATTTATTTTTTATTTATTTAAACTGATATGTGAAAGGCTTTAGCTTTTTTTTTTTAATTAATTAATTTTTATTTTTGGCTACATTGGGTCTTCATTGCTACACGTGGGCTTTCTCTAGTGGCGAGCGGGCCTACTCTTCATTGCAGTGCACGGGCTTCTCATTGCGGTGGCTTCTCTTGTTGCGGAGCACAAGCTCTAGGCACGCGAGCTTCAGTAGTTGTGGCTCGCAGGCTCTAGAGTGCAGGCTCAGTAGTTGTGGCCCACGGGCTCTGTTGCTCCGTGACATGTGGGATCTTCCCGGACCAGGGCTCGAACCTGTGTTTCCTGCATTGGCAGGCGATTCTTAACCACTGTGCCACCAGGGAAGTCCAGTAAATATTTATTGAGGATCCTTATCATGTACCAGCTAGGTACCAGGGAAACACAAAACACGTGGTCTCTGCTTTTGAGGAGCTTATTTTTATTAACTTCACAGGACCAGTTAGAACCATGGGATCAGTGTGTATACTACCTCTATCCTTTTGTGGAGAAGAAACTTTTGCAAATATTATAGAGCTGAGCCTCCACTCAAGGTCCTTTTCATTACAGTCCACATCACTATGATAAGGCCAGAGGCAGTCTCTCCAATTCCCATTCTTTATCTCATAAATGATTAGCTGAACAGTTTGTACTGACCAGTCTAAACAAAATGCCACTAATCTTGTTAGCAAGACAGTAATAAGGAAGGGATGGGTTTAAGTCAGAGTTTGTAATACCTTGCAGAAGTAGAATACCAGGTAATAAGAGAAATCGTAATATATGCTGGATAAGCTTAAGTTATTTCAGAGTGAATTTCAGAACCCATCTGTTTTCTCTTTACTGATGGCTGGGGGAAGGGTAAATTATGGCCTCCTAGGTCTTCATAAGGAACAAAGAATAGATTTCAGTAATTAATGATTTTGAAAGAACAAAGCGGTTGGCTTTAGATTAAGTGGTTACTCCATCCCACTGGACTTCTGAAAGAACAAATAATTCAGGAACAAATGACTATTATCAGGCTAGAGCACTAACCATAGTGGATACAATAAATCAGTCACAAGGACTTCTAGTTCTGTTTTAAAGGTAAAGATCACCCTGAAGTACATTCCTGAGCTGTTTTACAGGATCCAAACCCCCGGAGCACTCAACCACCAGGTGAAGGGAGCCTAAGGATTGATGATGCTGACCTTTGCTGACCCTCTTGACTTCACTCAGGTGCCTGGATTTTGTCAACCTAGAGTAACCTTTGCCTCATTTTAATGCTAAAATCTCCACCTTAAGGGCGGGGATTGCCTCCATATTTTGAATATGAGATGCCTAAGCCTGTTGTACTGCTCGAGTGCATCTAGAACTTCACCTCTACATGGAAGGTCACACACGCCCTTCCGTGAATATGCATGCTCCCTTAGATTAAAACTTCACTGATCTTGCTGTTCAGAGAGACAGTGCTTTGAAAGTTATCTCCCTGCCACCTTACTTGTCACAAGTAATAAATGCTTCTGCTTTGATCAAAAGTACTTGGTGTGTTCGTTGACTATGCACCCCAACCGACGGACCCGTTGAGTCTAGTAACAACCTGATTAGACCAAACTTTAGTTGGGCTTCTCTCCTTCCTCTGGGCTCCTAAACTTTGGTGGACCCTTGAGCTTAAACAAGCATTGTGATGTGGAACAACTTCCTTAATGGCACTACCAGGATTGGTTGACTGCAATGAAAAACTGTTCAATTGTGTCCCACACTCAGGGTGCTAATCTGCTGATCGCATTCGCCCACACCCTGTTCCTGCTGAACTTGTTTACTCTGGCAGAGTGTTCTCTCTTCTGCAATATCTTCCTCCCCCAATAAAATAGTCTTTTTGAAAAACAGTTTCTCCTTACCTAGTCTGGGTTTGTTTTTGACACCTTATAGTATAAATGAGGAAACGGGAATGAAAGGGATTTTATTGTAGTGATATCATTCGTTTATCTGAAATCTTTCTGAGGTACATGACAGTAATTGTTATCAATCATCAAATGTTGATTTCTTTTCTTTTCCTTTTTTTTTTTTGGCCACGCCCTGCAGCTTGCAGGATCTTAGTTCCCTGTCCAGGGATTGAACCCGTGCCCTCAGCAGTGAAAGCACAGAATCCTAATCACTGGACCACCAGGGAGTTCCCAAATGTTGATTTTTAATGTAATTTTGGCTGTCAACTTCTTTATATCCTCCTTCAATTTTCTTGAAAGCAAAGAATTTGGAAACATCTGACTTGCGAGGGATGTATTACTCCATCATTAGAGTCATTCACTTTCTCAATAGCTGACGCTGTGCTTTGAGGTTTATCTGTCCTGGGACCCTGAAGCCTTCCTCTGCCACAAGCAATACACCCTAGTAGGTTCATGTATTGGGAGAAGAGTGGATGTGAAAGGGGAGCTGGAAAGGTAGGACATGTATAACATCCAAGAACCAGCATGATGTCTTGACTACAGGCAAGTTCTCAGGCAGATCTAGTTTAAGGAAAAGTACAGTCATTCTTCAGTATCCATGGGGAATTGGTTCCTGGCCCCCTGCAGATACCAAAGTCCACAGGTGCTGAAGTCCCTCACAGTCGGCCCTCCACATCTGCAGGTTCCACATCTGCGTATTCAATCAACCTCGGATCAGATACACAGAAGTTGAACATATAGAAGCTTGTTTTCTTAAAACCAACTGCCAATTGCTTCCTTCTTCTGTCTACTTTAAAGCAACCATTTTGCTCTTGCCACCTGCTAGTGTTGAAAAGAGCCTCCTGCTTCAGGTTGACCAACAACATGAATCCAGAAAAAGTAGACAGGCTTCCTGCACACATCTAGAATGGAGCCAGTACACCTTACCTTGCACAAAGAAGGTGGTGTATAGAATATTAACAGCTCATGACAAAAACTTCAGAGTTTTCTTTTTTAAAATATCTGTAAGGACTATTGCTGCAGTGACAGAGAGAAACCTAATTAAAGCTGAAGGGGGAATCCCAGGCCCCAGGCTTTCTTCTCTAACTCCTTTATAATTACTCATTATACAAAGACCAGAGTGGTCTCAGAAACGTCCCCTGGAGAATAAAGTCAGCTGGGCACTGGCGATGTTGCCTGTTCTAGAATGTTGTTAGCCAAACAGTCATTCCCACAGGAAGTGTTGAATAGCAAAGGATTAAAAAACTAGAAGATACTGATGATGAAGGTAATAATGGTCTTGCAGAAAAAAACAAAGACAACCCAAATGAGAACAAGCAAAGGCTATTAACAGCTACAGCAAAAAACGTCAGCCACCATCACTGTGTTGTGAAAAGAAACTCAAAGGCAGCCAGAGGAGTGGGAAAGCTTTATAATGGAGAAAAGGAAAGGCTTTGGATGTGCTCTGATTGGAGGATGCTGGTGTAGGGGAGCTGCAGGTGGACTAACTAGAAATGGAGCATCCCAAGTGATTGGTTAGGGGTGCATATTTGGCTTTCTCTCCTTGGCCCTAAGTTGGAAGCAGGGGCAAAAATTCGGAAAGCTACCCAATATTAATCAAGCCCTAGACATTTTGGGCCAATTGTTACAGAGGTTTTTGTTTAGCTTCCTGGACTGTTTGCTAGAGATAGTTGTCTGACTTCCTACAAGTCTGAGTTGTATTTGTTTGACTTCCCGGATGTTTGCGGCAGACTGTGGGTCAGAGGTCTATTTTTATGTGTAGTCTGTCTATTGTCTGTTTGTGTATACAGTCTCTCAGTCTAGATACCCCAGAAATTTTTGATGTGACATCAAAGAATGATAATAAGGTCTTTTCTGGTTCTTGGAGCTCACATGGAGTAGATTTAACAGGTCAATAATACAGTTCCAAAGTTGTAGAGAAGCAGAGAACATCATCTACTAATACTTATGTAATAGGAATATTTTGTATTTAATAATGCTGTTTGCTTATTTTTTTTTTAATTGACTTTACATTTTGCTTTTACTCCTAGGATCTTTGTTTGCTTAAATACAAAATGTAGATATGGCTTAAGGGATTATTTTATTATTATAATTTCTGTTTTTGTTTGGGTAGAGAGCATTTTTTGGTGACTGTGAATTTGTGCAAGTAGGTACGTGTGTGTGAAAAATAAATTGGAGGGCTTCCCTGGTGGTGCAGTGGTTGAGAGTCTGCCTGCTGATGCAGGGGACATGGGTTCGTGACCCGGTCTGGGAAGATCCCACATGCCGCGGAGCGGCTGGGCCCGTGAGCCATGGCCACTGAGCCTGCACGTCCAGAGCCTGTGCTCTGCAACGGGAGAGGCCACAACAGTGAGAGGCCTGCGTACCGCAAAAAATAAATAAATAAATAAATAGGAAAATATTTCTATTAACCATCCTCCTTCCCCAGCAGAAACAAATGTTTACATTTGTTATGTTTTTGCCTACCAATGCAGAGAACTACTGAAAAGTGCTGTGTTTCTAATCTAAAGTTATTCAAGACTTGGTTCTAATTTGCTGTGTTTTTTGTATTTGAAAGACTTTTTTTTTTTGACTGTGCAGCAAAAAAAAAAATGAACCTGTGCCCCCTGCATTGGGAGTGCAGAGTCTTAACAATTTTCCTACCAGGGAAGTCCTGAAAAGATATTTTTCTTTAAGGTGTCTTCCCATCAGCTTTTTGCTCATAAATGAGCAGACTATCTTTGGTCCAGTTGCCTTTGATTTAGTTACCTAGTCAGAACTAGATGAATTTCTTCCTTTCTTTTTTTTTTAAATTAATTAATTTATTTTTGGCTGCGTTAGGTCTTCGTTTTTGTGTGTGAGCTTTCTCTAGTTGCGGCAAACAGGGGCTACTCCTCGTGGCGGTGTGCGGGCTTCTCATTTTGGTGGCTTGCCTTTATTGCAGAGCAGGGCTCTAGGCACACAGGCTTCAGTAGTTTCGCACGGGCTTAGCTACTCCACGGCATGTGGGATCTTCCCAGACCAGGGCTTGAATCCATGTCCCCTGCATTGGCAGGTGGATTCTTAACCACTGCGCCACCAGGGAAGTCCTAGATGAATTTCTTTAAGTCTTTTTCTTCCTACTTTTCAATATGTACATTTCCATCTTCCTTCCTTCTTCAAATGGCTAGGTCACCTTTTGGTAATATGCCTCCTGTTCTTCAACCAGGGAAGGCGTCAGCAAGTTATTTCTATAAATATCCAGATAGTTAATATTTTAGGCTTGGCAGACCATACAATCTCTGTTGTTAACTACTCAGCTCTGTCCCTGTAGCGTGAAAGCAGCCATAGACAATACATAAATGAAAGGTGTGGCAGTATCCCAATAAAACTTTATTTATAGGCACTGAAATTTGACTTTCTTATAATTTTCATGTGTCATGAAGTATTATTCTCCTTTTAATTTTCCAACTATTTAAAAATGTAAAAGCCATTTTTAGCTTATGGGTTGTACAAAAATATTCAGAGCGTCAGATTTGGTTCACAGGCTATAGTTTGCCAATCACCGATCTAGACTAAGAAAGAAATAGGGTAAAGTGAGTGACTAGAGCTCTCTCTATAAAGATTGTTCACATTTGCCTCAGGAAATTTTTTCCAGAAAGGCAAGATGATAAATCAATAAATAACTTTACTATCCATTTGGGGAAATTTTTTCAAAGCTAATTTTATCTATGCAAGCAATTTGTTCATCTAGGCAAACAGCTCTTCTATTAGGACAATAGATCACCCACCTGGACAAAAAACTTACTTATCAGGTAATAGTTGACTTATCAAGTCTCACTGCAAGGCCCTCATCTCACTGTATCCACAAATCCTAAGCTATTATGTCACAAACTTTGTCCAATCCCACTCAATTTTCCTTCTTGAAAGATCCATCTAAGCGGCTTGAACTCAACACTCCAAAACCCTATAAATATCTTCCTCTGACTTCACTCTTCCGAAACATTACTAAGACTCTATCAAAGTGGTATTCTTCCTTACTGCAGTAAGTCTAACAAATAAAGGTTTGCCTGATTAATAAATTTTTCTAGCAGTCAGTTGACCTGAGGAGCAACAGCTTCATCCTCAATTTCTGGTTTTGTATTTCCTTTATTGTTTTTTAGATCTCAAGGTAGGCTAACTGGCATGTATACTTACTACATAATTATATGTCAAATTACCCTGTGTCCTAACTGTTCTTACTAGCACATGCAGAGTTATCTCTTTTTCAGCAAGGTTAAAATTGTGAATGTCCTTTTTTTCTAAGCAGCTTTGTGAATATAATTCATACACCATACAATTCACCTAAGTGTAAAATTCAGTGGTTTTTGGAATATTACATTATTGTTTTTTAAAATTGTAGTTAAAATATATATATAACATAAAATTTGCCATTTTAACTGTTTTAAGTATATAATTCAGTGGTATTAATTACATCCACAATGTTGTACCATTATTCCTATCTAGTTCCATAACTTTTTCGTCATCTCAAACAGAAACTCTAACCGTTAAGCAATAACTCCCCATCCCCTCCCTCCAGCATCTGGTAACCTCTAACTTACTTTTTGTCTGTATGAATGTGCCCATTCTAGATGTTTCATGTAAGTAGAATCATATAATATTCATCTTTTTGTATCTGGCTTATTTCAGTTAGCATAATGTTTTCAAGGTTCATGCAACACAGTAGCATGTGCCAGAACTTCATTCCTTTTTAAGGTTGAATAATACTCCATTGACGTATATACCGTATTTTATTTATCCATTCATTTGTTGACGGACATTTGTTTTTTGTTTTTAATATTTATTTATTTATTTATTTGGCTGCGTTGGGTCTTAGTTGTGGCACACGGGATCTTCGTTGCGGCATGTGAGCTCTTAGTTGCAGATTGCAGGATCTAGTTCCCTGACCAAGGATCGATCCCAAGGCCCCTGCATTGGGAGGGTGGAGTCTTAGCCACTGGACCACCAGGGAAGTCCCCTGATGGACATCTGAATTGTTTCCACCTTTTGGGTAACGTGAACAATGCTGCAATAAATATTGGTATACAAGTATCTGGTTAAGTCCCTGCTTTCAGTTCCTTTGGGTATAGTAGAATTGCTGAGTCATAAGGTAATTCTATGTTTAGCTTTTTGAGGAACTGCCCAAACTTTTTTTGTGTTGGCTGTATTATTTTACATGCCTATCAGCAATGTATAGCAATTTCTCCACATTTTCACCAACATTTGTTATTTTCCTTTTTTTAAAAAAATTGTAGCCATCCAAGTATGTGAAGTGGTGAAAGTCATTTTGAATAATAATTTTTAAAAAGTCGTAAACTCATTCTGTAGCTCTAACTGGGGCAATTAGTGAAAATTACTTTGTCCTATCTTCAAACTGGATTGACCATTCAGCTAGGTACAGAATTTTATGTTGAAAATGAAATTCCCTCAGAAATAAAAAAAAATTTTTTTTTAATTTTTATTAGAGTATAGTTGTCCCGCAGAATTTTAAAGACATTGCCTGGATACTTTAAAAAGATCCTTTCCATACTTATTCCCTCACAAACACCATCTTGGGTCCAAGATAAGGAAATGGAAAAACATGGATACAAAGAAACCATTGAACATTATGGAGATTACCCTTATCTATATCCTGAGTCATTTTGGCATACATGCATGACAGGATGTATTTAAATTTTAAAAAATAGTGTATTCACATGGTTCAAAATGCAAAAATTACAAAAGAATATTGAGTAAAAAATTTCCTTCCCAACTCTATGAGTCAGCTAGTGCCATAATAATCCTGTATTAAAAAAACACCAAAACCCAGTGACTTACAACAATCACTTACTTTTCTTGTTTGCTGGTCTGTGGGTCAGTGGATAACTCTGCTTCACACTGGTGCTTGGCTGCCTGGGCTCTAGGATTCAGGTAAGGATCATGTCTGTTCCTCATGTCTTGTCCTGGAACCTAGGCTGAAGGGGAAGTGCTGTTGGGTCATGTTCTTTTTCTCTTTTTTTTTTTGCAGTGCACGGGCCTCTCACTGTTGTGGCCTCTCTCATTGCGGAGCACAGGCTCCGGACGTGCAGGCTCAGCGGTCATGGCTAGTGGGCCCAGCCACTCCGCGGCATTTAGGATCTTCCCGGACCGGGGCACTAACCTGTGTCCCCTGCATCGGCAAGCGGACTCTCAACCACTGCGCCACCAGGGAAGCCTCTGTTTTTTTTTTTTTAATAAATATTTATTTTACTTTTGGCTGCATTGGGTCTTTGCTGTTGCATGCAAACTTTCTCTAGTTGCAGCGAGCAGGGGCTACTCTTCGTTGCGGTGTGTGGGCTTCTCATTGTGGTGGCTCTAGGCACGTGGGCTTCAGTAGTTTTGGCTCCCAGTAGTTGTGGCTCGCAGCCTCTATAATGCAGGCTCGGTACTTATGGCTCACAGGCTTAGTTGCTCTGTGGCATGTGGGATCTTCCCAGACCAGGGCACGAACCTGTGTCCCCTGCATTGGCAGGCAGATTCTTAACCACTGAGACAGCAGGGAAGCCCGGGGCATGTTCTTAAGGCAAATATCAGGACTACAAGAGCCAAGTCAAACATATTTAAGGCCTGTGCTCGTGAAACCAAACAGGGCCCTCTCAAGCCCCAAAACCTTTCTGTGTCCCCATTTCTTATTTGCAGGAAAAAGGCTTTAGCCTCCTAGACCTTCCCTGAGTTCCAAAGGGCAGACTCAAACAGTGACTAATTAGGGAAGGGAGGGAATGCAGAAACAAAGGAGGAGCAGTCAAGAAACAATAGTTCAGTGATAAAGCAGTGGAGGATGGTAACTTCAGGCTGAACACAAGATTCCTGGAACACCACCCTGTTACCTCATCACCAACCAATCAGAAGAATGTCACACACCCACCAGCCCTCACCCCAAATTTTGCCTATAAAAACTCTTCCCTGAAAACCCATTGGGAGCTCGGGTTGTTCTGAGCACAAGCCACCTTCTCCTTGATTGGCCCTGCAATAAACCTTTCTCTGCTCCAAACTCTGACAGTTCGGTTTGTTTAGCCTCACTGTGTGTAGGGCACATGAACTTGTGTTCAGCCTCACTAGTATTCCATCAGCCAAAGCAAGTCACATGGCCAAGCCTAAAAAGTAAAATCTACCCACAGTAGAATGGGGAAGGGAGTGAATATTTACTGCACAAAAATTCAAAGTATTGTACCAACCCATCAATCACTAAATAACCTTTCCTTAGACAGCTAATGTTATTGGTGTTTTCGTTATACTTACATTGATATCCAGACACAAGAAATTACATATACATTCTTTCTTTACTCCCCTTTTTATGCAAACAGTAATATTTAAGACAAATTTCTAATACCTAATATAGTAGGCCATCTTTAAAATAAATTATAAGGGATTTGAATCTTTCTTACCTCCTCAGTTAGCACAAGATCACTGTCTAATATACCATCTACCATTGTCTTTCTGCCAAAATATTCTTTTTTTTATTTTATTGAAATATAGTTGATTTACAATGTTGTATTAATTTCTGCCATACAACAAAGTGATTCAGTTATATATACATATATGTGTGTGTGTGTATGTGTATATATATTCTTTTTTCATATTCTTTTCCATTATGACTTATTACAGGATATTGAATATAGTTCCCTGTGCTCTACAGTAAGACGTTATTGTTTATCCATTCACTATATAATAGTTTGTATCTGCTAATCCCAAATTCCCAATCCACCCCTTCCCCACTCCCACTCCCCCTTGGCAACCACAACTCTGTTCTCTATGTCTGTGAGTCTGTTTCTGTTCCATAGGTAAGTTTTCTTGTGTCATATTTTAGATTCCACATATAAATGATATCATGTGGTGCTTGTCTTTCTCTTTCTTACTTATTCACTTAGTATGATAATCTCTAGGTCCAACCATTTTGCTGTAAATTCTGCCAAAATATTCTGACTGAACACTTTAAGTTTGTTGCCCATAGTGGTTTTTGTTTTGTTTTGTTTTGTTTTTTTGCGGTACGCGGGCCTCTCACTGTTGTGGCCTCTCCCGTTGCAGAGCACAGGCTCCGGATGCGCAGGCCCAGCGGCCGTGGCTCATGGGCCCAGCCGCTCCGCAGCATGTGGAACCTTCCCGGACCGGGGCACAAACCCGTGTCCCCTGCACTGGCAGGCGGACTCCCAACCACTGTGCCACCAGGGAAGCCCTGCCCATAGTGTTTTTATATTGAGGAAATTAGCAGCACTTGGTTTGAGAGTTTTCAACAACTGAAATTGTTGGAAAGTATGAGATTTTTTTTTAAGAGAAGTGTAGGCACTTCCCTGCTGTGTTCCCATAAGGTGATATAAGAAGCTAAAGTTATGGTCCCCAATTAAAAAAGTAAGTTATGATCCCTGCCTACAATGTGTTTTTTATTCCACGAATTCAAAGGTTAAAAAAAAAGGACCTTTTGAAACATCCAGAGAGGTAGTGACTAGAATGCCATACTGGTGCTGGGGGAAGGAAACAAGGAAATGAAACCAGCTGCCAGCAAAAATCACTGTGGCATGAAAGCGTACACTCAGTGAACAAAACCTTTCCTGCATCCATCTTTTCTTTTTTTTTCTAAGGCTGCTCTTTTTTTTTGGTCCACACCACATGGCATGTGGGATCTTAGTTCCCCAACCAGGAATCAAACCTGTGCCCCCTGCCATGGAAGCATGGAGTCCTAACCACTGGACCATCAGGGAATTCCTCCAAGGCTGGTCTTGATGTTTATTTCAATCAGAACATGAATTTGCAGGTGTGAATGCTAGGGGTTGAGGAGGACGTGAAGATCAAAGGTATTCACTTTACTCAATGTGGTTTGTCCCACCCAGATGTTCCTAAAAGAGTTCTGCACACAATCAGCTCTTGGAAAAGGACTGGGTATCCTGAGGCTCTTGAAGGGCAGAACCTCCATAAGTTAATTTGAGAAGGACTCAGAGATCTGAAGGGCGATGAGACTTGGTAGACCAAGGAGCGTGGGCTTTCTGTGGGGGTGGGGGTGGTAGTAATAAGGATTAAGAGACAGGCAGCGTAGGAGGTGGTGGGAAGGAGGAAGAGATTGGTGATCCCCAGGTGATTGGAAGTCAGCCATATCCCAGGCATATACTAAGTGCTGGGTGGTCAAGACTTTTCATAATATGCACTGCAGGTAAAGTTGCATAAGTTTCACAATGTGGACCATTAAAAAAAAAAAATATATATATATATATATATATTTATTCATTTATTTATTTTGGCTGTGCAGTGTCTTAGTCGCAGCATGAGGGATCTTTATTTGCGTCATGAGGACTCGTAGTTGCGGTATTCAGACTTCTGAGTTGTGGCATGCATGTGGGATCTAGTTCCCTGACCAGGGAATGAACCCAGGCCCCCTGCACTGGGAGTGTGAAGTCTAACCCACTGAACCACCAGGGAATTCCCAGTGTGGACCATTTTTAATCTCCTTATCTTCATATCCTAAAATATGATATTTAGGAGAAGATGGAATTCCTTTCCATCTTCTCATAAGACCTCTAGGTACACCACTGGGGTATTTTTGTTTTAATAATAACTTATTAATTATCTATATATCTATATCTGTATGTATAGATCTATACTTATGTATAATTGAAATAATGACAGTAATAGTACAAGGGGTGGGAAGATGGAGTCAGGGATATTTTGTTATTACAAGGTATTTGCACTACCCATGAACTGGAAAACATACCATCACCCAGTGGGTTTTCAATATACAATATGTAGATATAATACATAAGACACCTACAAGACAGAGGGAAGAGAATGAAAAGACCTGAATAGTGATAAGGTGGCTACGTTCCATTAGAAATGGTAAAATAGGTATTCTAAGTAGACTGCAAAAATATATATATGAATATTGTAATCACTTTAGCTTCAACTAAAAAAATATATATATTGAGACATAGTGAAAAAAACAATAAATGAATTAAAATGGAATATGAAAAGTATTCAAATAACCCAAAATACAGCAAGAAAGGGGAGCAAAGGAATGAAAAAGGGGGCACAAACAGAAAATGTAATTAAATAGCAGACTAAAATCCAAGCATACCAGTATTTTCTTTAAATATAAATCCATAAAACACACCAATTAAAAGACAGAGATTATCAGAATAGACACATGATCTAACTTTATGTTGTCCAAAGATATCCAATATAAATTTAACAATATAGGCAAGTTAAAAGCAAACATCTAGAAAAAGGTATACCACAGAAACAGTAAACAAAAGAAATCGGTAACCACTGGGGTATCTTAAATCGATGTCAAGACTCTCGTGGATAGCTCTAGGTTGGTGAACCCTCTTCATTAAGACTTGTCCACTAAAGAAATCTTCCCAGTTCAACTGTGAGTTACCAAGATGATTTTAATATGTCTGGGGGTTGTTTTTAAGGACTGTGCATATAATGAGAGGTGAATGATACATCTTTCTCTGGCATTTTACTGGTGGCTATTTGCTTTGCAGTTAACTTACCTAAAATACCTTGTAGAGACTAAGAAGAAATGCTGATTTCAGGAAAAAGAGGCTTTTATATCATAATCACATTTTCTTATCACAGAAATATAGAGTGTTTTAATAATTTTCACTTGAGAAGAGATCATGTCCTGTTGGTTAGAAATTTACTTGTTAAAAGACCATTAGGGACTTCCCTGGTGGTACAGGGGTTAAGAATCCCCCTGCCAAGGCAGGGGACGTGGATTCGAGCCCTGGTCCGGGAAGATCCCATGTGCCGCAGAGCAACAAAGCCCGTGCACCACAACTGCTGAGCCTGCGCCCTAGAGCCCGCGAGCCACAACTACTGAGCCCACTTGCGGCAACTACTGAAGCCCACATGCCTAGAGCCTGTGCTTCGCAACAAGAGAAGCCACCACAATACGAAGCTTGCACACCGCAACGAAGAGTAGCCCTGCTAGTCGCAACTAGAGAAAGCCTGCACCCAGCAATGAAGACCAAACACAGTCAAAAATAAAAATAAATAAAATAAATAAATTTAAAAAAAGAAAAGAAAGTTAAATTGGACTTCTCTGGTGGCACAATGGTTAAGAATCCTCCTGCCAATGCAGGGGTCATGGGCTTAAGCCCTGGTCTGGGAAGATCCCACATGCCATGGAGCAACTAAGCCCATGAGCCACAACTACTGAGCCCGCATGCCACAACTACTGAAGCCCGCGTGCCTAGAGCCTGTGCTCCACAACAAGAGAAGCCACCGCAATGCAAAGCCCACACACCACAACAAAGAGTAGCTTCCACTTGCCGCAACTAGAGAAAGCCCACACGCAGCAATGAAGACCCAACGCAGCCAAAAATAAATTAATTAAATACATAAAATTTTTTAAAAAGAAATTTAAATTATTTACATCAATTGGGTCATAAAGGGTAATCTTTAACCAGTCATCCAGGGAATGAAAAGATACGTGTTAAGTAGGGTTCCAAGTTTTTAATATTTTAAAATGAATCTTAACATTAAAAAAAAAGATTTAACATTGATTTAGCAGAGTGTACTATTTGCTATGTATTCTGTAAATTGTTGTAAAAACCACTGTGAAATTTAAAAAATATTGTAAGCATTTTCAATAACATTTGTAAAGAGATATGACCAACTTCTGAAGCTATCTAAGCTTTCTGCATACCAGAGATAACTTAAATTTTTCTTCTTGAATATCTGAACTGTAAGACAAGAGGATGTTTGCTCCAGAACACTGGTTCAGTAGAACATTTCGGCAAGATTATCTCTCTCATTCTCATTGGTAGATAGCCACATCTATAGGTAATTATGTTTACCCCCTATGTTTTGCTCAGTATTAGGAACCTTTTAATGAATGCAGATGTCTTGTTTAACTTGTACGTTGTTAAAATACCTTCAAGCTCACTTCAAAGAACTTCCCACATGGAAGATGCATCGGTATTTAATGGGATTCTTTCATGTGCGAATGACAGAAATCCAAGTCAAAGTAGTTTAATTACAAGGCCAATGTATTTATTACACTTGAAATTCCATGGATAGATCTAGTTTCAGATACTTCATAAACCCAGAACTTAACCAGTATTACAGTTTGAAATTGCTCTTGCAAACATTCTTTCTGTTTCTTTTTCCCTCCATTTCTCTAACCTGCTTTCCTCTGTAAATTGGTGATGTTCTCTCAGTACAGATGGACGTTTTCATGGAGACACATTCCCTATCATCCTCATATTATCCCAACTCCAAGAAACTGATTTCCATGCTAGCTTTGGTAGATATGTCTGATAAGTATATGTCTACTGTACAAAAGTATTAGTTGATGCTTCTATATAAATTTGCTGACAAAAATTAATCAATAGATGGGTGCACGTGGCTCTACGGAGAGCTGCAGGGTGAGAGGAAGGCCACCTCCACCTCTTGGCCTAGGACAGACCTGCTGGGGACAACACACTTTCCACTAAGGACTCAGGGAAGCCTGACGGGGTTTAGACAGAGTGCCTGGATGCCTGTGCCAACACGACGTGGACTGCACCATGGGGACGTGCCAGGAAAGGGTCACTTCCATGCTGTCACTGGACCAGACAGGTCCAGATGACCCTGGACTGCATTCTTAAAGGACCTCCAGTTCAAGGTTGCCAGGGCAGCAGCCAGGACAACACTGTGAGGACAACACTGCAGGCAGAGGAAAGAATCTTCAGAGTACTATGCCAGTAAAGAGAGACATGGTTTTCCCAATCTTCAAGCAGAGACATATAACATGAAGAAGGCTTCTTGGAAGCAGTGCAGAGAACTGGGTGTATTTTTTTTCTTTAGTTTTTTCTCCCTTTCCTTCTGAGCCATGTGGCTGACTTGGTGCTCTGGCCTGGTGTCAGGCTTGAGCCTCTGAGGTGGGAGAGCCAAATTCAGGACATTGGACCACCAGAGACCTCCCAGCCCATGTAATATCAATTGGCAAGAGCTCTCCCAGAGATCTTCGTCTCAATGCTAAGACCCAGCTCCACCTAATGGCCAGCAAGCTCCAGTGCTAGACACCCCATGACAATTAACTAGCAAGACAGGAACACAACCCCACCCATTAGCAGAAAGGCTGCCTAAAATCATACTAAGTTCACAGACACCCCAAAACACACCACTGGACTCAGTCCTGCCCACCAGAAAGACAAGATCCAGCCCCACCGACCAGAATACAGGCACCAGTCCCCAACACCAGGAAGCCTACGCAAGCCACTGAACCAACCTCACCCATGGGGGGCAGAAACCCAAAACAACAGGCACTATGATCATGCAGCTAACAAAAAAGAGACCCAAACACAGTAATTTTTAAAAAATGAGAAGACAGAGAAATATGCAGTAGATGAAGGTGCAAGGTAAAAACCTAACAGACCAAACAAATGATGAGGAAATAGGCAGCCTACCTGAAAAAGAATTCAGAGTAATGATAGTAAAGATGATCCAAAATCTTGAAAATAAAATGGAGAAAATACAAGAAACGTTTAACAAAGACCTAGAAGAACTAAAGAGGAAACAATGATGAACAGCACAATAGATGAAATTAAAAATTCTCTAGAAGGAATCGATAGCAGAATAACTGAGGCAGAAGAATGGATAAGTGACCTGGAAGATAAAATAGTGGAAGTAACTAACACAGAGCAGAATAAAGAAAAAAGAATGAAAAGAATTGAGGACAGTCTCAGAGACCTCTGGGACAACATTAAACGCACCAACATTCATATTATAGGGGTCCCAGAAGAAGAAGAGAAAAAGAAAGGGTCTCAGAAAACATTTGAAGACATTATAGTTGAAAACTTCCCTAACATGGGAATGGAAATAGTCAAGCCCAGGAAGCGCAGAGAGTCCCATACAGGATAAATCCAAGGAGAAACACACCAAGACACATATTAATCAAACTATCAAAAATTAAATACAAAGAAAAATATTAAAAGCAGCAAAGGAAAAGCAACAAATAACATACAAGGGAACCCCCATAAGGTTAACAGCTGACCTTTCAGCAGAAACTCTGCAAGCCAGAAGGGAGTGGCAGGACATATTTAAAATGATGAAAGGGAAAAACCTACAACCAAGATTACTCTACCCAGTAAGGATCTCATTCAGATTCCACAGAGAAATTAAAACCTTTACAGACAAGCAAAAGTTAAGAGAATTCAGCACCACCAAACCAGCTTTACAACAAATGCTAAAGGAACTTCTCTAGGCAGGAAACACAAGAGAAGGAAAAGACCTACAAAAACAAACCCTAAACAATTAAGAAAATGGTAATAGGAACATACATATTGACAATTACCTTAAATGTAAATGGATTAAATGCTCCAGCCAAAAGACATAGACTGGCTGAATGGATACAAAAGAAAGACCTATATATATGCTGTCTAAAAGAGACCCACTTCAGACCTAGGGACACATACAGACTGAAAGTGGGGGAATGGAAAAAGATATTCCATGCAAATGGAAATCAAAACAAAGCTGGAGTAGCAATTCTCATATCAGACAAAATAGACTTTAAAAAAAAGACTATTACAAGGGACAAAGAAGCACATCACATAATGATCAAGGGATCAATCCAAGAAGAAGATATAACAATTGTAAATATTTTTACACCCAAGATAGGAGCACCTCAATACATAAGGCAAATGCTAACAGCCATAAAAGAGGAAATCGACAGTAACACAATAATAGCAGGAGAATTTTAACACCCCACTTTCACCAATGGACAGATCATCCAAAATGAAAATAAATAAGGAAACACAAGCTTTAAATGACACGTTAGACAAGATGGACTTAATTAATATTTACAGGACATTCCATCCGAAAACAACAGAATACACTTTCTTCTCAAGAGCTCATGGAACATTCTCCAGGATAGATCATATCTTGGATCACATATCAAGCCTTGGTAAATTTAAGAAACTTGAAATCATTTCAAGTATCATTTCCAACCACAACGCTCTGAGACTACATATCATTTACAGGAAAAAACCTGTAAAAAATACAAACACGTGGTGGCTAAACAATACACTACATAACCACCAGGAGATCACTGAAGAAATCAAAGAGGAAATCAAAAAAATACCTAGAAACAAATGACAATGAAAACACGACCACCAAAAACCTATGGGTTGCAGCAAAAGCAGTTCTAAGAGGGAAGTTTTTAGCAATATAATCCTACCTCTAGACACACAAAAAATCTCAAATAAACAATCTAATCTTACACCTAAAGCAATTAGAGAAAGAAGAACAAAAAAACCCAAAGTTAGCAGAAGGAAAGAAATCATAAGGATCAGATCAGAAATAAATGAAAAAGAAATGAAGGAAACGATAGCAAAGATCAATAAAGCTAAACGGTGGTTCTTTGAGAAGATAAGCAAAATTGATTAACCATTAGCCAGACTCACCAAGAAAAAAAGGGAGAAGACTCAAATCAACAGAACTAGAAATGAAAAAGGGGAAGTAACAACTGACGCTATAGAAATACAAAGGATCATTGGAGATTATTACAAGCAGCTATATGCCAATAAAATGGAAAACCTGAGAGAAATGGACAAATTCTTAGAAATGCACAACCTTCCGAGACAGAACCAGGAAGAAATAGAAAATATGAACAGACCAAGCACAAGCACTGAAATTGAAACTGTGATTAAAAATCTTCCAACAAACAAAAGCCCAGGACCAGACGGCTTCACAGGGGAATTCTATCAAACATTTAGAGAAGAGCTAACATCTAACATTCTCAAACTCTTCCAAAATACAGCAGAGGAAGGAACACTCCCAAACTCATTCTACAAGGCTACCATCACCCTGATCCCAAAACCAGACAAAGATGTCACAAAGAAAGAAAACTACAGGCCAATAACACTGATGAACAGAGATATAAAAATCCTCAACAAAATACTAGCAAACATAATCCAACAGCACATTAAAAGGATCATACACCATGATCAAGTGGGGTTTATCTTAAGAATGCAAGGATTCTTCAATATATGCAAATCAATCAGTGTGAGACACCATATTAAGAAACTGAAGGATAAAAACCATATGATCATCTCAACAGATGCAGAAAAAGCTTTTGACAAAATTCGATACCCATTTATGATAAAAACTCTCCAGAAAGTAGGCATAGAGGGAACTTACCTCAACATAATAAAAGCTATATATGACAAATCTACAGCCAACATCATTCTCAATGGTGAAAAACGGAAACCATTTCCTCTACAATCAGGAACAAGATAAGGTTGCCCATTCTCCGCACTATTATTCAATATTGTTTTGGAAGTTTCAGCTGCAGCAATCAGAGAAGAAAAAGAAATATAAGGAATCCAAATCAGAAAAGAAGAAGTAAGACTGTCACTGTTTGCAGATGACATGATACTATACATAGAGAATCCTAAAAATGCCACCAGAAAACTACTAGAGCTAATCAATGAATTTGGTAAAGTTGCAGGTTACAAAATTAATGCACAGAAACCTCTTGCATTCCTATACACTAATGATGAAAAATCTGAAAGAGAAATTAAGAAACATTCCCATTTACCATTGCAACAAAAAGAATAAAATATCTAGGAATAAACCTACCTAAGGAGACAAAAGACCTGTATGCAGAAAACTATAAGACACTGATGAAAGAAATTAAAGACAATACAAACAGATGGAGAGATATACCATGTTCTTGGATTGGAAGAATCAACATGGTGAAAATGTCTATTCCACCTGAAGCAATCTAGAGATTCAATGCAATTCCTATCAAACTACCAATGGCATTTTTCACAGAACTAGAACAAAAAATTTCACAATTCATATGGAAACAGAAAAGACCCCGAATAACAAAAGTAATCTAGAGAAAGAAAAACGGAGCTGGAGGAATCAGGCTCCCGGACTTCAGACTATACTACAAAGCTACAGTAATCATGACAGTATGATACTGGCACAAAAATAGAGATATATATCAATGAAACAAGTTAGAAAGCCCACAGATAAACCCATGCACATATGGTCACCTTATCTTTGATAAAGCAGGCAAGAATATACAATGGAGAAAAGACAGCTTCTTCAGTAAGTGGGGCTAAGAAAACTGGACAGCTACATGTAAAAGAATGAAATTAGAACACTCCCTAACACCATACACAAAAATAAAATCAAAATGGATTAAAGACCTGAATTTAAGGCCAGACACTATAAAACTCTTAGAGGAAAACATAGGCAGAACATTCTATGACATACATCACAGCAAGATCCTTTTTGACCCACCTCCTACAGAAATGGAAATAAAAACAAAAGTAAACAAATGGGACCTAATGAAACCTAAAAACTTTTGCACAGCAAAGGAAATCATAAATAAGACGAAAAGACAACCCTCAGAATGGGAGAAAATATTTGCCAACGAAGCAACTGACAAAGGATTAATCTCCAAAATATATAAGCAGCTCATGCAGCTCAATATCAAAAAAATAAACAACACAATCCAAAAATGGGCAGAAGACCGAAGTAGACATTTTTCCAAAGAAGATATACAGATTGCTAACAAACACATTAAAGGATGGTCAACATCACTAATCGTTAGAGAAATGCAAATCAAAACTACAATGGTCAGAATGGCCATCATCAAAAAATCCACAAACAATAAATGCTGGACAGGGTGTGGAGAAAAAGGAACCCTCTTGTACTGTTGGTGGGAATGTAAATTGATACAGCCACTATGGAGAACAGTAAGGATGTTCCTTAAAAAAACTAAAAATAGAACTACCATACGATCCGGCAATCCCACTACTGGGCATATACCATGAGAAAACCGTAACTCAAAAAGAGATATGGGCTTCCCTGGTGGCGCAGTGGTTGAGAGTCCACCTGCCAAGTCAGAGGACACAGGTTTGAGCCCTGGTCCAGGATGATCCCACATGCCATGGAGCAACTGGGTCTGTGCACCACAACTACTGAGCCTGCACTCTAGAGCCCACGTGCAACAACTACTGTGCCCATGTGCCACGGCTGCCGAGGCCCGCGTGCCTAGAACATGTGCTTCACAATGGGAGGAGCTGCTGCAGTGAGAGGCCCGCGCACTGCAATGAAGAGTAGCCGCCGCTCGATGCAACTGGGGACAGTCCGCGCAGCAACTAAGACCCAACGCAGCCAAAGAGAAATTAATTAATTAATTAATTTTAAAAAAAAAAGAGAGAGAGAGAGACATGTACCACAATGTTCACTGCAGCTCTATTTACAATAGCCAGGATGTGGAAGCAACCTAAGTGTCCATCGACAGACAAATGGATGAAGAAGATGTGGCACATATATACATTGGAATATTTCTCAGCCATAAAAAGAAACAAAATTGAATTATTTGTAGTGAGGTGGATGGACCTAGAGTCTGTCATACAGAGTGAAGTAAGTCAGAAAGAGAAAAACAAATAGCGTATGCTAACACATATATATGGAATCTAAAAAAACAAAAAGTGGTCCTGATGAACCTATGGGCAGGACAGGAATAAAGACGCAGACATAGAGAATGGACTTGAGGACCCAGGGAGAGGGGATGGGTAAGCTGGGATGAAGTGAGAGAGTAATATTGACATATACACACTAACAAATGTAAAACAGATAGCTAGTGGGAAGCACCCACATAGCACAGGGAGATCAGCTCTGTGTTTTGTGACCACCTAGAGGGGTGGCATAGGGAGAGTGGGAGGGAGGTGCAAGAATGAGGGGATATGGGGATATATGTATACATATAGATGATTCACTTTGTTATACAGCAGAGATTAACACACCATTGTAAAGCAATTATACTCCAATAAAGATGTTAAAAAAAAAGATTAAAAAAATTAATCAGGGCTTCCCTGGTGGCGCAGTGGTTGAGAGTCCGCCTGCCGATGCAGGGGACACGGGTTCGTGCCCCGGTCCGGGAAGATCCCACATGCCGTGGAGCGACTGGGCCTGTGAGCCATGGCCGCTGAGCCTGCGCGTCCGGAGCCTGTGCTCCGCAACGGGAGAGGCCGCAACAGTGAGAGGCCCGCGTACCACAAAAGAAAAAAAAAATTAATCAATAGTCAGTCTAAAGGAGAAATAGAGAATTTTATTTGAGCCAATCTGAGAAATATAACCCGAGAGACAGTGTTTCAGAAAACTCTGAGGAATGTTATGCTTGTTAGAAGTTGAAAGCACAATCATATACATTTTTGAGATGAAGGATCGTATGTCAAAATGACACACTGACATTTTACATAAAGTTCACCAAAGGTACATAGTCTATATCTGCATGTGCAAAGAGAGCAGCTGGTCACCATGACCCGTTTACAGAATAAAGAAAAGAAAAATTAATCTTCTAAGGAGTTACAATGCTGGCATCAGAAGAAGAAATAAAAAGCATTGATCTTAACGGTTGAGCAGGCATTCCCAACTTGGAAGAGGTCTGGTTAATGTATAATACAGGTGCATGCTGCACATTAGGGAGTGTAGGGCGCGGTCAGCTAACTGCTACGCGGCAGGAAGCTGAAATAAGCTGAGTCATCCTTCCTGTGGCCACTGCGCTTGCGCTAAGTATACTAATGAGGTTTTAAAGTAGCGACCTATCCGATGCTGGCTCACAAATCGCACCATCGGCGAAAGCCAATCACAGAGCGACACATGTTCTTAATCCCTATATAAGCAGACTGCTATAGGATTGCGGGGTCTTCCTTCCATCTTTCTTCAACCAAGCTGTGCTCCAATAAAGTGTGATACGAGAAGAATCTTGCGTGTGGCGGCTCGTTATTCTGCTGGTCGGAAACGGCTCGCCGCAAGTGGTGCCGAAACCCGGGAACTTCGCGCCCTGCATGGAGGACCGATTCAGAACTCGACACACGGAGTGGTAACCGTCGGTGAGTAGTCCAGTCAGGTATGTTTTTCGGGGGTTTGGAGCCTGAAGTTTTTACTTTCGCTTTTGTCCTTTTAGTGTTTCTCATGTTTTTCGTTTGCTTGTGGCTACGGTGCCACCAGCCCGATCGAGTGTGTCTTCCCTGGCCGATAGATAAGTCAAGCATTTTTGGGAATAGTTCGTCCACGGAGCCTACAACTGATTTTCATGAGCCTATTCAAGCCCTTTTAAGGGACCGAGGGCTAAAGCTCTCTCATAAAACCATAAGTAGGCTGCTACAAGATATCGAAAGTGCTGCGCCGTGGTTTGGGGTATCAGGCAGCTTGACTGTTCCGTCATGGGAAAAACTCGGAAAAGACCTAGAGGAGTGTAACACAAGGGGAGAACTTTCTCGAGGCGCTCTCCCCTTGTGGAGCATGATACTTTCTTGCCTAAAGGAAGGAAAATGTGAAGAAATTATTCAACGAGGACGCAAGGCTCTTAGCATGTGTCAAGATAGCGCATCAGAGAATGAACAAACAGGGACTACGGTAGACAGGCCTGAAATTATGAAAAGAGAAAAAAGAAAACAAAAGGAAAAGCAAGAAACGGTGCCAGGATTATATCCAATCCTAGATGAGTTTAAGGAATTATATTTGTTTCAAGATGAATTAAATCCTAGAGAGAAGGAAGATTTAGAAGGAGCGGCCGCGGCATATGAACAAGAGCGGTATGGGCATTGGTACATGCCGCCAATCGCTAGCCCACCATATTTTACAAGGCATGACCGCCCCTATAGAAGCCCGCGGAAATTTAAACCGCCGAGGCTTGGGTTTTTCTCAAGGGTCACTGAGTTTATGATTCCTATTACATGGAGGACCACAACACCTGTGTGGGTACCTCAGTGCCCTTTGTCAAAGGAAAAGCTGGAGACGGCATCCAAACTAGTGGATGAGCAGTTACAATTAGGGCATTTAGAACCCTCCCAGTCACCCTGGAATAATTAAGAAAAAATTAGGGAAATGGCGTAAAGATTGTTTCTTTTCTATTCCTTTGAATAGTCGAGATAAAGCCCCTTGTATGGAGTTGCTTGAACAGGCCTTAGGCGTTTTGATTAAATATTTAGGGAATGGGGGATTGTTTCTTGCTCCCGAGGGAATACAGAAGGGAGATGTTGTAAATTTTTTAGGAGCTGCTGTACATAGGAATAAGATAGTACCTCAAAAAATTGAGATTAGGACTAATTGCTTAAAAACATTAAATGATTTTCAAAGGTTGCTTGGAGATGTGAATTGGATTCGGCCATATTTAAGTTTAACCCGCTTGGATCTAAAACCTTTGTTTAGTGTGTTAGAGGGAAATCTTGATCTTAATTCCCCACGCCAATTAACCCCAGAGGCATTCCAAAAGCTTTGCTCTTTTTTGTCAAAAAATGCAGGTGAAACTAATGAAAGCCTATTGTGAACGACAGGGTTTGTCAATGAGGCAGATCAGCTTAAAGAACTCTTAATAAAACAAAAAGGGGGAATCGCAGAGAACTGTACCCCTAGACAGAGACTTTCACTTGAAAGAAACCTCTGCTGAACGCCATGTGGCAACAAGCCATGGAAATTATGGCAAAGTGATGTGGAAAGATGTGTTGTGTCCAATTAATGGAAGGGCCCGGATCGTGTTATTACTCGATCCAGGGGATCTCTTTGTGTCTCCCCACAGGATCAAGATCCGATCTGGGTGCTATCAAGACTGACGAGAATTGTTGAAGAAAACTTCAGAGAAGATGCTGAGCTGGATGTTCCTGATGATTCTTAATCGAAGTCTTTGTATTAGTTGAAATTCCACAAAGGATTATTCAAATTGTGCAACTGAGTGCTGCCGGGCTGGAGCCCGTTGCCTTTGGAGATTTTGCCTCTTGGCTCTCTTCTGCCTTTTCCTCCTTTGGGGAGTGGGTGGGGGTAGGAATCTTTGGAGTCTGCTGTGTATTTGGGATTATGCTGTGTCTCTGGTTGGTCTGTCGTGTGCGCATTAGGGCACATCGAGATAGGGTCCTGCTCACTCAGGCACTTCTGGCTATTAATGAAGGAGATTCTCCCGCAGCCTGGCTCTCCGCCCTGAATAATTCGAAATGATTGCCCTTGCACAGAGAGGCCTTGTTGCCATTGCACCTCTATAGGGAGTCATCCATTGTCCTGATTGCCCTTGCACAGAGAGGCCTTGTTGCCATTGCACCTCTATAGGGAGTCATCCATTGTCCTGATTGCCCTTGCACAGAGAGGCCTTGTTGCCATTGCACCTCTATAGGGAGTCATTCATTGTCCTGATTGCCCTTGCACAGAGAGGCCTTGTTGCCATTGCACCTCTATAGGGAGTCATTCATTGTCCTGATTGCCCTTGCACAGAGAGGCCTTGTTGCCATTGCACCTCTATAGGGAATCAGCCATTATTCTGAGTCAGCCTTTGCACCCTGCAGCCCTTGTTGGCATTGCACGCAGGAAGGTGTCTCAAACATGCCAACGGAAAACTGCCCTCGAACAGTGAGCACATCATGAGGTGAACACTTGTACGGGCTACATTCTGCTTGGTGTTCTAGTAAATAAAAAAGGGGGAGATGTAGGGCGCGGTCAGCTAACTGCTACGCGGCAGGAAGCTGAAATAAGCTGAGTCATCCTTCCTGTGGCCACTGCGCTTGCGCTAAGTATACTAATGAGGTTTTAAAGTAGCGACCTATCCGATGCTGGCTCACAAATCGCACCATCGGCGAAAGCCAATCACAGAGCGACACATGTTCTTAATCCCTATATAAGCAGACTGCTATAGGATTGCGGGGTCTTCCTTCCATCTTTCTTCAACCAAGCTGTGCTCCAATAAAGTGTGATACGAGAAGAATCTTGCGTGTGGCGGCTCGTTATTCTGCCGGTCAGAAACGGCTCGCCGCAAGGGAGGGCCCAAAATGAGCAGGGAATATGTTATGGTTAAATTTTCCTATCCTGCCTTAAAACATAAATTTTATTCCAACAAACGGTCGACTAGGAATTTTCTATTTTGTTTATTAATTTTCCCTGGAAAAGTAACTATGAGGAAATAATTCGTAGAGAGTAGATTATCTTCATAAGGAGTTGTGGTAATGACATTTCTTAAAGTAAAGAAGTATGTATTCAACAAATGTTGGTTGAGTACCAACTATGTTCAAGTTACTGTTGATAAAGTAATAAAGAAGCCAGACACCATTACTTCCCTTTAGGGGCAAATATACTACTATATAATACAGTATATAATATTATAGCATACTATATATACTATAGTAAGAGTGATGTGTATTAAACAATGAATGATAAAACTAAGTGTTAATTTATCGTTGTAATAATGCTCATGTTGGTTATTAGTGCTGCTCTCTAGTAGATGATTCTCCACTTCTTCCTGACACATAAGATTGAACTGGGTTTGGGTTGGAGTAAGTTAATAGTTCTGGCCAGTGAGTTATGAATAAAAGTGACACATATCTCTTTTTTGCAGATATGGAAAAGCCAATCCTAAAATTCATCTGGAAATGCAAAGACCCCTGGATAGTTGAAACAGTATTCAAAAAGAACAAAGTTGGGGACTCATGTATCCCAATTTCAAAACTCACTACAAAACTACAGTAATCAGAACAGTGTGATACTGGCATAAAGATAGACACATAGACCAATGGAATAGAATTGAGAATCCAGAAATAACCCATACATTTATGGCCAGTTGATTTTCAACAATACTGCCAAGGCCATTCAATGAGGAAAGAATAGCCTGTTCAACAAATGGTGCTAGCACAAGTAGATATCCATTTGCAAAAGAATGAAGTTGTACCCCTATCTTATATCATATTCAAAAATTAACTTAAAGTGGATTATTGACCTACACATAAAAGTTAAAACTCTAAAATTTAGAAGAAAACAGGGGTTTTCTTCAAATCATGACCTCACATTGGCAATGGATTTAGATATGCACTAAAAAACAAGAAACAAAAGAAAAAATAAATTGAACTTCATCAAAATTAAAAACTTTTGTACATCAAAGGACATTATTAAGAAAGTGAAAAGATAACCTACAGAATGGGAGAAGATATTTGCAAATCACATATCTGATAAGGATCTTATTCCCAGAATATATAAAGAACATTTACAACTCAACTACAAAAAAGACAAACAACCCAATTTTAAAATGGGCAAGAGAATTGAATAGATATTCTAAGAAGATATATGAATGGCCAGCAAGCACAGGGAAAGATGCTCAACCTCATTAGTCTTTAGGGGAATGTAAATCAAAACCACACAGAGGTACCACGTCTTACCCACTAGGATGCCTATAATTTAAAAAAAGAAAAAAAGGGAAAAAACCAAAATGTTGGTGAGGATGTGGAGAAACTGCAACTCTCATATATTGTTAGTGGGAATGTAAAATGGTTCAGTCACTATGGAAAACAGTCTGGCTCTTCCTCAAATACTTGACCATAGAATTACTGTATGAAATTCCACTCCTACACATGTACCCAAAGAATTGAAAATAGAGACTGAAACAAATACTTGCACATTAATATTCATAGGAGCACTATTCACAGTAGCCAATATATCCAATCCAAATATCCATCCACAAATGAATGGATTTAAAAATTTTGTGACATATACATACAATGGAACACTACTCAGCCATAAACAGAATGAAGCACTATTACATGCTACAATGTGAATGAACCTTGAAAACATCATGCTAAATGAAGAAGCCAGACAGAAAAGGTCACATATGGCATGATTCTATTTCTGTAAAACACTCAGAATACGTAAATTCAGAGAGAGAGAAGGCAGATTGGTGGTTGCCAGGAACTGGGAGGTGCAGGGAATGCAGAGAAACTGTTTAATGGGTACACAGGGTTTTATTTTGGGGTGATGAAAATATTTTCGAATTAGATAGAAATTGTGACATTGTAAATGTATTAAATGCCACTGAATTGTTCACTTTAAAATAGTTAATTTTATGTATGTGATTTTACCTCAATTTTTAAAAAAAGTGGTATGTGTCATATCTAGGATAAGCATTTAATTGTCCAGTGTGAGCAACTAAAGAGCTTTCCTCTCTAACATGGCAACTGCCAATGTTCAAGATGGTAAATAATCCATCTATCTAAGTACTTAGACCAAATGACTATGTGTCTAAGATGAACAAAGTCTCTTGCAGAACCTTGGAAGACAGATAAATAGAATGTGAAAACCTCTGTTGTTTTAAGCCACTGACATTTTGGGATGGTTTGCCCTGCAACATAACCTAGTCTGTCATAATTGATGAATTGCTGCTAAGAACTATAGGGTGCTGTGGGGTTCGTATAACAAGGGGCCTGGTCTGAGAGGGTTCCTTAGAGAAGTTGCATTTGAGCTGAGCTCTGAAAGCCCAGTCAAAAAGACAGAGGAGGACATTTAAAAAAGAAGGAACATGATGTGTCAAGGCTCTGAAGCGGATAAGAATGTGGCATATTCATAAATGTGGTTCAAAAGTTGAAAGCAAAGCAAAGAATGGTATGTACACAGTGAACACAGTAAGGTATAAAAGGAAAGATCAGGCAGTGGCTTGCCAGCCTTGTTAAAGATTTTGTGTTTTATGCTAAGAACAGTAGAATGTCTGAATGGTGTTAATGGAAATGTTGACCTGTAATAATTAGACTGCCAGACATTTCGCCAGCGAAGATGAGTTTATTCAGGATGAGCATAGACTTGCTATTTTGGGTCTGTAACTATGGTGAGCCACATGCAAGTCCCTAAATGACAAAGGAAGGAGAACTCTTTTATAAGGGGAAAAGAAGTTGGGTGGGCTGTAGTAAACAAAGAGTTCATGGCTTTTCATTGGCTGAGTCCTTGCCAGGAAAGAAGAGGAGTCTTTCCTCCTCCCGTAGGGCTCTGCTGTTGCCACAGGGTGTGAGAACTCCCCCTTCTGGTCTTCCAACTATATTTAATTGAGGTTTCTATTTATTAATTTTATAAAAATTATGATAATAACTAACATCTCTTGAGCACTTATTATGTTCCAGTTACCATTCTAAGAATTTTGCAAGAATTGTTATTTAAGCTTCTGCAAAAATTCTGTGAACTAAGTATTATTATTCTCACCTACTCTACAGACAAAAACACTGAAATACAGAGAAGTTAATGTTTTCTGCTCATTTTCCACAAAATTTGCAAGTGGTAGAGCTATGATTTAAAACTAAGAAATATAATTTCAAGGTCACAACAAGACATTTTAGGCTTACATTATATTTCAATGCCTCAGACCTGAAAACACCCATTTTTCCAATTAAAAGGCAACAATTCCTTTTAGTGGAGAATGGTATTTAGAAGCTACAATCTGGGCATCAGGTATGCTCAATGGTACTGGAGTGTCATTGCTTCTAGGTCACTTCAGTGAACGAAATTAGGAAGTGATATTGTTTTTAAATCATGAGTTGATATTGATATTGCCAGTTCAAATTTAACATTATGGTTTTCTCCTATTTTATGTTTGTATCTCATTCCCTTACACTTTACTCTTAATGTAGTTTCTTATTTGCTGTATCCTATAATATATATAAATAGTTGTGTACAGTCTTCAAAGGTCAATGTCACGAAGAACAAACAAACAAAGAAGGTGGAGCAAATGTTCTTGATTAAAAATGACTAAAAAGACCAGAAAACCAAATATAATGGATGAATATTGATTGGATTCTGGGTAGGAGAAACAAACAAACCAACCAACCAGCAATAAAAAGCTTTGGGTACACCTGGGGAAAATGGTATTGTAAAATTATAGTTAATGTTTTTGGGTGGGGTAACAGATTGTAGTTATGAGAGAGACTCTCCTTATTCCTAAGAGATGCTTGCTTGATATATTTAGAGGTGAAGTATCCTGATATCTGCAACTTAGTTTCAAATGGTTCGATAAAAAAGCATAAATACACACAAAGACAATAGAAAAGTATAAACTAAAAGGAATCATTTCCTTTTAATCATAGACTTTTAAGGAATCATTTCCTTTTCAAAATAGCTGATTCCAGGTCTGAGGCAGGGAAATGTGAAATTAAAACAAATCTGGACTTAGAGAGGGAGAGACTTCAATTAGAAAGAAAATCTAGTGCAATAGGGAAAACACTCTGATCTCAGAAATCTGCAAGCATTTAAAAACCAAACAGAGGGCTTCCCTGGTGGCGCAGTGGTTGAGAGTCCGCCTGCTGATGCAGGGGACACAGGTTCGTGCCCCGGTCCGGGAAGATCCCACATGCCGTGGAACGACTGGGCCTGTGAGCCATGGCTGCTGAGCCTGCGCGTCCTGGGCCTGTGCTCCGCAACGGGAGAGGTCACAAGAGTGAGAGGCCCGCGTACCAAAAAAACAAAAACAAACAAACAAAAAAAATAAGCAGAAAAAGGTTTTTCTTTTATAAGGTAAAGGAAGAGAAGAAGAGATAAGCTGAATCATTTAAGGGGAAGCTGGATAAGCAGTGACATCTGACAGGAAAAGTGTCTAGCTATGGTCAGCTGATTGCCAGGAAAAGCTGATAAGGGGACCATGTTCCAGTTCTCTGTGCATGCTTGCTCAGACTTGGGGAAAACAGGGTTCAGGGGCCTATAAGAAAAAAAATGAAGCCTAACTAAAGTTTGGTCAAGACAAAGTTAGAGTAAGAAATGGGCAATTGTCAACATTTGGTCAGAAAATACAAGGTGTCCTTAGAATGTCTTGCTGTGATCCTAAACTTAGATATCCTAGTTTTAAATGATGAGCCTACCACTTGCAAAGTTTGTGAAAATGGCACAATAAAAAAATCACACACATTAAAACAAATATGGATAAAATTAATAGCGAATGAATCTATGTGAATACAGATATTCATTGCATTATTTCAATTCTCCTGTGTGTTTGAAAGTTTTTTTTTTTAATAGTAAAAAGTTGGGAGAAATAGACCCCAAAATACATTTTATAAAAACCTTCAAGTGCTTAGAAATAAATCTAACAGAAGGTATACAACCTTTTTTTTTTTTTTTGGAGAAAATTATAAGCTCTTATTGAGATACATTTAAAAAAATCTAAATAAGTAGAGACGGATCATGTTTTTGGATAAGAAGGACTGATATCTCTAAAATCTTCTAACAATTAACTTATAACTTGACAAACTGATTCTAAAATTATTATTGAAGAACAAAGGGCCAACCACAGTCAAATACTCTGCTTTAAAAAATGTAGTATTAGCTAGGAGATTGAAAAAAAAAAAAAAAAAGGATCAATGGAACAGAAATGAGAGCCCAGAAGAAAGTCCCTTGCCTGTATAGAACATATGACTTATGATAGAATATGATAGAACAGCACTACAGATCAGTGGACAGAGGACGGCTCCTGAGTAAGTGGTACTGAAACAAAAACTAGTTTTAGGTAAATTAAAGCCTTAAATGTGAGAGACAAAATTATAAAACTTTTGGAAGACAAACTAGGAAAATAGTTTAAGACTTTAAAGTAGGCAAATGTTTCTTAAACAATACAAAAAAAAAAAAACCTTGACAAAGGAAAAGACTGACAAATTGAATCATATTAAAATTAAGAACATCTATTTATTGAAAGACACTATAAAGTAAGTGAAAGACAATCCATAAACAAAAAGATTGCAAATCATATAACCGAAAAGATTAATATCCAGAATATGTAAAAAATTTCTACAAATAAAAAAGAAACACATAGAAAAATGGATAAAAGTCTTCTCATAAAATAGGAACCATAAACATGTGAAAAAATGCACAACCTCATTAGAAATAATGGAATGCAAATTAAAAACACAGTGAAATAGCATTTCTTAGGCATTCGACTTGCAAAATAATTTTTTATCTGATGATACCAAGCGTTGGCGAGGATGTGAAATGAGAAATTTCAAACAATGCTCGAGAAAATTCGTACAACCACGGTGTGAAATGGTTTTGTATCACAGAGTAAAGTTGAACACATGCAGAACCTAAAGCCCTGTGATTCTATACATAGATGAGAACCCCAAGATGTGCACACGAGCACCAGGAGACAATACAAGAATGCACTTAGCAACATCAGTTGTAAGTATCCCCATCTAAAAACTGCCTTATGTCAATACACAGTAGAATTGTTAAATTATGGTATATTCATCAATGGAATAAAGGAGAAAAATCTGAATGAACTAAAAATACTCACATCATGGATAAATGGATAAATCTCAAAAACATTGTTACATGAAAGAAACAGATCTCAGAATAACATATGTGGTATGATTCAATTTACATTATGCTTAAAAACAGTCAAAAGGAAACAACATATTGTTTAGAAATATATACATAGTATAAAGAAGCAAAAAATAAGATAACACAAAACTCAAGATAGAGGAGTATACAGTCTGCATGAAGCACAGAAGAGGCCTTTAGATAGGATGACCATGTGTCCAGTTTGCCTGGGAAAGTGTTGGTGGACACCTCTCATTGTATCCTGTCCATTCAGCATATCCTTTCACTCTCAAAAGTGTCTCAGTTTAAAGAAAAAAATTATATGGTCATTCTTCCTTAAAGGTACTGGTAATGTTTTGTTTCTTAAGCAGAATGGTGGATATATGAATGTTTTTTATTATTAAACTCTCTAGATATGTTATATTCACAGTTTTGTATGAATGATGTTTCACAATAAAAAAATTGAAACAAAAAATGGAGGGAAAGAAATTATACATCAAAATAAAGTAGAATTGCCAGGAAGAATAAAGGTCATTAGGGTTTGCCGTCAGGTTTAGAGTTTATGAATTTAGAGTAGAACCAACACACCCGGTTTTACTTTCTCCATCAGATCTTAGGTAAAGGCTACTCAGGTGTAAGAAAAGAGAAAGCAGAGCATTGGGTTCATCTAGGGTTGGAGCCAGTAAGATGCAAAAGAGGACAGAGGGATGAGGAGTTTGATAGTTGCAAGAAACCATTGTGGTAATTAATCATGGACTCTAACCTAGATGGAGGTCAGTACTGTCAGAGTAGGTCTGATGAATAAGGACAAAATATGGAATATTAGTGTCAGTAGAGTCTAATTCCCAGTGAGCTGAAAAATAATTGAGTGAAAATATTTATGTAGTGAATATTTATCTTTTTGAATATGGACTAAGCACTGTGACAGACACTGAGGAATCAATGTTGAGTCAAAATAGACACAGTTCGCCCCCTTATGGATTTTACATTCTAGTAGAGGACCCAGATAGTAATCAAATAGTCACCCAAATAAACAGAAAATTGCAACTGAAATAAGGAATAAGATAAAAAGGACTGGGAATATGACATTTAAGGAATGCTATAATAGGGCATTTGACTTAATCAAACAAGTCATGGAAGGCTTCTCTGAGGAAGTAACCACTGATTTGTTGCTGAAGGATGAATAGGAGTTTACTAAGTGAAACGATGGACTGTGTGTATTTGTGCACAAGTTGAGAAGCTAATTGAGGACATTTTAGGCAAAATGCAAGGAAAGAGATTGCATTTGGTGAGTGAGATGTTTGAGATTTTTGAGGTGAGATCATATCAGGTGATGACAAGGTCCGAAGCAGCACTGTCCAACAGAAATAGATGTGAGCCACACATGCAATTTTTAATTTTCTAGTAGCCACATTAAAAAAAAAGTAAAAAGAGACAGGTGAAATCAATTGAAATTAATTTTAATATTATATTTTATTATTTTAGATGTCCAAAACATTGTCACTTTAACATGTAATGAATTTTTTAAATGAATATATCTCATTTTATCTCAGTGTTTGGTAGCATGGACTCTGGAGTCTAATAACAAAACATTTGCTATGTTCTATCAAGTGCCAGCCAATATAAATAATTTAGTCCTCACAACAACCTTATGAGGAATATATTATTATCCACATTTCACAGATGAAGAAACTGAGGCATAGAGGTTAAATAACTTGTCAAGGGTCATAGAGTGTAGAGCCAGGAATGAATCAGTCAGTCTGGCTCCTGGGCCCCTGGCATCCCAGTGGAGATACGCAGGAGGCCTCTGGAGCTAGGGATATAAATTTCGGAATCACCAGCGAGTAACCAGCTTATAAGAGTTTCAACTCAGTGGGGTGCGTATATGAAAAGCATTTTTTCCTCTCATCAGTGCTTTCAGTCATGTTCTGTTGAATTCCCTTTTCCTATCTCTTAACAATTACCATGGAGAGATTCCATGATTTTCCATTTGGATTCCTCACTTTCAATTATGAAAACAGTCCAGTCCAACTGAAAACTGCAATCACGTATCTAATTCAGAACTTCCCTGTCTTTCATTTCTTGCTAGAGTTATGAATTAACAAGGAACTAGGAACTGAAGGTGGTGGCAGTGGAGGCAGGATTTAGCCAGCTTCATTACTGCCTCCACCACACACCTGAAACCTACCTTTCCTTCGACCTCTCCCAGCTGCCCGCCTCCACGCTGCCTGTCCGCTAGCCTTTTACTGCTGGGGTCCCTTCATCTGAACAACAGTCTTTGGGGCCAAGAAAACATGTGTATCCCAGCCTTGCTAGTTGTTAATTTAAGCTAGATTAAGAGTCACGGAGACTCTTTGTTAAAATAAGAAATCTAGCCAAGTCACAGGCTCTCCCCCGCATCATGTATGAGAAAGAAGAGGAAGAAATGATCTGATTTGCAGAACAGTTTAATAAGAATGTGTACTAGTTATGCATGTAGAGATGTCATTTAAAGCGTTACTAACAGGGAAAAAATATATTAAGTACAGCAACCAGTCAGAATCATAAACTTTAAGGAAGGAGTTTGCATAGCATGTCTGCTTATTTCTAGGAGTATCTGGAATCATGACACCAACCGTTGGCCAAATTCTGGGAGCTAAACCCTTGGAGTTAACACAGTCACTGGTTAATGAGGTTGTCTTGCGCTCCTGAGGCATTGAGACAAGGTAGATCGGATGTCAGACTTGCTAACACACATATCAAGATTTATAATCATGTGCACCTGCCTCCTGGAGGTCTGCACCATGGGTGGTCACATAGGAGGAATATGCCTATGTGACCAGATTCCTATAAGAACTCTGGGCCCTGAGACCTAAGTGGGCTTACCTGGGCAGAGACATCTCATACACATGCGTTCTTGTAATTCACAACTATACTGAAAGCACTTCAGTGTGACCTCCATGGAGGGAGGAACTGGATGTCTAGGACTAATCTTTCTGGACTTAGGCATATCTTTTCTTCTGCTGATCCTACATGGTATCCTTTGCTGTAATAAACGTTAGCCAATTATAACCTTTTGCGGATGCAAACTAGTATATATACAATAGAATGGATGAACAACAAGGTCCTACTATATAGCACCAGGAACTATATTCAGTACCCTGTGATGAACCATAATGGAAAAGAATATTACAAAAAGTATATATATGTATAACTGAACAGCAGAAATTAACACAACATTGTAAATCAACTATACTTCAATTTAAAAAAAATGATTATAACCTGTTATTTAGTCAAGAGCCTTCAAAGGACAAGCATTTCTCCAAAGGTTATTTTAAGGGATATAGCAAGTAAATTTCTAAGTCCCAGGAGTTTTTTGTTTTTGTTTTTTGCAGTACACGGGCCTCTCACTGTTGTGGCCTCTCCCGTTGCAGAGCACAGGCTCTGGACGCGCCGGCTGAGCGGCCATGGCTCACGCGCCCAGCCACTCCGCGGCATGTGGGATCTTCCCGGACCAGGGCACGAACCCGTGTCCCCTGCATCAGCAGGCGGACTCTCAACCACTGCGCCACCAGGGAAGCCCAAGTCTCAGGAGTTTTACAAGACTCTTTTTTAAAACTATACTTCCAAGGACAGATTTACAATAACAAGAAATAGAACATGATGGAAATATTTATAAGTATTCACACCATCTCTATATTGCACAGAAAGAAAGACTGCTATTTTTGTGAATATCTACCATTTAATGTCATACAAAAATCAGTTATTTTGAACAAGTTTACGTGACAGAAATAGAGCTCTTCCCCTATGCTAAAGGGGAGAGGGGCATGTTCTTTGTCTCTTTCTGAGACCTATTTTGTTATTTAGAAAGGTTTGCATTAATAAAGCCAAACTCTAGATCTTCATTAGTTGGCATTATAAGCAAAAAGCAGGCCTGTGGAGATCAACCTTATTGGCATAAGTGCAGTAAAGAATGAATAATATCTTACAATAACAGTGAAATAAGGAGTGTATAGTGTTACTTTTCCACACTGTGTGATCACATACTTATAAATATGACAGTAAAGGAAATACCACTAGAATGTTACTCTATGCAAATTTATGGCAGTATGCACAAACATACCCTAAAAGCTGCTTTATTCTTTTTACACAATTGTGTATTTACATATGCTTTTCTGTAAAGTCAGACAAATTTTACTTTGATGTGATAAGAGACAATAGACCATGAGGTTAAAGATAATAGATTTGGGTCATAGAGAATATAAACTTAAGTTGATTTATGTATATTTATGACAACAGGGTAAAATTTGAGGTTGTTCACCTGAATGCATAAAATTATCTAAATTCTCTCTGGAACATAAATTGTTTACTTTTCACAAAAAGGTCTTTTTTCCTGTCTGAACACAAACAATAATAAATTAAAGTAAGTGGCAAATAAGTAAAATAAGATTCCTCTAATATTTTCTTTTCCTTTATATATAAAAATAAACCTATCTGAAGACTCTAACCTGCCTTGTAAGTATACCAGGCATGTATCTGAAACCTTATTACACAGCATAGTATAGTGACTCCCCAGCTCTGCCAAAATAAAACAAACAAAAACTGGTGAGACAATCCTCTATTACGAGCCAGGAAATTGTTTCACAGATCAGGAACGAAAAGGATTGTTTTTCTTTTAGTTCAAGTTCTTGCCTTCAGGAGTTCTTCCTATATCTATCTATCTACCTATCTATCTATCATCTACCTATCTATCTATCATCTATCATCTGTCTATCTGTTTATTTATTTGTTTTCCAGCTTTGCTGAGATATAATTGACATGTTTCTTCCTATTTATATTGAGGAGATATATTGATATTTTGTTATCAGGTCAACTAGTCTGCTCCTGTAGTGTTGATCTTGGGATGAAAGTTTTCTTTGAAAGTCTACTTCCAAGAGCCAGAGGGCTTTGGCCTTTTAAGTATAATACAAAACCCAGAAGAGAGCTCTTTAAATGATAAATTTGCCCACTAAAACAAGTTATTCATGACGTAAGTAAAGGACATATTTTCTTTTAATAAATTTATTTATTTTATTTTTGGCTGCGTTGGGTCTGTGTTGCTGCGCATGGCTTTCTCTACTTGTGGTGAGCGGGGGCTATTCTTTGTTGCGGCACGCAGGCTTGTTATTGCAGTGGCTTCTCCTGTTGCGGAGTATGGGCTCTAGGTGCGCAGGCTTCAGTAGCTGTGGCTTGTGGGCTCAGTAGTTGTGGCTAGCGGGCTCTGCTCATGGGCTCTAGAGTGCAGGCTCAGTAGTTGTTGCACATGTGCTTAGTTGCTCCATGGCATCTGGGATCTTCCCGGACCAGGGCTCAAACTCATGTCCCCTGCATTGTCAGGTGGAGTCTTGACCACTGCGCCACCAGAGAAGTCCCTATATCCACTCTTTTTTAGATTATTTTCCCATATGGGCCATTACAGAGTATTGACTAGGTTTCCCTGTGCTATACGGTAGGTCCTTATTAGTTATCTATTCTATATATAGTAGTGTTTATATGCCAATCTCAATCTTCCAATTTATCCCTCTCCCCACCCCTTTATCCCCTGGTAACCATAAGTTTGTTTTCTACAAGCATAAAGGCACTTTAGATGGCATGGTTGGAGAAGGCTTTTAGAGGAAGTGACATTTCATCTGAGACTTGAATACTGAGAAAAGGCCAAACACACGAAAGCAGAAAGAAAAATATTAAAAACTGTGGAACAGCAAAAGTAGATGCTCTGAAACAATAAAGACCCAGCATTGAGGAAGGAACCCAGAGGGAGCCAGAGGGATAATGCTTTGAACCAAGATGGGAGAGGCAGGCAAAGTCCAGATCATGTAGCCTTGGAGTTCTTGATGAGAAATTTGGATTTTATTTGAAATCCATTGAAAATCTGTTGCAAAGTTTTATTGAAGGGAGTGACATTACATTATATGTTGAAAAGATTATTCTGGGTGCAGTGTGATAAATGCAATAGAGGAGGTCGAGATTGAAAGCAGGAAGGCAAGTTAAAAGGCCGTTGCACTAATCCAGGTGAGTGACTATGGTGCAGCTAAAAGAGGGTGGCAACAATATAGATGGAGGGAAATGAACAGATCAGAGAGATATTTAAAAGTTAAAATTGATCGAATATGGTGATTGATTAGATACCAGTATTAAAGGAAAAGGATCTTCAGTTTCCTGAAAGAGGAAATTTGAGGAATGGTGATGCCATTCACTGGGATTTCCAAGTGGATATGTTAAATATGCAGTTGAAAATAGCAGCTCAGTGGAGATTCTACAAAACTGGTATTGAATTTGTCCATAGGTGGCCGTTGCAACCATGGATGTGGATAATAATGCCTAGGAAGAGAGCAGGAAGGACGGAGGAGAGCCAGTTTCTCTCCATTTCTCTGAGTCTTGAGAAATTTGGACATTTAGAGACTGTCTGAAGGGTATAAACTGATCAACGAGACTAAGAAGAAATGAGTGTGGAGGTAGGCAGAAAACCAGGAGAGTGTACTGTCTCAGAATGTGCTGAGAGACAAGGAAGCTGAGGGTTGAAAAGCAGCCACTGCATTTAAAGGCAAGGAATCATTGATGTCATCGATGACCTTGGCTATGAGTCATTTTGAGGAGAGGACAAAGCCACATTGTAGCAGGGGAGGACTGAGTATGAGGTGATGGAGTGTAGATAACTTTGAAAAATGTAGATATAAAAGGAGACAGAGGCCACAAAATAATCTCTCAATAAATAATAGTTTTTTAAATTTTATTTATTATTAGTCATCAATTTTATACACATCAGTGTATACATATCAATCCCAAGCACCCAATTCATCACACCACCACCACCACCAACCCCGCTGCTTTCCCCCCTTGGTGTCCATATGTTTGTTCTCTACATCTGTGTCTCAATTTCTGTCCTGCAAACTGGTTCATCTGTACCATTTTTCTAGGTTCCACGTATATGCATTAATATACAATATTTGTTTTTCTCTTTCTGACTTACTTCACTCTGTATGACAGTCTCTAGATCCATCCACATCTCAACAAATGACCCAATTTTGTTCTTTTTTATGGCTGAGTAATATTCCATTGTATATATGTACCACATCTTCTTTATCCATTCGTCTGTTGATGGGCATTTAGGTTGCTTCCATGAGCTGGCTATTGTAAATAGTGCTGCAATGAACATTGGGGTGCATGAGCCTTTTTTTTTTTTTTTTTTTGCGGTACACGGGCCACTCACTGTTGTGGCCTCTCCTGTTGTGGAGCACAGGCTCCGGACATGCAGGCTCAGCAGCCATGGCTCACAGGTCCAGCCGCTCCACGGCATGTGGGATCTTCCTGGACCGGGGCACGAACCCGTGTCCCCTGCATCAGCAGGTAGACTCTCAACCACTGCGCCACCAGGGAAGCCCGCATGTGTCTTTTTGAATTGTGGTTTTCTCTGGGTATATGCCCAGTAGTGAGATTGCTGGATCATATGGTAATTCTATTTTTAGTTTTCTAAGGAACCTCCATACAGTTTTCCATAGTGGCTGTATCAATTTACATTCCCACCAACAGTGCAAGAGGGTTCCCTTTTCTCCATACCCTCTCCAGCATTTATTGTTTGTAGGTTTTCTGATGATGCCCATTCTAACTGGTGTGAGGTGATACCTCATTGTAGTTTTGATTTGCATTTCTCTAATAATTAGTGATGTTGAGCAGATTTTCATGTGCTTCTTGGCCATCTGTATGTCTTCTTTGGAGAAATGTCTATTTAGGTCTTCTGCCCATTTTTGGATTGGGTTGTTTGTTTTCTTAATATTGAGCTGCATGAGCTGTTTATATATATTGGAAATTAATCCTTTGTCCATTGATTCATTTGCAAATATTTTCTCCCATTCTGAGGGTTGTCTTCTAGTCTTGTTTATAGTTTCCGTTGCTGTGCAAAAACTTTGAAGTTTCATTCGGTCCCATTTGTTTCTTTTTGGTTTAATTTCCATTACTCTAGGAGGTGGGTCAAAAAGGATCTTGCTGTGATTTATGTCAAAAAGTGTTTTGCCTATGTTTTCCTCTAAGAGTTTCATAGTGTCCGGTCTTACATTTAGGTCTCTAATCCATTTTGGGTTTATTTTGTGTATGGTGTTAGGGAGTGTTCTAATATCATTCTTTTACATGTAGCTGTCCAGTTTTCCCAGCACCACTTATTGAAGAGATTGTCTTTTCTCCATTGTATATCCTTACCTCCTTTGTCATAGATTAGTTGACCATAGGTGCATGGGTTTATCTCTTGGCTTTCTATCCTGTTCCATTGATCTATATTTCTGTTTTTGTGCCAGTATCACATTACCTTGATTACTGTAGCTTTGCAGTACAGTCTGAAGTCAGGGAGTCTGATTCCTCCAGATCCGTTTTTTTCCCTCAAGACTGCTTTGGTGCTTCGGGGTCTTTTGTATCTCCATGCAAATTTTAAGATTTTTTTGTTCTAGTTCTGTAAAAAATGCCATTGGTAATTTGGTAGGGATTGCACTGAATCTGTAGATTGCTTTGGGTAGTATAGTCATTTTCACAATATTGATTCTTCCAGTCCAAGAACATGGTATATCCCTCTATCTGTTGGTATCATCTTTAATTTCTTTCATCAGTGTCTTATAGTTTTCTGCATACAGGTCTTTTGTCTCCCTAGGTAGGTTTATTCCTAGGTATTTTATTCTTTTTGTTGCAATGGTAAGTGGGAGTGTTTCCTTAATTTCTCTTTCAGGTTTTTCATCATTAGTGTATAGGAATGCAAGAGATTTCTATGCATTAATTTTGTATCCTGAAACTTTACCAAATTCATTGATTAGCTCTAGTAGTTTTCTGGTGGCATCTTTAGGATTCTCTATGTATAGTATCATGTCATCTGCAAACAGTGACAGTTTTACTTCTTCTTTTCCAATTTGCATTCCTTTTATTTCTTTTTCTTCTCTGATTGCCAAGTCTAGGACTTCCAAAACTATGTTGAATAATAGCGGTGATAGTGGACATCCTTGTCTTGTTCCTGATCTTAGAGGAAATGCTTTCAGTTTTTCACCATTGAGAATGATGTTTGCTGTGGGTTTGTCATATATGGCCTTTATTATGTTGAGATAGGTTCCCTCTATGCTCACTTTCTAGAGAGTTTTTATGATAAATGGGTGTTAACCTTTGTCAAAAGCTTTTTCAGCATCTATTGAGATGATCATATGGGTTTTCTTCTTCAATTTATTAATATGGTGTATCACATTGATTGATTTGTGTATATTGAAGAATCCTTGCATCCCTGGGATAAATTCCACTTGATCATGGTGTATGATCCTTTTAATGTGTCATTGGCTTCTGTTTGCTAGTATTTTGTTGAGGATTTTTGCATCTATATTCATCAGTGATATTGGTCTGTAATTTTTTTCTTTTTTTTTTTTCCTGGTACATGGACCTCTCACTGTTGTGGCCTCTCCCGTTGCAGAGCACAGGCTCCGGACATGCAGGCTCAGCAGCCATGGCTCACGAGCCCAGCCACTCCGCGGCATGTGGGATCTTCCTGGACCGGGGCACAAACCCGTGTCCCCTGCATCGGCAGGCGGACTCTCAACCACTGTGCCACCAGGGAAGCCCTGTAATTTTCTTTTTTTGTAGTATCTTTGTCTGGCTTTGGTATCAGGGTGATGGTGGCCTCATAGAATGAGTTCAGGAGTGTTCCTTCCTATGCAATTATTTGGAAGAGTTTGAGAAGGATGGGTGTTAGCTCTTCTCTAAATGTTTGATAGAATTCACCTGTGAAGCCATCTGGTCGTGGACTTTTGTTTGTTGGAAGATTTTTAATCACAGTTTCAATTTCATTTCTTCTGATTGGTCTGTTCATATTTTCTATTTCTTCCTGGTTCAGTCTTGGAAGGTATCTTCTCAAAGAACCAGCTTTTAGTTTTATTGATCTTTGCTATTGTTTTCTTTGTTTCTATTTCATTTGTTTCTCCTCTGATCTTTATGATTTCTTTCCTTCTGTTAACTTTGGTTTTGTTTGTTTTACTTTCTCTGGTTCCTTTAGGTGTAAGGTTAGACTGAGATTTTTCTTTTTTTAATTTTTTATTTATTAATTTTTTTTTGCGGTGCGCAGGCCTCTCACTGTTGTGGCCTCTCTCGTTGCGGAGCACAGGTTCTGGACACATGGGCTCAGCGGCCATGGCTCATGGTCCCAGCCGCTCCATGGCATATGGGATCTTCCTGGACCGGGGCACGGACCCGTGCCCCCTGCATCGGCAGGTGGACTCTCAACCACTGCACCACCAGGGAAGCCATGATATTTTTCTTGTTTTTTGAGGTAGGCTGGTATAGCTATAAACTTCCATCTTAGAACTGCTTTTGCTGCATCTCATAGGTTTTGGACCATCGTGTTTTCACTGTCATTTGTCTCTAGGTAGTTTTTGATTTCCTCTTTGATTTCCTCAGTGATCTCTTGGTTATTTAGTAACGTATTGTTTAGCCTCCATGTGTTTATGTTTTTTTATGTTTTTTTCCCTGTAATTGATTTCTAATCTCATAGTGTTGTTGTCAGAAAAGATGCTTGATATGACTTGAATTTTCTTAAATTTACTGAGGCTTGATTTGTGACCCAAGAAGTGATCTATCCTGGAGAACGTTCCATGAGCTTGAGAAGAATGTTTAATCTGCTGTTTTTGGATGGAATGTCCTATAAATATCAGTTAAATCTATCTGGTCTATTGTGTCATTTAAAGCTTCTGTTTCCTTATTTATTTTCATTTTGGATGATCTGTCCATTGGTGTAAGTGAGGTGTTAAAGTCCCCCACTATTACTGTGTTACTGTCGATTTCCTCTTTTATAGCTGTTAGCAGTTGCCGTATGTACTGAGGTGCTCCTATGTTGGGTGCATATATATTTATAATTGTTATATCTTCTTCTTGGATTGATCCCTTGATCATTATGTAGTGTCCTTCCTTGTCTCTTGTAACATTCTTTATTTTAAAGTCTATTTTATCTGATATGAGTATTGCTACTCCAGCTTCCTTTTGATTTCCATTTGCATGGAATATCTTTTTCCATCCCCTCACTTTCAGTCTGTACGTGTCCCTATGTCCAAAGTGGGTCTCTTGTAGACAGCATATATATGGGTCTTGTTTTTGTATCCACTCAGAAAACCTGCATCTTTTGGTTGGAGCATTTAATCCATTCACATTTAAGGTAATTATCGATATGTATGTTCCTATGACCATTTTCTGAATTGTTTTGGGTTTGTTTTTTTAGGTCATTTTCTTCTCTTGTGTTTCTCACTTAGAGAAGTTCCTTTAGCATTTGTTGTAGAGCTGGTTTGGTGGTCCTGAATTCTCTTAGCTTTTGCTTGTCTGGAAAGCTTCTGATTTCTCCATCGAAACTGAATGAGATCCTTGTTGGGTAGAGTAATCTTGGTTGTAGGTTCTTCCCTGTCATCAATTTAAGTATATCATGCCACACCCTTCTGGCTTGTAGAGTTTCTGTTGAGAAATCAGCTGTTAACCTTATGGGAGTTCCCATGTATGTTATTTTTCGTTTTCCCCCTGCTGCTTTCAATAATTTTTCTTTGTCTTTAATTTTTGCCAATTTGATTACTACGTGTCTCGGTGTGTTTCTCCTTGGGTTTATCCTGTATGGGACTCTGCATTTCCTGGACTTGGGTGGCTATTTCCTTTCCCATGTTAGGGAAGTTTTCGACTATAATCTCTTCAAATATTTTCTTGGGTCCTTTCCCTCTCTCTTCTCCTTCTGGGACCCCTATAATGCGAATATTGTTGCATTTAATGTTGTCCCAGAGGTCTCATAGGCCGTCTTCATTTCTTTTCATTCTTTTTTCTTTATTCTGTTCTGCAGCAGTGAATTCCACCATTCTGTCTTCCAGACCACTTATCCATTCTTCTGCCTCAGTTATTCTGCTATTGATTCCTTCTAGTGTAGTTTTCATTCCAGTTATTGTATTGTTCATCTCTGTTTGTTTGTTCTTTAATTCTTCTAGGTCTTTGTTAAACATTTCTTGCATCTTCTCGATCTTTGCCTCCACTGTTTTTCCGAGGTCCTGGATCATCTTCACTATCATTATTGTGAATTCTTTTTCTAGAAGATTGCCTATCTCCACTTCATTTAGTTGTTTTCCTGCGTTTTTATCTTTTTCCTTCATCTGGTACATAGCCCTCTGCTTTTTCATCTTGTCTATCTTTCTGTGAATGTGGTTTTTGTTCCACAGGCTGCAGGATTGTAGTTCTTCTTGCTTCTGCTGTCTGCCCTCTCTAAATAATAGTTTTATTATTACTATTTTGTAGTCATTAATAAATCATATAGGTACTGGGAAATTTTCTCTTAAGTATCAGTTTATGGGCTTTAACCCACATTAATTTTCAATGTTAATTTTATTTTTAAAAATATGCAATATATCCAAATTGCTCCAACTTCAAAAGGAACAAAAGGTACAGTGAAGTCTTTACTTGCCACCTGTCCCTCAACCCCCAGTTTCTTTCCCAGAGGAAACCGTGTTGTGATTTTAGCTACCTTATTCTTTTTAACAGCTTACATGGTAAGTATTCAATCATATATATATTACGGTATTTTATTTAACTAGTATCCTAGTGATGGACATTTAGCTTTTGAGCTCTTTCCCTGTTACAGATAATGAAAAATCTTGTTTGTGTCATTTCACACATGTGCGAGTGTCTTAGGTCTGTCTCCCTAGAAGCAGAGATTCTGGTGGACTCTCGTGTAAGGGATTTGTTAGGAGAACACTCTCAGGAGAAACCAAAGAAAGCAAGGGAAGCAGGACTTGGAAGGGGAAGAAGTAAAGCAAAAATGTGGTTTCAGGTGGAGTCTAGATTCAGTCTTCCTACAGGGAGCTCTGAAGCATAAACTCCAAGCAGAGTCTTTCTGCCCTCAGGCTAGGGATCAGAACATTGTACCCCAACATACAGTCACCAGCTGGGAGCTACCAAGGGGGTGGTGTGGGGGGTATGGGAGCAGCACATGACTCTAGGCACTTCAGGTCCAGGTGGCTCTAATCATCTCAGGGCAGCCCTGGGGGGATGTGCACACCAAAATGGTAGCAGAGATCCCCAGGGATCTAGCTGGGGACCCAAACAGGTTCTGCAACAGTGAGTATAACTGTAGAATAAATTCCTAGAAGTAAAATTGCTGTATGGGGTTAACATTGCTAGTTGTCTACTCAAACAATATCCACCCCCTACCCCCAACCCAATCCTTCTTCCTAATACAGCCCTGATTTTATTTGAAGTAGCAATATGCCCAATTAAAAACACTTTCCCACCCTCCTTGGCATCTGGGCTGGTCATGCGACACATTTTTACACACTGAGATGAAGGTAGTAGTTTCTGAGTGTCCCTTCCTGAATAAAAAGACAAAACTTATTTTGCCCTCTTCACGCTTTACTTCACATCCTTCTTTCTGCCAGGAGTGTATGTTAACATGAGTCTGAAGGTATAGCAGCCATCTTGTGACCATGAGACAGAAAACAGGAAAATAAAGGCCTGTGTCCTAAATGTCAACACAAGCCATGAACAGAAATACAGTGTCTTCCTTACCCAGGCTTCAGTGTAGTATTGGTAAGTATTATTATACAAACTGACATTCATTTTTATGGTATTTTACAAATTACAAGTGTGCTTTCACAAACTTTACCCCACTTCATTCTTTCAATCCCTTCATGTCTGTGTGATAGATATTGGTACTCTTTTAAAAATCTCCTGCACTATTAAGAGCATAGAATTCATTGATAGATAATTTTGTATTAGTTTACTTTACTTCTAACAACTAACTACGGTTCACTGCCCTAAACATATGGGACATTTAAATTTGGGACACGGACATGTCTTGTAACAGAGTATTTGCAGAAGGGACTTCATGCCTCAAAATTGAAGTGATAGGGTAGAGTTTCACAAGAGCACCAAAGGTCAAAGAAAAGATGCATTACATGGGAAAGAAATAGTGAAGTAAGGATGTCTATATGTTACCAAATGCAAATTTTACCCATTCTGAAATTTTGCACAGTCCTGTGCAGGAAAATAAATGTTCCCCGTGTTCCTGCAAAATCCCAGCCTCTTGAGCATTGATACTGATTTACTGTGAAGATGAGAATGTTTGCTTTTATGTCCCCCTGGAACATTTGCTCTTTATAGCCTTGAATTTCCAAGCCATTTGCTGCCATTTAAAGGGTAATAAAACTTCTGTATCTTACCTGGGGTCAAAGCCTTTCATTCCAGGATAGGGAACTTTCTCTCTTCCCTAGGGAGACCTTGGGAAGGATAGAGAGCTATCTCCCTACCTACATACATGTCAAAAGAGGAGAAAACCCTGGTTGTAATCTCAGAGAGGCTGGTTTTGTCTTCTCCATAAAGACAATTTAGATACTTTAGCTTCCAAAGGGTAAGAATCCAAGACTCTTCCCCTCCTATTCCTAAGGAAAATTAGTTTACATCAGGGGCAAAGATTTTTCTCCTTTCTTCGACGAGGGGAAAGAAGAATGGTTGTCTCTTCCCATGTAAACTCCCAGATCCATATTTGTGTTCCTCTACTACAGTTTGATCCCTCCATATATATAGGCTTAGCCACCCCACTCTCACTGTGTCATCTGAGGGGTGCTAAGCCTGAGGGACCAAGCTTCAGTGTTATTCTGACACTATGAGTAAATAAAGTTCTGATTTCTGATCCAGAAACCTGGTGTTACTACTAGCCTCCTTCTCTCTCTCTTCCTCTCTCTCTCCCTCTCTCTCCCTCTCCCTCTCTCTCTCTCAATCTCTCTATCTCTCTCCCTCTCTCTCCCTCCCTCCCTACCTATCTCTATGCAGGTAGGTGACCTTCTCAGACCCCTCACAGTTTCTGACTTGACATCTTCCTTTAAGAAATCAGTGAATTACTTTCTTTATTAGTGATTCAACCAACATTGAGTTTCTCATTTGTATACATATCTCTTATGTATTGTCCTGCCTAAAATGGAGGAAACCTAAAAATGAGGAAACATCAAGCAACTCCAAATCTACTCCAAATCTACTCTAAAACCTGTTGGTCTTTGTGCTTCAAAAATGTCAATGCTAAAAAAAAAAAAAAAAAATGTCAATGCTACAGAAGACAAAGTCTGAGGAACTGTTCCAGATTAAGGGAGATGGAAGACACACAGGGACTGAAACTAAATGAAATGTGTGAAGAGGAAGGATTGTTACAGAGGTTATTAGAACAATTGGCAAGATTTGCATATGGACTGCAGATTGATAACAACACTGTAGATTGATAACAACATTACTCTCTCAATTCCCCTCCTGTCTCATTGGTTGCTACTTCTCAGTATCCTTTGCTAATTTCTCTACATCTCCCCAAACTCTAAATTCTTGTGTGCCACAAAAGTCACACTTTGAACCTCTTCCTGTCTTTGACTTCTCTTGCTCCTTAGCTGGGCTTAACTAGTTGTATGGCTTTAAAGATCATCTGCAAGCTAATTCCCCAATTTATATCTCCAAGCCTTGGCCTTTCCTCTGAACTCCTGCTTATTCAGCATATCCACTTGGATGTCAGACTGGCATCAAAAACTCAACTTATCTAAACACAAACACTTGATTTCTTCCCAAACATATTCGTTCTAGAGCATTACCCATCTCAGTGAAGAAAAACTTTTCTCTTACATGTTTAGAGCAGAAATCTTAGAGTCATCTTTGATGTCTCTCTTTTTCTCAAACTGTACACGAATCCTTTAACAAATTTTATTGGCTTTAAATTAAAAATGCAATATATCCATAATCTGACCATTTTGTACCACTTCACTGTTACCATTCTGTTCCCAATCATCATCATTTCTTGCCCAGATTTTTGCAATAACTTTCCAACTAATCTCTATACTTCTCTGTATGTATCTTTCCTATTGTTATAATGCAAGCCAGATCATGTCACTTTGCCTCAAAACCTCCAGCGACATCCTAGTTCACTCCTGATCTTAAAAACAAAGACCCAGGCCTAATCTCCCTGACCTCATTTCCTTATATTCTTCCCCTTGGACCCTCAGCTCCAGCCATACTGGCTTCCTTTCTGTTCCCTGAATGCGAACATGCTTCCACCTCAGGACTTTTGCACTTACTCTTTCTTCTGTTTGGAACACTCTTTCAACACATTTCCATATGACTTCCTCCCTCACTTCCTTTGAGTCTTTATTCAGATGTCACCTTCATTGTAATGCTTTCCTTGAGCACCCTATATACTATTTTGTATTTCTGCCCCCCACCCCTGGACTGCCTATTCCCCTTGCTCTATCTATTTTTTTCACCTATTACCATTCGATATAGTATCAATAATTTGTAGTTTTTTGTGTTCCCCAGTTGAAGTAAATTCCTTGAGAGCAAAAACTTAGTTTCTCATTCACTATTTTATCCCTAGACCTAGACCAATGCCTGTCGTATACTAGGTGCTCAATGGACATTTGTTGAATATATGAATCATAATTGTATGTAAGAAACACACATGGAATTGAAAATAGTTTTATTTGGTTAAAAGCCTTGGAAAAATAGAGAACAAGGTCATGTAGATGTGGGTATTTGGAGGATTTTCAGTTCTATGGGAAAATTGCCCTGGTCAGCAATACAGAAGAAGGAAGTTGAATAGCTGGCCCTCATACATGAGATAAGAGAATGAAAACTAAATTAAATTTCAGACTTGAGACTACCAGATCTCCAGTAAGCCAAGGACACATTGGAAGCTGACCAAAGGAGTGCGTGAAGTCCACAAAATGGATTCCCCAGGCATGTACTGGTTACTGTAGAAATGGGCTTCCTCCTAAAGATATTACAATGAGAAATAGTGAACAGTCAACAAAGGATGAAAAGCACATTGGTCTAATTAGTGCCACCTTGGAGGAAGATCTGGGGAAGATGTTTGAACAATAGCCAGAGGATAAGCTAACCTGAGTACAGAGTTTAGGTAAACTTGGCTCACTTGAGACTTGGGCTTAAGGACTTCATGGTGACCGAATGTCCATGAACCTTTCTCTGACTGGCATGGTGATTGGGGTTTATGTTTATAAATTTGATGTTTCACTCACCAACATCGATTCACTTTGTACTTCAATAAAAACAAAGTGCCACTGACCCAGGTTCGATTGACTGCCTTGCAGCAAACTGAACACAGAGACGTTGAGGTTTGCAGCAGAGAATAGATTTATTTACAAGGCAGCCAAGCAAGGAGACAGCAGAACAAGTCTCAAATCCACCTCCACCAAGAGAGGGTTTAGGGGTGTTTATGGGATAAAGAGGTAGGGTGGTGAGGCATGGGGAAAGATGGTTGGAGGTAAGAAAAGTGAGGTAATTGGTGGTCTGCACAAATATAGTTGAGCTCATGGCTTGTCTTAGGATGCATGTTCAGAAAATGGCGGCATTAGCATGTTCTCGGGGTGGGATTTTTGGTCTTCTGACGTCAAAAGGTCATTCATCGGACACTCATCAGGCCCAGTTGAATGGTCAGTGGTCTCAACCGGTCTGAACCAGACAAGAATTAGCTCCAAGTTCCTGAAAAACAACTTAGGCAACTGTTACCTAAGTTGACGGTAGTGACCCATACGTCAGAGATGTTATCTATAGGGGGCGGTCAAAGGAGTCTTGTGATAATATTGTCTAAGCTAAGTGAAGCTTGAAGGGTATGCAGTTTGCAAGAACAATTAAAGCGAACTTGATCAGCGAAGGCAGGTTACAACTTACTATTTATTAGACAAGCAAGTTATAGTTTAATGGGTCTAGCAGTATTCAGTTTCAAAAGTGGTTTTTTGTTTTGGTTTGGTTTGATTTGATTTCTGGAAGGAAATAGAATTTATTCTCTAGGTACTTGGTGTGCCCTGGTGCGGGGATGGAGTGTCTATGTCTTCTTACTGTTTGGTTGCTTTCTCTGCCTCTCACCACAGTTGAAAAGAGAGTATCAAAGAGGAGAGCAACATGAATCCACAATTAATATACAGTGTGGTAGTATTCTAACATACCAAAGACCTCAGGTCAGTATACTAGCAATAATTATTATGAAAAAGTTATTTTTCTACGGTACTTTATAAATTCAAGTGTGCACTATACACTCTCATTCTCACAACTACCCCATGATCTAGTGTCAACCCTCCCATTTTACAATGAAGAAATTGAGGCTCAAGCAAGGTAGGATGACTTTTGCTCAAAGTCATTCAGTTGTGACCTAAACCTAGAGAAAAGATATGTCCTGGTGTGTCCAGGAGAGTCCCAGTTTATACCTATAGTCCCAGTGTAATTATTAATAGCACCTCTTTCACTCTCCAAAGTCTCCTAGTTGGACAATAAATTATATGGTCATTCTGCTAAAACTGGCTTCTTTCATTCACTCAGTTCCAATCTTTCATTATTGCTTTGTTTCCTCCACTTACGGCAGATCAGGGTGGTTATACCAGCCTAAAGAGCTGGCTTCAGACCATGAAATCACTTCTATGAGAAAGGGCATTTCAGACTGCAAACAAATAAGTCAACAAGTAACTTTTAAAATTGAAAGTTACCAGTATAGTGTAGCAAATAAATGGTCGGGATCTGAATCATAGTTCTATTACTTCCAAGGGGAAGTTGGGGAAATTAATGTGGAAAAATATCAGCCAGAGCACCATTAGCATAAGAGTTCATTTTTAAAGTGTCAGGCTTGAGAGGCTCCTGAAGGGCCTAAGGAATTGTCTATCTTGGGGAAAGAAGGAGCAAGAATTTTATAGCAATTTAGCGAGGGTCGGGGAGGGGATTGTCAGCCAAAATTCAGCTAGTTTTGGGAATAGTTGGTCAGAAAAGCTTCTTGGAGGAGGAGGGAATTGTTGCAGATTAGCAGCCATTGTTTGGGCGATTTGGATCCATCAGAATGAGTGGGAGGAACAGTTAGGGGCTAAGATGCTGTGCAAGAAGGAATGGGAGGAACAACTTCAGGCAGAGACACGCAGGGGCCACGTGGGAAATTCTCAGGACTTCAGGGTCTCTTACATTAATTAACCTCTCCAAGCCTCATTTTACAGATTTGTAGGTGGTTCTGAGGATTGAAGGTAGTCAGTACAAATTGTTCAATAAATGGCAGCTGTTATTATTTCTTTGAGCCCCTCCTCCACCCCACCACTTACCCCCACCCCTTGTTCCTAGAGTAGTAGCTAAGCGTGTAGATTCTGAAGCCTCACTGCCTGGGTTAGAATCCTGGCTCTACTAGTTATTAGCTTTGTGACTGTTAGCTGAAAGGACCCCAAGCTATAAAGAGGGCAAAAAGGCAGATTATTTGGGGTCTTAGAATTGCAGTTCGGGGATCTCAGATTCCCCTCTGGAGGAAAATGGGTAAGCATTTTATGGGAAAAAGGGGGAAGTTTACCAAGAGTTGTTTGGTAAACTCTTGTTTACCAAGAGTTTGGATTGGAGGGTAAAACTGTTCTATACATACAATTGAGTTAGGGAACACATCTCATCCTTAGTCCAGACAAAGTCCAGTTCTCAACGTTCTTCCTTCCTTTTGCCAACTCAGCAACTATTCAGCAGTTTAATTTAGAGTGTTCAGCAAAAGTCCAGCACGGGTGCATTAAGATGGAGGCCCTCAGGTCACATTTCAGTCGTTCCTGACATAGCTTTTTTAACAGTGACCTTAAGCAGGCTAATTAGTTTGTCTGTACCTCAGTTTCCTCATCTGCAAAATTAAAACCAATAAAACATAAATTGTTCAGAAGAGTAAATGTGTTATTAAATATAACGCAGATACAATAGCATCTGACACATATTCAGTGCTTAATAAACGTTATTATTTTCTTTCTTCACTTACCTCTGTCATCTGAAGGAGGGTAGAATGGAAATGAGGGTGAAGATATATTTGCCAGAGAGGTTTACAGCAGTGCCATCTCCAGAATTTTTACGTAGTTGGGCTTGGGGCTGACAATTTATTTGGAAGGGGAAGAGTGACAAGAGGGGGCTTCGATTGGCATTTGTGCCTCCATAAGTTTAATGAACTCTCCCACATAACTCCTTTGATGTGGGCAAAAGACTACTTTCTCAAAGAATTAGCCCAACACAAATCTCCATCATGCTGCACTGTTCACCACTTCTCTCACCCCAACCAAGTTGCCGTCCCTAAACGCCAACATTCTTGATCTGGAAGGGAGGGCAACGGAACTTTCTCAACACTTTCTTGGATTTGCACACTACGTTCACCATTTTCTACTTAGATTACATGTTCTAGGTCAATAAATAGAACACAATGTACTAAAGAAGCTTTTACTTACATTTTTCATAAGCTTGAGAAAATTGTTTATAACAGAGGATGAAAACTCTTAGAGGCATCTGGGGTAGGGTCTAGAGAGTATGCATAGAAATTACGGAAGCAGGGAACCTCCCAAATTGGACTTGGACCTCACCCACTCAACAGATTGGAACAGAGTGTCAATTCATAGTAGTTTTGAAACAGGAGGGAAGGGGGCAGGGAACAACCTTTGAAAGAATAACATAGCCTGAGGACATGACATAAACAGATTAAAACCAAATGGGTCCAAGATGGCGGACAAGTCGACTTCCACTAGACCTTGAGCCTCAGTATACACTCACTGTAACACATCAGCAAGCTAAATGACACACCCACAGGTGCCATGACAGTTCCAAGGATCCATAAGGATCAAAAAGTGGGCAGTGGTCAATTCTTGGAAATCCCCGCCCCTTCCTGAAATAGCTGGGATACTCCTCTCACTCATTAGCCATGAAGTTACCCGTCCCTATAAAAACTGACAACCTCCATATCCTGGTGACTTTCTCACCTTCTGAGATGGCCCACAATCCGTCTGTAGAGCGTGTTTCTCTCTAAATAAATCCACTTCTTACCTATCGCTTTGTCTCTCACTGAATTCTTTCTGCAATGAGACATTAAGAACTTGAGCTTCATTAAGTCCTGAAACCAACTGTGTGATCTCAGTTGGAAGACGGTGGGTTTTGCCCGGGTTCGAGTCCCGGCTGTGTGGGTTCGAGTCCCAGTCAGGGTTTTGGCCAGGTTTGAGTCCCAGCATGTAGGTTCAAGTCCCAATCTGAGGTGCACGGTTTCAGTTTAAAGGTGCTTTACTTGTTACAAATTACTCAGATTTTACTATATTTTCCTTGGGGTGGGGGGGAATCTTCCTTTTTTGGCTTTTTGAAAATAACATAGATTTCTTCATTTGTCAAAAGTATTAATGACCAGTCCAACAGCTTTTCTTTAGCCCTAAGGCTAGAAGAATAGTGATTAACTCCCATCTACTGTTTAGTAGTTTCATTCCCTGCATTCATAAAATTTCCATTATATTCTTGCTGGAACTGTTCAGATTCTGTCTAAAACCAAAGGCTCTAGTACTACTGACAGTTTTGTTCGTTTGTTTTTTGGTTTTGTTTTTGTGGCCGCACCCAGGCCCTTGGCAGTGAAATCTATCATAAGTATCAATGTTCTACACATTTTTACTCTCTTTACAATGGCAACAGTGCTTTATAGAGATATGTGCTGCTGTTAATCAAGGCCCGGAAAGGCTGGCCATTTTTTCCCCATGTTATGGACAAGGAAATTAGCCCCTTCTGAAATCAACACAACAGCACAGGCACATTTCTAAAAGTTGAAAAGCCACCTAACAAAATAAGATACTTCATGTTTTACTCCATGGAACAAATATACAGAAATGTAACACTTCTACGAAGTCAAATTATTGTTTCTAAATTTAAGGTTCATACCTTTTGGCATCAGACTAGAGGGCCCTATCCATCCCAAGATAATGCAAATATTTGGTATTAATTGTTTTATTAAAAGTGTTTCGACATTTCATTTTGCTCCTCTATATTTTTGTATTTTAACTTGAAAGATAATTTAAAATGAATAAGAAAAATAAAAACACATATAGGAGGTACACTGTGTCAAATAAATAATAAGGTAGACAATAAGGGTAGAAAGAGTTAGGGAAAAAAGGATGAAAACTAAAGGGTGCTAGATACAAAATCCTTGCAATCTCGAGAACATAAATATTTAGTGTTTTCCAGTAATGCAGGTTTGTTTTAGGCATTATTATCTTAAAATAAGGCCTCGTGAAGGAGGTGGGATTGATTTAGGCCTTAGAGTATGGAAGTAATATGGGTTAAGAGGAGAGGGAAAGGAGAGTAGAAAGATCAGGGGAAGGAAAAATGCAACAAAGAATTGAGATTATCTTAAGAGGGAAATAAGCCAGTTTGTCTCAAGTATAATATTTAGGCAAGGAGAAAACTAGGGTCATAGGGTCCACATTAGAAGAACTTGGAATTAGGATTTAAGGACTTTTACACTTTAATCTGCAAAACTCAGAGACAAATTGAAGAACTGACTAGAGTTTTAACTTGCATTTGCAAAGGAGACACCTAATCAAGAAAATAAGACGCATTTGCTTAGAAAACCACAAGGTCAGGCGATAACTCAGATTGTTACATGGTAGTGGACAATTCTGATTGGGTAACAGCTGGCTCCATTTTGATAAAAAGAGAAACAAGATGTTTCTGTCTTTTGAATAAAGAACAACTTTATGGCTTATCTTGGAATTCAAGGCTTTTAGAATATTCCTGTTTTTCATGGCTTATCTTAGCGTGCAAGGCTTTTAGGAATGTCAGCCTTTTCCAGGCTGTGGTACAGGATGGGACTGATTAGCTATTATGGTAGACAGGGTTAGACAAGATATCAGTTTTCTTTCTCATGTTGTATAGACTAGAGTGTAGAACCTCAAACATCCATAGGCTTTAGCAGGACCACCAGGTAGAGTAGTGCTGATTGTACAGGTTGTGCACAACTCCAGGGAGTGCTATGCACACAGTCCCCCTGGAGTTATACAATGCAGTCTGCTCAGCCATACGTGGAAACCTGGAGGCCAGGCAGGTAACACAAATCAGTGAAGCATCTAAAGGATTCCAACTAATTAAAAAACAATGTTCAGAACACTGAACACAGAACACAATTTGCAGACTATGTCCAGCCTTGGAGCTGGATCCAGTTTGGGACCTCTGCTACAGAAAGTAGAGTCAGTCAGTATTTTTGAGCAGGGTAATGATACATTAAAGAGGTTTATAAAATAGATTATAGAGAAAAGAGACTAGAAAGAAGGAGACCAGTCAAAAACCTACTTCAGTGATTTGGTGTTGAGGAAAAGGGACCTGGGCCAGGGCCATGGTAATAGGAATAGAAAGGAAAGAATTACTAGGATAGAATTCAGATTTGATTCAGAATCAAGTCAATTCAGATGATTTCCCATAAGAAAAAAAGAGAAGTGGTTCAGAGTAGTGCAAGGTTTTGAACTTGAGTCCTTAGAAATATACTTGGAGGGAAAATATTTAACTTTGAAACAAATTCAGATATTTTCTTAAAAGGTTTTTAGATTTTAGATCTAAAAAAAATTAGATTTTACAAGCAAAAAGAAAATTGAGTTTTGAAAGATTATATAGGACTTCCCTGTTGGCACAGTGGTTAAGAATACCCCTGCCAGGGCTTCTCTGGTGAAGCAGTGGTTAAGAATCCGCCTGCCAATGCAGGGGACCCATGTTCGAGCCCTGGTCCAAGGGAAGATCCCACATGCTGCGGGGCAACTAAGCACGTGTGCCACAACTACTGAGCCTGCGCTCTAGACCCTGAGAGGCACAACTACTGAGCCCACGTGCCACAACTACTGAAGCCCACGCACCTAGAGCCCGTGCTCTGCAACAAGAGAGGCCACAACAGTGAGAAGCGCCACGCACCGCAACGAGGATTAGCCCACGCTTGCTGCAACTAGAGAAAGCCCGTGTGCAGCAACGAAGACCCAACGCAGCCAAAAATAAATAAATAAATAATTTTTTAAAATTATATAATGTTATGGTACTGCTTACAATTAAAAATGTGGAGGGAATTCCCTGGCGGTCCAGTGGTTAGGACTCTGCCCTGTCACTGCCTGAGGGCCAGGGTTCAGTACCTGGTCCAGGAACTAAAATTCCTCAAGCTGAGCTGTGCTGCCAAAAAAAAAAAAAGCAGATGAGAGGGAGAAGGAAATTGGAAAAACTATGCAGAAATGTTAACAGGGGCTATCTATGCAAAATGGGATTACAAGTTATAATAATTCTCTTCTTTATGCATATATGGAGTGTCCAAAATTTCTACAATGAATGTGTTATATTTATAATCAGAAAAAATATTTGTAAATATCCTAAGGGATTTGCCTTTCACATAGTCCATAAATTAAATCTCCACTATTTGTTTTGGTGGCAACCATTTGCAATAGCAAATGCTAATAGGTCAGCTTTTTGGTGCTGGGAAAATAGGTCCTATTCTAGGGTGCTAGATACAAAGTCCTTGCAATCTCAAGGAGATAAATATTTAATGTTTTCCTGTAATATAGATTTAGGCATTATCTTCTGATTCAAAAATTAATTTCAAATGTGTTAATATTTTCAAAGACATAGTTTTTCTTTTTTTCAGCATTAGCTATTAGCCTTTCTCAATCTGTATTCAAGACTTAAAGCCTATCATAGCTTTTGCCAAGAACATAAAGATTCTAGGTAATAAGGAATGATAATAGTATCAAAAATTAAAATAATATGTTTATAATACTGTAAAGTTTTTAAAAAATGGCTTCACATATATTTGATATGAGGCTCATATGACCTTTAAGAAAAAAATCAGGATGTGGTAATAGCAGGGTTTTTTATCTCTTTTGTGGAAGAGACATTGAGACCCAGGTAAAGTCTCTTGTTCAGTATCACTACTAAATAGTAAAACCAGAATTCAGGGAATTCCCCAGTGGTCCAGTGGTTAGGACTCTGTGCTTTCACTGCTGAGAGCTTGGGTTCAATCCCTGGTTAGGGAACTAAGATCCTGCAAGCTGTGTAGCTTGGCCAAAAAAACCCCCAAAACAACAACAACAATTAAAATCAAGGTCTTCCATTTTCAAGCACTGTAACTTTTCCTACAGATTATGAATGGGAACCCATGAAAACCATGCCTTGCCCACTGGGTTAGATGTTTCTCTGAAATGATAGTGGAGCCTGTTAATCTTGCCACATTTGCCCAGCCCCATGACTTGGTCAAGCTCCAGGCTCTCACAATGGTCCAGCCTGTTCCAACCTAGTGAAATCCAAAATACAATAAAGGAAAATAGAAAGTGGTTAAAAACTCTTGCATTAAGGAAAAAACCCACTTTCTTTAAAATTTTTAAGGCATATTTGTCATTTTAAAATTTTCACAATGGTTTGCACATAAGTCCTTACTAAAATGAATAAAAAGAGTAAAGGTCTGAGATAAATAATGGAAATGATTGGAAAATTTGCAAGTTTGGTACTGCAGTAAGTCACATGCATCAGCAAAATAATTTTTTATGCTTGACTCTTTTACTTATCATAAATGGTTAAAAGGGGAGGACAACTCTCTTGGATAATCTGAAGCAGAACTTCAAGAATCAGTTTCAGTTCCACCTGGTTATACCCTCAAAATTAGTTTTCCCTTCATACTTTTTTTATATGATCCCATTTGGCAGTCACACCCTCTTGCTGGAAGAATTTCTCATTGTTCTGTGATCAAGGGTATTCATTTGTCTTAACTGGTACTCTACTGTTCGTCATGCAAACATGATTTTTGCTTTGAACACAATTTTGATTTGATACATTCTTAGATTGTTCTTCACACATGTGTGGGTTTTTAGTATATATCATTTTTCTCTGCCTGGTTAATTCTCACGTATGCTATCTGGGTATTTGTTCATGCTTTTATGCTAACACCCATACTGCTTTGTTCAGTAAAGCCTTATTGCTGGATAATTTGAATATAGTAGCAAATAGCTCACCTATCACTACTAACCACTTTAAAAGCAAAATTGCTTTCTCTAAAGTTTATAATAATGTCACATAACACATCTTTATCAAATGAATGATTAAATGGGTATCAGCTAAGAGAAGAAGTATTATGGCCAACTTTGAGTGGGATGTTACAAAAAGTAGGAGATTCTAATGTTTTAAATATTTTTTGAAATGCAATAAAAATGGTTTATCTAGTCGTAGGTTAGAATTTGAAACATTTTAAGAAATCATGCCTAAGCAATAAAGGGTGAGCAGAAGGTTCACCCTAATAATTAGTTTCTGCAGAGAATGGTAAAAGTAAGAGCTGCACCCAACTTCATGTCAACTCCTATGTGCCAACACCTCCTTCAGATGCTTCCTGGTGGCTGTCCCAAGACTCCAAGAACCTTGCTGCATTCTGTCCTCCTAGACAAAATTGCTCAACTAAGACCAAGTTCTCCCTGGAATGCTCAGGGTTTCATACCTAAACTTCTCCTCAATCACTGTCATGAGACCAAATTCTAAGAGTTATGTCCCACAGTGTGCTGTTAGCATAGACACTGAGTCCACATCCTGCAGCTGTTACTACTACAGCTACTCCTGCTGTCCCTACAATTCTACCATACAAATGTACTGCAAACAAGGGTTCATCATGCTCAATAATACCGTAATGCCCAATCGCAGGGTACCAGGGAGCAGCCTGCTGTTCATAGGCATACAAGACCAGATATTTTAACATTTCCATGTTGGTATATGCCCTTCCTCAAGAGCAAAACCAGATGTCAGGTGGACAGGTGTTTTCTCTTATTCAAGACTTGATCCTTATTTTTGTCAGTGTAATCACTGTCATTGAGACCGAGCACTCAGAACTTCTTATGCTGCACTCTCCAGAGCCTCCATTCTAAGAATGATGAAACCATCTCTGTACTTCAAGCCCATCTAGTCAAAAAGACTGCCCAGAAGCCAGTCAGCAGTGCTACTGAGGTCCTGAGGTTTAAAACTGATCAGGGGGAGGGACTTCCCTGGTGGCGGAGTGGTTAAGAATCTGCCTGCCAATGCATGGGACACGGGTTCGAGCCCTGGTCCGGGAAGATCCCAGATCCCACACGCTGCAGAGCAACTAAGCCTATACGCCAACTACTGAGCCTGCACTCTACAGCCCGTGAGCCACAACTACTGAGCCAAAGTGCCACAACTACTGAAGCCCGCGTGCCTAGAGCCCGTGCTCCGCGACAAGAGAAATCACTGCAATGAGAAACCTGCACACCGCAACGAAGAGTAGCCCCTACTCGCCGCAACTAGAGGAAGCCCACGTGCAGCAATGAAGACCCAATGCAGCCAAAAATAAATAAATAAAATAAACAATTAAAAAAAACTGATCGGGGTAACAAAAAGAAACTCATGTTTCATCCAAGAAAAATAGCTAAACACTGAAAAACTTCAATAGTATGTGTGGGGGGGTGATTACAAAATAAAATTTTAAGTAGAAAAAAAATTGAAACACATAGACTGAGAAAATGCCATGTCTAACAAACAATGCTAGTCCTAGATTATTTATGTAGCTTTAAAAAAGCAGAGAGGAAGGAAGGAAGGAGGGAGGGAAAGGAAAAATATTAAAAGGGAGCCTCTTTATCCAGAAATCAATGAGAAAGGTACAAGCCTTGGTTCTATATACCCTGAAACTACCTTTTCAAGTTAGTTAATGGTCCTTCATAGCATAGTGCTACTTCTTTATTTATCATTGGTATTGCATAAATTTATGGCTGATGTACTTTATACTGATATGTTTGTATTTTTGTTATGTTGAGAATGCTTTATAGACTCTTTTGTAACTGAGACATAATTCATGTCCTTTACTACATAAATTATTTGTAGCCATATGTAATCTTGATGTTCTGATGACTGACTGAGAAAAAGGCACAAAAAATTTCAAATAGTATCTCTGGTGCCAGGACAAACCAGGAGCATTGTGATCCTAACAGTTGTTCAAATACTGAATAGTACTGACTTCCACTGCATACCAGAAGCCCACAGTAAGAAGATAAGCTACCAGATATGACCTTCACGTCTGACATCATCAAATTAGGAGGAAGAATTTCAGCAGCAGAGCAAATTACAACCTCACTCCGTTGATCTACCCAGTTAACACTGCATATTACAGAGTGGTGCATATGTGCGAAAGGAACCACTTCAAGTATCACAAACACTTACTATAGGATGCAGATGATGGTAAGGAGACTCTGATTAATGTTGTAAATTTGGGATGGCTTTAATTATATATGTTATTTCAAAAAGTTCTTCTTACGAGCAGGGTTTAAGAAATCATGACACCGACGTGAATTACAAGATCAATAAAACCTTCCAAGATTCTGCAAACCTCGCACTTCTGTCTCCTTGACATTCTCCTGTTACACTTGAGACAGACTGTTGAGATTGAGGGAGAGGCTGAATGGACAGCCTGAAGAAAATTGTAAAAGTTTGTTAAAACCTGATGAGGGAATTTTGGAGAAGCAGATGGCTCAGAACAAATAAAAAGATTGCTAAGCTCTGTTGGAGGTTCACCTGAGTTTAGAGGTCACAGATTTATTGTGGTGTTTGCATGCCAGACCCCTTAAGTTTGTTTTCACATTTAATCCTCATGACCTCCATATATGTAAATATAATTTTCTTGATTATACAGAATTTAAGTCACTAATATAAGCTTCCACTGCTAGTTGGTTAGGGTTTTATGGTTGTAGACAACAGAAAATTACTCTGGCTAATATAAGATAAAAGGAATTTCTTTTAAAGGATGTGTGCAAGCTGACAAAACAAAGAGGAAGCTAATGAATCAATATGTAAAGGATGAAACTAAAGCATTTTCACAGGTCTCACTAATAGAAATGGATAGACTGATTCTTTAGGACATAGCTGCCTGTGTAAATCACTTAATGTCTCTGGATCACTCCACTCCAGAATCCAATTCCAGAGACAGAGACTGTTTGCCCTAGCAAAGGTCATATGCTTACTTAGCGGGGTGCCTCCAGGATTGGAAGAGTTAATTCACCAAAGGAGAATTGGGATGCTGTCACCAATAGAAAAGGGGCTGTGATCTCTTCCATACTAAGATATTACATAGTTATTGACTAAATTCCCAAGCTGTACATTTTATCCCTGTGACTCATTTATTTTGTAACTGGAAGTTTGGAACTCTTAATCTCCTTCATCTATTTCTCTTCTCCTACACCATACCCTTGCCCTCTGGCAACCACCTGTTTCTTCTCTGTTCTATGATTCTGTTTCTATTTTGCTATATTATGATAATTTTGAAATGTATAGAAATATTGAATCATTGTGTTGTACAATACAAACTAACATAGTGTTGTAGGTTAATTACACTTTGAAAACAAACAAAAAACCAAACAAACTCGTAGAAAAAGAGATCATATCTGTTACCAGGGGCAGGGGGTGGGAGAGGGGGAATTGAAAGAAGGTGGTCAAAAGGTAAAAACTTCCAGTTATAATATACATAAGCACTAGGGGTGTAATGTACAACAATTAACATTGCTGTATGTTATATACAAAAGCTGTTAGGACACACACCTATGGTCAATTCATCTGTGACAAAGGAGGCAAGAATATACAATGGAGGAAAGACAGTCTCTTCAATAAGTGGTGCTGAGAAAACTGGACAGCTACATGTAAAAGAATAAAATTAGAACATTCTCTAACACCACTCACAAAAATAAACTCAAAATGGATCAAAGACCTAAATGTAAGGCTGGATACTATAAAACTCTTAGAGGAAAACATAGTCAGAACACTCTTTGACATAAATTGCAGCAGTACCTTCTTTGATCCACCTCCTAGAGTAATTAAAATAAAAATAAACAAATGGGACCTAACTAAACTTAAAAGCTTCTTCACAGCAAAGGAAACCATAAATAAAATGAAAAGACAACCCACAGAATGGGAAAAAATATTTGCAAACAAAGCGACTGACAGGAATTAATCTCCAAAATATACAAACAACTCATGCAGCTCTATATCAAAAATAAACCAAACAACCTAATCAAAAAATGGTCAGAAGATCTAAATAGACATTTCTCCAAAGACATACAGATGGCCAACAAACACATGAAAAGATGCTCAACGTCACTAATTATTAGAGAAATGCAAATCAAAACTACTGTGAGATATCACCTCACACTGGTCAGAATGGCTGTCATCAAAAAATCTACAAACAGTCAATGCTGGAGAGGGCGTGGAGAAAAGGGAATCTTCTTGCACTGTTGCTGGGAATGTAACTTGATACAGCCACTATGGAAAACAGTATGGAGGTTCCTTAAAAAGCTAAAAATAGAACTATCATATGACTCAGCAATCCCACTCCTGGGCATATATCTGGAGATTCAAAAAATATATGCACCCCAATGTTCATTGCAGCACTATTTACAATAGCCAAGGCATGGAAGCAACCTAAATGTCCATTGACAGAGGAATAGATAAAGAAGAGGTGGTACATATATACAATGGAATATTACTTAGCCGTAAAAAAGAATGAAATAATGCCCTTTGCAGCCACATGGATGGACCTAGAGATTATCATACTAAGTGAAGTAAATCAGAAAGAGAAAGACAAATATACGATATCACTCATATATGGAATCTAATTTTTAAAAAAATGACAAAAATGAACTTATTTACAAAACAGAAACAGACTTACAGTTATCGAAAACAAATTTATGGTTACCAAAGGGGAAAGGTGAGGGGCGGGGAGGGAATAAATCAGGAGCTTGGGATTAACATACACCCACTACTATATGCAAGATAGATAACCAACAAGGACCCACTGTATAGCACAGAGAACTCTACTCAATATTCTGTGATAACCTCTATGAGAAAAGAATCTCAAAAAGAATGAATATATGCATATGTATAACTGAATCACTTTACTGTACACCTGAAACTAACACAACATTGTAAATCAACTATACTCTAATAAAATTTAAAAAAGAAAGGAAGTTGTTAGGAGAGTACATTCTAAGACTTCTCATCACGAGGAAAATGGTTTTTTTCTATTTCTTTAACTTTGTATGAAATGACTGATGTACTTAGTGTGGTAATCATTTCATGATGTATATAAGTCAAATCATTATGCTGTACACCTTAAACTTACAGAGTGCTGTATGCCAATTATATCTCAACAGAACTGGAAGAAAAGAAACAAAGAAAAGGGGTCGGATGATGGTGAGCAAAAGTTAGTAAGTATCCACAGCAGATAAAATAGCAAAATTAAGATGTGAATTTGTCAGATGTAAAACCTAACGTTGTATGTTCTTTACCAAGTTGCCTCCTGATAGGAATGGAGAAGGTAGATTGCCATGTGAGGTTAGAGCACAAGTGAAACAGAAGAGTAAGAATGTGCAAACTCTGACAATGCAGGAAATGATGATGGCTGACAGGGTCTCTGAGCGAGGGAAGAGAGTGAGGCCAGGAGGGGACTGGAAAACCAGGAGAAGTGGAGGGACAAGGCAGTAAGACATGCGAAGTGAGGACATTTCTGAGAATGTTCTGAAATGATGCCAGAAATTCTATTATGTAAACCAAGCTAGAGATGTCCTGAGAAGCTGAGTATGTCATGAAGGGTCATCAAAGAACAAACACATTTCTAATTGTGTTTTAGTTTCTGATATGATCAGAAGCACACTAGTTATTTGGTTTATTGAAAAGTTCAGCAGGAGGGAGACAGTTAATGGCCATAGACATCTTAAAAATAAAAGCTGCCCCAGAAATATTATGGCTTTGTGTTAAACAAAGAAAAAATGAAAACTATATTGATCATGATATTTATTTATTTATTTATTTATTGGCTGTGTTGGGTCTTTGTTGCTGTGCACGGGCTTTCTCTAGTTGTGGCGAGCGGGGGATACTCTTCGTTGCGGTGCATGGGCTTCTAATTGCAGTGGCTTCTCTTGTTGTGGAGCATGGGCTCTTGGCGCGTGGGCTTCAGTAGTTGTGGCATGCGGGCTCAGTAGTTGTGGTTCCTGGGCTCTAGAGCGTAAGTCCGTAGTTGTGGCACATGAGCTTAGTTGCCCCGCGACATGTGGGATCTTCCTGGACCAGGGCTCAAACCAGTGTCCCCTGCATTGGCAGGAGGATTCTTAACCACTGCGCCACGAGGGAAGTCCTTGATCATGATATTTAAAAAATAAAGAATGTCTGAAGAACATTTTATGAATGAACTTATTTTTCTACCCACCCCCTTTCCCAAAGAACTGTGCTATGATTCTAATTCTCTCAAACAACAGAAGTGTTAACAGAAACCTAGAGGCAATAGGTTTTAGGTGCTTAAAGATAGTCTTACTGGTTGGAAAAAAAAAAAAAAGTAAAAAGGTGTCTTTATTTGCTTTGTATGAAAGAAAGGAAAAAACATCAGAGGAAACCTGCCATTTATGAAAAGAGCAGAGCATACTGAAAATGAACCTTCCTAGAGAGTAGAGAAATGGCTGTGGCTATAAAAAGGCAACATGAAGGATCCTTGTGGGGATGGAAACACTGAATCTTGCCTGTATCAATGTCAATATCCTGGTTTTGATATTGTACTATAGGTTTTGTTTTGTTTTTGCAGTACGTGGGCCTCTCACTGTTGTGGCCTCTCCCGTTGCGGAGCACAGACTCCGGACACGCAGGGTCAGCGGCCATGGCTCACAGGCCCAGCCGCTCCGCGGCATGTGGGATCTTCCCGGACCGGGTCATGAACCCATGTCCCCTGCATTGGCAGGTGGACTCTTAACCACTGCGCCACCAGGGAAGCCCCATGAACCTCTATTGTTCTACCGGGAAGCCTGTGTTTTTCAACTGTGCCAGTGAGTAGTGCATAAGTCTGGGGAAAGTGTGAGTGTGCCCACTTGGCCACATCTTACAGTCAGCTTTATTAAGATGATATTTTGACCTTCATCTGTCTGACTCATATCTCAATTGATTCTGAATTCAGGAGGAAGAATGGGACAATATTTATTAGGTACCTGGTGCTTGCAAGGCAAGTTTTTTCAGCTGGTCTGAATTCTTAGATCAGACCCAGCGACCCTGTGGACATAACCTTAGATTTGCCTTCTTGCCACTCTGCTCTCCAGAATGTAGTGATGTAAGATAAATGTGGAATGTTAGTGGGTCAGATTACACCTGGTTTACAGAAGCACTCACTGTGAAATCTCGGACTGATGGGTTGCAGCTGCACTGGGAGGCATGTGACTTGGCACTCACTCCTAGAGAGACCATGCAGCAAGCATAGGACACACACAGGCAAGGGAAGAGGAAGGGTGGCTGCCCTAAGGTGAAGTTGTCTGCACCGGGCTCTACCTCATTCTTGGGACTGAACCCTGAGGAGTGGAGGAGAGTAGAAGCTGCACCTAACCTGTTGCCAGATGTCAGAAGGCCTCTGCTATTTGGCTTTGTGCATTGTTACTGTGTATCTTTCAAAGCTAAGTAAACTGGTGTAGGTGCCAGGAACATGTCTTGATCTGTGAGTCTTTTTATCAATTTTGAACATAGGACCAACCAGTATTGAGTAACACTTGTAGCAAATAGTCCATGAAAATTCCAATACCTGCTACCTGCTCTTCAATAACGAGATAAAGTTCTTTGTTAAGTTCACTTGGTTGTTGCAGTACTTCTGTAGGTTAGTATATATATCACTCATTTCAACTTTATTTCAATTTTCCTTCCCTTTTTAGAGAAGCGGGAAAATAAAAAACTTACCTTCTCAGATTTCCTTTCCGTTAGAGGTGATCTCATGATTCAGTTCTGGCTAATAAAATATAAACTGAATTTTTCTGGCACTGCCCCTTCTACTTCATTATTCTTCCCCAGAACACATGTGTGATGCCTGAGGCTTGGCAATCATTGCTAAGTATGGTAAAGTGCAAGACACAAGGGGATGGTTTCCTTGATGGCATTATTGAGCTACCATACCAGTCTTGGACCTCCCCTTTCCCAGACTTCCTGGTACATGAGACAAAGAGATCCTTTACTGTTTTAAGCAGTCAAGTGCAGTCTTAACTGCTATATTCATCAATTCCATGTGTTGTAGGCAAAATAGTGGTCCCCTAAAATGTCGATGTCCTAATCTCTTGAATTTATGAATATATCACCTTACATGGCAAAAGGGACTTTGCAGCCAGGATTAAGGACCTCCAAGTGAGAAAAGTATCCTGGATTCTCCGGGTGGACCCAATATGATCATAAATTTCCTTATAAGTGAAAGAGAGTGGCAGAAGGAAGGATCTGAGAAAGAGATGTGACAACAGAAACAAGGTCAGAGGAATGCTATGTTGCTGGCTTTATAGGAGGAAGGGAGCCATAAGCCAAGGAATGTGGGCATCCCCTAGAAGCTGAAAAAAGAAAGGAAATATTTATTTTGCCCCAGAGCCTCCAGAAGAAACACAGCCTTTCCAAAACCCTGATGTTAGCCTAGTGAGGCCTGTGTCAGACTTCTAACCTTTTATTTTTGGCTGACTTGGGTCTTCGTTGCTGCATGGGCTTTCTCTAGTTGCAGTGAGCGGGGACTACTCTTCATTGCGGTGCACAGGCTTCTCATTACGGTGGCTTCTCTTGTTGCGGAGCATGGGCTCTAGGTGCGAGGGCTTCAGTAGTTTCAGCACGGGGGCCCAGTAGCTGTGGCGTGTAGACTCAGTAGTTGTGGCACACGGACATGTTCTCATTTAATATTTTTCTATATAAACTTTTCTTTTTTGCGGGGGCTGCATCAGGTCTTGGTTCCGGCATGCAGGAGCTTTTCGTTGCCATGAGCGGGCTTCTCTCTAGTTGTGACGCACAGGCTCCAGAGCGCACGGGCTCAGTAGTTGTGGCACACAGGCTTAGTTGCCCTGCGGCATGTGGGATCTTAGTTCCTCAACCAGGGATGGAACCCACGTACCCTGCATTGGAAGGCGGATTCTTAACCACTGGACCACCAGGGAAGTCCCTGTGTATAAACTTTAGAATTAGTCCGTCTCTTAAAATTTTTTTCTTAAAATAGGGGTGGGTTTTATAGATTAATTTAGAAAGAATTTTACGTTTTATGATGTTAAGTTATCCTAGCCTATGCCTTTGCATTTATTCAAATCTTCTTTTGTTTCCCTTGGTAGTTAGTTAAAAGTTTTCTTTGTTTACTGCACATTTTCTGTTACATTATTCCCAGGAATTCAATCTTTCTTTTGCTATTGTAAGTAGAGCTTTTTGAATAGCTTGTTGTTTATATGTATGAAAATGAGTGATTTCTGAATATTAATTTCATACTAACCCACCTCAATTGTCTGATAATCTGTAAGATTTTGTGTTTTCCTCTTAGATTTTCTGGGTATATAATCATATCATCTGCAAATAATTTATAAATTTACCGCTTCCTTTCCCTCAAAATTATTTTTTTCCTTTTTTGAAAAGTTGACTACTATACAATAACTTAAAGCTTGGCAATATTTTTGAGATATAATTAAAATACAATAAAATTTATGATTTTAAAGTGTGTAAGTTAGTGATTTTTAGGATATTCACAAAGTTATACAGCTATCACCACTATCTAATTCCAGAAGATTTTTTTTTTTTTTTTTACCGGTACGCGGGCCTCTCATTGTTGTGGCCTCTCCTGTTGCGGAGCACAGGCTCCGGACGCGCAGGCTCAGCGGCCATGGCTCACGGGCCTAGCCACTCCGCGGCATGTGGGATCTTCCCGGACCGGGGCACGAACCCGCGTCCCCTGCATCGGCAGGCAGACTCTCAACCACTGCGCCACCAGGAAAGCCCCCCGGAAGATTTTTGTCACCCCAAAATAAACCCCATAGCCATTAACAGGCATTTCCCATTCCTCCCTCCCCTTAACCTCTGGCAACCACTAATCTACCTTCTGTCTATGAATTTGCCTATTCTGGACATTTCATATAAATGGAATCATAAAATATGTGCCTGTTTGGCTTCTTTCACTTAGCATAATATTTTCAAGACTCATCCACATTAGCAAGGTTCATTACTTTTTTTTTTTAATTTTAATTTTTGGCTGCACTGGGTCTTTGTTGCTGCGTGAAGGATTTCTCTAGTTGCAGTGAGCTGGGGCTACTCTTCATTGCAGTGGGCGGGCTTCTCATTGCAGTGGCTTCTGTTGTTGTGGAGCATGGGCTTTAGGTGTGTGGGCTTCAGTAGTTGCAGCATGTGGGCTCAGTAGTTGTGGCTCACGGGCTCTAGAGTGCAGGCTCAGTAGCTGTAGCACACAGGTTTAGTTGCTCTGCAGCATGTGGGATCTTCCCGGACCAGGGCTCAAATCCATGTCCCCTGCATTGGCAGGCAGATTTTTAATCACTGTGCCAACAGGGAAGCCCCCTCATTTTAGTTTTGATTTGCATCTCCCTGATAATTAGTGGTGATGAGCTTATCTTCATGTGCTTATTGCCCCTTTGTATTTGGAGAAATGCCTATTCAAATACTTTGCCCATTTTTTAAGTTGGGTTGTCTTTTATTGTTAGGTTGTTAGAGTTCTTTATATATTCAAGATACTTATCCCTTATCAGATATATGACTTGGAAATACTTTATCCCATTCCATAGGTTGTCTTTTCAGTTTCTGGATAGTGACCTTTGAAGCACAAAAAATTTTAATTTTAATGAAGTCCAATCTCTCTTTTTGTGTGTGTGTGGCTTGTGCTCCTGGTGTCATATCTAAGAAACCATTGCTTAATGCAAGGTCACAGAGATTTATATCTATGTTTTCTTATAAGAGTTTTATATATCTATATATATATATATATATATATATATTTTTTTTTTTTTGACTGTGCCACTTGGCTTGGAGGATCTTAGTTCCTTGACCCAGGCCCATAACAGTGAAAGTGCCAAGTCCTAATCCCTGGACCACCAGGGAATTAACAAGAGTTTTACCTCATATTTAGGTCTTGATCCATTTTGAGTTAATTTTTGTATATAGTGTGTGGTACTTGGGTTCCAAATCGTTCTTTTGTTTGTAGATAATCCAGTTGTCCCAGAACTGTTTGCTAAAGACTATTCTTTCCCCTATTGAATTGTCTTGACACCTTTATCGAAAATGAATTGATCATAAGTGTATGGGTTTTCTCAATTCATTCCATTTATGCCAGTACCACACAGTTTGATTACAGCAGCTTTGAAATAAGGTTTGAAATGCAGAACTGTGAGTCCTCCAACTTTTTTTTTTTTTTGCGGTACGCAGGCCTCTCACTGCTGTGGCCTCTCCCGTTGCAGAGCACAGGCTCCGGATGCGCAGGCTCAGCGACCATGGCTCACAGGCCTAACCGCTACCACGGCATGTGGGCTCTTCCAGGGCCCGGGCACGAACCCGTATCCGCTGCATCGGCAGGCGGACTCTCAACCACTGCGCCACCAGGGAAGCCCGAGTCCTCCAACTTTTGACTTCTTTTGTTTGGTCATTTTGGTCATTCAGGGCCCCCTGCAGTTCTATTCAAATTTAAGGGCCAGGTTTTCCATTTCTGCAAAAAAGGCTATTGGAATTTTCGTAGATTAATTTGGGTGAATATCATCAATATTAGGTCTTCCAATCCATGAACACAGATATCTTTTCAATTTCAAGTTTTCTTTAATTTCTTTCAGTGGTGTTTTGTTTTTTGAGTATAAGCCATCCACTTTTTTTTGGTTAAATTTAAGTATTTTATTCTTTTTTATGTTATTGTAAATGAAATTGTTTCCTTAATTTCATTTTTGGATTGTTATTACTAGTGTATGGAAATACAGCTATTTTGGGGACTTCCCTGGTGGCACAGTGGTTAAGAATCCGCCTGCCAGTGTAGGGGACACAGGTTCAAGCCCTGGTCCAGGAAGATCCCACATGCCGCGGAGCAACTAAGCCCATGTGCCACAGCTACTGAGCCTGCGCTCTACAGCCTGTGAGCTACAACCACTGAGCTCACGCGCCTAGAGCCCCTGCTCCACAACAAGAGAAGCCACCGCAACGAGAAGACTGCGCACCACAACGAAGAGTTGTCCCTACTCACTGCAACTAGAGAAAGCCCGCACGCAGCAACGAAGACCCAGTGCAGCCAAAAATAAAGTAATAAAAACAAGAATTAAAAAAAAATACAATTACTTTTGTATATTGATATTATATCTCCACAACATTGCTGAACTAATTTATTAGCCCTAATGGACTTGTAAATTCTTCAGAATTTTCTTTAAATAAGATTGTTATCTGCAAAAAGAGATAATTTTACTAGTTATTTTCCAATCCAGATGTCATTTATTTCATTTTCTTGCCTAATTGCCCTGGCTAGAACCTTCAGTGCAATGTTGAATAGAAGTGACAGGAGCAGGTATCCTTGTGTCCAGTATTTTTATACTTCTAATTTTTCTTCAAATTATAAAGATAATCATATTAGATAGAAAATGTTAGTGGAAATAGTAGTCATCATTTTTTAAAACTTTTGTTAATGAGAGTGGCTCTAATATTTTCCTATTGAACATAAGCTGGCTTGGGTGTTAAAATAGATTCATGTTAAGGAAGTGTTCTATATTCTTATTCTCTTTTTTTTTAAACATCTTTATTGGAGTATAATTGCTTTACAATGGTGTGTTAGTTTCTGCTTTATAACAAAGTGAATCAGCTATACATATACATATATCCCCATATCTCCTTCCTCTTGCGTCTCTCTCCCACCCTCCCTATCCCACCCCGCTAGGTGGTCACAAAGCACAGAGCTGATCTCCCTGTGCTATGTGGCTGCTTCCCACTAGCTATCTATTTTACATTTGGTAGTGTATATATGTCCATGCCACCCTCTCACTTTGTCCCAGCATACCCTTCCCCTCCCTGTGTCCTCAAATCCATTCTCTACGTCTTTATTCCTGTCCTGCCCCTAGGTTTTTCAGAACCTTTTTTTTTTTTTAGATTCCATATATATGTGTTAGCATACAGTATTTGTTTTTCTCTTTCTGACTTACTTCACTCTGTATGACAGACTCTAGGTCCATCCACCTCACTGGACAGTTACATGTAAAAGAATGAAATTAGAACACTCCCTAACACCTACACAAAAATAAACTCAAAATGGATTAAAGACCTAAATTTAAGGCCAGACACTATAAAATTCTTAGAGGAAAACACAGGCAGAACACTCTATGACATAAATCACAGCAAGATCCTTTTTGACCCCCTCTTAGAGAAATAGAAATAAAAAGAAAAATAAACAAATGGGACCTAATGAAACTTAAAAGCTTTTGCACAGCAAAGGAAACCATAAACAAGATGAAAAGACAACCCTCAGAATGGGAGAAAATATTTGCAAATAAAGCAACTGACAAAGGATTAATCTTCAAAATTTACAAGCAGCTCATGCAGTTCAATATCAAAAGAACAAACAACCCAATCCAAAAATGGGCAGAAGGCCTAAATAGACATTTCTCCAAAAAGGATATACAGATTGCCAACAAACACATGAAAGGATGCTCAACATCACTAATCATTAGAAAAATGCAAACCAAAACTACAATGATGTATCACCTCACAGCAGTCAGAATGGCCGTCATCAAAAGATCTACAAACAATAAATGCTGGAGAGGGTGTGGAGAAAAGGGAACCTTCTTGCACTGTTGGTGGGAATGTAAATTGATGCAGCCACTATGGAGAACAGTATGGAGGTTCCTTAAAAAACTAAAAATAGAACTACCATACGACCCAGCAATCCCACTACTGGGCATATACCCTGAGAAAACCAAAATTCAAAAAGAGTCATGTACCACAATGTTCACTGCAGCTCTAGTTACAATAACCAGGACATGGAAGAAACCTAAGTGTCCATCGACACATGAATGGATAAAGAAGATGTGGCACATATATACAATGGAATATTACTCAGCCATATTCTTATTCTTTTTTTTTTTTTTTTTGCGGTACGCAGGCCTCTCACTGCTGTGGCTTCTCCCGTTGCAGAGCACAGGCTCCGGACACGCAGGCTCAGCAGCCATGGCTCACGGGCCCAGCTGCTCCGCGGCATGAGGGATCTTCCCGGACCAGGGCACGAACCCGCGTCCCCTGCATCGGCAGGCGGACTCTCAACCACTGCGCCACCAGAGTAGCCCCATATTCTTATTCTTTTTTTTTTTTTTCTTATTCTTTTCATGACATTTTGATTCAAAAATAGATGTTAAGTGTTTTTATCAAATGCTTTTCAAAGTCTGTAGAATTGATCTTTCTCAGATCTATTCATAAAATATATGTCCTAATATTTAATCATCCTTGTACTCCTGAAATAAACCCGATTTTGTCATGTTATTTCTTTAAGATATTGCAGGATTCCCTTTCTTAATATTTTATTTAGTATTATTTCATCAATATTTACAAGTGAGATTAATGACAAGGTTTTTTCCCCTATAGGCTTTGTCAGATTTAGTTTTGAAATTATTCTTGCTTTGTGTAAAGAATTTGGAAGGTTTCTTTCTTTATATGATGGGATAGCTTAAATAATTTTGGCATTATGTGCTCCTGAAAGGTGCAGCATAACCACCTATGAAAAGCACCTGGCACTTTTTTTGTGCTTTCTTTTATGGTAATTAATTCGTTTAGACTTTCTTTTGAGATCAGTTTTGGTAAATGATAGTTTCTTTAAAAAGAATCTATTTTGGGACTTCCCTGGTGTCCCAGAGGCTAAGACTCCATGCTCCCAATGCCAGGGGCCCGGGTTCGATCCTTAGTCAGGAAACTAGATCCCACATGCCGTAACTAAGAGTTTGCATGCCGCAACTAAAGATCCCGCATACCTCAACTAAAGATCCTGTGTGACGCAACTACGACCTGGAGCAACCAAATAAATAAATGAAATAAATAAATATTAATAAGTAAATTAATTAAAAAATAAAAAGTATCCATTTTATCTAGAATTTCCAAATTTTTGCACCAAATATATTTTTGCTTTTTTTCTTAATTAACTTAGCCAAAAGTTTACTTTTTCAAGCAACCAGCTCTTGGGTTATTTAATTCTACCATTTTTGTTTGTTTGCTTTATAATTAAGTAATTTCTACTTTTATCTTTTTAATCTCCTCTTTCTATTTTCCTAGATTAATTTTCTGATCTTTGTTGAACTTCATTTGGATACCTCATTTGTTTTCATTCTTTCTTATTAGTTGATGTAGTGAAATTTTCTAGATGCTTTGTGATTTATTCACCTGTGAATAAGACCTAGTTTGGAATATTTGTAGAGCAAGATTCTAGGATATGTTTGTGTCAGCATAACTTGGAATATATGCAATTTATATCTGCTTAAAAACCGAAATCATTTAAGAAGGCACTGACAGCCAGTGAAAAGGCTGGTCAAACTTAGCTTGACATAACTTTAGTCTGTTAAAGGAAGGTTAGGCCCTGAACTTTATGCAAACTTTCTACACTGTAATTTGTTTGCTCTATCTAAGACCCCAACTCCATCCCCTGTGCCTAACCACTGACTAATATTTCCTGCCTTGATCTTCCTGTTTTTGCAATATTTGACATAGTTCGTTAAGTTCAGGACTTTCCTTACCAATTTTAATACACCACTTCTTCTTTCCACAGCCACCTGTCCCATGGTCTCTACATATAAAGCTATGCTTGGGCACTCCTTCTCAGAGATGTTTCTGGCTTCAGTTTTGAGTATCTGCCTATTGCAATAGTCTCCCTTAATGAAATGTTGCTTTGCAGACTCACCATTTTGCCTTGATACCAGAAGAATTTGAAAGACACTTTGATTCCTAGAATTACATTGACTTTTCTCTAAGTTGAAGTATAGTTGGTTTACTATATTATTTATATTAGTTTCAGGTGTACAGTATAGTGATTCAGTATTTTTCCAGATTATACACCATTAAAAGTTATTACAAGGGCTTCTCTGGTGGCGCAGTGGTTGAGAGTCCGCCTGCCAATGCAGGGGACGCGGGTTCGTGCCCCGGTCTGGGAAGATCCCACATGTTGCGGAGCGGCTGGGCCCGTGAGCCATGGCCACTGAGCCTGTACGTCCAGAGCCTGTGCTCTGCAACGGGAGAGGCCACAACAGTGAGAGGCCCGCGTACCGTAAAAAAAAAAAAAAAAAAAAAAGTTATTACAGGATAATGGCTCTAATTCCCTGTGCTATACAATATATTCTTGCTCCTTACCATCTTATACATAGTAGTTTGTATCTCTTAATCCCATTCCCCTAATTTGCCCCTCTCCACTTCCTTCTCCCCTTTGGTAACCACTAGTTTGTTTTCTATGTCTGTGAGTCTGTTTCCATTTTGCATATACATTCATTTGTATTATTTTTTTAGATTCCACACATAAGTGATATCACATAGTATTTGTCTTTCTCTGTCTGAGTTATTTCACTTAGCATAATACCCTCCAAGTCCACCCATATTGCAAATAGTAAGATTTCATTCTTTTTTATGGCTGAGTAATATTCCATTGTATACATATATACATAGCACATCTTCATAATCCAATAGTCTATTGATGGGCATTTGGTTTGCTTCCATATCTTGGCTATTGTAAATAGTGCTGCTATGAACATCGAGGTGCATATATCTTTTCAAATTAGTGTTTTTGTATATTTTCTGGATCATATGGTAGTTCTATTTTTAGGTTTTTTTTTTTTTTTTTTTGGCTGCACCATGTGGCTTCTGGGATCCTAGTTCCCCAACCATGGATTGAACCTGGGCCTCAGCAATGAAAGTGCTGAGTCCTAACCACTGGACTGCCAGGGAATTTCCTATTTTTAGTTTTTTGAGGAACCTCCATACTGTTTTCCATAGAGGCTGCACCAATTTCATTCCTAGCAGGTACAAGGGCTTCCTTTTCTCCATATACTCACCAACATTTGTTATTTGTAGACTTTTTGACAGGTGTGAAGTATTACCTCATTGTTGTTTTGACTTGCATTTCTCTAATAATTAGTGGGTTGAGCATCTTTTCATGTGCTTCCTGACCATCTGTCTGTCTTCCTTGGAAAAATATTTATTCAGTTCTTCTGCTCACTTTTTGATTGTGTTGTTTGTTTTTTTTGTTATTGAGTAGTATGAGCTGTTTATGTATTTTGAATATTAACACCTTATCAGTCATATCATTTGCAAATATTTTCTCCCATTCCATAGGTTGTCTTTTTGTTATGTCCATGGTTTCCTTTGCTGTTGCAAAAGCTTTTAAATTTAATTAGGTCCCATTTGTTTATTTTTGCTTTTATTTCTTTTGCCTTAGGAGACAGATCCTCCATTGATTCTTGGATTGTAATTTTGCTGCTAGTGATTTCTACATTAACTAGTATGTTTATATATGTAGTAGGTTTTTGGAATCCCCTAGTACAATCCCTAGCTGTTCTGAGCAAATCCAGGTCAATATATCTGCTAGTATGGCATACTATAAAAGTATTTAAAGTATAATGTTTCCTCTGAACACTGCTTTAGCAATATCACATATGTTTTGATATGTAATGTTTTCATTATCACTATTTTCTAAATAGTTGTAATTCTATGTGGATTTTTCCCTTGGGTTCAAGAACTGTTCAACCTAAGATATTTTACTTCCAGATGGGTAGAAGATTTTGTTTTCTTGTTACGCCTTCTAGTTTTATTGCATTGCTACTAGAGAAAGCTGTCTGTACTGTTTTATCTTTTTAGAATTTATTGAGGTTTCCTTTTTAATTGGGAATATAAATAGGAGGTATATTCTCTATTTTCAGAATCACAGAATTTGATATTTATAAATTAATTTTACCTTATTAATTATGTTATTTAAGCCCACTATATCCTTCTTTTTTTTTTAATGTGCTTCATTTGTCATGGACTGAGGGGATGAATTAAAGTATCCTGCCACTAATGTGCTTCTGTTCACTGCTCTGTGTAGACCTTAACTTTTACTTTAAGGGCTATGTTTAAATTGATGCCATGTTATCTGTACATAGATATCTGTAAACGCTCTCTCTCTAAGTTGGGCCCTTTAGCATATGAAGTGCCCTTCTTCTTACTTAATGCTTTTTGTCCCAAACTCAGTCATATTTGAAATGAAGATCATGACCACTTTTTTTTGCATTAGCCTATTCAGGTTTGCCCACTTATCATTTTTTTCTTTTCATTTCCTTTTCTTTTGATGGTTTTAAGTTTCTCATTCTTTACAGTGTTAAATTATTTTTGTTTTGTATCCAATTTGACTTTTCCCCTTTTACAGGGTGAGTTTAACTCATTTATAGTTATCATAATTTTGATTTGAAAGATATATTTAGTCATGGTTATGTTGTGTTATTTTGTGTTATGATTCATGTTTTCAAGGTTAAAAAGTAATTTCTTGTGTGAGATTTTGCATGGTTTTATGTGCAGTCTTCTGATGATTATGAATGTTTGTATTTTTATGTAATGTCTAATCTTCTTTCTTTAGACGTTATAAATGTCCTATTCTGAACAATAATTAAATTAGTAGCTTTCCTCTTCCTTCTCCCCTTTCTCGCCACAACTTCCCAATTTTAGTTAATTATATTATCTTTCTTAATATTATCTTTCTGTTTAATAACAATTATCCCCACATTTGTTTTAGTTTTAGTCTTATTTATCTGCAGTCCTTATGCTATCTACCTTATTCTTTCTAGTCATCTCTTTGATAAAACGTGTCCACTGGCAGATTATTCAAATGAGTTCATGGAAACAATACCCCTAAAATCTTGTGTTTTCAAAATTGTTTGCCTTTATACCTAAGCAACAGTTTGACTGGGTATAGAATTCCTGGGCCACACCTCTTTCCTTGAGGATTTTGTCTGTATTGCTATATCTACAATGTCTTCTAGGAGTGAACGTTGTGATCAAATACAAAGTCAGCCTAAGTTTTCCTAATTATAAGTAACTTATTTTCTTTAACTTTCAAAGCATACTTTATTTTTGAAATCTAATAATGTTATGAGGACATATATTGGTGTTGACCACGTGGAATCATTTTTTAAATTAATATGTGTCCTTGTACATTTTCAGACTCAAGTCTCCTTTCATTTCTGCAGTTTTTTCTTGAATTATTTTTTTCCTATTCCATTATTTTTTTCTTCTTTGCTTTCAGGATCTGGATTTATGTTTCTCATCATTTCTGGAAAGTTCACAGCCATTATCTCTTTAGATATTACCTCTATTCCTTTCTCACTTTTCTTTCTATTTGGAACTCTATCAATTGTTAGATCATATCATTCTATCTTCCATGTCCTTTAATCTTTCTTTCATATTTTCCTTTTTTGTTGTTGTTGTTTCTCTTTCCTGCAGTTCTTCAGATATATCTTTTGGTTCACAAATTCTCACTTGAGTTATCTAATCTAGTTAATCTCTCCACTGAGGGTTTTTTTTTTTTTTTGCTGCCAACAATTATATTTTTAATTTCTGTTTTCTTTGGATTGTTTCAAAACATTTCTGTTCATTCCTGAGTGGTTTTGTTTGTTTGTTTGTTTGTTTGTTTGTTTGTGGTACGCGGGCCTCTCACTGTTGTGGCCTCTCCCGTTGCGGAGCACAGACTCCGGACGCGCAGGCTCAGTGGCCATGGCTCATGGGCCCAGCCACTCCACAGCATGTGGGATCCTCCTGGACCAGGGCACGAACCCGCATCCCCTGCATCGGCAGGTGGACTCTCAACCACTGCGCCACCAGGGAAACCCCATTCCTGAGTGTTTTTAGCTGAATGTTCACTTTTTAAATTGCATGCTTTATTTAACACATCCGATATATGTGTTTTATGTTATATGTATGTAATTATAACTCCAATACTTGAAATCTTTGGGAAATTTAAATCTGCTGTTTCTTGTTTCTGCTGACTCTCACTCATGGTTATTGCCTTCTTGTGTGTTTGGTAGTCCTGTTTGTGAGTTCATTGCTTGATCATAATATGTGGGAGTCTCTGAACCAAACTTGGATAGCTCTCCTTCAGACAAGGTTTGTTTCTGTTTCTGTCATTAACCAGGACCACTCAATCCTTCTTGGAGTTTGGGCTTAGAGTGTTCCAGGTTCAGTTTGTCCATACAGCTGCCATTCCAAGGTTTGGTACCCACTACAGTTGTATTGCTATAGGAATACTTCCTTAGGCCAACACTGTACTTTCTGGCTTCCTGCCCACCCAGGCAGCTTCCTGCTACTCTGGCTCTCTACTGTTTTTCAAGCCATCAGGAATTTGGATTATGACCCAGCATTCTGTGTGTGAGTCTATTTGACCTTGACTTCTCCCCAGCCAATGGAGGTTGGCCATTACAGGGATGTTTGCAATGTAGAGTCTCTCTTCTCCCTGACTGTCACAGATGCAGACTGTTTTCTGCAAAAACAACTTGTCCGTGTGATACGTATGTTGCTACACTTTCTCTGCTTCTTGGAACTGTATGGGGTCTAGAGAAGCTCTTCCAAACAGCCTGTGAATCTCATTCCTACCTCTGAAATGAAAGATTTAGGCTCTAACAAGAGATTTAAGTTATGTCCTTAACCTTTACGCGATATATTTAGCTACTTAATCCTAACCCTGACCCATATCCAATCTCAAACCCTAAATCTAACAAGATCTTTCTAAAATATGCACTCTTAACATCCTCCCATACTCAGTCCTTCTACTTTTTGTAATTTAGGGATTTGTCTCATAATTTCTTCTGCTCAGTCTGCTTGTCACTTCTGAGTGATACTCCCCCAAAAAGGAAAATTTCTAACTACACTGTTGTCTTCAAATCTTAAGTCCCACTATATCTTTTGCGATAATTTCATTTTTGAAGGTACAAGATGCACTTTAAAAACTGCGTTTGGCAGTTTGTCTCCACTAACATTCAATTACTAGGTGCAACTCATCTTGGTTTAAAATATTTTCACAAGACTTTAACTTTTCGTGTGGTTACTGTTGTGTGGACTTCAGTGTTTAAAAAAAAAATGTTATCAAAGATTTTGAAAGTGTTTTACTAAAGCAAAAACATAATGATAAAAATAGTAATGTAAACATTAAAGTTCAGAATGTCATAAATGTAAAAAAATGGACAGGACTTCCATTTTTAGGTAAATCAAGAGGCAAATATGATAATTTCATAGAAACAAGTGAAAAAGAAAAAATATAAACACAAGTATGAGAGTGGATATCTAAAAACTCACAATCCAGCTACTTTTTTTTCTCACTGTGTTATCTTCTGAGAAACTTGGTCAAGTTTTGGCATGAAGTTAATGCTTTCATTTCAATTTCTAACAAAACACTGTGGCTTCTGGTAACCCAATTAAATTTTTTGTTACTAAAACAAAAAATATGGTACAAAATTAAATAATTCTTTTGCTAAAGTCAGAAAGAGGCCAAAACTGCGGATATTTTATACAAAGTTGCACTCCTTATACACTAAAACAGGCAGTTCTTACTGTTCTTGAAAGGTTTGTAAAAATCAGCTGCAAAGTTATTGAAAATACACTCAGAGCAAAACAAGCTATTGGCAAAATGCTATTGTCGTATTATTTATCATTGTGTAATGTCAGTGTCATGCAATGTGAAAGAGGAATTATGGCCCTGTGTATATGCTACCAAGTATTGTTTAGAGCTGGATGAAGCCACTAACCACTAGAAAATGAATCAGTTCGTGGCATATATGTGGTATATGAGGAAGTGCTAAAGTAATTTTTGTTCTGCTCATTACTAAAATCCATTGCTTCAGGAGAAAATATTTTTATTTAGATTATCAGTATTTTGTAGGCTATAACATAGACTGGAGGAGTATGCTGGATTCAGTTCTGATGCTACACCAGCTGAATACATGTAACAATGCAAGGTGCACTTTAATGCCAATACATGCATTGCTTTATAAAGAAGAACAGGTGGTCGATAATATGCCTCCAGGTCTTATGTAAAAGAAACTGTAAAAAACATGAATAAACCAAAGGTTGGCCACTTGTCCAACTCCCCAGTGTGTCGTGTAAAGCCAATCAGGCTTTCATCTGCATCACCAATGAAATATCTCTTATCAAAGTCGCCAAACATTTTTATCTTGTCAAATCTAATGATTAAGTCTCTGTCCAAATCATAGTTAATCTCTTAGCAATATTTGACCATTCTTTTTTCTTTGAAACATTTTTCTCTCTCTGCCACATTTTTTTCTCTAAACCACAGTCTCCAAAATTCTTCATCACTGGCTGTTCCTTCTTAGTCTCCTTTTGTCTATATTCTTTCTCTATGTAATCTCAACCAGTCCCATGGCTTTATGACAACAATATGGTATAGATTCCTATAGCCCTGCTTCCCTCACTAAACTCCAGATTCATTTATTCAATTGTTTGTCTTTTTTTTTAAGCGCTTTTATTTATTTACTTATTTGGCCGCATCATGCGGCATGCAGGATCTTAGTTCCCAGACCAGAGATCGAACCCATGTCCCCCTGCAGTGGAAGCACGGAGTCTTAACCGCTGGATGGCCAGGGAAGTCTCTCCAATTGTTTTTTGACTTCTCTGCTTGGGTATTGAAAAAGCTACTCAAAATTAACATATCCTAAAGATAATTTTGTTTCTTCCCCCCAAACCTTGCTCTTTCTGCGTTCATTGCTGTCTCAGTTATGGCACCACCATCCACCCTTTTGCTTCAGCCAAAAATCCATGAGACATTCCAAATGGTGTTCCTGATTTGTCTCTTGTTCCACTACAACTTGCTCTCCACATACAGTATCCAAAGTGATTATTTCTTATTTATATTTTTAAATCTATGAAATATAGTCTACATACAGAAGAGTATATACAATACGTTATAAAGTGAACGTCCATGTATCTACACACAGCTTTAGAAATTGAACACTATATTCAAAAGAATTATGTTAAACTCTCTACCTCACACTATATACAAAAATTAACTTAAGATGTACCAAAGATCTGAATGTATGAGCTAAAACTGTAAAACTCTTTGAAGAAAATATAGGGATAAATCTTTGTGTCTGTGGATTAAAATATGACACCCAAAGTATAAGCAACCAAAGGAAAAATATATATAAATTGAGCTTCATCATAATTAAAAACTTTTGTGCTTCATAGAAATGGAACTTCTGTGTTTCATAAGGCTACTTCCTACTCATATCTCTTCCCTCCTGTTGAAATAACCACAGTACTTATTTATTTGTGTTTTGGATCATTCTGTTGCTTTACTTTAGTTTTACCATATATATATATATATATATGTACAATATAGATTAGTTTTATCAATCTTGAAATTATATAAATGGAATCCAGCTGTATATGTTCTTTTGTGACTTGCTTCTTTTTTCTCAATATTATGTTCACAAGCTCCATCCATCCTGATGGATATAGCTGTAGCTCTGTATAAAATTTTATAATATAACATACCATAATTAATACCATTAGATTATACTAGTTATGGACTTTGGGATGTTTTCAGTTATTAACAGTGCTACAATGAACATTCTGATACATGTCTCCGGGTACTTATGTGCAAGTTTCTCTAAGATCTTTATCTAGGAGACTGTAGATATTGGACTGTCTAATAAACATGAAGGTATGCATCCTCATTTTTCCAAAATAGTTACACCAATTTAATACTCTGACAACTAGTAGAGGGTGAGTTTGCATTGATATTGTCAATGTTTTGGTAATGTCACATTTTTTCCCACTTTTACCAAGCTAGTGGCTTATACAGTTATGTTATTGCAGTTGTTTTTTTTTGGGCGGGGGGTGGCTAGTAAAGAGCTGGCCTTTATTTGCCTCAGAGATCTCCAGGCATAAGTCTCCTCACATAAATTAGGTCTGAACCATTGGACCAAAGGTTAAGGTAAGAGGGGGCTTATAATTAGACACAGAATGGGCCAAGCTTCCGGGTAACTGAATGTGCATGTTTCTGAGAGAAGCAGTCTCCAAACTAACCAGAAATGACTATCAAGTCTTCTCTTGTTTGGTGTGTTTGCCTTATTATTTCTCTCTTCCTTTGTTATAGACAATCAGTAGCTTAATGCACAGGGAGAATTGCAGGCGTGGAAGCTTTGTATGCTTTTATGACGGAGCCCAGCCCTCTACTGGGAGTATATTTGAGCTGATTCCAGAGCAATTAGCTGAATGGAGCATATTTGATTGTTATAATGAGTAGAGCAGAACTATCCAGAAAACTGTCCTTTACATCACATCTCCCCCTTTGGAGTTTTCTCAGTGTTAGTGGAGGTCGTTGTCTTTGAGGCTCAACTTCTTGAAACTTTGAAGAGCATACATCCCACCCCGGATTTGATGGACTCTTCTCCTTTACCCTGCTCCAGAATTGAGCTCCAGGCCCTGGGCAAGATCTCAGAAGGAGAGGAGCTGACCGTGTCCTATATCGACTTCCTTAATGTCAGCTAAGAATGCAGGAAGCAGCTGAAGAAGCAGTACTACTTTGACTGCACGTGTGAGCACTGCCAGAAAGGGCTGAAGGACAACCTCTTCCTGGGTGTGAAAGACGACCCGAAGGTACAGGCAGCCCCACTACTGGAGTGCTTCTGGGCATCTTCCCCAAGAGCCAGGCAAGGGCAGATTCCACAGCTAACCAAGCTACCGCTGCCCTTATGGGTGGTGGACAGAGCACTGCAGATGGGTCCCAGCTAGCATCCTGGTACCACTGCTTGCCAGGTGTTTGAGTCTGGGGAAGTTACTCTGTTTTCTCATTTGTAGAATAGGAATGATGGCCCCCACTACAAGGAGTTGTTATGAGGATTAAACAAGATGATATATGTGAAAGGAGTGACATAGAGAGTAGACACTCAGTAAATTTAAGTTCCTCTTCTTGCCCCTTTGCAGGTTAAGTGATGCTGAGAATTTCATATAGAGAGACAAAATGGGCAGAGATTTGTTGTCTGGTTATCACAAAGATATTCCTTGTCCCATGGAAATTGGCAATGTGGAGATCGGGCAATGTTTAGATTGCTTAGTATGCTTAACTTGCCTAATTGATGGTGAGACCATTGAGCGTTGGAAGTCTTACCAAGGGGAATGTCAGGGGCTCTGCTGAGTTGGGAGATAGCTAGGCTGCCAGGTGTCAGAGTAGCCGATTAAAGCAGCAAGCCTTTAATCACTTCCTATGATGGTAAAGCAGGAGGCTGAGACTAGAGCAGGTGCCAACTCCCCCTGGTCCATTTTTCCCCCATGGGAAGGCACACAGGTGGAGGGTCAGATGGATCAGCACAGATGTGAGGGTCGGCTCACTGCTGAGGGACCCAGAACAAAAGGCTCCAGCAGTTTTAGGGACCCTGAGGAGCATGTGTTGGGGAGGAAGGTGGGGGAAGGGTGAGGAGTGGAAAAGTACTGGGTACAGAGTCAGAGTGGGGAAAAGTGCCTTCAAATCTCCCCCAACCCTCCCTTCACAATAAGCAGGTCTTAGTAGAGCCTCCTGAAAAAGACCTCAAGACCTCAGCTAATCAACTATATTTCAATTAAAAAAAAAGAGAGAGAGAAAGAGAGACTTAGGAATGAAGGCACCTGGGCCAGGAATGCAAATATGCGAAGAGCGTGACCTGCCAAGGGGGACCTGAGTCCTTGGCTGCATCTCCTTTCACAGACTGCCATGCACTGGCCCTGCACCAAATCCCTTGTGGGGAGGGCAGCTTTCCCCCCACCCGTGAGGCCTGCCAGGTAGAGCCTTTGTAATTGCCTATGGTTGGGTCTGAAAAATCACACATAGGTTTTTAACCGGGAGCCATTTTCCTTGGGGAGGCTAACCCTGCACTTCTATATAATTCACAGTTCACCAGAGCATTTAAGATACAAATATACTTCTGAATTAACTTCTGTATCCTAAGTGTGAGCAGAAACTTTTCTCTGGTTAGAGCAAAGGCTACAAGCAAGCCCTTTTTTTTTTTTTAACACCTTTATTGGAGTATAATTGCTTTACAATGGTGTGTTAGTTTCTGCTGTATAACAAAGTGAATCAGCTATACACATACATATATCCTCATATCCCTTCCCTCTTGCGTCACCCTCCCACCCTCCTTATCCCACCCCTCTAGGTGGTCACAAAGCACCAAGCTGATCTCCCTGTGCCATGCAGCTGCTTCCCACTAGCTCTCTATTTTACATTTGGTAGTGTATATATGTCAATGCTACTCTCTCAGTTCATCCCAGCTTAGCCTTCCCCCCTCCATGTGTCCTCAACTCCATTCTCTATGTCTGTGTCTTTATTGCTGTCCTACCCCTAGGTTCATCAGAACCATTTTTTTTTTTTTTTTAGATTCCATATATATGTGTTAGCATATGGCATTTGTTTTTCTCTTTCTGACTTCACTCTACATGACAGACTCTAGGTCCATCCACCTCACTACAAATAACTCAATTTCGTTTCTTTTCATGGCTGAGTAATATTCCATTGTAGGGCTTCCCTGGTGGCGCAGTGGTTGAGAGTCCGCCTGCCGATGCAGGGGACACGGGTTCGTGCCCTGGTCCAGGAAGATCCCACATGCCATGGAGTGGCTGGGCCCATGAGCCATGGCCGCTAAGCCTGAGCATCTGGAGCCTGTGTTCCGCAATGGGAGTGGCCACAACAGTGAGAGGCCCGAGTAATGCAAAAAGAAAAAAGAAAGAAAAAAAAAGAAATTCCATTGTATATATGTGCCAAATCTTCTTTATCCATTCATCTGTCAATGGGCACTTAGGTTGCTTCCATGTCGTGTTATTGTAAATAGTGCTGCAGTGAACATTGTGGTACATGACTCGTTTTCAATTATGGTTTTCTCAGGGTATATGCCCAGTAGTGAGATTGCTGGGTTGTATGGTAGCTCTATTTTTAGTTTTTTAAGGAACCTCCATACTGCTCTCCATAGTGGCTGCATCAATTTACATTCCCACCAACAGTGCAAGAGGGTTTGCTTTTCTCCATACCCTCTCCAGCATTTATTGTTTGTAGATTTTTTGATGAAGGTCATTCAGACTGGTGTGAGGTGATACCTCATTGTAGTTTTGATTTACATTTCTCTAACGATTAGTGATGTTGAGCATCCTTCATGTGTTTGTTGGCAATCTGTATAACTTCTTTGGAGAAATGTCTATTTAGGTCTTCTGCCCATTTTTGGACTGGGCTGTTTGTTTTTTTGATATTGAGCTGCATGAGCTGCTTGTATGTTTTGGAGATTAATCCTTTGTTCATTGTTTCATTTGCAAATATTTTCTCCCATTCTGAGGGTTGTCTTTTCATCTTGTTTATGGTTTCCTTTGCTGTGCAAAAGCTTTTAAGTTTCATTAGGTCCCATTTGTTTATTTTGTTTGTTTGTTTGTTTGTTTGTTTGTTTTGTGGTATGTGGGCCTCTCACTGTTGTGGCCTCTCCCATTGCGGAGCACAGGATCCGGACACGCAGGCCCTGTGGCCATGGCTCACGGGCCCAGCCGCTCCACGGCATGTGGGATCCTCCCAGACCAGGGCACGAACCCATGTCCCCTGCATTGGCAGGCAGACTCTCAACCACTGCACCACCAGGGAAGCCCTATTTTTGTTTTTATTTCCATTTCTCTAGGAGGTGGGTCAAAAGGATCTTGCTGTGATTTATGCCAAAGAGTGTTCTTCCTATGTTTTCCTCTAGGAGTTTTATAGTGTCTGGCCTTATATTTAGGTCCTAATCCATTTTGAGTTTATTTTTGTGTATGGTGTTAGGGAGTGTTCTAATATCATTCTTTTACATGTAGCTGTCCAGTTTTCCCAGCACCACTTATTGAAGAGGCTGTCTTTTCTCCATTGTATACTCTTGCCTCCTTTATCAAAGATAAGATGACCATAGGTGTGTGGGTTTATCTCTGGGCTCTCTATCCTGTTCCATTGGTCTATATTTCTGTTTTTGTGCCAGTACCATCCTGTCTTGATTACTGTAGCTTTGTAGCATAGTCTAAAGTCCAGGAGCCTGATTCCTCCAGCTCTGTTTTTCTTTCTTCAGATTGTTTTGGCTATTCGAGGTCTTTTGTGTTTCCATACAAATTGTGCAATATTTTCTTCTAGTTTTGTGAAAAATGCCATTGGTAATTTGATAGGGATTGCATTGAATCTGTAGATTGCTTTGGGTAGAATAGTCTTTTTCACAATGTTGTTTCTTCCAGTCCAAGAACAGGGTATTCTTCTAGTCCAAGAACAAGCATCTGTTTGTTTCATCTTTAATTTCTTTCATCAGTGTCTTATAGTTTTCTGCTTACAGGTCTTTTGTCTCCTTAGGTAGGTTTATTCCTAGGTATTTTATTCTTTTTGTTGCAATGGTAAATGGGAGTGTTTCCTTAATTTCTCTTACAGATTTTTCATCATTAGTGTATAGGAATGCAAGAGGTTTCTCTGCATTAATTTTGTATTCTGCTACTATACCAGATTCATTGATTAGCTCTAGTAGTTTTCTGGTAGCCTCTTTAGGATTCTCTATGAATAGTATCATGTCATCTGTAAACAGTGACAGTTTTACTTCTTTTCCAATTTTGATTCCTTTTACTTCTCTTTCTTCTCTGATTGCTGTGGCTAAAACTTCCAAAACTATGTTGAATAATAGTGGTGAGAGTGGGCAACCTTGTCTTGTTTCTGATCCTAGAGGAAATGGTTTCAGTTTTTCACCATTGAGAACAATGTTGGCTGTGGGTTTGTCATATATGGCCTTTATTATGTTGAGGTAAGTGCCCCCTATGCCTACTTTCTGGAGAGTTTTTATCATGAATCGGTGTTGAATTTTGTCGAAAGCTTTTCCTCCATCTACTGAGATTACTATATGGTTCTTATCCTTCAATTTGTTAATATGGTGTATCACATTGATTGACGTGCATATATGGAAGAATCCTTGCATTCCTGGGATAAACCCCACTTGATCATGGTGTATGATTCTTTTAAGGTGTTGTTTGATTCTGTTTGTTTGTATTTTGTTGAGGATTTTTGCATCTACGTTCATCAGATATATTGGCCTGCAGTTTTCTTTTTTGTGACATCTTTGTCTGGTTTTGCTATCAGTGTGATGGTGGCCTCATAGAATGAGTTTGAGAGTGTTCCTCCCTCTGCTATATTTTGGAAAAGTGTGAGAAGGATAGGTGTTATCTCTTCTCTAAATATTTGATAGAATTCGCTTGTGAAGCCATCTGGTCCTGGGCTTTTATTTGTTGGAAGATTTTTAACCACAGTTTCAATTTCAGTGCTTGTGATTGGTCTGTTTATATTTTCTACTTCTTCCTGGTTCAGTCTTGGAAGGTTCTGCTTTTCTAAGAATTTGTGCATTTCTTCCAGGTTGTCCATTTTATTGGCATAGAGTTGCTTGTAGTAATCTCTCATGATTCTTTGTATTTCTGCTGTGTCAGTTGTTACTTCTCCTTTTTCATTTACAATTCTATTGATTTGAGTCTTCTCCCTTTTTTTCTTGGTGAGTCTGGCTAATGGTTTTTCAATTTTGTTTATCTTCTCAAAGAACAATCGTTTAGTTTTATTGATCTTTGCTATTGTTTCCTTCATTTCTTTTTCATTTCTTTCTGATCTGATCTTTATGATTTCTTTCCTTTTGCTAACTTTGGGGTTTTCTTGTTCTTCTTTCTCTAATTGCTTTAGGTGTAAGGTTAGGTTGTTTATTTGAGATGTTTCTTGTTTCTTGAGGTAGGATTGTATTGCTATAAACTTCCCTCTTAGAACTGCTTTTGCTGCATCCCATAGGTTTTGGCTCATCATGTTTTCACTGTCATTTGTTTCTAGGTATTTTTTGGTTTCCTCTTTGATTTCTTCAGTCATCTCCTGTTTTTTTAGTAGCATATTGTTTAGCCTCCATGTGTTTGTACTTTTTACATTTTTTCCTGTAATTAATATCTAGTCTCATAGCATTGTGGTCGGAAAAGATACTTGATATGATTTCAAGTTTCTTAAACTTATCAAGGCTTGATTTGTGACCCATGATATGATCTATCCTGCAGAATGATCCATGAACACTTGAGAAGAAAGTGTATTCTGTTGTTTTTGGATGGAAAGTCCTATAAATATCAGTTAAGTCCATCTTGTTTAATGTGTCGTTTAAAGCTTGTGCTTCCTTATTTATTTTCATTTTGGATGATCTGTCCATTGGTGAAAGTTGGGTGTTAATATCCCCTACTATGATTATGTTACTGTCGATTTCCCCTTTTATGGCTGTTAGCCTTTGCCTTATGTATTGAGGTGCTCCTATGTTGGGTGCACAAATATTTCCAATTGTTATATCTTATTCTTGGATTGATCCCTTGATCATTATTAGTGTCCTTCTTTATCTCTTATAATAGTCTTTATTTTAAAGTCTATTTAGTCTGATATGAGAATTGCTACGCCAGCTTTTTTTTTATTTCTATTTGCATGGAGTATCTTTTTCCATCCCCTCACTATCAGTCTGTATGTGTCTCTAGGTCTGAAGTGGGTCTCTTGTAGACAGCATATGTACGGGTCTTGTTTTATTTATTTATTTCTTTTTGGCTCTATTCGGTGTTTGTTGCTGTGTGTGGGCTTTCTCTAGTTGCAGCGAGTGGCGGCTACTCTTCGTTGTGGTGTGTGGGCTTCTCATTGCAGTGGCTTCTGTTGTTGTGAAGCACAGGCTCTGGCCTGCAGGGTTCACTAATTGTGGCACACGGGCTTAGCTGCTCCACAGCATGTGGGATCTTCCCGGACCAGGGCCGAACCTGTGTCCCCTGTGTTGGCAGGCAGACTCTTAACCACTGTGCCACCAGGGAGTCCCCGTGTCTTGTTTTTGTATCCATTCAGCCAGTCTATGTCTTTTGGTTGGAACATTTAATCCATTTACATTTAAGGTAATTATTGATATGTATGTTCCTATGACGATTTTCTTAATTGTTTTGGTTTTGTTTTTGCAGGTCTTTTCCTTCTCTTGTATTTCCTGCCTAGGGAAGTTCCTCTAGCATTTGTTGTAGAGCTGGTTTGGTGGTGCTGAATTCTCTTAACTTTTGCTTGTCTGTAAAGGCTTTAATTTCTCTGTGGAATTTGAATGAGATCCTTACTGGATAGAGTAATCTTGGTTGTAGGTTTTTCCCTTCCATCACTTTAAATTTGCCCTGCCACTCTCTTCTGGCTTGCAGAGTTTCTGCTGAAAAATCAGCTGTTAACCTTGTGGATATTCTGTTGTATGTTCTTTGCTGCTTTTCCCTTCCTGCTTTTAATATTTTTTCTTTGTATTTAATTTTTGATAGTTTGATTAATATGTGTTTTAGTGTTTTTCTCTTTGGGTTTATCCTGTATGGTACTCTCTGTGTCACTTGAGTGACTATTTCCTTTCCCATGTTAGGGAAGTTTTTGACTATAATGTCTTCAAATATTTTCTCAGACCCTTTCTTTTTCTCTTCTTGTGGGACCCCTATAATTCGAATGTTGGTATGTTTAATGTTGTTCCAGAGGTCTCTGAGACTGTCCTCAATTCTTTTCATTCTTTTTTCTTTATTTTGTTCCCTGGCATTTATTTCCACCATTTTATCTTCCAGCTCACTTATCCATTTTTCTGCCTCAGTTATTCTGTTATTGATTCCTTCTAGAGTATTTTTAATTTGAGTAATTGTGTTGTTCATCACTGTTTGTTTGCTCTTTAGTTCTTCTAGATCCTTGTTAAATGTTTCTTGTATTTTCTCCTTTCTGTTTCCAAGATTTTGGATCATCTTTACTATCATTACTCTGAATTCATTTTCAGGTAGTTTGCCTATTTTGTCTTCATTTATTTGGTCCTGTAGGTTTTTACCTTGCTCCTTCGTCAGTAAGATATTTTTTTGTCGTTTCTTTCTTTTTTGTTTTTGATGGGTGGTGCTGTATTCCTGTCTTACTGGTTGTTTGGCCTGAGTCGTCCAGCCCTGGAGTTTGCAGGCAGTTAGATAGAGCTGGGTCTTGGGGCTGAGATGAGGACCTCTGGGAGGCCTCACTCTGATTAATATTCCCTGGGGTTTGGGGTTCTCTGTTAGTTCAGTGGTTTGGACCCAGAGCTCCCACTACAGGAGCTCAGGCCTGACCTCCGGCCTGGGAACCAAGATCCCACAAGCTTTGTGGCATGGTAAAAAAATAAAAAGGGCTTCCCTGGTGGCTCAGTGGTTAAGAATCCATCTGCCAATGCAGGGGACACAGGTTTGAGCCCTGGTCAGGGAAGATCCCACATGCCACGGAATAACTAAGCCTGTGTGCCACAATTACTGAGCCTGTGCTCTAGAGTCTGTGAGCCACAACTACTGAGCCCACGTGCCACAACTACTGAAGCCCACGCGCCTAGAGCCCATGCTCCACAACAAGAGAAGCCACCGCAATGAGAAGCCTGTGCACTGCAATGAAGAGTAGCCCCTGCTCACCGCAAGTAGAGAAAGCTTACATGCAGCAACGAAGACCCAACGCAGCCAAAAATAAATAAGTAAATAAATTTTTAATATTATTTTAATAAAAATGATTAAGATGGTCAATTTAATGTTATAAAAAAAGGAAGAAAGAAAGAAAAAAAGGAGCAGTACAATATCAAAGGATAAATAACAAAATAAAATTAGAAAGATAAAAATTTTTTAGGAAAAATAAAAGTATAATTGAAACCACTGCAACAAGGTAAAATAAAACCACAGCAGAAAAAAGAAAAAAAAGGGGGGGAGGCAACAAGCCAAAAGGAGCGATCACTAACAAAGTATAAAGAATAAAATAGAATTAGAAAAATAAAAGCTTCCTTAGGAGAAATAAAAATATAAAAGAATCAACAAGGTAAAACAGAACCCCGATGTAACAGAGGAAGAAAGAAGAAAAAAAAAACCCTTGGCTATGGGGGCGGAGTTTAGTTGGGTGGTGGAACTTAGGCAGGGGCGGGGTTTAGGTGTGGCGGGGGACCTAGGTGGGTGGGGTGGTGATGTTTGAGCATGGGGCAGGGCCTAGGCAGGGCAACGTTCAAGCGTGGGGTGGGGCCTCTGCTTAGGACCTGTACAGAAGGGGAGAGGCAGCATGTGGAAAGGAGGGCACCTGGAGTGTGGAGTTCAAGAGTTTGGAGCTAGGGCCCTGCGTGAGGGTGTGTGGGTGTGGTTTAGGCCCAGCTCTGTTGGAGGGGGTCTCCGAGTGTAGAGGTAGAGGCCTGGGTGGGGGTGTATTGGGGGCCTTGGGCTCTGTGCGGCAGAAGGGAGGCTCCGAGGTCAGAGGATTAGGCCTGGGAGCTCAACACGCTCCCCGGTGCCTAAGTGGACAGGGAAGGTGCTGGCCCTGCTCTGTTCCGTTCCTTCGCACCCCTCCCCCACCATCTCTCCCAGGGTCTCTGCCTTCCCCACTGGACCGCTAACCGTGGGTGGGTCCCCCTGGGTGTAGGGACTCCTCCCCTCCCCCAGCCACCCCTCAGGGGTGCTGGTCCCGGAGGTCCAGCCTTTACTTTTGCTCCCCCTTCCCTCCCTCCCACTCCCTCAGGACCCGCCCGGCTGGAGGGGGCCTAGGTGGGCAGAGGATCAGGCCTGGGATCTCAGCAGGTTCCTGGGGCTCCAAATGGTCAGGGGAAACCTGGCCACGCTCCCTTTTGATCTTCTGTCCTCCCAATGGTTCCCCAATTTCCCCCCTTCTGGCGTGGGATCCCTTCCCCTCCCCCAGCGGCCCCTCAGGGGTGCCGGTCCCGTCCCACCTCCACTTCTCCTCCCCCTTCACTCCTGCCACACCTCACATCCTACCCGGTCACTGGGGTTTCCTCCCGTTCCCTTAGGTGTCCATGGTCCCTCACAGCTGCCTGGTAGATGCCCTAGTTGTGAGGAGATGCTAATTCCACGTCCTCCTAGTACACCATCTTGACTCTGCCCCCGTTATTGCAGTTTTAATACGTATTTCCCTGGTTAATTAATGAGATTAAGCATTTTTCATATCTTTATTGACTATCTGCATTTCCTCTTTTGGAGAACTGCTTAATCAAGTATTTTGCAAATTTTCTAATTGTGTTCTTTTTCTTTTATCATATTGATTTGTAGGAGTACTTTTAATACTCTAGATACTAGTCTTCTTCAGTTATTTGTTCTGCAGATACTCTTCCCAAATTTATGGCTCCAAATTGATCTGTTAAAAATGCCTATCAGGGGCTTCCCTGGTGGCGCAGTGGTTGAGAGTCCGCCTGCCGATGCAGGAGACGCGGGTTCGAGCCCCGGTCCGGGAGGATCCCACATGCTGCGGAGCGGCTGGGCCCGTGAGCCATGGCCGCTGAGCCTGCGCATCCGGAGCCTGTGCTCTGCAACGGGAGAGGCCACAGCAGTGAGAGGCCCACGTACCGCAAAAAAAAAAAAAAAAACCTATCAGATCTAGTCATATCCTTGTAAAGTATATAATTTAATAGATTTTAATATTTTCAGAGTTGTGCAACCATCACCACAGTCAATGTTGGAACATCTTTATCCCCCTCAAAAGAAACCCTGCAGCCATAAGCAGAGCATTTCCTCTTTACACGTGAATGCTAGTCTCCAGGTTTCATAAGACTGACAACTTCTTGACAAGTCTCAAGTAAAACATTACCATCTCTAGGGAGACCAAGTTACTGCCCCTTTTAATTATTCCCTGACTCTCTGTGGATGACAGTGTTTGTTGCTTACACTAATTCCCTGTGCCCTCCTCTTCTCTTTTAACAGAACCCTGATTTTGTTCAAGTATCAGGTAGCCATAAGCTACAGGGGCAGTCAGGCCCATCCCCAACCCAAGAGATAAAGCACGACTGATCTAAGCCAAAGGTGATGTCTCATTTCCCTTGGCAATGATTAGTTTAGTCATGGTATGTGTTATAATACAAGGGTACTGCTGGGGGTTCTTCTAGGCAAATACTTTGTGCTCTTACAATGGGACGTGAGAAAACACAGTTCCATTTTCCCTGCCTCCAGACACCTTAGCATGAGAATATATTGCTTAGACCCACAGAACCATCTTACAAGCATGAGAGGAAAACTCAAGAGAATCACAGAGATGCTGAGCTGGAGTCACAATGCCATTGAGCCACTGAGTAACCAGCCCTGGAACCATCCTACTTTGACTTTTCATGTGAGATAAAACCCTTAAAGTTAAAGCATTCTGAATTGAGTTTTCAGCCACATCTATCCTACCTCATAATCTATTACATCGCCCTCTTTTGTTTTCCTCTTAGCACTTAGTTTCTGTAATATTTTGTTTATTGCTTGTCTCCATCAATTAGAATGAAAGCTCCTTGAGATCATGGTCCTTCTCTTCTTTGCCACTGTACCTGAAGCATCTTAGGTAGTACCTGGTATCTAGTCAATAACCAGTAATTATTAGTTGAAAATTAATGAACAACACCTTTATTTCTCTCTTTCCCTTACTTCCAGTCCTTCAGCAAGTCTATTGGTTCAATCTTCAAAATATATCCAACTTTGACTACTCTGACCATCCCTGGGGCTGTCATCAGTGCGTGTCCAGGTGGGAAGTGTTGTCTCACCCTCCTGTTCACCTGGTAAACTCCCCACTCTGCCTATTTTCACTGACTCTACTTTTGCCAAGGTACGTGCAGGGCATTGGGCTGCCCATATGAACCCACAGTCTAGTGGGGGAAGTGGGAGAGGGGTACTGACACAGATCTTTTCTGTGTGAGATATGAGGAATGCAGAGGTGGGTCTGGTGGTCTGGGCGGGTGGAGAACTGCAATCCCCACTCCAGTTGCACAGAAGACTAGGCAAGAAGAGAGGAGCCCCTCCTCTGTGGTCTCTGTGGGGGTAGGGGTGGGGCTTAGAATTAGGGTCAGGAACATTTCTGTTTCCTTTGTATATATGAGGAGAGGCCAGACAAACCCTTGCACCTGTTCTTCCCCTCAAATAATACTCAAGACAAAAATAATCCCTCAGTCCACAGTGAGTATATCTTGTCATACAAATAATTAGGTGGGAAGGCCCAACCAGCTCCATTTGACAGACAGAAAAACTGAGACTCATCAAGAAGCCATTTCCCCAGGGTTGTGCATCTCTTCTGCAGTAAGGCCACAAGCAGACCCTAGGCCTCTTCATTCAAGAGCAATTCACATTACAGCTCACTGAGCACCCAGCCCAGAGGCTCCCCAGAACAGGGGCTCCACACGTAGGTGTTTCTGACCCTTTTTGGACTCCTCTGAGAGGCCCTCCTGTTAGAGATGGGGAACCTGAGAGGAAAAGTGACTTGGCAAGGAATAACAGAGCAGACAGGCTGACCTGCCGCAGGAGCTCTGATTCTAATCATAAGAGTAGCCAATATTTATGGAGTACTCCTGGGTGGTAAATCCTATTCCAAGCCCATTACACATGGTATCTTTTTTCATCCAACAGCAACCCTGCAAATTTATATACCTCAAGCTCACAATCCCTAATCTGTAATTCGGAAACAAAAAACCTCTGAAAACCAACAGACTTTTCCTATATTTGCTGCCCAAACTCTTTTGGTGGCAAAATTTGTCTCAAACAGATGTGAGGCTATTTCAATTATTTATAATTTTTTATATCTTTTATTTATTAATTTTAAAGATCAGGGAAAAGCATGAATAGCCATACCTTTATTAGTTTTCTATTGCTGTGTAATGATATTACTACAAAGTTAGTGATTTAAACCAACACTTATTAACTGTCTCTAAGTTTCTGTTGGTCAGGAGTCTGAGTGTGGCTTAGCTGGGTCCTCTGCTTAGGGTCTCACCAGGCTTCAATCAAGGCGTCAGCTGGGACTGCAGTCTCTTCTGAATTCAAATGGGGAAGGATCCACTTCCAAGCTTACTTGTGTTATTGGCAGAATGCATACCTTGAGTTAGTAGAACTGAGGGCTTCATTCGGGTGTTTTTTTGTTTTTCTTTTTCTGCCTGTCAGCCAGAGATTGCCTACATCCTGGTTGTATGGGGTCCCCTAATGTGGCCACATGCTTCCTCAAAGCCGGTAAGAAGTGGGGCGAGGGGAGACTGAGACGAGACTCCAGCAAGATGAGTGCTGCAATCCTATATAACATAATCACATATGTCTAATCATATACATCCTATTACCTTTGCCTTATTCTTTCAGTCAGAAGCAAGTTACAGGTCCTGCGTAACACTTGAAGGGACAAGATCACATACCACCAGGAGATGGGGATTGTGGGGCCATCTTAAGAGTCTGTCCACCATAATTTTGATACCTTTCAATGCAGAAATGTTAATGTTTTGATTATGCCCTAGACCCCCATGGGGGTGTCTCATAATATCTGGTATATGTACCATGACATCTTTCTAAAATCCTGAAAGTTTTGAATTCTGAGACATACTGTCCTCATGGGTTTTAGGTATGGTACTATATTACTATTGCCATTTTACAAGTGAAGAAATTGAATTACCTTAGGAGTCAAGTGACTCAGTCTAACACACTCACTTCTGTGTTTTTCTCCTCTACTCTCAATACTGTGGTACTCCAAGGACAAAAAACAAGATAAACTCAAAGGCCAACATCGCAGGGACAGAGAGTTACCAGACTCTTAACACTCTGTCACATAGTGACCATTACAATATCCCCGAACCCTCCCAAGCAGCATGCCCTGCTCCCTTCCCATCCCATATAAGGAAAGGTATTTGTCCTGTTCTTCTCCTGCTCTGCACACTGGAAGTATGCATACCCTGCCCAATCAGCAGGTGACTCACATGTTCCTTTGTTCCCTGGCTATAAAAACAGACCAGTAACCGTTGCTTGGAGTCAGCTCTCCTGGATTATCAGGAAGTCAGCCCGCTGTTCGGGCAGTGACCCTTCCCTTTAATAAATTCTGTCTTCTTTATTTTCTGCCTTGTGTCTGGAAATTCTTTTCCAACCCACACTTGGACCACGACAAATACTACACTACTACACTTCTTCACTTCTGACCCCAGCTGTGTAGGTTTTCCACACATCAAGCAGTTCTGCAATTCCAGCTGGCTGTCCTACAATTAAACTCAATTCTGACACTATTTACCTGGAGAGAGCATCAGATCCCATAGGTTAAGGATTCAGTCCCACAAGGCTGCCTTCCCACCAGATGCCAATTGCAAGGTTGTCACCTGGGCTTCTGACCTTCTAGCTATAAATTGGAGGTTCCCCTCCCTGGGTTCAATTATACTTGCTAAAGTAGCTCATAGAACTCTGGAAAATACTTTATGTACTACCTGTTTATTATGAAAGGATATAACTCAGGAACAGCCAATGGAAGAGATATATAGAGCAAGTTTTATTGGTGATTGATTCAGTCCCAGGCCCCTCTCCCCTCCCCAGAGGTTGGGGGGCAGGGGCTGAAAGTTCCAACCATCTAATCACTAGCTGGTTCCCTTGGCAACCAGCTCCCATCCTTAGGAGCTTTTCAACTCATTAACATAAACTCAGGTGTAGTTGAAAGGGGCTTTTTATGAATAACAATGTTACTGAACTCAAGTCCCTGTGCCTAACTCACAGTGAGGCCAAACAATACTGAAGTTCAGAGTTTGGAGCAGAGAAAGGTTTATTGCAGGGCCATGCAGGGAGATGGGTGGCTCAGGCCTTAAAAGCCCGAAATTCCTGAAGGCTTTCAGCAAAGCCCTTCTAAAGCCAAGTTGAGAGAGGGCCGTGGTTAGTTGTTGCAAACTTCTTGGTATTGGATCCTTTGTTCTTGCAACTGTCCATGTTGGTCAGGTCACCATGTTCCTGTAAACATCCAGCAAGACAGATGTTATTCTCTGTTCAGGTCACGGTCAGGTTATCCTGTATATTTCAAGCTATAGGCAACATTCTTTTACAAAAGGTGCAGAGCCAGCATGACTAAGCACAGGCAACAGAGCACAAAGGTTAAAGTAAGGTTAAAGCAAAAGGAACAGATCTAATATGGTGTCAGTTTAAAGTAAGGTTAAAGCAAAAGGAACAGATCTAATATGGTGTCAGATTTGTTCTTCCCTGTTAGAACAAGATGTTTCTCTGAAGCTGTTTCAGGAACAAAGACCAAATACTGTAACAAAAGATGCTTCCCTTGCTCTTATTGCTTAGGAAAGTACAAGCGTTTTAGGAGCTCTTTGCCAGAAACAGGACAAAGAACAAATAAATATATATTTCTTGTTATAAATCACAATATCACACTAATCTTGGGCCAAAATAAGGGTTCAGACTCTGAGGTCAGAGCCCAACCATGCAGGCCCCATGGTTCTGAGATTTAGGGGTCTATGATGAAGAGATTCCAAGTGTTATCACTGCCATGACAGCAACCCAGGGTCAAAGGCTTCAGAGCCCCAGGCACTGAGGTCCTGTAGATACACATGCTTCCTGATGCCATTGTAATAAGGAAGAACAAATCTGACTCCATATTGATCTGTTCCATTTTACTTTAACCTTTGTGCTCTGTTGCCTGTGCTTAGTCATGCTGGCTCTGCACCTTTTGTAAAAGAATGTTGCCTATAGCCTGAAATACATAGGATAGCTTATTCGCAAGGCTCTTGACCTTTAAGAGTTCATTCATATAGAGATAAAAAGTTGCAGAACAGAGATTAACATTTATCTTGTTGGAGGTTTACAGGAACATCATGACTTGCCCTAAGTGGACAGCTGCCAGAACAAAGGCTCCAACACCAAGAAGTCTGCAACAACTAACCATGCCCCTCCCTCACCTGACCTTTAAATAGGCTTTGCTGAAAGCCTTTGGGGAGTTCAAGGTTTTTCTAATGCATGAGCTCCATGTGTGGCCCTGCAATAAACTTTTCTCTGCTCTAAACTATGTCATTTCAGTATTATTTGGCCTCACTGTGTGTCAGGCACATGGACTTGTGTTTGGTAACACCATCAGCGCTACCACCATCTCCAGCAGCACCACTGCCACCACCACCACCACTGTTCTTTTTCCCTGGAGGGCACCTTCCACCTGTTTGGAAGGGGGTTGAGGATTCTAGGTGGGGGCTCTGGAGAGGTGTAGCCTTTGGGGAAACCACTACCAGGCTCAGCTCTGTTCAAGACATGCTGTGATTCACTCCCCACAGCTTCCTCCATTCTTCACACTGCAACCCAAATGGTAACAATCCCCTTCTTTAAACTTTTAGTGGTTTTCATTGCATCTTTTTTTTTGGACAGTTTTTAGCTGTACCTTTATTCATCTTAGTTCATTACAAATGTACTTGTTTTAAAGATCCTATAGGGACTTCCCTGGTGGTACAGTGGTTAAGAATCCATCTGCCAATGCAGGGGACACGGGTTCAAGCCCTGGTCCTGGAATATCCCACATGCCGCGGAGCAACTAAGCCCGTGCGCCACAACTACTGAGCCTGGGCTCTAGAGCCCATGAGCCACAACTACTGAGCCTACGTGCCACAACTACTGAAACCCCCATGCCTAGAGCCTGTGCTCTGCAACAAGAGAAGCCACCACAATGAGAAGCCCACGCACCGCAACGAAGAGTAGCCCCTGCTCGCCACAACTAGAGAAAGCCTGCACGCAGCAATGAAGACCCAACACAGCCAAAAATAAATAAATGAATAAATAATAAAGATCCTATAAATAGTGTCTACCCACTAATGTGGGATATAAGTCACCCCTCTCAGCATGGTATTTTTGTCTTTAGAAAGCAGAATTCTTATAGGAATCTTATTGATTGCACAGTGGTTACAAAAATGTCAGATATAATGATGTATACAATCTAAACAGGACAGGCTGATTAAAAATGTACATAATGCAAAAATGTACTTATTAAAAGTTAGCCATGGGGACTTCCCTTGTGGTGCAGTGGATAAGACTCTGCACTCCCAATGCAGGGGGCCCGGGATTTGATCCCTGGTCAGGGAACTAGATCCCACATGCAAGCCGTAACTAAGTGTTCGCATGCCACAACTAAGGAGCTCGTGTGCCACAACTAAGACCCAGCACAACCAAATAAATAAATATATATGCATATATTAAAAAAAATTAGCCATGAGGACAGATGAATGCAGTGGGAAGAGTAGTTGATTGGGGTTGACGGCCCATATACAGTGATACTGCTTTTCTTCCTCCATTACAGTAAAAAACTGCCACTAATAGATACAGGTATTCCACACACATCTAACTACACAAAGGTAGGTGGTGACCGGCTACGTGTATAGTCTAAAGTGGTCTGTGATCCTTCTGTGATAAGTCTCACAAAAATAGTACATAGTGAACCCCATGCAGGTAGTAGGAAACACTGGTTATCCATTCTAGTTAGACTTTGAAAATGTTTAACTTTTGACATTAATATCTGTAAAGAACATGTTTCCTTTTGCTGTTTTCAAAATTAACAGGCACATAGAGTGGAGGAATTTTGACGGTTGCTTTTCCTAACAGTGATAACTGAAATAATCTTTTTAAATTTTTTTGAATTTATTTATTTTTCACTGCATTGTGTCTTCACTGCTGTGCACAGGCTTTCTGTAGTTGCAGCAAGCAGGGGCTACTCTTTGTTGCGGTGCACATGCTTCTCATTGTGCTGGCTTCTCTTATTGTGTAGCATGGGCTCTAGGCGCAGGGGTTTCAGTAGTTGTGGCACATGGGCTCCGTAGTTGTGGCACATGGGTTTAGTTGCTCTGCGGCATGTGGGATCTTCCCAGACCAGGGCTCAAACCCGTGTCCCCTGATTTGGCAGGCAGATTCTTAACCACTGCGCTGTCAGGGAAGTCCCTAAAATACTCTTTAAAATACTTTTTAATAACATATTTCAGTCACATACAACATAAAATGTGGATCATCTACAGCTTTAAGCTGAAAGGTAGAGGACATGCATCTGAATTTTAATGCTTTACTTTCAGTATTCTGCAGTTTCCTACCTTTGCCGTGAAGAATGAAACTGATGTAACTGCTTGTTTATTTTCCATTTCATTTTGAATAACATTCAAATTCAGTTCTTTGGTCATCAAGGTTTTACCTGGTCTGGCTTCTGACTTTTCCAATCTTATCTCCTACTATTCCCCGCTCCACACTGACCTCTTTCAGTCCTTCAAACTTTACTAAGTGTATTTTTTGCGTCAGAATGTCAACCAAAAAAATAATGCAGGAGGCTCCAAATAAGAAAGGAGTTTATTTGGGGTCTTAAGAACTGCAATTCGAGAGACACAGATTCAGGTGAACCCAAAGGAGAGTTCTGAGGAAGAGAAAGGGTCAGGAGCTTATAAAGACAAAAAGACAAGGCTGTTAAAAGTTGCCTGGCAAGAATTGTGATTCACTCTGATATGAGTCAGAAAATATTTGTCCTTAGGAATTACAAGTTGTTTTAGGATAGGAGTCCAATAATTAGATAGACTATCACGAGTTATTTTAGGGTTAGGATCCAATAAGTATCTTGGGTTTCTGGCAGGTGTTCTGGATTACTTCATCAGGTCAAAAGGTCAGATTCCATCCAGACTGAGATGTGCATAAGCCATACTTCCTTAATGGTCTCCTGGCTCCATTTTAGAGAGCTCTCTTAGCAATGCTGACTCCATTTTTACTTTCCTTTCACGAGAGTCTTTCTCTTCCCTCTGTCCCCAGATCTCTGCATGGTTATCTCCTTTTTATAGTTCAGGTCTGAAGTATAAAACAATTAAATAGGGAAACAATTAGATTGGGGTTGGCTCTAATGCCATGGCATCCTATGTAAGCAAACCAAAATCTAAGCCTGTAAACGCCTCAAAGTTATGATATCAAAACACTTAACCAATAACAAAGAGCCAACTAAGCTTTAAGCCATAGCCAACCAAATAATTTCCTTCTTTGCTTTCTCTGTGTAAGTCTTTCCTCCCAAATCCTATTAGCAGAGCACTCTTAACCACTTCTAGTTTGGCACTGCCCAATTCTAAGCAGTCTTTGCTCAAATAAACTCTCAAAATTTTTAAAAAGCTTCAAGTTATCTTTTAATAGGTTTCAGCAAAAATGTCACAGCCTCAGAGATGCCTCCCTTGACCATCCGAGCAAAAGTAATCCTTCTCTCATCTCTCGGCCTCTCCCGACACCCTCTCTCTCCCTGATCCTATCTTGTTCTTTATAGTCCTTATCTTATCTCCACATGTTGTTTGTTTGTGTGCTTGTTTTCTATCTCTCACACTAAAATCTATACTCCAAGAGGACATGTTTGTTTACTGATACATGCTCCCTGGCACATAGTAGGTATTAAATATCTGTTTGAATGAATGTAATTAATGGATTTTAAAAGTCCCATTTAAATGACCAATAAATGTGAGTTAGGAATCATATAATTTTGTAAAAATAAAAATAACTGGTGACACTAACTAGAAAAAGACAAGGTTGTCTTTGCAGTGGGTCAGCATCCTGATGAAGGACAATTGCCATCCCTGTCACTGTTACAAAACTGATCATTATTATGTTGGCATTACTAAGCGATTATTCTTAATTTTCAAAATGTTAATGATATTTAATTACATTATGTAAAAATCAGGGCTTCCCTGGTGGCGCAGTGGTTGAGAGTCCGCCTGCTGATGCAGGGGACGTGGGTTCGTGCCCTGGTCCGGGAAGATCCCACGTGCTGTGGAGTGGCTGGGCCCGTGAGCCATGGCCACTGAACCTGCGCGTCCGGAGCCTGTGCTCCGCAACGGGAGAGGCCACAACAGTGAGAGGCCTGCGTACCGCAAAAAAAAAAAAAAAAAAAAAAAAAATTCAGTGGTCTGTTTATGAATTGGATATTTTCCACTCTATCCTTCTCTACTCTGGGCTCTAACAAGCCGACCTTTATGGATTGCATAAACTAGGATCCCTTGACCTCTGATTTCTGGTTGGGTTGAGGACATGACCGCATCAGCAGATCAAAAGGAGAGGTAGAGAATGGGTTAGAGTATTTATTCTTCCAGCTCCCTCCTGGCTGGGTTGCCACAGGCTGTTTACCCTAACTGACCCAAAGGCCATAGCTCCTTTTAGGTGGGTATGGCCATTCTCTCCAGGTTTTGGTAACTTTCCCTCCCTGCCCTTTCAGGACTAGGAGAGGTAAGGGCTTCCTGCTATTGCTAGTCCTAAGGTATTGAAACATTATCACCCCTGCCCTTAACTGTGCCCAAACCTTTGTAAGCAGCCCCTTTATTAACACCTCCTTGCTTATCCTGTTTGAATTTGCCCAGCTATTTCCTGCCTTGGATCTGGAGTCATACACTGTATGCCTCAAACTCATGAGAATTTGAAAGACATGGATCTATAGCCTAGAAACAAAGTAAATCAAGGATCGAGCTAATGGAAAATTTTAACAATGCCCAAGAACTCATGATCATGGGCACTATTGTTTCCAATTTGGAGTAAGACATAAGTTGAGATATAAAAAGAAACTAAATAAAAAGAACGCATGTTATTTTCACATTACCTTGAATTAAGGACACTCCTACTGGGAAATAACCTGCATACGGTAGGATAATAAAGTAGTGGTTTATTTGGCTTATCTTTATTCTATTTGCCCTTAGCCCCCTTCCAAGTTATAACCTAAAGATCAGGTTTTAAAAAGGTACCAGACAAGGGATTGGCTACTTTCTACGCCCATCTTTGCCATTTTCCTGCTCGGAAATCATAGATGTGGTGAAGACGGCAGAGTAGGGAGAGCCTGAGCTCACCTCCTCCCATGGGCATACAAAAATTAAAACTATTTATAGAGCAACTATCTATGAGAATGACCTGAAGACTAGCAGAAATGATTTTCCACAACTAAAATATAAACAAGCAACCACAGTGAGATGGGTAGGAGGAGTGGAGACACAATATCGTCCAGACTCATACCCCTAGGTAGGCCACTCACAAACAGGAGGATAATCACAATTTCAGAGATTCTCCCCAAGGAGTGAGGGGTCTGAGTTCCACATTAGGCTTCCCAGCCCAGGGGTCTTATACCAGGAAGATGAGCCCCCAGAACATGTGGCTTTGAAGTCCAGTGAGGCTTGCTTATGGAAGAGGCAGAGGGCTGTAGGAAACAGAGACTACACTCTTAAAGGGAGCATGCAAAATATCACATGCTCTAAGGTCTAGCACGGAGGTAGTAATTTGAAAGAAGCCTGGGTCAGACCCACTTGCTGATCTTGGAGAGCCTCTGGGAGAGGCAGGAGGCAACTGGGAATCACCCCTGGAGACAGAAACTGGTGGCGGCCATTCTTCTAAGTTCATTCTGCCATGAAGACAATGGTGTTGACAAGCACCAATTTAGAATCTTCCCTCTAGCCTATTAGCACCAGGGGTTACCTGCCCACTAGTGGGAAGGCATCAGTCAGTCCTGGACCCCCTCACCCCCAAGACCCAGCCTCTCTCATCAGTGGGCCAAGGGCACCCCCATAAGACTGTCAGCTGACTTTTCAAGCAGAAGCTTTGCCGGCCAGAAGGGAGTAGCATGATATTCAAAGTGAATTAAAGGAAAAAAACCTATAACCAAGAATACTCTACCTGGCAAGGCTATCATTCAGATTTGAAGGAGAGATAAAGAGTTTACAGACAAGCAAAAGCTAAAAGTTCAGCATCAATAAATTGGCTTTATAAGAAATGTTAAAGGGACTTCTCTAAGCAGAACATAAAAGACCACAGCAAGACATGTGAAAACTACGAAAAGAAAAATCTCATTGGTAAAGGCAAACATACAGTAAAGTTAACAGATCAACCACTTGTAAAGCTGGTAGGAAGGTTTAAAAACAAAAGTAGTAAAAGCATCTATACTCACACTAAGTATTTAAGGGATATACAAAACAACAAGATGTAAAATATGATGTCAAAAGTATTAAACGTTGGTTGAAAAGATAAAAGAAAAAGAAAAAAGGGATGAAAAAAGAAAAAGAAAAAAAGAAGAAAAAAGTTAAACAGTGGGAACAGAGTAAAACTGCAAGGTTGTTAGAATGCATTCAAACTTGAGATCATCAGCTTAAAATAATCAAGTATATGTATACAGGTAATTATATATAAACCTCATGGTAACCACAAACCAAAAACCTACAATAGATACACACTCATAAAAAGAGAAAGGAATCCAAACATAACACTAAGGATAATCATCAAATCACAAAGGAAGAGTGCAAAAGAAGAAAGGGAAAAAAAGAACTATAAAAACAACCAGAAAACAAGAAGCAAAATGGCAATAAGTACATACCTATCAATAATTACTTTAAATGTTAATGGACTAAATGCTCCAACCAAAAGACATAGAGTGGCTGAATGGTTACAAAACCAAGACCTATATATATGCTACCATCAAGAGACTCACTTCAGATCTAAATATACACACAGACTGAAACTGAGGGAATGGAAAAGATATTACATGCAAATGGAAATGAAAAGAAGACCTGGGATAAAAATACTTATATCAGACAAAATAGACTTTAAAAAAAGACTGTAGGACTTCCCTGGTGGCGCAGTGGTTAAGAATCCACCTACCAATGCAGGGGACAAGCGTTCAATCCCAGTTTAGGATGCCACGGAGCAACTATGCCCACATGCCACAACTACTGAACCTGCGCTGTAGAGCCCACGAGCCACAACTACTGAGCCTGCGCACCACAACTACTGAAGCCCGTGCGCCTAGAGCCCGTGTTCCACAACAAGAGAAGCCGCTGCAAAGAGAAGCCCGCGCACCGCAACAAAGAGTAGCCCCCACTTGCGGCAACTAGAGAAAGCCCACACACAGCAACAAAGATCCAATGCAGGCAAAAATAATGTTTATAATAAATAATAAATAAATAAATAAATTTATTTTTTAAAAAAAGACTAACAAGAGACAAAGAAGGATATTACAGAATAAAGCAATCAATCCAACAATAAATATAACTTATTATATTTATAATAATTGTAAATATTTTTGCACCCAACATAGGAGCACCTAAATACATAAAGCAAATATTAACAAACATAAAGGGATAACTTGACAATAACACAATAGTAAAGGACTTTATTACTTTTCTTCCAATTTTGAGATATAATTGACATACAGCACGTATAAGTTTAAGGTATACAGCAAAATAATTTGACTTACCTCATGAAATGATTAGCACAAAAAGTTTAGTGAACATCCATCATCTCTTGAGATATGAAATTAAACAGAAAAAATGTTTTTCCTTGTGATGAAGAAAATCTTAGCATTTACTCACTTAGCTTTCTTTTTCTCTTTTTTCTTTTTTCTTTTTCTGCAAAACGCTTTACTGTTTTCATCTGGTCCAAGGCTTGGGAGAGGGTTCCAGGGCGGTTAAAAAGCTGCCTAGAGGCTGCAGAGTGGGACTTCAGGTAGAAGCCCTGACACCAGAGGGGCTCCTCAAATGTTTCTGGGCTTCAGAGGCTCCTAGTCATGCTTGCGGTTAAGCCTTTTAAGCCTTTCGAAGAGATACTCACCCAGCCCAGCCTGGGGACCAGCCAGCCTGCAGATGTTGGTCAGGTGGTCGCCCAGTTTCTAGATGAGTTTCACCTCCTCATCTAGGAAGTGGCTCTCCAGGAAGTCACAGAGGTGAGGGTCTGCACGGGCAGAACCCAGGGCATGCAGATCCAAAAGGGCCTGGTTCAGGTTGTTTGCCATGAGTACAGCAACTTCCATAACATCCTGGGTTTACCCCTCTCATCTTGAGGTGGCTTCTGCACATCCTGGAAGAGGGTGTGGCTGCCACGATGGTTTTGCATTTTCAAGAGACGGTCCTGCGGTGCCCTTGCGATTCTCCTTGGCCAGTTCGTGGATATAGTGCCCCACGCCCTCCAGGGCCACATAGTCATGGTGGAAATAGAAGCCCAGAGAGAGGTAGATGTGGGAGGCCCACACGTGCACATTAATTCTGACGAATCTGGGAGGTCATGTTTGTAAGGAGTTGAGGCCAAAAAATGGTGTTGGCTGGTGCCAGTGGCTGATTCTGAAGGTTGCAACTGGAAAAAAGGTTGGAGGATGGTTGCAGAGGCTGGAGCATGGAGGCGTCCCTGGGTCTGTTCAGTCCAGACACTGTTGAAGCAAGAGACAGATTCGTGGGACCCCAAGCACACTGCGACTTAACTTTCATATATAATATTCAGCAGTGATAATTATATTTATCAAGTTGTACATTACACCGCTAGTACTTATTTATCTTATAACTGGAAGACTGCCTTCATCCACTTTCCCCTCCACACTCACTGCCTCTGGTAACCACAAATCTGATCTCTTTTTCTATGAGTTTGTTTGTGTATGAAATATAATTGACCTACAACGATATGTTAGTTTCTATTACACAACATAGTGATTAGATATTTCTATACATTTCAAAATGACCACTATGATAAATATAGTTACCATCTGTCACCATACAAAGATATTACACAATTATTGACTATATTCCCCACAGTGTACAACTCATACCCATGACTCATTTATTTTATAACTAGAAACTTGCACCTCTTAATCTCCCTCACCTATTTCTCTTCTCCTCCCCACAAGTCCTCCCCTCTGGCAACCACCTGTTTGTTCTCTGTATCTATGACTCTATCTCTGTTTTGTTATGTTTGCTCACTTGTTTTGGTTTTCAGATTCCACATATAAGTGAAATTATATAGTATTTGTCTTTCTCTGATTTAATTAATTTCACTTAGCACAATATCCTCTAAGTCCATCTATGTTGTTCCAAATGACAAGATTTCATTATTTTTTATACCACATATTCTTTATCCATTCATCTATTGATAAGCACTTAGGTTGCTTCCATATCCTGGCTATTGTAAATAACACTGCAGTGAACATAGTGGTGTGTATTTTTTTGAATTAGTGTTTTTGTTTTCTATGGATAAATATCCAGGAGTGGAACTGTTGGATCATATACTAATTCCATTTTTAATTTTTTGAGGAATCTCCATACTGTTTTCCATAGTGGCTGCACCAATCTACATTCCCAACAGCACTGCATGAGGGTTGCCTTTTCTCCACATCCTCACCAACACTTGTTACTTGTCTTTTTGATAATAGCCATTCTGACATGTGTCAGGTGATAGCTCACTGTGATTTTGATTTGTATTTCCCTGATGATTAGTGATGTTGAGCATCTTTTCATGCATCTGTTGGCTATCTGTGTGTCTTCTTTGGATAAATATCTATTCAGGTCCTCTGCTCATTTTTTAATCTGATTTTTTTTGTTGTTGTTGTTGAGTTGTATGAGCTCTTTGTATATTTTGGATATTAACCCCTTATCAGATATACTGTTTGCAAGTATCTTTATATTCAGTAGATGGCCTTTTTGTTTTGTTGATAGTTTCCTTTGCTGTGAAAAGCTTTTTAGCTTGATGTATATAGTCCCACTTGTTTATTTTGCTTTTGTTTCCCTTGCCTGAGGAGACATACCCCCCCAAATATTGCTAAAACCAATGTCAAAGAGCATACTACCTATGTTTTCTTCCAGGATTTTTATGGTTTAGGACTACATTTAAGCCTTTAATCCATTTTGAGTTATTCAAATATATGGTGTGAGAAAGCAGTCCAGTTTGATTCTTTTGCACATAGCTCATGACTACATGCTTAAGAATCCAGCTGTACAGCCTGATTGCTTGGTTTCAAATACCAGCTTTACCACTGATAAGCCATGTGGACTTGGACATGTTTCTTACTCTCTTTGGACCTCTGTTTCCTCATTTGGAAAATGGGTGATAATGATAACGATACCCACCAATCAGGGTTACTTTGAGGATTATATGAGTTAGAACTTGTAAAATGCTTACTGTGTGCAAGTCATCATTCTAACCTCTCAATAAATATTCATAGTCTTCATCGATACTGTTAAAAGAAAATTTTCCAGAGATAATTTACTGATCAAGTAGGCTTTTATTCAGCAATTCATAAATGGGACAGCATCTAATCTAGCAGATAGAAAGGAGCTCAAAAGAGCCATACAAGGCAAGAAATGTTTACAGACCAAAGCAAGGAGGTATAAGGAAGTGACACTGGGCATTTGCTGATTGGTTTTAACCAATGGCAGTGTTACTTCCATTATACGGAGCAAAGGGAAATCTTGGAGCCACGTCAGGTTAACTTCTACTGAGCAGGCAAGCGTTGACTGGTTGGCCTAGGTCTTCCGTTGGGAGAGCAGAGGATAGAAACTAAGCTAAACTCTGGTCTGCAAATGTGGGGGCTTTACATAAATGATTCCATCTTGGGCCTAACCTGGTCACTTTAACAAGAGCCAACTGAAATGACTTTGGGTTAGTAATAGATGATGATGTGCATGTTATACTGAATTGAAAATTAATATTAGAGGAGCAATTGCTGTTTTTTTAAAATTAATTTATTTATTTATGGCTGTGGTGGGTCTTCGTTGCTGCGTGTGGGCTTTCTCTAGTTGCGGTGAGCGGGAGCTACTCTTCATTGTGGTGCGTGAGCTTCTCGTTGCAGTGGCTTCTCTTGTTGCAGAGCACGGTCTCTAGGCATGCAGGCTTCAGTAGTTGTGGCACATGGGCTCAGTAGTTGTGGCTCGCGGGCTCTAGAGCGCAGGCTCAGTAGCTGTGGTGCATGGGCTTAGTTGCTCCACGGCATGTGGGATCTTCCTGGCTCGAACCCGTGTCCCCTGCCTTGGCAAGCGGATTCTTAACCACTGCGCCACCAGGGAAGTCCGCAATTGCTGTTTTGAATCCAGATATAATCAGTATGGCTTAAGAGTGAAGAATCTAACTCATGGCCTATTCTTATATTTTGAGATATGACATGTAAAGATGATTTGAACAATTTATTGCCGTCTGCTTATGTGCACACATGTTCTTATTATTGACCCAATATTCACTTATATATAGCATAAGAGATATACTTAATCATTTTATATATATATACTTATTATATATTTGTATACACACACTAGGAATGAATAACATGATTTAAGGAAAGTAATATTGTTTATTATTCTTATATAACCTGCCCAGAGGAACAAACTATAATAAAGTTTTCTTTATATGGTATCTAGGGAAGGAAATGGAGAAGGTTCTGAGCTAGAGGTAACTACAGTAAAGTGGACACAGCAAGCAAAGAGGCAAGAAAGGAAAAATGACATCTTGCCCTTTGCCCAGCCTGTCCACAAATCACTGACCATGCACCAGAAGAGACTTCCATTCCTAATAACCTTGCATTCCAAGATAAACAATGAATAATAGGAACCTCCTAAAAGCCTTGACTAACAGGAAATCCTAAAAGCTTTGCCTCCTGAGATAAGCCACAAAAACAAGAACATCCTGTTTTTCTTCCCAAAAGACAGGAACATCTTGTTCTTATCCAATCTGAATTGTCAGCTGCTGTATCTGAACTATAAATATCTGCCATATCATCTGAACTACAATTTCCTCTCATTCTATTTGATGAGCCACTATTTCTAAAGGCCTAGTTCCCTTGCACTGCTAGTAAAAATGTTTCCCTGTGTTCACTGTTTGTCTCTGAATTTTATTTTGACAGAGTTCCTGAATACAGTAGTAGTAACTGATTCTCTTGGGAAGTCCTGAGGTCAGATGCACCAAGAGCCAGCCTCATGGGGGGGAGGGCACTTGTGCAGCTGCACAGGCCCCACCCCTGGTTTAATGCTCTGCTATCACCGTCTTGAAATTCTCAATCACTTTTATATTGCTGGTCCTGGATGTACCATAAACCTCTCTCCTGAGCGCCCAAACAGAGTAGAAAGAGCATGGCCTTTGGAGTCTGACACACCTTTTTATTTGGGAAAGTTCTCACTTTATAAAATAGCATGATACTTCAGACTGATGATTACGTGAACTCATGAAAGTATCTATCATGTTTGACATCTGGGTTAATAGGTCCATAAATAATAGTTCTGAATTGCCCCATTTTACCTTCTTTGAAGTAGAGCTATATAGCCTTATACAATCTACTTTTCTTCTCAGCATGAATCTAAATAGAAGCAGCAATTCATTTGAACAAGTATTTATTTGAGTGACAGTTGGGATACAGTACTCAAAACTTCAAGTTGCAAGCTTTCAAAGATGCGAACGTTCGTTCACACGTCCAATCACGCAAGTTAGTTCACATGTCTTGCGTACATTGTCACATGCGTGCATCCTCTACAACTGGTAGTGGTTTTGTGTACTTTACTGTACAGTACTGTATAGAGTACAGTAGTACAGTATCTTTATTTAAAGCCCACGATGTCTGGAAGCAAGAGTAAAAGCAGCAGTGATATAACTGGTACTACTGTATTTTTCAAGGTACCGTACGGTAAGATTAAAAATGTTTTATTTTTTTGTGTTTGTTTTTTATGTATTATTTGTGCAAAACGTATTATAAACCTATTACAGTGCAGTACTATATAGCCGATTGTGTTAGTTGGGTACCTAGGCTAACTGTTGGACTTACAAACGAATTGGACTTACGAACACACTCTCGGAATGGAACTCATTCATATGCAGGGGACTTACTGTACTTACGCGTTCATTCCCTCACCTCCCATTCATTCCTCTCATTACAATCAGGCTACATCCTCCACCACCACCTCAGTGACCCTCAGTGACCTCCTTGCTGCTAAATCACCTTCAAGTGTTATCTTAGTTGACCTCTCTGTAGCATGTGACAATTTTGGTGATGTTTATCTTCTGTAGTACCTATTTCTTCCCTTCCTCTTTGGCTATTCCTTCTCAGTGTCAATTGCCAGCCAATTGCTATTCCTCAGCTATCTCTCCAAGGACTGATTGTTCTCTATATACAACTCTATATACAACTGTTGAGTGAGCTCATCTATTCCTATACCTTCAATTTCTGTCTATATGCTGGTGACTCCTGCTATGAATATGTAACTGTTAGGCTGTTTGAGGCAGCAAGAAGCAGAAAACTCAAGTCAACCAATTTTATCAACAACAAAAGGGATTAACTGAATTATATAACAGAAAGTAGTGTTGAAATAAATTTCTAGGTCCAAGATGAGGCTGCTCCTGTCCAGGATGGCATGTCAACAAACCCAAACTTAGATAATTTTCATGTTCCTATAAATGCTCTGCTTGATCAGAAGCACAGTATCCAGCCAGCCAATCCCCAACTGCCAAGAAACTGTGATGATTTCCTTGTTTTCAGATATGCAAGCCCAGCCAATGAACTTAAGCCAAATACTCTTTCCTTATTCCCTGACTGACCTGCTAACCTTATAAGGAAATCCCTGACCTCCTAGCCAATCAATCATGCCATTTCCTCATTGCTGCTTCAAACACTGTGTAAAATGCACTGCTGCCCAAACATCCCTCAGGAAGAGTGCTCCACTGTTTGTGAAGTACTGTATTCCCCCAATCCATAATTGTTTCCCCTTGAATAAAGGATATCAAGCTCCTTGTTTTATTTTTGTCATCTGATAGTAAAGAGGAGGGGTGGTGTTCATGCATGATTCAATCAGGTCTCCGGCTGTCTTCCTGTGATTCTCTTACTCTGTTTTCCTGTTTAACTTCATTCAAAATGACAATGATGAGAGAACAGAGTGTTGCTTCACAAAGCATCGTACAAATAAATATGAGGAAACTTCTTTCCCAGCAATCTCCAGAACTTTTCCTGCTTCTTATTGGCCACGAATGAGTCACATGCCCACGTGCCCATTCTTGAACCCATCTTGGTGGCTGAGGGAATATTGTGGTTTCTTGATTAATCTAGGCCTGCTAACCTTTGAATCAATTACTATAGTAATCACTGATTAGCCTTAATCTGGACCCACCACTGAAGATGAAGTCAGTCCCCAAACCACACTGCTGCCAAAAAATAAGGTAGGAATGAGATGAGTACGTTAGGGCAACCACAACATACATCAGACCTATATCATTCAGTGGCAAGAAACTCAAATTCTTGACACAGTTATGCTAAGTAACTGAGAGGCTAGTTTGTAAATTGTAGGCCCTAAAATCTGCAGGAAATCATTGTAAAAACACTTCTAAGAACTGTGATATCATGAGGGTTTACAAATCTTTGACCTTTAAAATAATTGGCTAGAAATAACTAGGACTTTGTTATCTTACCTTTTTATATAACTGACATTTTCTTAAAAAGAAAAAAACAGGGGGCTTCCCTGGTGGCGCAGTGGTTGGGAGTCCGCCTGCCGATGCAGGGGACACAGGTTCGTGCCCCGGTCCAGGAAGATCCCACATGCCACAGAGCGGCTGGGCCCGTGAGCCATGGCTGCTGAGCCTGCGCATCCGGAGCCTGTGCTCTGCAACAGGGGAGGCCACAACAGTGAGAGGCCCGTGTACCGCCAAAAAAGAAAGAAAGAAAGAAAGAAAAAAACATAAAAAAGCAGCTGTGACATTTTCTTTTGACTATCTAGAAGAACTCAGGCACCCAAAGTTTAACACCTCATAATACTGGGGCAGTGACCTGCACTTTTCTGGTGTTGAAGAATCAGGTAATCAGCAGGAAGAACTAGATGGATAGCTGTGTAGCATTCAAGCTGGGCAGCACTCAACAAACAGATAGGAAGGACCATGAAGTCTGCCCTTATCTGATCTGTCAAGGTCTTCCAAGGTCCAAATGACTCCCAGAGCAGCAGACGATTCTTCCCCCAAAGTACTGAATTCATAAGTAAATACATGTACTACTGCTGCTATTCAATCTCACCTTTAAAAGCAAAACGGCATCATTTCCAGACCTATAGCCCCAAGGCTATATCTTCCATAGACACTGCAAGATTCATATGTCCAAAATTTAATCTCCCCTTGTTTTCAAAAAACCCCTGTAATCCTCTCAGCTCATTAAAATGGCATCACCATATGTCACCCAATTCTCCAAACCCAAAGCCTAGAAATTAGCCTTGACTCTTCTCTTTTCCCTCCACTCCAACCAATCTCTAAATCCTATTGGCTCTATTTCCATTACCTCTTGAATCTGTCTATCCAGTCTGCTGCTATTACTTTAGTTTAGGCTATTAACAAAAGACATCTTTCTAGTCTCCAACTCTCCATCTGTGACCGCTACAATTCGTTTACTACTTAACAGCTAGAGTTCTTTCAAAAACTCATCCTTCCTATGCATGTACTGTCCTTGTTTAAAACCTATCATCTATGACTCTGCACAAAGTACTTCAGACAAAGCCTAAACTGTTTAACGTAACACAGGCCATCATGCCCCCATTTTAGCTTTCTAGATCGGAAGGCAAGCCACCACAGCCATCCAACCCAGGCTGCTGCCTGTTTTTGTACAGTTTTCAATGTAAGGTTTTTACATTTTTTAATGGTTGAAAAAAATCAGAAGATGAATATTTCATAACACTGACAACTACATGAAATTCAAACCTCAGCATCCATAAAGTTTTATTGGAACACACCTCCCCCACCCCTGCCATTCATATGGTCTATGGCTGCTTTTGAGCTACAAGGTGAGCAGCTGTGACCTCCTAAGGTCAAGGATGAAACCCAGTCCTCCTAAAACCGAGTTTCCCTGCCAAGTTTATGATTAACCTCTCTTGTCCAAAACTTATTCCCTTTCTTGTCCCGCCCCTGTTCCCCTCAGGATTGAGGAGTATCAAAGAAAAGTGGGACTGAAACAAAGCAGGACCCTGTGAGGCCTTCCTGGGTACAAACTTCTCATATCCCCTGCTTCTTGCTTGGCCTTCCATGAGTTCCAGAGCAGACTCAAGCAGTTAATGATTAGCACAATAGCCACAGAACTCCTAGCTCTCCTGAAGGGATATAGATAACAATCTGATGCATACCTTTGAGTTGTTCTGCAGAAACTAAGATCCCCAACCAGGTAGAGGATGTTGAACACACGTTGACCACAAGCACACAGACCCCCCAGACTGGATGGAACCAAAGGATGATAATTAATATTCCCCAAACATCACCCTGTTACCTCACTACCAACCAATCAGAAAAATGTCCGTGAGCTGATCATGCACCCTGCCACCCTCACCTGTAGTGTTGCCTTTAAAAACTCTTGCCTGAAAGCCATCAGGTGAGTTCCAGTCTTTTGATCATCAGCTGCCTGTTCATCTTGCTTGGCGCCCTGTACTTTCCCTCACCACAACCCAGTTGTCAGTAGATCAGCTTGGCTTCAGGTAGGACACGCGGAGCCCAGTTCGGTTCAGCAACAAGGGATGTCCCACAAAACCTAAAATATTTATTTTCTGCCCCCTTATAGAAGAAGTTTGCCTGTTCCCTCCTCTACACGCACCTCACCACTCTCCACTGTAGCCATCCTGAACTATTTGCAGTCCCTAACAGGCCACGTTTTTCTCTCAACCTGCTCCCCCGACCCTTCCATGGGTGTTCCGGCAGAACTAACTCCATCTTAGTATTTAACAGTTGTTCTGATTGTCTTTTTACTTGTCTGGTTCAAGGGTTCACCACTGAAGCCTCAGCACCCAGCACAATCCCTGCCCTCCTTCAGTGCTTGGTAAATGCGTGCTGATTGAATAAGCAAGCATCCTGAAGAGATGAACAAGACTGGGTTCCAACTTTCAAAAGCTTACAAAAGGAAGACATATAAACAACAAGTTAATCTACAAGGAAGAATGAAAAAGCACCAAAAAGTAGCAAGTACTCTGCAGCATAACCAAGGAGAGACAATTCCACCTGGGGAAAGGTCCCTCTTCTTTAGAAACCCTTCTGATTTAAACACAAGCCCCTGTCTCCGTGATGAAATGCTTACTGAGCTTTTTTGTAGGCACGTAATGTCCTCATCTGTAAAATAAGCTAAATAATTCCGACTTCACAGGATTAAAAAGAATATGGTTAATTACTGAAAGCACTCAGCTCAGTGCGTGCTTTCTTACACAAAGTGCTCGGTAAACGGCAGTCACTCTCGGATCCGCTAAAACTCTCTGACGGTCACGGAGTCTGTATCCAAGGGGGTCCCTGGTGTGCATCGCCAGATGCTCGGCCCAGCATCAAACGCACCCCTGTAGTAAGAGCAGCGACCTCGCAGCCACGCGCGGCTCCAGGGGTACCGGGCTAGGTCGCGCGCGGGGCTGGCCGACTCGGGAAAGCGTCGGAGTCCGGCCGCAGGTCTGCAGAACGACAACTGCCGCAGCGCTTCTCTGAGAGTAAGGTTCCTTTCCATTTTATCCCGCCGCCGCTCCGGCGCACGGCGCCGGGCTCCGCCCCAAAGGGGCTCGGCAGTCGCCAGCGCGCCCGCGCCTGGTCACCGGAAGAGGCGGGCGACGTCACAAGGGCCTACGCGTCTTGTCGGGGCAGGAGTTGACAGACGGTCTCTGGCTGGATTTCGACGGCCCCGGGACCGCGGAAGAGGCTTCCGAGGGCGGCCGCGATGCCGAGCCAGCAGCGGGTCAGTCAGCTCCTGGATCTGTGAGTCCGCCCCGGCCCGCCTCCCTGTCGCCCCGCCCCGGCGCCGCCCGCGCCCGCCGCCTGCGCCCGCCGCCCCGCGCGGCTTCCCTTCCCCGCCCCCTTCTTGCCTCTCACCGAGGAGGCCCCGCGGCTGTTTCTAGACCTGGGTCGCTGATTTTGTCTTCTCCTCGCTGAGGACCGTCGTACCAGGGGGCTGCCCGGCAGGCTTGCCCCTCTGGCCCCCGATAGATGTCCTATCAGTCAGCCTTGACAGCTCCACGCCCGGGCGGTTCCTGGCAGCGGGCTGTCTCTGACGGGAGCTGAAAGCCTTGGTAAAACAAAACAAAACAAAAAACAAAACACTGGATGGGGCTCTCAAAAGCCTTCAGCAAAGTTCCACCCAGTTACTGTAACAGGGATAAATATTGATTCTTTGACATAGCGCTCAAATCCTTGATTGTGCTTGCTGGGTTCAGCTCCCGGTTTTGCTATTATTCTCCAGTTGTGTGACTATAGGAGAGTAATTTCACCTCTCTGGGCCCTAGTTCTTGATCTACAAAATTAGTATAATAACAGTACCTATCTCATGGCGTTGTAGTGAGCAATAAACTTAACATATTTAAATCCTTAGAAGGCTACCTAGTATTAAAAGGATTAACCTCCTTATTACTTAACAGCTAGATTAACACCTAGTATTAAAAGGATTAACCTCCTAATTAAAAGGATTAATTAATTAAAATAAATTTTTTTACTTGATATGAATATTTTATTGAGGGAGAAACCAGAAGCACAGAGGCATGTAGTTACAGGCTGGCTTATAAAGTGAGCGCGAGGAAGTTGTTTAACCTTTACAATGGTTATTACGTTGGGAGTTTACAGACAGCAGGGGATTGGTTAAAAGTGATTATCTTACGCTATTTTAAGAAGACAATTTACGTTGATTATTAGAGGCATTTACAAGGAATAACCTGTTAAGTGTCACTTACGTTCATGATATAAACTAGATTTGGTTTCGCTTATGCGGTCTAACTGCCTTGGTCAGCTTGGGGGATTTTCAAGCCTGGTCTCCATTTATTTTATTTAAAAAGTCTCCGACTTTTGGTCTTTCTCTCGACCAGCTGAGAGTGTGAACCAATATGGTGTTACTCTCACTACCCCTTTGATGTAGTCCTTGGCATGGATGGTCATGTAGTTGCTGTTACCGGCAGTTACATAGTCACCCTGAATACGGTCAGTGGGATCATTGAGTTCTTCCAGTTGTCTAATCCTGATGGATAACATATGATGTGTGAGTAGTCGCTGAAAGACATTTAAACTCTTGAGAGGATACAAGGCACTAGGGAGGTTAATATAATGACTATGAGGGGAATAGTAGTCAAGGATTGAAAGATTCTCCAGAGCAGAGAGTCCCAGGAGCCATGATTTAACCAACTAAATAATCAAGGGAAGAAGTGTTGCCTATTTGATTAAAGACTGGCATCTGATCTTTAAGATCTTTTTGATATATTAACATAGAAACAACATTTTTTTTTTTACCAGTTACAGTACATGCATTTCTGTCTTGGGTGGTTAGGGTGTCTAAGGCTATGCAGTTGTCTAAAATAACTGGCTAAAGAATTTACAAATTCTTGCTGTAACTGTAGAGATTTTGCAGAGGATAAGGTCTCTCCCAATGAAGTTTAAGTGCAGTCTTTTGTTGGTGTCTTTTCCAATAAACTGGGTCTCTGGGTTCTAATATATGGGGCACATTGTCTTCTTTGGAAGCAGATCACAGAAAGCTTTATGGACCTGTGGAAATAAGCCTTTCAATATTGCATTAGTGCCTTATAGTACTGAACTATGTCATGATTACTTAGGATGGGATGAACATGAGGATGTCTTATTTTAGGAAGCGGTGCTATAGGTAAGCTTCCATCTAAGTAGGTTTCTATATGGTGTGAGCAATCAAGTATTCAATAAGAAGCATTTCTATGGAAACAAAAAAAGGCGAAGATTAAAGATTAGTTGGAACAAATTATAAATGTAGTTGTTGAGTCTAGAGAGCAGCCCGTCGAGAAAATTTTTGGAATTGAGCTCGGATTTTTAGATGAAGGTGGAATGAAGGTGGCAGTTTCAAACTGACAGATTTTCCTTGTTTGCAGTTTGAATGTCTTTGATGATGTCATCAGGTGTTCTGCTGAGCTCTGAGTGGCCTACACAGAAGTAGGTATGAAGGTTGTCTTGTCTATACATGATCTGTTGTGACTTCTCTGAAGTCTATATCAAGACTGATAGCTTTAGCTTGTAGGGTTTGAGGAAAAGGACAGTTTTAGTTTTTATTTCAAGTCAGAAGGGTAGGAGAAAATTGAAAATATTAGTTTGGAGAGTCATAGCCAGATGTTGGAGAAAACTAGAAGAGTTCAGGACCCAGTCCAGTTTACAGTTAGATACAAAACCTCAAAGACAATAAACAGGACTCGAATTTGATTATGATTATGCCAAAGTTTTCTGTTTAAACATAATTTTTCTCTCTGTAGTCACCTCATTTTTACCAAAGATAATCATAAGTAATTTGTTTGTAAAATAAGTCTAGTCTTTTTAAACTTGGCTTGTTATTTACATAAGTGCAGCAGGAACAGTGATTTTATGCACATTCTCAAATACGATACTCCAGTCAAAGCTTTGGTAATATCCAAGGGGCTTTATTGGCTCCATAAAGTCAACTTTAGATCCTTAAAACTGTCTTAATAAGTAAACTCAGGTTAGATCTTTAAAAGCCTCTTTATGCTAAGAAGGCAAGCCAAGGACTTGTCCAGTTGTGTCCCGTTACAAAGAGAACAGATTCTTATTGAATTTATGCAAATATCTATATTGCCATGAAAATAAGAATACTCAGTAAGGGTTTTTTTTTTTTTTTTTGTAATTTGTTTGTTTTAATTCTGAAGGGATCAGGTAAGGAGAAAAAGTAAATGTTTCATTTTTGCTTTTAAAAGTATACTTTACCAAATTGTTTTAAGTTTAGATAGCTTAGAAGGAGAGGAAAAAAGCGTTCTTTAAATCTGGAAAACAAGCATTGAAGAACTGACAGTGTTTCAAACAAAGTCATAAAAGTTATAATTATTTTCATCAGTTCATTTGGTCCCATGTAATTAATCCTTGTTTTGCTTGATCTTGGGTTAGCAGTTTTATGAGTTAAGCAGTTTCTCCATTAGAGTTCTAGAAGTTCTTACTCAGTTTAGTGGTATGAGCTTAAAGTTATCAGAAACCTGTATTCCAGAGTACTTGTCAGGGTCCTTTCCATGAATCTCCATAAAGACAAAGCATTTTGGCCTGTAGTTGATTGTAAATGCTTTACTGTGAAGCAAAACTTAGTTACCTATTCAGCCAAAGTGACAACTAAAAGATTTCAAAAGCAAATACAGAAAGTCACATAGTTCTAAAAGACAAAACAAAACCAAAAAAACCTTACCTCTTGTAATGTTGTAAAGATTCAGTTTTCCTAAGTAGTTAGGTAACATGAAGCACAAGAAATTATTTTGCTAAGACACAGAATCTTTAGTTCCTAGACAGTTTACACAAAAGGTAAAGAAAAACCTTTTATAATACAGTAAGTCTCCTACATACAAACAAGTTCTGTTCCGAGAACGCGTTTGTAAGTCCAATTTGTTCATAAGTCCAACAAAGTTAGCCTAGGTACCCAACTAACACAATCGGCTGTATACTGCTGCTTTTACGCTTACTTCCAGACATCCTGAGCTTGAAATAAAGATGCTGTACTACTGTACTCTATACAGTACTGTACAGTGAAGTACGCAAAAACACAACCCTTGTAGAGGATGCACACATGTGACTATGTATGCCAGACACGTGAACTAACTTATGTGATTGGACATGCGAATGCACGTTCGCATCTTTGAAAGTTTGCAACTTGAGGGTTCATATGTAGGGGACTTACTGTATTTTATTAAGAGCAGACCAATAATTTAAGAAACTTTGTGCTTTTAATACAGAGGGTAAAAACGTTCTAGTTTGTTTCAGTTTATTATTGAGCTCATTTTTTAAAACCCTTATAAATAATTTTAGCTAACTTTGACCTTCCAACATAAAATTTCTAAACAAGCACTTTCTATATCCATTTAGAGTTTGTGTTATTCCTTTTCTCTTTCTCATTCTGGAATGAACAGTAATTTTACTTTACAAATTTCTGTACGAAATTACTTTCTTTTTTCCATAACAAAAATACAACCTATATTCTTTGCATGCTCTTCTTCTAAAATTACATCCCATTTTCCTCTCATACTTTATAGACAAAGTTGTTTTCTTTCTTTCTTGTTTCTAGTATTTTTTTATATATTGATTATAAATTTTAACCTTTATTAACATTTATTTTCCAGTGAAAACTAGGAAGCATGCAGTTGTGAACTGTCATAATAGCAGCATCCTATAGTAGATTAGCAAATTCATGAATACATAATTACTAAAAATTATATTTTTTGGAGACGTTTTCTCACAGTACAATTTTTTCTTACAGTTTTGTGGAGCTATAATTGACATACAGCACTGTGTAAGTCTGAAATATACAGCATAATGACTTACATACACAATAAGTTTAGTGAACATCTATTGTTTTATACAGATACAAAATTAAAGAAATAGAAAAAAGGGGTTTTTTCTTATGATAACTCTTAGAAATTATTCTCATAACAGCTTTCATATGTAACATACAGCAGGGTTAATTATATTTATCATGTTGTGCATTATATCCCTAGTACTTATTTATCTTATAACTGGAAGTTTGTAGCTTTTGACTGCCTTCATCCAATTCCCCCTGCCTCTGGTAACCACAAATCTGATCTCTTTTTCTATGAATTTGTTTGCTGTTTGTTTTTGAAGTATAATTAATCTACAACACTATGTTAGTTACTGTTACACAACATAGTGATTCAGTATTTCTATACATTTCAAAATGATAACCATGATAAATCTAGTTACAGTGTCACCATATAAAGATATTATATAGTTGTTGACTATATTCGCCACACTGTACATTTCATACCCATGACTCATTTATTTTGCTGCTGGAAGTTTTGTACCTCTTAATCTTCCTCACCTATGTTTTTTCTGCCCCCCATCCCCTCCCCTCTGGCAACCAGCTCTTTGTTCTGTGTATCTGTAACTATTTCTGTTTTGTTTGTTCAGTTTTGTTTTTTAGATTCCACATATAAGTGAAATCATACAGTGTTTGTCTTTCTCTGTCTGACTTACTTCACTTAGGATAATGCCCTGTAGGTCCATCCATATTGTGCAAATGGCTAGATTTCATTCTTTTTAATGGCTGAGTAATATTCCATTTTAAAATATATATCATGTCTTCTTTATCCATTCATCTGTTGATGGGTGCTTAGGTCGCGTCCATGTCTTGGCTATTGTAAGTAATGCTGCAGTAAACATAGGGGTGCATATATCTTTTTGAATTAGTGTTTTTGTTTTCTGTGGATAATTACCCAGCAGTGGAATTGCTGGATCATATGGTAGTTCTATTTTTAATTTCTTAAGGAATCTCCATACTGTTTTGCATAGTGGCTGCACCAATTTACATTCTCACCGACAGTGCACAAGGGTTCCCTTTTCTCCACATCCTTGCCTACACTTGTTATTTGTTGTTTTTTGATAATAGCCATTCTGACAGGTGTGAAGTGATATCTCTGTGGTTTTGATTTGCATTTCCCTGATGATTAGTGATATTGAACATCTTTTCATGTACCTGTTGGCTGTCTGTGTGTCTTCTTTGGAAAAATATCTATTCAGTTCCACTGCTCATTTTTTAATCGAGTTGTTTGTTTTTTTTAATGTTGAATTGTGTGAGTTCTTTGTATATTTTGGATATTAACCCCATATCAGATATACTGTTTGCAAATATCTTTATATTCAGTAGATGGCCTTTTTCTTTTGTTGATTGTTTCCTTTGCTGTGCAAAAGCTTTTTAGTACTTTTTTTTAGTACTTTTTTTTTTATGTATATAGTCCCACTTGTTTATTTTTGCTTTTGTTTTCCTTGCCTGAGGAGACGTACCCTAAAATATTGCTAAGACCAATGTCAGAGAGCATACTGCCTATGTTTTCTTCCAGGAATTTTATGGTTTCAGGTCTTATGTTCAAGTCGCTAATCCATTTTTTGTTGTTGTTGCATTGGGTCTTCGTTGCTGGGCACGGGCTTTCTCTAATTGTGGTGAGTGGGGGCTACTCTTCATTGTGGCGCCACGAGCTTCTCATTGCGGTGGCTTCTCTTGTTGCAGAGCACAGGCTCTAGGTGGACAGGCTTCAGTAGTTGTGGCTTGCGGGCTCTAGAGCACAGGCTTAGTAGTTGTGGTGCACAGGCTTAGTTGCTTCACAGCATGTGGGAGCTTCCTGGACCAGGGCTCGAACCTGTGTCCCCTGCATTGGCAGGCAGATTCTTAACCACTGTGCTACCAGGGAAGCCCCTCTAATCCATTTTGAGTTGATTTTTATGTATGGTGTGAGAAAATGTTCTAATTTCATTCCTTTACATGTAGCTTCCAGTTTTCCCAGGAACACTTACTGGAGAGACTGTCTTTTCCCCATTGTATATTCTTGCCTCCTTTGTCATAGATTAATTGACCAGAAATGTATATTTCTGGGCTGTCTATTCTGTTCCATTAATCTATACTTCTGTTTTTGTGCCAGTATCATACTCTTCTGATTTCTGTAGCTTTGTAGTATAGTTTGAAATCAGGAAGCATGATACCTCCATCTGTGACCTTCTTACTCAAGATTATTTTGGATATAGGAGGGTCTTTTGTGTTTCCATACAAAATTTAAGATTATTTTTTCTAGTTCTGTGAAGAATGCCATTGGTATTTTGATAGGGATTGCACTGAATCTGTAGATTGCCTTGAGTAGTATGGTCATTTTAACATTTTTAATTCTTTCAATTCATGAACACACTGTATCTTTCCATCTATTTGTGTCGTCTCCAATTTCTTTCATCAGTGCCTTATAGTTTTCTGAGTACAGATCTTTTACCCCCTTAGTTATATTTATTCCTAGGTATTTTATTCTTTTTGATGAGTTGTAAATGGGATTGTTTTCTTAATTTCTCTGTCTGATAGTTCATTGTTAGTATACAGAAATGCAACAGATTTCTGTATATTTATTTGTATCTTGCAACCTTACTGAATTCATTGATGAATTATGGTAGGATTTTGGACAGTGTCTTTTGGATTTTCTATGTGTAGTATCATGTCATCTGCAAACAGTGATGGTTTTACTTCCTCCTTTCTGATTTGGATTCCTTTTATTTCTTTTTCTTGTCTGATTGCTGTGGCTAGGACTTCCAATACTATAGAAGTGGTAAGAGTGAGCATCCTTGTCTTGTTTCTTATCTTAGAGGAGATGCCTTCAGCTTTTCACTGTTGAGTATGATGTTAGATGTGGGCTTGTCATATATGGCCTTTATTATGTTGAGGTATATTTCCTCTGTACCCACTTTGTTGAGAGTTTTTTGTCATAAATCGTTGTTGGATTTTGTCAAAAGCTTTTTCTGCATCTATTGAGATGATATGATTTTCTTCTTCAATTTGTTAATGTGGCGTATCACATTAATTGCTTTGTGGATATTGAAACATTCAAGGATGAGATTGGTTCAATCCCATCCCTGGGTTAAATCCGCATTGATCATAGTGTATGACCCTTTTCATGTACTGCTGAATTCAGCTTGCTAATTTTTTTTTTTTTTTTTGCGGTACACGGGCCTCTCACTGTTGTGGCCTCTCCCATTGTGGAGCACAGGCTCTGGACATGCAGGCTCAGCGGCCATGGCTCACGGGCCCAGCTGCTCCGTGGCATGTGGGATCCTCCTGGACCGGGGCACGAACCCGTGTCCCCTGCATCAGCAGGTGGACTCTCAACACTGAGCCACCAGGGAAGCCCAGCTTGCTAATATTTTGTTGATGATTTTTGTGTTTATGTTCATCAGTGATATTGGCCTGTAATCTTCTTTTCTTTGTGATATCTTTGTCTGGTTTGAGTATCAGAGTGATGCTGGCCTCACAGAATGAGTTTGGAAGCATTCCTCATTCTGCAATTTTTTGGAATAATTTGAGAAGGACAGGTGCTAACTTTTTTCTAAATGTTTGGTAGAATTCACCTGTAAAGCCATCTGGTCCTGAACTTTTGGGAGGTTTTTAAGTTGCTGATTCAACTTCATTCACATTCATAATTGACCTGTTCATATTTTCGATAGTACGGTTTTTTAATCTGGCAAAAGACATGTTTATTATAACCCCAAGTAGCTTTTATCTGTAAAAATTAAGAAGCCAAAAACTTATGATAAATTTATGTTTAGCAATTAATGTTTCAGTATATTATCTTATTTGGAAATGATCTAGATAGGATATAATAGATAATGAATATCCATCATTTAAGTTAGCTTAGTATAAACTTTTATCTTACCTCTATTTAATTTACTTGTTTTTAGTAAATATGCTTGGATTAAACATTAAACAGCTAATCATCATCTTATATTGTTTTTCTTGCTGCCAAATTTTATAATATAGAGATAGCATGAGCTTATTTTACTAGTAAACCTGGGTAGAAATGTTTGTATATTTGCATTATATTTAATGTTGACAACCCTATTTTATTAAACCAACACATTTAAAGTAGCTTTTATTTACCAAATATCATTCCAGATCACACCAACTTGAAAAGCATTTGGATTAGTTTCTATATTTCTGAGAGTTTTAAGAGCACTTAATTTATATAAGTGCTTATTTTCCTTTAAGCAGATTAAATAGAGCTCTTTAAAAAATATCACAGACCATACATGAATTCGTGTATACATAAATATATAGACAGACACAAACAGAGATTGTATAACTTTCATTTTTAAATTTTAACCATGTGTCAGGTACAGTAATATAAAACTCAAAAGAATAGCTGGATCCAAATTATTTCTGGCAGATGTAATAAATTAAGGTTACCTGCTGATGGCTAGAGCTTTTTACCAAAATTTTTTTGGTAAATTTTTTTCTGTGTGCTGTAAGGATTCTTTTAGAGAAGCTGTTTTTGGAGTCATTTTGTCTTTTAGAAGCTTTTGCCTACCATCGTTTCTGAGAAATTTGGAATATTCTCTTTTTAAGGGTGTCCCTAAGGTGGACTATCTTATCTAAATTAAAGGTTCCCCAAAGTGGCCACTGCAATTCCAGTCATCCTTTATAAAGTTCACCCATTTTTCCAAAAGGCACAAGATCCTGGTCTGTGATTTGGACCAGGTGGAACCCATCTTCACCTTAGATTCTCCAGGACATCTTAACTCTGAGGGGTCCTGTTTTTGAACAGCTGTTCTGAAACACAGGGAATTACACTCCCGCCCCTTTTTGAACAGAATAGGGTGACTTATCAAAAAGTTTCAACAATAGTTGCTCAGTAAAATTGGAGAGCTCAACACGAAAGGGAGTGAAGCTTGGATTCAGGAGAGGTGTACTGTGAAACTTCTTGGTCAGTGAGAAAACAGTGAGCATAATGGGCTCCATGAGTACTGGCACTTGTTTACTCACCAGCCTCTTGACTAATCAGGGATCTTCTGTAGGTCCCACTTCTGACACCAAAAACTGTCAAAAGAAAATTCAGAGAGATTTATTTGATACGAATATTTTATTGAGTGACAAATAAGCTATTTGTGAACAGAGAGACTTCAAACTGAAAGTGGTTAGAAGCTCAGAGGCATGTAGTTACAGGATGGTTTTTAAAGTGAGAATGAGGAAGTTGTTTAACATTTACGATGATTGGTTGTTACACTGGGAGTTTACAGATGACAGGAGACTGGTTAAAAGTGTTTATCTTATACTATTTTAGAAGATGATTTAAGTTCTGCTTATTGTTATCAGAGGCATATACAAGAAGTAATGTTTCCTTTTGCTTAAGTTCATGAAATAAGCTATCAATAGATTAAGTTTAACTTATGCAGCCTAATTGGTTTTGTTTGCTTGGAGGATTTCCAAGCTTGGTCTCCATTTTATTTTACTTTAACACTAGCAAATAATAAACACTACTAAACGTTAGTTATTGTTATTATTAGTTATTTCACACCAGAAATTGTGCTGAAAATTGCAGTTATAATGGCAATTGCTTCTCTCCAGGAGCTTTCAGTCCATTATTATTCCCATGTAAAAAAGTTAAGGCTAAGGAGAACAATCACTATAATCTACTGAGTGCCTTCTAAAACAGTAGGATTTGACATTTGCATTATATCTCATAAACTTCTGGCTCTTGGTCCACAGTCAATTTTCATAAAAGGGAAATCTGTTGATTCTCCTTTGTTGATTCTCAGACTTGTGTAGAGTCCTGAGAAAAGTATCTTTACTTTAGTTCTTGGTGAAACTTTTACACCTTATCCAAACAGAATATCCTTTCTGTTAGTAAAGACAGAGTAAGTTAAGGGTGCAAGTTAGGAAAACAGACTACATGGGTTCTATACATACACCTACCATTTACTAGTTATACAATCTTGAGCAAATGTTTCAACTTATCTGGGATTCAGTTTTCTCCTCTGTAAATGGAAGATGATGATATTATTACCTACCTTACTGAACTGCTGTGAAGATTAAAAGCCAGTACATGTAAATTCCATAAAACAGTGCTTGGCACATAGTAAGTATTCATTTATGTTAGTTATTAATGTTATATCATTCCTACCATGGAAAGCACTGTAACAAGGAATATGTTACCTAAGACCTGACCTTTTTTCCTAAGGCCTAGCTTAATTCCTACTCTTAGTTCCAATCTCTATTCTAAGGCTCTGTGAGGGTTCCATGCAAATGATCCTATGAACTCCTGGGGCCAGAATCAAGTCTTTTGTCTCTTTGTACCCACAGTTCCTTATTTTTAGGAGTTACTATTCAGTTAAGCATGTATATAAAGAGGACATGTGGCATATGAAGCACTATGCTGATGACTGTTGGAAATAACTAGCATAAAATAGATATAGTCTTATGGGACTAGCACAAGACAAGTATATGAATAAATATAATCTAGGTATAATAATACCACAAAAGCTGGATTTACAAATGGGAGGAAATGCGTTCAAGAGGGAGTATAGGAATTTCCCTGGTGGCACAGTGGTTGAGAATCTGCCTGCCAATGCAGGGGACACGAGTTCGATCCCTGGTCCGGGAAGATCTCATATGCTGTGGAGCAACTAAGCCTCTGTGCCACAACTACTGAGCCTGTGCTCTAGAGCCCACAAGCCACAACTACTGAGCCTGCATGCCACAACTACTGAAGCCTATGCACCTAGAGCCCATGCTCTGCAACAAGAGAAGCCACCGCAATGAGAAGCCCGCACACCGCAACGAAGAGTAGCCCCTGCTCGCCACAACTAGAGAAAGCCCACGTGCAGCAACGAAGACCCAATGCAGCCAAAAATAAATTTAATTTAAAAAAAAAGAGTATAATAATAAGAGCAAAAGCTTGATGAACAGGAAAGTTAGAAATATATGAGAAGACCAGAAAATAGTATTTCTATTTGGCTGGAGAATACAATATGAATAGTGTAATAGTAAGACATAAAGCCAGATAATTAGGATCAGAACCTTGGCCACCACAATGAAATAAGTGTTTAATTCTGTAACATGGGAAGCTATCAAAGGTTTTGGAACTGCTGGGAGCAGAGGGAGAGTTGAATTAGGGAGCAGTTAAGAGTAAGAAGACAGGAAACTGTTTTAAAATTTTGGAAAAGAGTAAGGAGAGCCCAAACTAGGAGACATATGTGAAGATGTTCTTGCAGAATTCATTCTGGTAAAAGAGAATTGGAATGTCCATCACTGGGAGAGGTGCCATGGAATGTTATGCAGCTATTAGAAAAGTAAAGAGTAAATGTGTATATATTCACATGGATGGAACTTGAAAACATAGTGCTTAGTGAAAAAAGAGGAAACAAGAATATATTAAGAAAAATTATCCAAAAATTGGAATTAAAGCAAAAAGATGACCATATGACCTTCATTGTCATACTAAAGTGTTGTCTCCCATGTAAAGGTCCACATTTAGGATAATATTTTCTAACCTTTTTTGGGATGAGATATGGTCAGGCTGGCAGTTGTTCAGCAAGCTGTTTCTGGGTTACCTTGGGTTTCTGTTACTTTGGTAACAAGCTTGGTTCAGAATAGCAGTCAACTGTTTTACTAAGTGCACTGTTAAGTCCACAGGAATGGGACTTCTCCGTGACGGAAAACTGGTTGGTTTACATCCTTGCATAAGTTCTTAACCTCTTCACTGAACCAACACTTTGAGTAGCACTGCCTTGGAGAATCCTCTGGATCTGTGATATGGTGAACAATTTTGAATAAGGGGAGCAAGGAAAGGCAAAAATTAAAAATTACTGTAGGGCTTCCCTGGTGGCGCAGTGGTTGAGAGTCCGCCTGCCGATGCAGGGGACGCGGGTTCGTGCCCTGGTCCGGGAAGATCCCACATGCCGTGGAACGGCTGGCCCGTGAGCCATGGCCGCTGAGCCTGTGCGTCCGGAGCCTGTGCTCCGCAACGGGAGAGGCCACAACAGTGAGAGGCCCGCATATCGCAAAAAAAAAAAAAAAGAAAAGAAAAAAATTACTGTAAAGTTTTTAGCTTCATTGACCAGGAGGATGGTGATATCGTTAGATAATTGTGGAGGAGTAAGTATCTTTTCAGGAAAATTAATCAGAACATCCAGTTGAAATAGGCAGTTAGGAATATAATTTAAAACATTTTTAATCCAGCTTTTCTTTCCACCATCTTTCCATGCCACCATAATGGTGCACATGAATGCCCTGGCTGATGCTCTCAAGAGTATCAACAATGCCGAAAAGAGAGGCAAACGCCAGGTTCTTATTAGGCCATGCTCCAAAGTCATTGTCAGGTTTCTCACTGTGATGATGAAGCATGGTTACGTTGGCGAATTTGAAATCATCGATGATCACAGGGCTGGGAAAATTGTTGTGAACCTCACAGGCAGGATAAATAAGTGTGGAGTGATCAGCCCCAGGTTTGATGTGCAACTCAAAGATCTAGAAAAATGGCAGAATAACCTGCTCCCGTCCCGTCAGTTTGGTTTCATTGTACTGACAACCTCAGCTGGCGTCATGGACCATGAAGAAGCAAGACGAAAACACACAGGAGGGAAAATCCTTGGATTCTTTTTCTAGGGATGTAATACATACGTGCAAATAAAATGCCTCAGAGGACAAAAACAAACAAACAAACAAAATTTTTTTAATTCAATTTATTTAATCTAAAAAAACCCGAACAATTAACCCATTTCTCCCACCCCCCACCTCTGAGAACCACCAATCTGTTTTCTGTAGCTATGAACTTTTGTTTGGGGTTTTTTCGTTTTTGTTCTTAGACTTCACAGATAAGAGAAGTCATATGGTATCTGTCTTTCTCTGTCTGACTTATTTCACTTAGCATAATGCTCTCTAGGTCCATCCATGTTGTTGCAAATGGCAAGATTTCATTCTTTTTTATGGCTGAATAATATTCCACAGTATATATACCACATCTTCTTTATACATTCATCCATTGATGGACACTTAGGTTATTTCCATATTTTGGCTACTGTAAATAACGTTGCAGTGAACATGGGAGTGCAGATATCTTTTCAAATTAGTGTTTTCATATTCTTTGGATAAATACCGAAAAGTGGAATTGCTGGATCATACGGTAGTTCTATTTTTAATTTTCTGAGGAACCTTTATACTGTTTTCCATAGCACCTACACCTATTTACATTCCCAATGCACAAGGATTCCCATTTCTCCACATCCTTGCCAACACTTGTTATTTGTTGTCTTTTTGATAATAGTCATTCTGACAGGTGTGAGGTGACATCTCATTGTGATTTTGATTTGCATTTTTCTGATGATTAGTGATATTGAGCATCTTTTCATGTATTGGTCATCTGTGTGTCTTCCTTGGAAAAATATAATTTTTAATTTGAAAGAGATATCAAGGAGTAAGTCTAAGATTAGGAGTAAACTTATAGATAGTAGGTGAAGCCATGGTTAAGTTTGAGGAAGAGGATATAGAGAGAAGAAAAGGAGGCCAAAGACCAAATTTTATGCAACACTTACATTAGAAGCAGGCCATTTTGCCTGAATTCATTTCTTTGTTAGATTAATTTACTGTATAATTGATTGGCTAAATATCAATAAGTTGTTTCTTTTAACTATAAAATTTAGAGCAGTTCATATTGGGTGAGATATCTATTTCTCCTCCCACACCCATACCCTTTTTTTTTTTTTACAGCTTTTGAAGATTTGTTTAGTTTTAGCTGACCACTTTTCATTTTTGTCTTGAGAACTGAGACCACCTATGTTAACCTTTGGGATTGAGAACTAAGATTGCTTATGTCAATATAACTTTTTGCTCCAGGAAATTTCTGCAGTTTATCTAAATAAACATTTGGTTTTTAAGGTGAACATTTTGATTGTTAGGGCGAACATTATATTTATCAGGATAGATTATTCAAGACCCCATGTCCATCATTCTTAAACCATTACATCACAAATTTTGCCTAATCCTATCCCATTCCCCATCTTGGAGGGGGAGAACCCTCTTAAACTACTTGAGCTTTCACCCCCAAATCCTGAATGTACTCTTCCCTACCTTTCCCCTATTAAGACACTATCAAAACCCTGTTAAACCCTCACTGCAGCGAATTTAATAAACTTGCTTTGTTTGACCAACAGGCTTTTTGGATGGTCTTTGTGAGCCATTTAATAGTTCTCATAGCAGCATATTAAGAAATATTTAATTTGTTTCTGTCCCGGCTCTCTGCTAGTGCTGCTGTAGGGAACTGGAACAGAAAGGGGAAACCCTTTATTCTGTGGAACACATTGCACAGCCTGAGCTCAGAGAAGAGACCAAGAACAAAATGAAAAAGACTGAGAGGAAGAGGGAGTTGGGGGTCTTCCCTGGTGGCGCAGTAGTTGAGAGTCCGCCTGCCGATGCAGGGGACACGGGTTCGTGCCCCGGTCTGGGAAGATCCCACATGCCACAGAGCGGCTGGGCCCATGAGCCATGGCCGCTGAGCCTGCACGTCCGGAGCCTGTGCTCTGCAACAGTGAGAGGCCCGCGTACCGCAAAAAAAAAAAAAAAAAGAGGGAGGGGGGAGAAAAAAGGGTATTATCATGGAAAGAAGAAAACATTTAAAATATAACTGAAATCTGTATAAAGGAAAATGTAAGAGGAGTGATTGTGGAATTTGATTTTTCTCTTCTTCAAGCTAAAATGTTTTTAGCTTGGTCTTGTTTTGCGAATGCTGGTAGAAGACTAAAGGCTTGGGTCTTGGGTCAGAGACCCTAAGGACTTTATTATTCATTGCACAACAAGCAGCATGAGCATTAGCATGTTTATGTCACTTCCCCTTGACCTCCAAGACACACGCCAGCAACACAGAAGGCCAAGCTGGATACCTACACAAAGGGCAGGTTGTGTTACAGGAGACAGACTCTGAATCTGGGGACTCTGCATTTTATAGCAAGCAGTAAGCAACCTCTTTGTTCTGGAGGGAGACATTATCTCACAGTGTTGCTCATTGTAAACACAACCCTGAGAGTGGCCCAGATAGAGTGTCAGGGCCTTATAATCTTGTCATTCCCAGCAAGAAAGGTAAGGCCATGAAAAACCTGTAGAGAACTGCCTTTCCCAACATTTCACCTTTTGGTCCTACCACCTTGGCTTCTGACAAATTATCACATGAGTATGACGCTTCTTCATCACACTGATTCATTTAATCAGCAGAGGCTAGGACCAAATATATTCAATTTGTGTCATACAGCAATCAACTAAAGCTATTAATATCGCTCCCAAAAGGAGGATGAGGCCAACTGGCAATATTGACTTCAGCTATGACTCCAGAGTCCCAGAGTCAGGCAACTGTGACTAAATCCCAGGGGAGACCAGTAGGTCTTATTTCAGAAATCCAAGATGTAGTGTAAGCCCAGGATATTCTCCATTATGGCCTGCACAAGGAAATTTAAGTTTACCTGTTAATCTTTGGTGCTGTTATCTGTAATTACAGGGACATATATAATAGATGGGCCAAGAAAGAAACCCAACTGAGAGATATTCCGTGGCCTGTTCTCTATAGACAAGCATATAAAACCAAGAGACACAGGTCACTCTAGTTTGGATTTATTGTTAAACTTGATTTGGATCACCATGACATTGTTTTCCATATATCACATGGGAAAGTGTCACTGAGTAGTTGCAGCCTTGATTGTTAACACGTAGCTCAAGATCACTTGGACATCAAGGAAAACATGCATTTGTATTTGTCATATTGAAACAAGTTGTGCTGGTCCATGTTTTTATACCCTTATGAAGAGAGGCTAGGCAAAGCAGAATAGTGCAAGGCCTTCCACATTTACATGAATTATTCAGTTATCATAGCACAAAGACAATGATGAGAAATCCAACAGTAGGTCAGATTGTCAGCTGCAGCGGCTGCTTGCCTCAGGTGGACCATATAATTGTTTTGCCAAGGTGCAATGCTGGATCTAGAGGTGGAAGGAAGCATTAATTCCTCCCCTTCCTTAAGTACTTACTTCCCAGGGTCTAAAGTGTTCCCTCCCCAGGTTCTGGAGTTATTGCCATCCCTTATGATCATAAAATTGGTGTGCCCCATACCAGTGTAAATGATTTCACTTTTTTCCGATCATCTGCTACTCACAGTGGTCAACTGCAGGAGGGACAAGGGGATTTTTATTTTTGTTATTTTTTAAATTTATTTTTTTGTTACTTTTTAAAAATATCTTTATTGGAGTATAATTGCTTTACAATGTTGTGTTAGTTTCTGCTGTATAACAAAGTGAAAGAGCTATATGTATACATATATCCCCATACCCCTCCCTCTTGCGTCTCCCTCCCACCCCTCTACGTGGTCACAAATCACCGAGCTGATCTCCCCCCGTGCAATGAAGCTGCTTCCCACTATCTGTTTTACATTTGGTAGTGTATATATGTCAGTGCTACTCTCTCACTTCATCCCAGCTTACCCTTCCCCCTCTCCATGTCCTCAAGTCCATTCTCTACATCTGCTTTATTCCTGTCCTGCCCCTAGGTTCTTCAGAACCAATTTTTTTTTTTTTTTAGATTCCACATATATGTGTTAGCATATGGTATTTGTTTTTCTCTTTCTGACTTACTTCACTCTGTATGACACACTCTAGGTCCATCCACCTCACTACAAATAACTCAATTTCCTTTCTTTTCATGGCTGAGTAATATTCCATTGTATATATGTGCCATATCTTCTTTATCTATTCATCTGTCAGTGGACACTTAGGTTGCTTCCATGTCCTGGCTATTGTAAATAGTGCTGCAATGAACATTGTGGTACATGACTCTTTTTCAATTATGGTTTTCTCAGGGTATATGCCCAGTAGTGGGATTGCTGGGTCATATGGTAGTTCTATTTTTAGTTTTTTAAGGAACCTCCATACTGTTCTCAATAGTGGCTGTATCAATTTACATTCCCACCAACAGTGCAAGAGGGTTCGCTTTTCTCCACACCGTTTCCAGCATTTATTGTTTGTAAATTTTTTGATGACGACCATTCTACCTGTGTGAGGTGATACCTCATTGTAGTTTTGATTTACGTTTCTCTAATGATTAGTGAGGTTGAGCATCCTTTCATGTGTTTGTTGGCAATCTGTATATCTTCATTGGAGAAATGTCTATTTAGATCTTCTGCCCATTTTTGGATTGGGTTGTTCATTGTTTTGATATTGAGCTGCATGAGCTGCTTGTATATTTTGGAGATTAATCCTTTGTCCATTGCTTCATTTGCAAATATTTTCTCCCATTCTGAGGACTGTCTTTTCGTCTTGTTTATGGTTTCCTTTGCTGTGCAAAAGCTTTGAAGTTTCATTAGGTCCCATTTGTTTCTTTTTGGTTTTATTTACATTACTGTAGGAGGTGGATCAAACAAGATCTTGCTGTGATTTATGTCAAAGAATGTTCTGCCTATGTTTTCCACTGAGAGTTTTATACTGTCTGGCATTTAGGTCTTTAATCCATTTCGAGTTTATTTTTGTGTATGGTGTTAGGGAGTGTTCTAATTTCATTCTTTTACATGTAGCTGTCCAGTTTTCCCAGCACCACTTATTGAAGAGGCTGTCTTTTCTCCATTGTGTACTCTTGCTGCCTTTATCAAAGATAAGGTGACCATATGTGCACGGGTTTATCTCTGGGCTTTCTATCCTGTTCCATTGATTGATATTTCTGTTTTTGTGCCAGTACCATCCTGTCTTGATTACTCTAGATTTGTAATATACTTTGAAGCCAGGGAGCCTGAGTCCTTCAGCTCCGTTTTTCGTTCTCAAGATTGTTTTCGCTATTCGGGGTCTTTTGTGTTTCCATACAAATTGTGCAATTTTTTGTTCTAGTTCTGTGAAAAATCCCATTGGTAGTTTGATAGGGATTGTGTTGAATCTGTAGATTGCTTTGGGTAGAATAGTCATTTTCACAGTGTTGATTCTTCCAATCCAAGAACATGGTATATCTCTCCGTCTGTTTATATCATCTTTAATTTCTTTCATCAGTGTCTTATAGTTTTCTGCTTACAGGTCTTTTGTCTCCTTAGGTAGGTTTATTCCTAGGTATTTTATTCTTTTTGTTGCAATGGTAAATGGGAGTGTTTCCTTAATTTCTCTTTCAGGTTTTTCATCATTAGTGTATAGGAATGCAAGAGGTTTCTCTGCATTAATTTTGTATTCTGCTACTATACCAGATTCATTGATTAGCTCTAGTAGTTTTCTGGTAGCCTCTTTAGGATTCTCTATGAATAGTATCATGTCATCTGTAAACAGTGACAGTTTTACTTCTTTTCCAATTTTGATTCCTTTTACTTCTCTTTCTTCTCTGATTGCTGTGGCTAAAACTTCCAAAACTATGTTGAATAATAGTGGTGAGAGTGGGCAACCTTGTCTTGTTCCTGATTTTAGAGGAAATGGTTTCAGTTTTTCACCATTGAGAACAATGTTGGCTTTAGGTTTGTCATATATGGCCTTTATTACGTTGAGGTAAGTGCTCTCTATGCCTACTTTCTGGAGAGTTTTTATCATAAATGGGTGTTGAATTTTATAAAAAGCTTTTTCTGCATCTATTGAGATTATCATATGGTTTCTATCCTTTAGTTTGTTAATATGGTGTATCACATTGATTGACGTGCAAATATTGAAGAATCCTTGCATTCCTGGGATAAACCCCACTTGATCATGGTGTATGATCCTTTTAGTGTGCTGTTGGATTCTCTTTGCTAGTATTTTGTTGAGGATTTTTGCATCTATGTTCATCAGTGATATTGGTCTGTAGTTTTCTTTTTTTGTGACATCTTTGTCTGGTTTTGGTATGAGGGTGATGGTGGCCTTGTAGAATGAGTTTGAGAGTGTTCCTCCCTCTGCTGTATTCTGGAAGAGTTTGAGAAGGAAAGGTGTTAGCTCTTCTCTAAATGTTTGATAGAATTCGCTTGTGAAGCCGTCTGGTCCTGGGCTTTTGTTTGTTGGAAGATTTTTTTTTTTTTTTTTGCAGTCCGCGGGCCTCTCACTGTTATGGCTTCTCCCGTTGCGGAGCACAGGCTCTGGACGCGCAGGCTCAGCCGCCATGGCTCACGGGCCCAGCCGCTCCGCGGCACGTGGGATCTTCCCGGACCGGGGCACGAACCCGTGTCTCCTGCATCGGCAGGCAGACTCTCAACCACTGTGCCACCAGGGAAGCCCTGTTGGAAGATTTTTAATCACAGCTTCAATTTCAGTGCTTGTGATTGGTCTGTTTATATTTTCTATTTCTTCCTGGTTCATTCTTGGAAGGTTGTGCTTTTCTAAGAATTTGTCCATTTCTTCCAGGTTGTCCATTTTATTGTTATTTAGTTGCTTGTAGTAATCCCTCATGATTCTTTGGATTTCTACAGTGCCAGTTGTTACTTCTCCTTTTTCATTTCTAATTTTGTTGATTTGAGTCTTCTCCCTTTTTTTTTTGGTGAGTCTGGCTAATGGTTTATCAATTTTGTTTATCTTCTCAAAGAATCAGCTTTTAGTTTTATTGATCTTTGCTATAGTTTTCTTCATTTCTTTTTCATTTATTTCTGATCTGATCTTTTTGATTTCTTTCCTTCTGCTAACTTTAGGGTTTTTTTGTTTTTCTTTCTCTAATTGATTTAGGTGTAAGGTTAGGTTGTTTATTTGAGATTTTTCTTGTTTCGTTAGGTAGGAGTGTATTGCTATAAACTTCCCTCTTAGAACTGCTTTTGTTGCATCCTGTAGATTTTGACTCATCATGTTTTCACTGTCATTTGTTTCTAGGTATTTTTTGATTTCCTCTTTGATTTCTTCAGTGATCTTGGTTATTTAGTAGCGTATTGTTTAGCCTCCATGTGTTTGTATTTTTTACAGTTTTTTTCTTGTAATTGATATCTAGTCTTATAGTGTTGTGGTCGGAAGAGATACTTGATACAATTTCAAGTTTATTAAATTTGCCAAGGCTTGATTTGTGACCCAAGATATGATCTATCCTGGAGAATGTTCCATGAGCACTTGAGAAGAAAGTGGATTCTGTTGTTTTTGGATGGAATGTCCTATAAATATCAATTAAGTCCATCTTGTTTAATGTGTCATTTAAAGTTTGTGTTTCCTTATTTATTTTCATTTTGGATGATCTGTCCATTGGTGAAAGTGGGGTGTTAAAGTCCCCTACTATGAATGTGTTACTGTTGATTTCCCCGTTTATGGCTGTTAGTATGTGCCTTATGTACTCCTGTGTTGGGTGCATAAATATTTACAATTGTTATATCTTCTTCTTGGATTGATCCTTGATCATTACGTAGTGTTGTAGTGTCCTTCTTTGTCTCTTGTGATAGTCTTTAAGTCTATTTTGTCTGATATGAGAATTGCTACTCCAGCTCTCTTTTGATTTCCATTTGCATGGAATATCTTTTTCCATTCCCTCACTTTCAGTCTGTATATGTCCCTAGGTCTGAAGTCAGTCTCTTTTAGACAGCATATATATGGGTCTTGTTTTTGTATCCATTCAGCCAGTCTGTGTCTTTTGGTTGGAGCATTTAACCCATTTACATTTAAGGTAATTGTTGATATGTATGTTCCTATTAGCATTTTCTTAATTGTTTTTGGTTTGTGTTTCTAGGTCTTTTCCTTCTCTTTTGTTTCCTGCCTAGAGAAGTTCCTTTAGCATTTGTTGTAAAGCTGGTTTGGTGGTGCTGAATGCTCTTAAGTTTTGCTTGTCTGTAAAGGTTTTAATATCTTCATTGAATCTGAATGAGATCCTTGCTGGGTAGAGTAATCTTGGTTGTAGGTTTTTCCCTTTCATCATTTTAAATATGTCCTGCCACTCCCTTCGGGCTTGCAGAGTTTCTGCTGAAAGATTAGTGGTTAACCTTATGGGGGGGTGGTTCCCTTGTATGTTATTTCTTGCTTTATCCTGCTGCTTTTAATATTTTTTCTTTGTATTTAATTTTTGATAGTTTGATTAATAGGTGTCTTGGTGTGTTTCTCCTTGGATTTATCCTGTATGGGACTCTCTGTGCTTCCTGGGCTTGACTATTTCCATTCCCATGTTAGGGAAGTTTTCAACTATAATGTCTTCAAATGTTTTCTCAGACTCTTTCTTTTTCTCTTCTTCTTCTGGGACCCCTGTAATATGAATGTTGGTGCGTTTAATGTTGTCCCAGAGGTCTCTGAAACTGTCCTCAATTCACTTCATTCTTTTTTCTTTATTCTGCTCTGTGGTAGTTATTTCCACTATTTTATCTTCGAGGTCACTTATCTGTTCTTCTGCCTCAGTTATTCTGCTATTGATTCCTTCTAGAGAGTTTTTAATTTCATGTATTGTGTTGTTCATCATTGTGTATTTACTCTTTAGTTCTTCTAGGTTCTTGTTAAACGTTTCCTCTTTTTTTCTCCAGTCTATTTCCAAGATTTTGGATTATCTTTACTATCATTACTCTGAATTTTTTTTCAGGTAGACTGCCTATTTCCTGTTCATTTGTTTGGTCTGGTGGGTTTTTACCTTGCTTCTTCATCTCTGCATATTTCTCTGTCTTCTCATTTTGTTTAACTTATTGTGTTTGGCATGTCCTTTTCACAGCCTGCAGGTTCATAGTTTCCATTGTTTTTGGTGTCTGCCCCGAGTGGGTAAGGTTGGTTTAGTTGCTTGTGTAGGCTTCCTGGTGTACAGGACTGGTGCCTGTGTTCTGGTGGGTGGGGCTGGATCTTGTCTTTCAGTTGGGCAGGGCTGAGTCCAGTGGTGTGTTTTGGGATGTCTGTGAACTTACTATGATTTTAGGCAGCCTCTCTACTAATGGGTGGGGTTGTGTTCCTGTCTTGCTAGTTGTTTGGCATGCGGTGTCCAGCACTGGAGCTTGCTGGCCATTGAGGGGAGCTGGGTCTTAGCATTGAGATGGAGATTGCTTGGAGAGCTCTCGCCAATTGATATTACATGGGGCCATGAGGTCTCTGGTGGACCAGTGTCCTGAACTCAGCTCTTCCACCTCAGAGGCTCAGGCCTGACACCAGGCCGGAGCACCAAGACCCTGTCAGCCAACTAGCTCAGACGAAAAGGGAGAAAAAAAAGAAAGAAAAAAAAATAAGTAAAATAAAACTATTAAAATAAAAAAAATTTTTAATTATTAAAATAAAATACTTTAAAAAAAGAGAGCAACGAAACCAATAAACAAGTCTACCAATGATAACAAGCACTAAAAACCATACTACAATAAACATAAAAATCAGAAAGAAGTCAGTTGCAGGCAGCAAACCCCAAGTCCACAGTTGTTCCCAAAGTCCACCTCCTCAATTTTGGGTTGATTTGTTGTCTATTCAGGTATTCCACAGATGCAGGGTACCTCAAGTTGATTGTGGGGATTTAATCCACTGCTCCTGAGGCTGCACGGAGAAATTTCCCTTTCTCTTCTTTGTTTGCACAGCTCCTGGGGTTCAGCTTTGGTTTTGCCGCCACCTCTTCCTGTAGGTTGCCCTCAGGCTTCTGTTCCTGCCCAGACAAGATGCGGTTAAAGTATCGGCTGATTAGGGGCTCTGGCTCACTCATGCCAGGAGGAGGGATGGGTGCAGTAGTTATAATTGGAATACGGGGTGAGCCAGCGGTGGCAGAGGCCGGTGTGACATTGCAACAGGCTGAGGTGCACCATGTGTGTTCTCCCAGGGAAGTTGTCCCTGGATCATGGGACCCTGGTAGTGGTGGGTTGCACAGGCTCCCTGTGGGTATGGTTAGTGACCTGCGCTTGCACACAGGATCCTTGGTGGCTGCAGCAGCGTTAGTGTTTCCTGCCCATCTCTGGTGTCTGAGCTGATAGCCGTGGCTCACACCCATCTCTGGAGCTCATTTAGGCGGTGCTCTGCCTTCTGTGGGCAGACAGGTAAGGAATCCTCTCTCCTCGTGCACCCCAAAACAATGGTTTCTTGCCTCTTAGGCAGGTCCACACTTTTTCCCTGACTCCCTCCTGCCCAGCTGTGGCTCATTAGCCCCCTTCAGGCTGTGTTCATGCAGCCAACTCCAGTCCTCTCCCTGGGATCTGAACTGCGAAGCCCAAGCCTCAGCTCCCAGTACCCACCTGCCCCGACGGGTGAGCAGACAAGCCTCACAGACTGGTGAGTGCTGGTTGGCACTGATACTCTGTGCGGGAATCTCTCCACTTTGCCCTCTGCACCCTTGTTGCTGCGCTCTCCTCCATGGCTCTGAAGCTTCCCACCCCCCGACACCCCATCTCGGCCAGTGAAGGGGCTTCCTAGTATGTGGAAACTTTTCTTCCTTCACAGCTCCCTCCCAGAGGTGCAGGTCCCATCCCTATTCTATTTTTTTTTTTTTCGCGGTATGTGGGCATCTCACTGTTGTGGCCTCTCCCGTTGCGGAGCACAGGCTCCGGATGCGCAGGCTCAGCGGCCGTGGCTCACAGGCCCAGCCGCTCCGCGGCATGTGGGATCTTTCCGGACCGGGGCATGAACCCGTGTCCCCTGCATCAGCAGGCGGACTCTCAACTACTGCGCCACCAGGGAAGCCCACGTCCCTATTCTTTTATCTCTGTTTTTTCTTTTGCCCTACCCAGGTACGTGGGTATTTTCTTGCTTTGGGGGAAGTCTGAGGTCTTCTGCCAGCATTCAGTAAGTGTTCTGTAGGAGTTGTTCCACATGTAGGTGTATTTTTGATGTATTTGTGGGGAGGAAGGTGATCTCCATGTCTGACTTCTCTGCCATCTTGAGGGTCCCCCTAATTTATGTTTTGGGGGGCCACGCTGTGCAACATGCAAGATCTTAGTTCCCTGACCAGAGATTGAACCCGGGCCCCCTGCATTGGGAGTGTGGAGTCTTAACCACTGGACCACCAGGGTAGTCCGACAAGGATATTTTTCCAAAATGTATAGGAATCCATCATATTTCCCACCTTCATGGGCATGGGCTACTGCAGGGGAACTTGGTGAGCAGTTTACTCAACCAAATGGTCATTATCTTCATAGGATAGAGGTTGGCAAACTTTTTCTGTAAAGAGCTGAAGAGAAATATTTTCAGTTTTGTAGGCTTCTGTCACAATTACTCAACTCTGCCTTTGTAGAGCAAAAGCAGCCATAGACAATACATAATAAAGAAACAGTCATGACTGTGATTCAGTAAAACTTTATTTACAAAAGCAGGCAGCAGACCAGGCTCGGCCCATGGGTTATAGTTTGCCGACTCTGATCTAGAACCAGTTCAATCCAAAAGGAGAATACGGGTGACTAAACCAAGATTAAGTTTGAATTCTATAAGCTCCTTTTTGGCCAGGCTGCCACCCAGCTGTACCAACCAGGCTGGCTTGGGGTAACTGTTAGGGAAAAGAAAGATGCATCATGCTCAGGAAATGTCAGAATAGAAGTCTAAAATTTCAGAATTGGTCAAGAAAACCCTCCACCCCTTTTATCCTGATCATTATCTAGAAGGTGGCCAAGGGGATGTGAACTCTTTCAGTGGATGCTTGCATTTAATTAAGATGTGTGGATCAGGAGAAAGTGAAGGAGGTAGAGTCAGAAATCTCTTTAGTTGACTTTTTAAAAAATCCATTTACCTCTTGTTGGAACCAGCAGCTTGAGGATAATAAGGGATATGAAATGTCCATTGAATACCTTGACTATTGGTCCAGTGTTGAGTGAACCTTTGCAATAAGAGACATCATACCGTCCAACTGAATATGACCTGAAAGGCCAAAAACATAACACATTTTATGTTATGGCCAATGTGGCTTGAGTTGGTTGATCAGACTGGAACAGTGACACCATAACCTGAAAACATATCGACAACAGTAAGGCATCAATGGAGGACCCAAGGCAAGTGGTCAAAGGCTCAATATAGTCAGCTTGTCAGGAGTGAGAGGGGACAACACTCTATGTATTGTGGCCTATTTCATTAGAAAACAAACAGGCAAACTTTTTTTTAATTTTATTTTATTTATTTATTTTTGACTGTGTTGGGTCTTCATTGCTGTGCGCGGGCTTTCTCTAGTTGCAGCAAGTGGGGGCTACTCTTCGTTGAGGTGCGGAGGCTTCTCATTGCGGTGGCTTCTCTTGTTGCGGAGCATGGGCTCTAGGCTTATGGGCTTCAGTAGCTGTGGCATGTGGGTTCAGTAGTTGTGGCTCATGGGCCCTAGAGTGCGGGCTCAGTAATTGTGGCACATGGGCTTAGTTGCTCCGCAGCATGTTGGATCTTCCTGGACCAGGGCTTGAACCCATGTCCCCTGCATTGGCAGGCAGATTCTTAACCACCACACTAGCAGGGAAGCCCAACAGGCAAACTTTTGAAAGGAGGCACAAGACTGGCATGCAGTGGTAGCTTTAACATCAGACACAGATAATCCTTACTTTCCTCGGCCATGATGGTGGATGTGTTGCCATGTTCGGTGTGATGATGGATTCCCAGTAGCAGTGACAGGGATCTGGGTGGGGCATACTTAATTAACAGCATGAACCCAGCCCATTCCATTAGGGAATGAGCCATTGCCATGTATATCAGCTATAATTTGTTTCTACAATTCACAGTCCTAAAGAGGACTTGATCTTTAATCTACCAATCTGTGGTCTTGCAAATGGCAGACCAGGTGACTAGGCAATTGGCAATAGTCTAAGAGTCAGTAAGAATATAAGCTTTAATCTTAATAGTATTACCATTATCTAAGGTAGATATTGGCAAACTGCTGTAAGTCTAGACAATGAATATTTTCAGACTTGCAGGCCATACAGTCTCAGTTCTGCCATTATAGTGTGTGAAAGCAGCCATAGACAGTACATAAATCAACAGACATGGCTGTGTTCCAAGGAAGCTTTATACACAAAAGCAGATAACAGGCCAAATTTGGCCCATTAGCCATAGTTTTCTGACCCCTGGTCTAAGACAGTGGTAACAGCTTTTATTGTATTTACCCAGAAACTGCCTTTGAGAGGACCCAGATGTTGGACTTAGCAAAGACTTAAAGAAACTACTATAAATGTGTTCAAAGAACTAAAGGATACCATACTTACAGAAGTCAAGGGAGAAACAGCTTGGCAGTTCCTCAAAAAGTTAAACATAGAATTACCATATTACCCGGCAATTCCACTCCTAGGTATGTACCCGACAGAATTGAAACTGGGTACTCAAACAAATACTTGTACACAAATTCATAGCAACACTGTTCACAACAGCCAAAATGTAGAAGCAACCAAAATGTCCATCACCAATGAATCAATAAACAAAATGAGGTATATCCATACAATGAAATATCATTCAGCCATAAAAAGGAATAAAGTGCTGATACATGAGCATGGATGAACGTCAGAATCATTATGCTAAGTGGAAGAAGCCAGACACAAAAGTTCACATTTATATGAATTAATTTATATGAAATACCTGAAACAGAAAATTCCACAGTGAAAGAAAGCATATTGGTAGTTGCCAGGTACTGGGGAAAAAGAGGAATGGAAATTGACTCCTTAATAAGTGTAAGTTTTCTTTTGGGCTAATGAAAATATTTTATAAGTATAGAGGTGGTGGTTACACAACATGAATATACAAAATGCCACTGAATTGTACACTTTAAATGATCAATTTTATATTATGCAAATTTCACCTCAATTTCAAAGAAAGGAAAATAAAAGAAGTAAAGAAAGGCATGATGACAATGTCTCATACAGTAGATATAATAGAGAATATTTATATAGAGATAGAAATTATGTATAAAAAAGAACCAAATGGAAATTCTGGAATTGAAAAAGTACAATAACTGAAATTTAAAAATCACTAGAGGGACTCAGTAGTAGATTTGAACTGGCAGAAGAAAGAATTATGAACTTGAAGATAAATAATAGTATGCAATCTGAAGAGTGGAAAGAAAATAGGATGAAGAAAATGGAACAGAACCTCAGAGAAGTATGGGATAAGTATGTCAACATACATGTGATGGGAATACCAGAACAAAAGGAGAGAAAGGAGCGGAAAAAAATTCTTGGAAGAAATAATAGCTAAAAGCCAGATTTAATGAGAAATATTAATCTACACATCCAATAAACTCTGAATTGAAATTAACTCGATGAATTTGTAGGATAAATACAAAGAGTTCTAAACACAAATATCATAGTAAAACTGCTGAGGCCAAAGACCAGAAGAAAATCCTGTAAGCAGCAAGAGAAAAATTACTCATGTATAAAGGAAGCCTAATTAGATTAACAGTGGACTTCTTATCAGAAACAATGGAGGTAGAAGGTAATGGATTGACATATTTAAAGTGCTGAAAGAAAAACCTCAACTAAGAATCCTATAAATAGCAAAACCCAACTTAAAAGTGGGAGCAGTATCTAAACAGATGTTTCTATAAAGGAGATATACAGATGGCTGACAAGCACATGCACAGATGCTCAACATCATCAGCCAGCAGTGAAATGCAAATCAAAACCACAATGAGGGGCTTCCCTGGTGGCGCAGTGGTTGAGAGTCCACCTGCCGATGCAGGGGCCGCAGGATCGTGCCCTGGTCCGGGAGGATCCCACATGCCGCGGAGCGGCTGGGCCCATGAGCCATGGCCACTGAGCCTGCGCGTCTGGAGCCTGTACTCCACAACGGCAGAGGCCACAACAGCGAGAGGCCTGCGTGCCGCAAAAAAAAAAAATAAATAAAACCATTAAAAAAAACCCACAATGAGCTATTACTTCATAGCCACTGGGATGGCTATATTAAAAAAAGACAGATTAGGGACTTCCCTGGCAGTCCAGTGGTCAAGACTCCACGCTCCCAATGTAGGGGGCCCGGGTTCAGTCCCTGGTCAGGGAACTAGATCCTATGTGCATGCCGCCACTAAGAGTCCACATGCCACAACTAAGAGCCTGCATCCCATGATGAAGATCCTACGTGCCGCAACTAAGACCTGGTGCAGCAAAAAATAATTAATTAATTAATTTAAAAATAAAGATTAAAGAAAAAATCAAATATTGAAAAGGATGTTGAGAAATTGGAACCCTCTTACACTGCTGGTAGGAACATAAAATGGTGTAGCCACTTTGGAAAATAGTTCAGTAGTTCCTCAAATGTTTACACATAGAGTTGCCATATGATCCAACAGTTTTATGTGACCCAGCAACTGAGCTCTTAGATATGTCCCCAAAAGAAATGAAAACATATGTCCATCCAAAAACTCATACACAAATGTTTATAGCAGCATTATCCATAATAGCCCAAAAGTAGAGACAACCCAAATACCCATAAGCTGATGCATGGATAAACAAAAGACGGTAAAAAGGAATGAAGTGCTGATACATGTTACAACGTAGATGAACTTGAAAATGCTATGCTAAGTGAAGGAAGCCAGTAATAAAATACCACATATTTTATGATTCCATTTATATGAAATGTGCAGATAGGCTAATCTAGAGATACAGAAAATAACACCCTGTCTCGTTGTGTCCTCACATGGTAGAAGGGGCTAGGGATTTCTGTGGAGCTTCTGGTAGTTCCCTAGGCTGTGGAAGGTGGGGGGGATTGGCACAATTGGTACAAGATTTCTTTTTAGTGTATTGAAAATCTTCTGGAATTAGATAATGATGATGGATGCACAACTCTGTGGATTCACTAAAAACCACCGTTATATCAGTTATATCTTAATAAAGCAGTTACTCCCCAAATGATCTTTTTTAGTTAAGCTTTTAACTTTTAGAATAAATGACATAACTTTCTGTTGATGGTAGAGCATCTGATTTCAATATCATAACAGAGTTGAGGATAATGAGAGCTGAGAGTCTAAACTCGTTACCCTTCTTATTTCTTGTAGTCCATCCAGTATGAATTACTTAAAATGTGTAAACAACCTAAATAATGCATAGTTTTGGAAAACGGGAGTGAAATCCATGGAGATGTGCCACCCAGCTCATCCTTCAGGGAAGGACTTTCTGCCCTCCTGTGGGAGGAGGGTGGACAGATAGCTTCCATTACTCAGCTCCATCAGAATCTACCTCTGTTGCAGAGCCACCTAGCTTGAGGTCACACTCTTCCAAGAGCAGCCCACATCAATGGCAAGGATATAAAGTCCCAGCCAAAAATAGAATTCCTGTTTAAAAACTAGTATCTTGGGCTTCCCTGGTGGCGCAGTAGTTGAGAGTCTGCCTGCCGATGCAGGGGACACGGGTTCGTGCCCTGGTCCGGGAGGATCCCACATGCTGCGGAGCGGCTGGGCCTGCGCATCCGGAGACTGTGCTCCGCAACGGGAGAGGCCACAACACTGAGAGGCCCATGTACCGCAAAAATAAATAAATAAATAAATAAATAAAAACTAGTATCTTGTGCATTTATTATATGCAGGTGTATGGTTTGAATTTTCACTGTTAATATCCTCAAGATGGATACATAACAGTTAACTATGCTTTGGAATTTGTGAATATTTATGAGGTCTGCTATGGTCTGAATGTTTTTGTACCTCTGAAATTCTTATGTTGCAATCCTATCCCTAAAGGTATGCTGGTAGTAGCTGGGGCCTTTGGGAGGTGTTTAAATCATGAGGGTGGAGCCTTATGAATGGGATTAGTGCCTTTACAAAAGAATCTCCAGAGAAATCCCTAGTCCCTTCCACCATGTGATGACACATAAAGAAGGTCCCAGCTGTGAATGAGGAAGAGAGCCCTTACCCAACCATGCTGGCACTTTGATCTTGGACTTCCAGCATCCAGAACTGTAAAAATTAAAGTTCTTTTGTTTTTAAGCTACCTGGTCTATGGTATTTTGTTATTGCAGTTCAACAAGATAAAGACAGGGTCCTTAAGAAGAGGAAAACTGAAACCTTCTCTGCGAGGTTTGCTTTCACAACGCAAAGAATACAGGACTCTCATGCAAAACTACTTGTGCAAAGAAGCGTTAACAGTCAAAATTTATAAAGTATCTAAAGAAAAAAATCGCATGAAAGAGACTCAACAGAAAATAGGAGAATTGACACTTTAAGAACTACAGACAACAGAATTTTGAAAAATATTTTAAAACAAAGATATTGGAGATGTTCAAAAACAAAGGAGCAGTTATCCTTAAGGGAAGGATATAGATAAAATAACAGACGGATTTTTTAAAAATTAAAAGCCCTAAGAAAGAAAAAGGTAGTCATTGAAATAACCACCTAAATTCCTTTGCATGTTTCATAATGGATGATAGATTGGATTTTGACCACACCCTGTCTTAAAATAAGACCTACTAGTTCCCCCCACCCCCACCCCATTCCATACTTTTTCACAGTTAGCTGAGTCTGGGACCCTGCAGGCACTTTTTCTTTTTTTTTAAGGTTTTTTTTTTTAACTTCTTTATTGGAGTATAATTGCTTTACAGTGGTGCTTTATAACAAAGTGAATCAGCTATACATATACATATATCCCCATATCTCCTCCCTCTTGTGTCTCCTTCCCACTCTCCCTATCCCACCCCTCTAGGTGGTCAAAAGCACCGAGCTGATCTCCCTGTGCCATGTGACTGCTTCCCACTAGCTATTTTACATTTGGTAGTATATATATGTCCATGTCACTGTCTCACTTCGTCCCAGCTTACCCTTGCCCCTCCCTGTGTCCTCGAGTCCATTCTCTATATCTGCGTCTTTATTCCTGTCTTGCCCCTAGGTTCTTCAGAACCATTTTTTTTTAATTCCATATATATGTGTTAGCATATGGTATTTGTTTTTCTCTTTCTGACTTACTTCACTCTGTATGGCAGACAGAGTCCATCCACCTCACTACAGATAACTCAGTTTCGTTTCTTTTTATGGCTGCCTGCAGGCACTTTTGAGGTCATCATTACTGAAGGTTGGCCTTATCCTGCTACTTGGAGTACTATTGATAATAGCTTTAATTAAATGCTTTAAGTGACAAATTGAACGGATTTGGTTTTAGCCTCTGTTGGTCAAATTAATTAAAATGGCTGACAGAGTGGCATACTTACATGAATATTTGAATTCAGCCAAGAACATGTTGGGGTAGATTGTTGGGAGAGGCAGTGCTGTGGACCTGCACATTTTTGCTGGGTATACCAAGAATGCGGGACCTTGATTACCTAGGACATTTCTCAAGGTTGTGTTTGTAGCAGACAGACTTGAGGGATGAAGTATTTTCTCCTTCCAAAAAGAGCAGTCTTGCTTCAGTTTGATATAAAAATGGTGAATTCCCCCAAGCTCAGTGTTCTTCTCTTGTAATACAACCCACTGCATGGGCAAACATCTATCTTGACCTACCTACATTATATTTGCAGGACTTGGAGGGCATGGGGAACCAGCAGAAACATGAAGCTCTGGCTACTGCTCTTGTCATTAGTAATAAAGTCCTTTTTCTCTGACCCAGGGATCTCATGTCTTCTGCTAGCATTCATGAAATGGTAATAAAGCTAACTCATAAACAAGTAAGTAGGGTAAACTCTCAGACTCTGCACAGTTCTTGACAATTGAAAAAAATCAATTACAAGAGGGTTTTTAAGTCAAAAAGTGAAAGGTAAAACAATGAATGAATTTTTTCTAGAAATAAGCATAGGAGACTATTTTCATGAATGTAGAACAGTGAAAGAGTTCATAAACAGGACACAAAAAAATACTTGCTATAAAGAAAACACATATTGGACCTCATCAAATGTACTTCTTTACAACATAAAACATGATTAAGAGAATGAAAAGGCAAACCACAGAATGGGAGTCTATAATTGCAACATACATAATCAACAGAAGGCTCATGTCTGTAATATAAGAGGAACTCCTACGTACCACTAAGTAAAACAGTCAACCCAAAAGAAAACTGGACATGATACTTGAACAGAAACTCCAAGAGACTATCCAAATGTATCAATACAATAAAGGAATGAAAATGTGCTCAAATTAATAATCTGGGATTGAAATTTAAAGCCACAATGCATTGTTACTATACCCTCACTATACTGGCAAAAATTAAAGAGACTGACAATGCCAAGTGTTGACAAGGATATGGATTCCAGAAACTTTCATTGACTGATGGTAGGATTTTGAATCAGTACAAACACTTTGGAAAACTGTTGGGCATTAAGCTAAACATATGCATACCATATGAGTCAGCAGTTCCACTCGCAGGTATAAACTTGATTGAAACATAGGCACATGTGTACCAAGAGACATGTCCCAAAATATTCATATTAATATTCCTAATAGTAAAAAATTATAAACCACCACACTGTACATCAACAGTCAAATAGAAAAATAAATTGTACAGTGGAATATTATGCAGCAGTGAAAATGGGCATGAACAAACTATAGCTATCTACAACAATGCAGATGAATCTTGCAAAGATGTTAGCAAAAGAAGCCAAAGAAAGATGGTGGAGCAATAGTAAAACCAGACTGAATGGTTTTACTGAAGTGAAAAACATTAATATAGATAGAGACATTACTTGAGGGTAAAAGGAATGTTCCACGAGAAGATAAAATGATCATGAATTTGCAACCAACACCATAGTCTTATAAAAAGGAAAACTATCACAATTACAAGGACAATTGTCAAATTTAGTCATGGTAGGAAACTTAATACATGATATTTTATAAGTACAGAAAGAATACTATATGCTCTTTATGCATATATACTTTAGTATTAGAAGTATAATAAAATCATGGACAGAAACTATTTTTAAAACTTCATGGTAGTAGTTGTTTCTGCAAAGGGAGATAAAGAGAATCAACCTGAATAGGTTGACAGAGGCTTTAATTTTATCTGAAATGTTATATAATGGATTTAATCTTATTAATATTATTAGTATTAATATCATAATTATATTATTAATAATTAATTATATTGTTAATATAATGTTTTGAAATGGATTAAAGACCTAAACATAAGGCCGGATACTATAAAACTCTTAGAGGAAAACATAGGCAGGACACTCGTTGACATAAATCACAACAAGATCTTTTTCGATCCACCTCCTAGATTAATGAAAATAAAAACAAAAATAAATGATTGGGACCTAATTAAACTTAAAACCTTTTTCACAGCAAAGGAAACCATAAACAAAATGAAAAGACAACCCTCAGAATGGGAGAAAATATTTGCAAACAAAGCAACTGACAAGGGATTAATCTCCAAAATATACAAACAGCTCATGCAGCTCAATGTCAAAAAAACCAACCCAATCAAAAAATTGGCAGAAGATCTACATAGACATTTCTCCAAAGAAGACATACAGGTGGCCAAAAAGCACATGAAAAAATGTTCAACATCACTAATTATTAGAGAAATGCAAATCAAAACTACAATAGGTATCACCGCATACCAGTCAGAATGGCCATCATCAAAAAATCGACAAACAGGGACTTCCCTGGTGGTCCAGTGGTAAAGAATCTGCCTTACAATGCAGAGTATGCGGGTTCAATCACTGGTCAGGGAACTAAGGTCCCACATGCCGCGGGGCATCTAAGCCCGCACACCACAACTACTGAGCTTGCACGCCTCAACTAGAGAGCCCACGTGCCACAAACTGCAGAGCCCATGTGCTCTGGAACCCGTGCACCACAGCTACAGAGCCAACATGCCCTGGAGCCAGTGTGCCACAACTAGAGAAGAGAAAACCCGCATGCCACAACTAGAGAGAAGACTGCGCACTGCAACGAAAGATCCTGCATGCCTCAATGAAGATCTTGCACGCTGCAACTAAGACCTGATGCAGCCAAAAATAAATTAAAAAAAAACAAACTACAAACAGTAAATGCTGGAGATGGTGTGGAGAAAAGGGAACCCTCCTACACTGTTGGTGGCCATGTAAATTGGTACAACCTCTATGGAGAGCAGTATGGATGTTCCTTATAAAACTAAAAATAGAACTACCATAGGGCCCAGCAATTCCACGCCTGGGCATATATCCAGAGAAAACCATAATTCAAAAAGATACATACACCCCAATGTTCATTGCAGCACTATTTACAATAGCCAGGACATGGCAACAACCTGAATGTCCATCGACAGAGGAATGGATAAAGAAGTTGTGGTACATATATATAATGGAATATTACTCAGCCATAAAAAAGAATGAAATAATGCCATTTGCAGCAACGTGGATGGACCTAGAGATTGTCATACTAAATGAAGTAAGTCAGACAGAGGAAGACAAATGTATCACTTATATGTGGAATCTAAAAATAGGGTACAAATGAACTTATTTACAAGAGAAAAATAGAGTTACAGTCATAGAAAACAAACTTACGGTTACCAGGGGATAGGGAGAGGGGGAGAGATAAATGGGAGGTTTGGATTGACATATACACACGACTGTATATAAAACAGATAACTAATAAGGACCTACTATATAGCACAGGGAACTCTACTCAATACTCTAATGGCCTATGTGGGAAAATAATCTAAAAAAGAATGGATATATGTATATGTATAACTGATTCACTTTGCTGTACACCTGAAACTAACACAACATTCTAAATCAGTTATACTCCAATAAAAATTTTTAAAAAAAGAACAACTTCATGGTAGTAGTTGTTTCTGCAAAGGGAGATAAAGAAAGTAAACCTGAATAGGCAGACAAAGGAGGTTTTAATTTTATCTGAAGTGTTCTATATCTTATGAAAGATACCTGACACAAAATGATAAAATAAATTTTTAAATTCTTGGTTTTGGGTACATGATTTATATCATTCTATTTTATTTTTCTGTATTTTTGAAAATTTTCATTATAAAATGGTGATGTACATAAACTAGCAAAAACTTGTAGAAATAAAAGAAAAGTTGATTTCAAAATACAAGTATTGCAAACTAAGAATTCTACAGATTTAGTAGAAAAAATAAGAACATAGAAGAATTAAATGATACTCATCAATAAATAATCATATACACAATATATTTGTGTACTATTCAATAAATAATCATATACACATATTTGTGTATACATACACAGAGATATTTAGACACACATATATAATACACAGAGAACATTACATTTCTCAGAGAGTATACATTCTCTGAATATTTATAGAGCATATACAAAATCAGTCATGTATTTGGCCACAAAATAACTCTTACAAATTTAAGTAAAAAACAGCAAAATAGACAAAGGATATGAATAGGCAATCCTGAGAAAAGAAAATCTAGATAGCCAGCATGTTTATGAAAAGATATTAAATTTACTAGTAATTAAAGAAACACAAATTAAAGTAATGAGATACCACTTTTCACCCATGAGATCTTCCAACATTTAAGAGTAAGTAGATCTTAAAAATAGTGCTAAAGGATTTCCCTGGTGGGGCAGTGGATAAGAATCCACCTGCCAGTGCAGGGGGCATGGGTTCGAGCCCTGGTCCGGGAAGATCCCACATGCTGCGGAGCAACTAAGCCCGTGAGCCACAACTACTGAAGCCCATGCACCTAAAGCCCGTGCTCTGCAACAAGAGAAACCACCACAATGAGAAATGCATGCACCACAACGAAGAGTAGCCCCCACTCGCTGCAACTAGAGAAAGCCCACGCACAGCAATGAAGACCCAGCACAGCCAAAAATAATAATAAATAAATAACAAAAAAAAAACCAAAACAAAAACAGTGCTGAGTGAAAGACTAAGCAAATCTATGACAAATACCACATACATAAATTAGAAATACATCCATATAACAATCATGTTGATGGTACATACAACAAAAGGATACATATTAGACATTAGAATGGTTTCCTGGAGTGGTGGGGGATGAGACTGGGAAATGGACATAATGGAAAAATAAATAAAATGAACAATAATACCTACTGCTTAGGGATGTAGAGGAAAGGGAACCCTCCAACACTGCTGATGGAAATATGAAGAAAACAATCTGACACCATATGTTAACATATCCTTGAAACAGTGGAATTCTCATCAATAGGGGATGACTAAAGTCATCCACACTGTGAAATATTATATCGGCGTTAAAGGAAACTTAAAACCACACTTGATGCTTTAAAGAATTTCCTAAGGTATTATTGAATGAAAGAGGGTGTAGAAAAGTGAGTATACAGTGATGCCATTCTAGGAAACAGTGATCTCTCCCCACCCCCAACCTAACCCTTTAAATGTATGTTTGAGTACATACATACATGTGTGAGTAAACGTGTGTGTGTACAAGCACAGAGAAAAAATAAGAGGGAACATACACGGAATAGGGTGAGGAACTAAATAATGGAAGGGGGAAGGAAAGGAGAGGGAAAGGCAGAGGCAACCAAAAGAAGAAAAAATAAAGATGGCACTAAAAAAATTCAAGTGTATGATCATATTTATTCATGAATGTAAAAGTGTATATATGAGGGAGTATTTGTAGGCAGAAATTAAATAAGGTTTGTATTGGACTTCCCTGGTGGCGCAGTGGTTGAGAGTCCGCCTGCCGATGCGGGGGACACGGGTTTGTGCCCCGGTCTGGGAAGATCCCACATGCCGCGGAGCAGCTGGGCCCGTGAACCGTGGCCGCTGAGCCTGCGCATCCGGAGCCTGTGCTCCACAACGGGAGAGGCCACAACAGTGAGAGGCCCGCGTACCACAAAAAAATAAATAAATAAAAATAAGGTTTGTATTATTTGTCTAACATACGAGTGTCTCAGATAGTTGGAATCTCAGGCCACATTTGAGGTATGTTGGTCATGTAGGTCTCGGTTGTTGCCTGCTTTGATAACTGTGCGTATGCAGTACTGGCACTAAGTTTATTATCTCTGTGATTTGCACTATTTGTGGAATCTTTGTGGTTACAGTTCTTTCTTGAGTGATTCTAATACCTGCATAATTTTTAAGAAAAATAGTGAAAGCAAGATTGTTGCATTAACAAATAAAATTTGTCAATTTGTAGGCCCTAATTTAATGTTTACTTAGAAATATGTGACTAAAAACTTGGTGGAAACTGTGTCTTAGGAATTGGAGAGACTGACTTAAGAAAAATATCTTGTTATCAGGATGCATTTTAGTAAATGAGGTATGCTGAGAAAAAGTTGTAGAGGAAAAGAAACTTGCCCATAACTGAGCACAGACTAGGCTTTTGCATCTTACCAAGCTTAAGTTGTAAATATTCATATAAAATGTACACCCTGGGGCTTCCCTGGTGGCGCAGTGGTTGAGAGTCTGCCTGCCGATGCAGGGGACACGGGTTCGTGCCCCGGTCCGGGAAGATCCCACATGCCGCGGAGCAGCTGGGCCCGTGAGCTGTGGCTGCTGAGCCTGTGTGTCCGGAGCCTGTGCTCTGCAACGGGAGAGGCCACAACAGTGAGAGGCCTGCATACCGAAAAAAAAAAAAAAATGTACACCCTGTTTATGAAAGGACTAAGCACTAACAAATAGCATTTGGAGGTTCCTTAAAAAAATAAAAATAGAACTACCATATAACCCAGCAATCCCACTATTGGGCATATACCCTGAGAAAACTATAATTCAATAAGAGACATGTACCACAATGTTCATTGCAAAACTATTTACAATAGCCAGGACATGGAATCACCCTAAATGCCCATCAACAGATGAATTATCACAAAGAAGATGTGGCACATATACACAATGGAATATTACTCAGTCATAAAAAGGAACGAAATTGAGTTATTTGTAGTGAGGTGGATGGACCTAGAGTCTGTCATACGAGTGAAGTAAGTCAGAAAGAGAAAAACAGATACCATATGCTAACGCATATATATGGAATCTAAAAAAAAAAATGGTACTGATGAACCTAGTTGCAGGGCAGGAATAAAGATGTAGACATAGAGAGTGGACTTGAGGACACAGGATGGAAGGGGGAAGCTGGGATGAAGTGAGAGTAGCATCAACATATATACACTACCAAATGTAAAACAGCTAGTGGGAAGCAGCTGCATAGCACAGGGAGATCATCTCGGTGCTTTGCGATGACCTAGAGGGGTGGGATAGGGAGGATGGGAGGGAGGCTCAAGAGGGAGGGGATGTGGGGACATGTGTATGCATATAGCTGATTCACTTTGGTGTACAACAGAAACTAACACAGTATTGTGAAGCAATTATTCTCCAATAAAGATCTATTTTAAAAAAAACAAATAGTAGGAATCAGTACCTGTACAGTGTAATTTACTATATTGTATTTGTATTTCAGATGCCTTTGGTGCTTCATGAAGAATATTTCTAGATATATCACAGACATTAAGCCTTTGCCACCCAACATAAAAGATAGACTGATCAAAATAATGAGCGTGCAGGGGCAGATAACAGATTCGAATATAAGTGAGGTAAGAGCATATACAAAGAGCATGTATAGCCTGTAAAGCAGGCTATTATATTTTACTGTTTAGCTGTGGTTTCACATTTATGGAACAGTGGTTTATAATAGGATTAGTAATAATTTTAAAATATAATAAAGTGTTGGGGTTCTTTTTTTCTCCAGATAACCAGAATGTCCATGTGTAATAGTTTCTAAAAAATCTTCTCCCACTATTCTTTCAGGTGTTTCTCTTGTCTTCATGGTACCAGCATCCATGAACTCCATATTTTCAAGAAGTTTAAACTCTTTGATTGAGTTCACCTTAATAAAGCTGGAAAAAAATTAAAATGCAGGGTGAATAAACAAATGGCAAAAAAAAAGACCCACAGTAAGAAATATATATGTTACATTGTGACGCTAGCGCACAAGCCACACCTCTGTGTAACAGTACTCTGTACAGTACACTTGGATATTTTCTATTTTATTCTAGTATGTCTTATTCCATTTAAAAAATGATCGTAGCCTATTGACTTTGTCCATTCATGGTTAGCAGTCAGTTAAAAATCACTCTTCTAAACTCTTCTCATTCTTCTTGGGTACCTCACTCCAGCTAATTTATACTTACTCCCCTTCACTAACTAAGCTAAAATTAACTATTCTGTAAGGGAATAAGTGTAGTAAAGGCCTCCAACTTGAATTAAAATTCTAGCCTTGCTACTCTTTCTGACATTGAACCACAGTTGTCTTAACTGTAAAATGGGTTTGCAGCTATCATCACTCACTGCCTACAGAGACTGGAACTACTTATTGCTGACTTTACTACATACTCTGCCCAAAGCCTGTGATCAAAAGGAAGCAAGCTCTGATGGTAGCACTCCCCATATGTCTACAATGGTGACTTCACATTGGAATTGTGCTTCAGTGTGCCATAGTGTTTCCTCTACATTAACTTGATGTGCCTTTAATGCTTTATTTTCTTCCTGTTAGCTTGCATTTGAACATAGACATTTTAGTGTTGTAGTCTGCTTTGCTCTTTGGAGGTAGAATCCAGCTCTTATTGTTGATTGTTCTGTGGATGTATATAATGTATGTGTGGCTCACAGATGAAACATTGACGCTACAGAAAACGTGGTTTTCTTCACTTCCCCACATCCCTTTAACCTGTATTTCAGTGACTTAAATTTTTGTTTTATGACAAGCCTGAGCATTCATTTAAACCTAATTTTACCTGAATAAAAAAGGGCTAAGGGGGTAAATGAGATAGAAAAATCAAAAGCGTTATTTTCCTTGGTGTTTCCGTCTAATCCCCATCCTTATGAAAGTCCTGCTTATGAAATTATTTAAAAGACCAGATCTAACATTTTTTTAAAAGTTGCACACATCTGGGGATGGCTGTTTTTGAAAAATTTCCTAAATCTTTTTGTAGTCTCTGGGTGGAGAAGGCCTTTTTAAACATGACACCAAGTTAGAAAACAAGAAGAAAAAGATTGATAGATTTAAATACATAAAAATATAAACTTCTTTATGGCAAGAAGAAAAAAATAAAGTAACAAACTAGGAAAAATATTTGCAGTATGTATGAAATTCTATTTTTTTTAATCTTGCCAATGTAAATCATGCCTGCAAACCACTAAGAAAAATCAAAACAAACAAATAATAAAACAGAAGAATCAGGAAATACTCCAAGGAAAAAATATAAATCAGCAATAATACGTAAGAGGATATTTAACCTTATTAGTAATCAAAGTCACAGTTTGTCTTTCAGTTTAGCAGAGACTTAAAAAATAGTAATACCTGGTGCTGGCAATAGTGTGGGGAGCAATCACTTTTATCCCCTGCTGTGAGAGTGTAAATTGATTTAAAAAAACCTTTTAGGAGGACAGTTTGGAATTCTATCAAAAGTCCTAAAAATTTGCTTACCATTGACTCAAAAATTTCACTTCTGTTATTTTTTTCCAGCTTTATTGAGATATAAGTGACATATAACCTTGTGTAAGTTTAAGGTGTAGAACACACGTGATGACTTGATACACTTATATATTATGAAATGGTTACCACGGTAGGTTAACATCTCCATCACCTCACATAATTACCATTTACTGGTGTTAATCTCAAGAAAATAATAATTTAAAAAGCACACAAGAATGCTCACCATAACATTTTCGTAATAATAAAATAGCTAACAGTTATATATAGCATATATTATAAGCAAGGCACCTTTATTTCTCACAAATACCATCCTCCTCTTAATGAGGATAGTGAGGCACAAAAAGAAAGCAGAGCTTGATCACAATTACAGGGTTGGAACTCAGGCAGCCTGCCTCCAGGGTACATGCTCTTATACACTGTACTATATTGCCTCTTAAAATCAGTCTGAATGTTCAGCTTAAGTGTTTGCCAGTGTAGGAGGCATTTAATAAGTTACAGTGCATGCATAAAATGAAATAGTATGCAACCACAATTATTATTTTTATTAAAAGTGCCCATTTATAAATATATGTGATCTGATCCCATTTTTCTTCAAATATTTTTTTAAAAACTCAAAAAGCATCAAAACTAATATTATGTTTGTCACTGGGTGTTGACATTATGGGTAATTTTAGCTATAACTAGTTAAACGCATGGCCTTTGGAATTAGGAAGACCTGGCTTCCAGTCCTAGCTCTCTCTGCTCCTTTTTTAGCTGTGTACTTTGTGTTGCTACTTAAGCTCTGGGTGACTCAATTTTCTCTTTTATAAAATAGCTATGACCAATCTCTTAGGGTGGGGGGGGTGTGTGTGTGTGTGTGTGTGTGTGTGTGTGTGTGTGTGTGTGTGTGTGTGTGTGTGTGTGTGTATGTATGTGTATGTAAGAGAGAGAGAGAGAGAGAATATTAAATGACATATTTTATGTAACACTTAGTACCCTTCCCGGTAAGTGCTCAATAAATAGAAATAGTTATTTGTATCATTTCTGTAATTTTTCTGTGCTGTCTGAATGTTTTATAATAACAGTACATTACTTTCATGTTCAGAAAAGTGTAAGCCATTTCTATTTTCATAAAAATAAAGCAAAAGAGAAGGAAAATACCCCCAGAAAAAGAGCTCAGAATGCTTTGAAATTGATCTGCTATTTGTTGCCCTCAAGTAAACATTCAGTAATACTGGGTTTGTTTGTACTAGCTCCCAAAAATAAAAATGAAGGAGGTAAATATTCTAGATAAGCATTTGGTATATAAGTGCCTAAAGACTCGTACTTGCTGAGCAAAGAGACACAGAGTTAGAATCTCTAATAATAGGAACCACTGGAAGAGGATAAGCTCCCCCCGCCACCTTGGTTCTGCTTGCAGGTCTAGTGGGTCCTTACTCTGTACCAGCTGTCTCAACAGTGCTCTGTGTCCCAGTAAGACTTTGGGGACACTAGAAGCTGCACCTCCAGTTGGAAGTAGGTTGGTTTTTTCCTGCTCTATGTATCTGTCTTCACACAGATATGTTTCTGTATTCTTTGCTGTATTTTCCACCTGCTGTTTTTTTATGACCATCAAAACACTGAATATGGAATAAACATTTATATTTATAGGAAATATTAATTTCTCAAAAACATGTATTTATTATAGATTTTACATCCTGAAGTCCAAACTCTAGATCTACGAAGCTGTGATATTTCAGATACTGCTCTCCTGCACCTATGTAACTGCAGAAAATTGAAGAAATTAATTTTAAATTCCTCAAAAGAAAACAGAATTTCCATAACTTCAAAAGGTATGTTTATTAACACAATGAATTGGTTGAGTACTGTTCACCATCTGGCATAAGTTTGGAGCAGAGAAGGGGAAAATATGTTAAAAGATAGTATAAGTATGTCAAAGAAATAGGAACTATATTTATCAATACAATATTCAAACTAAGCTAAAGAATCCAAATTAGAATTCTTGCTTATAATCAGTGCTGAAAGTTGGGAAATACACTAAGTCACTACCTTGAAGTTTAAACATGTTTAAAATAAACATGGATAGATACCTCTGTATTTTAAATATTTTACCTAGTATAGTGAAACAAGAAATGACCAGTTCATACTTTGTTAAGGCTTTCTTGTAATAGTACAACAGAAAGTTAAACCATCATCAGATTAAATTTACTAGGCACTGTCCTATCAGCCTGTTCACTGCATAGTTTTGTAGCCAGAGCATAAGCTGCCCCATTTTGAACAGCACAAAACTAATCATATATTTTCCACTTCTGCTGCCATAAACCTATGTTAGACAATGACTGATTGACTAGGAAAGAACTAATCCTGCTTGCTTAATTCCAGATACCAACTTCAAAGACATTGGCCTGGAAGATGGCAACAATTTATACTATAAGCCAGTCAAATAGCAAAATCACCAAGCTCCCAGTTCCCTGAAAGATATAAAGGTCTAACACACACTCCTAAGTTGTTTTTACAGGAAGCATACCCCCACGAGATGAAAACTGCTGACCATCAGCACGTAGACCCCAGACTGGTTGAAACCAGAAGATTGGTGTTGCTTGAAACTTCACCTTGATGCCAACCAATCTGAAAATTGTGTACAAACTGCTCATGTACCCTGCAGCTCCCTCCCTCACACTGCCTATAAAACCTTTATCTCCCATCCGGCAACTTGGAGATGGTCTTAGGACAGTAGTCCACCAGCTTCCCAGGTTGCTGGCCTCCTGAATACAGCAAACTTTTCCTTTTCCACCAATACTTGTCTCTGGAGTATTGGCCTTTCGAGCAGCAAGCAGCTGAACTTGGTACCGGCCATGTCCAGTTACAGTTTTTTTTTTGTTTTTTTGCGGTATGCGGGCCTCTCCAGTTACAGTTTTTTATAGCCAGACAAACTGCATTTTTCAGTGTGACTGTTACATGAATTAATGGATTTTTACCATTTTTTTTCAATAGAGGATTTTTATCTTTTTCTTCAGTATAAGAAAGAAAGAGTTATTTGGCTACCTAGGTTTCTGAAAAATCTTGTGGGTAGTTGGCTCTATTTTACAATCAGCTTGGTTAGCAAGTTAGGATATTCATAATACTGCAAAGAAGCATAAGTTTTAAAATGTTTACACAAATATTGATTCACTAAAAAGAACTTTCATGCTGGACACTAATGAATAAAATAAGAGTTCTTTCTTAAGATACGGAAAACAATAAAAATGACCTACACACGAATTTACCATCTTCCCTTTTGTGTATTTTGCCCATGAAAGTGTCTTTTAACAGTGCTATAATGTTTGTCCATGACTAAAGGGCCCAGGATTCCTGAAGTACGTTTCTATTTATGTGGCACATTATCACGTACCTGTCACCAAAGTGCTTTTACATCAGTTGAATTGGACTTAAGGGCTTCTGTTTTCTTGACCGTTGATAAAATGTAAGATTGGTCCAGGCTAACAAAGAAGGTGCATGTTGGTAGCAAAGGGCAGAATCAAAGAGGGAAGAGAGAACACAGAGATACAGGTATGATTCCTAAGGATAAGCATGAAAACTATTACTTAAGACATTTGGGCCATTTAACTTTTGATTTCTTTTCAGAGTCCACGAGAAAATTAACTTTATTTAAAACTTTTAACAAAAAGGAGAATCATCTACTATTTAATTACCTATTTTGGTTCTGAATGACTTTTGGCTATTTCCTAAAAGCAAGTCTAATCATAAACAAAAAAGTCTTGTCATTAATTGCAGATATTCTGAAGAATATACCACAGATTATGCAGAGAATTCTTGAAACATTCCAAAAGAATTTTAAATAATGACAACATCACTGGAAATAAAGTATATCCCCACATGCATACTTTGAAAAAGGCTAACGTGCAATTGGATGTATCAGTACTGGTGATTGATGAAATGAAAATCAGTTATATTTCTCATATATAAACATATATAGCTCATTGATACAGAATTATGTTTTCCCTCAGGAATAAAAGCTGTGGCTTCATCTTGTTCTTACCTGCACGAAGCTTGTTTGAAAAGATGCTGCAATCTCACTGATGAAGGAGTCCTTGCTCTTGCACTCAATTGCCGGCTGCTAAAGATCATTGATTTAGGTGGCTGCTTAGGTATTACTGATGTGTCCTTGCAGGCATTAGGAGAAAACTGCCCATTTTTGCAGTGTGTTGATTTTTCAGCTACTCAGGTAAATGAAATACAGACTTGAAAGGTAGAGACTGTATGTATTTGCCCAGAGTATTTCCATAACTCATCAGAACATAATTAATTCTTTTTGTTGTTTGCTAAAAATTTTTTTTATTTATTTGTTTATTTATGTATTTATTTATTTCTGGTTATGTTGGGTCTTCGTTGCTGCGAGCGGGCTTTCTCTAGTTGCGGAGAGTGGGGGCTACTCTTCGTTGCAGTGCACGGGCTTCTCATTGCGGTGGCTTCTCTTGTTGTGGAGCATGGGCTCTAAGGTGTGCGGGCTTCACTAGTTGTGGTGTGTGGGCTTCAGTAGTTGTGGCTCGCGGGCTCTAGAGTGCAGGCTCAGTAGTTGTGGCGCACGGGCTTAGTTGCTCCACAACATGTGGGATCTTCCCGGACCAGGGCTCGAACCCGTGTCCCCTGCATTGGCAGGCGGATTCTTAACCACCGCACCACCAGGGAAGTCCACTAAAATTGTTGGCTTCATGCTTTGATAGTTAAATAATTACAGTATAATTTGGCACCCCCCCCCCCCCAGTTATTTTCAGTAAGGGTGGAAGGTATGTGTGGCTAAGACACCTTTGCCAAACGGGAGGAAATAAAACTATATCTAAATAATTAATCATTTTTATAAACGTTTGCTTCCATCATCTCCATTTACGTGCTATGTTCCTCTTTTCCTTTGCTCAGGTATCTGACAGTGGTGTGGTTGCGCTTGTTAGTGGACCTTGTGCCAAGAAATTAGAGGTAATTTTAAAATATCTGTAAAGATGATGATTATCTGAATTCACATTATCCTCAGAAATTCTTTTTTAAACCTAGAAGACAACCAGTGCCTTATTCTCAATTAGATATTAAAATGGACTTTTTTTTTTTTTTTGCCTCCACCTCTTTATTCCCAGAGTGAAGAAAAACTGGTTAAAGTTAGGAGATAAAGTATACTTTATAGTAAATCCCATTTTACTTCCAATAAAAGTTCTTATTCTCCAGAAATTTTAGCTTCTAATACATTTAAAGACAGTCTTATTATGGATGAAAATACTGAAAATTTATCAATGTAAAATGACATTCTTTAGAATTTTCATGTCTGGCTGATATTTTTACCAGGACTACTTATTCTCTTGCCAGTGTTTTTTTCTTGACATCATATTTTTTCTCTTGCCATCATCTTTTTCTGAATCCATGAAGGGATACAGACTATACCACTGTGGCATAAAAATTATTTTGATCTGAAGATGTCTGAGAAACAACAAGGGTTAAAAAAAAAAAAAGAGACTTTGTCTTAAACCCCACCTTCCCCCATCTGCCTAAAAGCAGACCATTCCAAAAGAATTCAACTGCCTCAAACCCCCTTTAAGGTAGGCTTCCCATACATGGGGAAGTCAGATGACAAATTGCATTAAATAAACATTGTCATAAGATTATCGTTAAGTCCCATCTATTCTCCTAAAGGTCATTTTGTCTTCCCTAAAAAGTCACTTGTTTTTCTGAGTGTCCTTTCTCCTCCTCCCCTTCCCCTATTAAGATGGTATATAAACTCTAAATTCTAGCCATTTCTTTGAGCCACTTTCTTTGTGATCTTGTGAATAAACTTCATCTTTTCTCTTGCTAATCTTACTGTCAGTTTAATTCGAAGGCTTCCAAAGACAAACATAAGAGGATAGAGAAAAGGTTTTTCCTCTCCAGAAGCCACATTGTGCAGCTGTTTAAAAAGATCTGAAATTAGTGTTCAGCCTTTGTATCCAATGACTGATGTGATACCTGTAACCTATTTCTAAATATGAAGAAGACTTTTGTCCCAAGATTTTGTTTTTTTCCTTTTTCAGTTTACAATGTTTTATTTTGTTTTTACTCATAATTAATATAGCTGTGCTTTTCAACAATAAATCACAGCAAATCCTTTTTGGAAGTAAGCTGGCTATAAATGAACTATAAAAGTTAGTAATCACTATTATAATAGAATGGTGGTGCCATGTTTTTGCCAAAATATTTCTGCTTGATTTAATGCTCAAATAGTTTTTTTGGTGATATTTATATATTTGCATTCTGCTTGTATTTATGTATGTATGTGTATGTGTGTGTATAAAATAGCATATATATTTTTACAAATCTTTTAATTAAGAAATTCCTTTCTTTAAAATATGAAGTTCCAAATTCCAAATTGCATTCTAACTGTAGGGACAATAACTGCCATAATTTTTACTGTTTAAATACTAACATTTGTTGAGCACTTACTACATTCTAGCCTCCATGCTACTGCCTTATATTCATCAGGTTATTCAATTTTTACATTATCCTATAATCACCATCATTTTTTTTTTAACATCTTTATTGGAGTATAGTTGCTTTATAGTGGTGTGTTAGTCACCATCATTTTTAACAAAGTTCTCAAACAGTTAACCTAGTTTATCACTTCCTAATAAAACCACCAGGAAATTAGTTGTTATGCAGTGGTAGGAAATATACCTACATATTTACTTCAGCTTTATAAAATTAGGAGCACCAACCTAAGCAGACTTAGGAAAAAATCCAGTAACCAATGTGTTGGTCATTGTAGTGTCATTGAATTTTTCACTTTTTCAGTTTTCCAAAGCTTATTTCTGTTAAGTGCCAAAACATTTTAATGGAAATCTTTCTGAAATTTGTTAGAACTTAATTCCTTCCTTAAAGGAATATATTTTAACCTTTGGCTCATAGCATCTTTCTGACCACAATTTCTGACTGAAACTGAAATACAGATGTCTTCATCTTTTTAACTGATTCTTCTCTTTTGGGTAACATGTATGCCTGCTATTTATTAGATACCTTGTTTTAATCTGTTGCTTTTAATTTGTTCAATTCTGGAAAATTAAATTACCAATGTTGCTAAATAGTTTATAATTTGAAAATAAATTTGATTAAAAGTCTAAGGACCTCTCCTAAAGATTGACATTTAGTACAAACGTATGCTACAGCGTTTGTTGAATGTCAGGATTGCCTCTGAAATCTCTGTTGATCTGAGTTCTCAGCGAGCATGGACCATTTTGTTCATCACTTTGTTGTCATTTTATCCCCAGGTTTGACTGCAGTTCCAGACATATGGTAGCACCTAATAAATGTTATCATATTCTTAACTTCATATTACAGTCATTTTATAGTTTTCTGTAGTCTTCATGATTAAAAGTTTAATTTGCTGTATAAAATTATTCATTTATTAAACAAATATTTATTGAGTATCTGCTGTGTTCTAGGCACTGGCATATCAGAGAACAAAATCTGTCCATGTTATGTATCACTTTCCTTTAATCATTTTTCTAATGTTGGTAATTCAGATTATTTACAGCTTTTAGCTACTGGAAATATTCATATGTTGGGACATATCACTTTTTTCTTCCATTGCTATAATGAACTCTCCATAATGAAACAAGTGGATCAATAGGTATGAATCCTTTTTTTAATGGTCCCAAATTCAGATTGCTGAATTGTTTCCCATAAAGGTTATGTTGTGAATTCACAGTTTTTGCTAGGACCCCAATTTGCCAGAGTTGAATATTTTCTTTTTTTTAATGCCTTAATATATTTTAAATGAAACCTGACTTGAACACTGTTCCTTCCATCTCTTGTTCTCAGTTGTATTTCATTGTCTGTAGCCTTTGCCAATTCATATCATAGGATGCCTTTGCCAATGTATAATATACAATGCTTTCTGCCTCAGTTTTTATGAGTTTTCAATATATTCAAGTTTCCTTTATTTCTAAGATGTGATTAATTATAATATGTACACCAACATAGTATTTCTTTTCTCCTGAAAAGCTGATATTACCATAAGTATACATATCAATTACCACATGAATCTTATTTCCAGAATTGTTAAGTTTTTTTAATGTGGGCAAATATACATAAAAATTGCTATTTTAGCCATTTTTAATGTACAGTTCAGTAGAATTAAGTACATTCACATCATTGTGCAGCCATCACCATTAACTATCTCCAGAACTTTTTCATCATCCCAAATTGAAACTCTACCCTTTAAACAATAACTCCCCATTATCTTCTCCCCCAGCCTCTGGCAACCTCTGTTCTGTCTTCTGTCTTTATGAATTTGCCCATTATAATCACATTTTTTTTTTAACCCATTCATCCATTGATATGTTTCCACCTTTTGGCCATTGTGAATACTGCTGCTATGAACATAGGTGTACAGATATCTGTTTGGGTCCCTGCTTTCAATTCTTTTGGGTATATCCCTAGAAGTGAAATAGCTAGATCATATGCTAATTCTATGTATAATTGTTTGAGAAACTGCCATACTGTTTCCATAGCAACTGTATCCTTTTACATTCTCACCAGCAATGCAAAAGGGTTCTGAATTAGAACATTAAACAAAAGATAGATAATGTTTCAAATATATGAAAAAGTATAGAAAGTAATATAACAGACCTGTGGACCAACCCCTTGAATTTTAACATTTTCTGCATTTGTTCCAGTTCTTTTTTAAAAAATTATTATATGTTACATCTAAAGCTCCCTCCCCTTATTTATTCCCCCTTTCTTCCTTCAGAGGTAACCACTCTTCTGTGCATCTTTCCTTCCATAGTTGGATGCTTCATCTCTCTCTCTATGCATATGTGTGTGTATGTGTATATATATCCATAAATAAGATATTGTATTGTTTTATGTTTTTAAATAGTACATAATAGTTTCATAGTGTGTGTGTTGTTTTACAGTTTGCTTTTTTATTCGAAATTATGTTTTAAAATTTTTTCAAGCTTTATTGAGGTTTAATTTACATACAATAAAACTCACCTATTTTAAGTGTACAGTGTGATGAATTTTGGTAATTGTTATACAGCCTTGTAACCACGACCACAGTTAAGTATAGAATATTTCCATCACCCTAAGAGGTTATCTCCCATCCCTTTGCAGTCAGTGCCCTGCTGTGGCCCTCTCCCAAGCAACCACTGATTTTGTCAGTATAGTTTTGCCTTTTCTATACTTTTATATGAATGGAATCATGCAGTAAATTGTCTTTTGGTTTTTTACTTTTTTCTTTTACTTCTTTCACTTGGCATAATGTTCTTGAGATTCACCCATGTTGTTGCACGTGTTAATATTTCATTCCTTTTCTTTTCTGAGTAGTATTCCATAGTCTGGAATATGACACAGTTTGTTCATACATTAACCATTTGATGGACATCCAGGTTGTTCCAATTTTGGACTATTATAAATACTCCTATGGACATTTGCATACAAGTCTTTGTGTAGACATATGGTTTCATTTTGAGGGGGTAAATACCTAGAATGAAATTGCTGGGTCATATAGTTGAGTACATGTTTAGCTTTATAAGATGCTACCATAGTGTTTTCTAAAGTGTCTGAACTAACATTATGTTTAAGATTTATGTCTATTAATACAAATAGATATTTTTCATTGTAACTGTTTTATCTTATTACAATATATTAATGAACCACCATTTATTTACCCAGTCTCCACTTCTTTACTATTACAGATAATATTGCAATTGGCATATTTATAAGTTGTTTCCTTACGCACATGTACAAGAGTTTCTCTCTATATAGTGGACATCTGCAGTTGGAATTGCTGGGTTCTGGGGCATACTTACTGTCAGTTTTAATAGATACTGCCAAATTGCCTTATAAAGTGGTTGGGCATTTAACTCTTAAAGGTACTATACCTTCCAAATTACTACAGAATTTCACTGGTCCTTTCTATAGAGTTTTTCTTGCAAGTTGATATTTGGGTTTTTTGTTATCAGAGTACAGTATTTCCCAAGCTTTTTCACACTGTTATTATTGTCCTATTTTTTCTTTTGATTATACTTATTTATTTTTAAATAGGAGATTCATATGGGATATTGTGTGAATCTGACTGATGAGGCTGTAGAAGCTGTCCTTACTTGCTGTCCTCAGATATGTATATTACTCTTCCATGGATGCCCCCTGGTAACAGGTTAGTATGAGGCTGCTTGGGTTCAAATCTTGGTTTCACCTTTTAATAACTGTGTGACCTTGAGTAAATTACTTAACCCATTCCATTATTCAGTTTCCTCACATTAAGTGGGTATAATGACACTATCTACCTCATAAACTTGGTCATGATGATTAACTGACAACACTTCATATGGTGCCTAGCACATAGTGAGGGCTCAGTAAATGTTAAGTCATGATGATGATGGTGATGGTGGTGATGGCAAATGCTCAGTAAATGTTAACTGCCTTGAGGAGGAGGATGGTGGCAGTGGTAGCGGTCATGATATTAAACATTATGCTTTATGAAGTCAAGTTTATAATATTACATCTTTCAAATATGCTAAATGACCTGCTTTTTTTTTTCCTAATTTTATTTACTTATTTATTTATTTTTGTCTGTGTTGGGTCTTTGTTGATGTGCACAGGCTTTCTTTAGTTGTGGCAAGCGGGGGCTACTCTTGATTGCGGTGTGTGGGCTTCTCATTGTGGTGGCTTCTCTTGTTGTGGAGCACGGGCTCTAGGCGCACGGGCTTCATTTGTTGTGGCATGCAGGCTCAGTAGTTGTGGCTCGTGGGCTCTAGAGCACAGGCTCAGTATTTGTGGGGCATGGGCATAGTTGCTCCGCGGCATGTGGGATCTTCCTGGACCAGTGCTCAAACCCGTGTCCCCTGCATTGGCAGGCGGATTCTTAACCACTGCGCCACCAGGGAAGCCCCATAAATGACCTGTTAACTGTAATCTCATCAAGCTGTAGCCATTGAGATTCAGAATCATTTGGCTAATGTGGTACTTCACTAAAGTAGTCACAGCCCTTTTGGCTTGTATAAGAGCCATAATACCCCTTTCACATCACCCCTACAGTGGGTCCCATACCACAATATAACCAGGATCTTATGTGTGAGTCAGTACTTATGCCCAGCCCTTCCAGCTCTTTTTCCTAATTACAGTCTAATAGTTACTATCCTAGAAGTCCTTTTCGTTTGTTTGTTTTTGTTTTTGTTTTGCGGTACGGGCCTCTCACTGCTGTGGCCTCTCCCGTTGTGGAGCACAGGCTCCGGATGCGCAGGCTCAGCGGCCATGGCTCACGGGCCCAGCCACTCTGTGGCATGTGGGATCTTCCCGGACCGGGGCACAAACACGCGTCCCCTGCATTGGCAGGCGGACTGTCAACCACTGCACCACTAGGGAAGCCCTAGAAGTACTTTTGACATCCTCTGGTTTTTCTTGTGTTTGGACTGCCAATCTAAACTAAGCCTGTAATGGGTTGTATTTGGTTATCAGTGACATCTATAATGAAGACTAAATCTTATTTTAGGCAGACATCTCTCAACACTAAAGCCAAAAGTGACGTTAGAAACTGTTACCAGTGGGTACCTCTAGGGAAGGTTGTGGAGAAACAAGACTAGGAAAAAGCTTTCACCATATACCCGTTTGTCCTTTTGAATTTTGTATCATGTGAATGATTTTACCTATTAAAAATTAGTAATCATAATTTTAAGAAAATAATTTAGAACCAGAAAAATTCATGTGACTGAGTACGGGGAATTGGTACATGTGAACACTATTCTGGGGGTTATGAGAAGGCAGGCAGAGGCTCTCTGGTCATCAAACAAGGCAGAAAATTATATTCTAACAAGTAGGCTATTATTGTAAGGTGGAGGAGACCACAGTATGTGAAATGTAATAACAGCAGTTTTGGATAATAGGTCTTTTCAGAATACCAACTAAAAGTATGTAAATCTACTCACTGAGCTATATGTACGTTTAATCAATACATTGAACAAGAGAGTGGTACTCACAAAGTGACTCCATCTTCCTCACACTATATTAATTACAGGTTTAATCTAAAGGGCCTAATATTTCCCAAAGCCAAATGAAAATCTCCGACATGTGCCACTGACTTTTCTTATCATTCTCAGATAGTTAAAAGTCTTGTCATTTCATATCACTGAAACCCTCTCATTTCAGCAATGAAAATGTCTTAGACCCACGTAATACTCCAAACAAGTTCAAATTAAAGCTTTTTGCTCCTCCAGTCAGCTCAAGTTTGCTGTAGGTGGAAGCGCTGCTGTGGGTAAGGGGACGTGGTTACTCTGTTTTACCACCTTGCGCTTCTCTTCTTCCTTTCCCAGCTTGCCCACCATGGTTTCTGACCCCACCAGTGTCAGTACAGGGTGGGACTGCAGTGAGCAGAAGGGAAGGGACGGGAAAGGAAAGTCTAACTTGACTACTACGGCTGTGATCTAGCGGCAGCACTGAGGGCCTGTGGGGAGCTCGTCCTGATCCGTGCTCTCTCAAAAGTGGGGCACTTCTGATCTTCTTCAGGGTCCACTTTCCGCCACTCCTCTCATCACTGCATATATCTTCTACATCTACAGTTCTCTTGATTCAAGCAAATGTGTCTCTTCTGGCTAGTAGCTAGCATTTTCTTCCTCTGCACCCAGGCAGCTGGCGGTACACCTTCAGTCTCTTTCTGTTGAGGTTTCCTAGACCATCCAAGTTGCTTTCATGAGCAAACTACAAGGCAACCCATGCCAGCCCACATCTGTCCACAGGAAACACAATACTTTAGACAGTAAGAGTGCAGGTTATTTCCCAACTTCAGTCCTCTCTTTAGCCACATGGACTCTTACCATAGCCTTTTGCTTTTTAGTTTTCTCAGGTCTGATATTAGTGTAATGTGTCTCCCAAGCTCCAAGGGACAAATCAGATTCTCCAACTGATCTCCTTAGAGCCCCCTCTCACTAGGCTTGAAGGCAAGAGCAAGCACCTGCAACCCTCTTTCGACAACTCAAATCATAACTGTCTTCAAAAAAATCCTTTCTTCAATTTCCAGTTTTCCGTCGCTTCCCACTTTAACACTTTTATATCTTTGAATGGATGAGGCACCACGGATTCCAAAATGAGTTTTCAGCCAAGCATTTGCAAATCATGTACAAGTCTGGTATCTCATTTTGGAATGAGAGAGTAGCTGGTACCTCTAGTCCTGGAACCTTAGCTGAAATAGTTAATGTTTTAATGTTCTGTTATATTTGTCTCAGGATAACTTGGCTACATAACATGTTATAAACTCAGCCTTTGCTAATTTTATCTTGATTATCTTTCTGGTTACAATTTGGAAATAGTTAATTGGCATTTTCCCTCTACTTTTAATAGAAGTGAAGACAAACTATACACACAGTCAACCAGAAAAACTTATCCTTAGGCAAACTGCTTAAAACAATCATCAAAGACCCTATAGGTAATGAAATCTTTAGAAGGTACAACCAAAAACTTAAAATTTGAGTACAACAAGGCCAATAATAAAATGCTTAAAGGTGCCTGTATCAATATAGAAATGACTAACAAATATGAATTTTGAAGTCTGGAAAATATGTTGCAGTCATTAGTCTGATTTTTAAAGCAGAAGGCTTTTGAGATAAATTATATAATTACTGAGATCACTGGAAACCAAAGATGTATTATCAGTTGGTGAATTCAAGAGAAATGCCTACCTGGTATGATTATAGATACTAGGAAAACTTAATCCCACTAAATCTTTCCACATCCACATAATGGCTCAGAATACTGAATTTACCAACTATCTTGCTGCTGAGCAACAGCTACATAACCCCCTCCTCAGCTCAGTCTTCTGGGAATTCCCTTACCTTACTCCCTTTCTGAGTAAGGGGGAAGTTCTGTTGTGAGGGACTCCCCTTCCATGCAAACCTATCAAAGTGCTGCCCAATTAAAGCTCGTTGTGTGCTACTGCCACCTTGTGGTCGTATCTTTTTCCTTGATCTGCCCCACAATCCCTTGATCTCACTAACTACAGTTATATGGTATGGTGTTCTAGAAGACATCAAGGGATAAAGCATAAAACAAAATATGTTTATATGTCCAAATGTTTGGGAAATGCAACATACCACTATAATGAATATTAATTTCTCAAAGGCTCTGAGAAATACTATTGCTAAGAAACTTAAATTTTTTTATCTAAGTGCCAGGGAGTTAGACGTTTTCCTCTACCCTTTTAGGTTCTTCCGGCTGGTCTAAGAATTAAATTGATAGGAGGCAGATTAAGAGGCGAAAATCAAACAAAAGTTTAATAACATGTATACATGGAAGAGACCCAGGAGAACTGAGTAACTCACCAAAATGGCTGAAACCCCCGCCTTAAATAACATTTTCAGCAGCTAAAGAGGATGTTGGGGGTAGAGGTTTGGGACTTCAAAAGGGAGGAAGGCAATTCACATGAAAGATGAAAAAGCAAATGTTCGGTAAACAAATATTTGTTGGGCCATGCAGCGCAGTTTGCGCCATAAAGGTACTCTCATCTCTAGGCCCTGCTGAGTTTCCACCACCACACCTAGCCCATATTTTTGCAGACAACCTCTGGCGATAACTTGATCTATACTTCTTTTAGGCAGTAAGGGGGAAGGTCAAAATTTCTTCTTGAGTCTTTTGGTCCTTGATTGTTATCAGCTTGAAATAATCCTCATGCCAAAGAGACATTTTGGGCTGGCACGTTTTGCTCCCCCACCCAAGCATTTCCCACATATTTTTTAACACAGAATAATTCATGAATTATTATTTTGATCCCTCCTTTCAGAGAAGAGGAAAGTGAGAAACTGAAATGGTATTTGTCCATTGTGACATAGTTTTTAATAACAGTGCTAAGATTAAACAAAAATCTCAAGATAAAGTGAAATGAGCACCAATCCCTAGTCTCCTACCATCTCTCCAAAACACTGAATAACGTAACTTCTGTGGACCTCAACTTTTCCTTACATATAAATGTCAGTCATAAAATTGGGTGATCTGATAATAATATAAGAGTTCACATACAATGGCTTTTACCGATAAAGGTTCTTAAAGAGAAAAAAAGCTGAAGTTTTTCAACTACCCAGATCATCTCTACTCTTCCCGCTTTCCTGTCAGCACCTACCATTGTGTATTTTTGCTACCATCATTGAATGAAAATAAAGTGGGCTAATATATTCACCATATATATATATATATATATATATATATATATGGGTTTTTTTGTTTTGTTTTTGTTTTTGCGGTACGCGGGCCTCTCACTGTTGTGGCCTCTCCCGTTGTGGAGCACAGGCTCAGGACGCGCAGGCTCAGCGACCATGGCTCACGAGCCCAGCTGCTCCGCGGCATGTGGGATCTTCCCGGACCAGGGCACGAACCCGTGTCCCCTGCATCGGCAGGCGGACTCTCAACCACTGCACCACCAGGGAAGCCCTCACCTTATATTTATTTGTTAATTTCTCTTTTTTCCAGAGAAAACAAATGCTTTTTTTTTGCCTGATAAATAAATGTTCTTTCTTCTTTCATGACACCTTATATGTTTCCTCTTACGTATTCATGTGATTGCTCACATCTGACTAGATAAGACAATAATGATACATATTCTATAAAAAGAATGTATGTATATCATATGTTTGTGCAATTCTAGTGTTATGTTATCCTCAAAGCAACCTGACCCCCAAATTGGCAGTGTCAACTGTAGTTACTCATCAGATTCCCTGAATTAATACGTTTATCTTCTCCACTGTAAGTTTTTATAAAATTTCTTAACATTACAATCAGACTGTAAGCAAAACTCCACATTATAAATTAAGTCTTGAAACTGTTAGAAGCACTCTGATTTTATTTCTGCAGAAGAGACCAAAAACCTAAGCTGCTATTTAAAATACTGTAGATCACAGACATTATGGAAACAGAAAATAATTTTTAAATGTATTAAATTATTTTAATTTAAATTATGTCTGCAATGATTTTCAGTAATTTCAACTCACACAGTTTTATTAATCTCCTACAATGGACATGCATTTCAGTTTCTATCATTATCTAGACGTGTTTCACAGTAATCACAGGCATCTAAGTTTAGGTTTTAGAAGGGCAATAAAGCAATTAGCACTAGAGTCCTTATGTTTACATTGAAAGGCAGGAAAACCCAACAGGAAATCTGCCACTTTGATTTAATCGACTCAAATTTTAGTGATATCAGAGGATTTGTTTGATTCAAGGATCAGCTTGATTACTTTACAAGCAAGTTCTTTACTTAGATTCCTGGATAATAAATATGTCAAGATTTACCACAGAGACAAGTGGTTTGCTTCAGGGTTTCCCTGTAATTAAAGCTGATTCCTTGCTTCAAGGACAACTACTTTTTAAATTTCATATATTTTATTTTCTAAATCCTATATTATCTCTTTCCTTATCATTATTTATTCATACATTACTAATCCAGAATTACGAAACTTCTTTATGCCATACACTGTAGTGACGCATTAGAACCTTGATCATTGTTTGTAAAAATGTGTCCAGCCTCACTTTTTTCACTGTGTATTCTATAAAAATGTCTAAATTACATTTTCCTTGATCATTTGAAAAACTTAGTTTGTTAACTTATATTTCCCATAGTTTCTTTTCTTGGGGCTCCAAAACCTCCCGTAATGAACCTCTTTCAAAAAGTGGTCTCCAACTACATTAGTCAGAGATTTTTAGAAAGATGGTAAAAGGTTCCTTAGAAGTCATCTACACAACTCCCTTGTTTTAAAAATAAGGGAACAGAGATACAATGAATTTAGGTGGCTTGCCCCAAATCTTAGAAATAGTTAATAGTAGAACTGGAAGTAAAAACCTAAATCACCTAATCCACAGTTTCTACTTCTTTCCCCAGTAGAGCAATTTCCTAAGCCTTTGGTGTCAAGTGGTTTCACTATTAGTAGAAAAGGGAAGGAAGTAGGAGAGTGACATCAAGCATCAGTAGTGTGCTTGGTATAAACGACGTTTAGAGTCTTTTTCAGTCCTGAGAGTCTGTGTTTTGGTGAGTGGCAGAATAAGCCACCCCAAAATATGCCTCTTTAGCATAAGGATTATTTTAAGCTAATTTTTCACAGACACTGGAGGAGCTCTGAAAGCAGTAGAAGTTACCCTTTTGTGAGGAAAATATACATTTATAAAGGAAATCTCCATTTGTAAAGTGTCTCCCTCTCTGTACTAAGAAGGGAAGGGTGACTCTAAATCAGAATCATATTCAGTGGAGAAGGCACTGACTTAAATCTGTATAGTGAATCTTACTGTTACCAAACCAAAATCAGGTCTCCTTGCTCCATGTGCAGCAAAGCCAATCTACTGACACCGGGTTGTGGTGCAGGGTGCAAGCAAGGAGAAAGGACAACTGATGCTCAAAAGACTGGAACTCCCTGATGGCTTTCAGTCAAGGGTTTTGAAGGCAACGTTTGGGATGAGGGTCACAGGGTGTGCGATCAGCTCGTGGACATTGTTCTGATTGGTTGGTGGTGAAATAACAGGGTGATGTTCTGGGAATCTTAATCATCGATCTCCTGGTTCCAGTCAGTCTGGGGTCTGTGTGCTGGTGGTCAGCATGTAGTCAACATCCTTCACTTGGTTGGGGGGGCGGGTCCTAGTTTCTGCAGAACAACTCAAAGATATGTCAGATTGTTATCTCTATCCCTTCGGGAGGAACTAGGTGTGACTCCATTGTTCAAGCTATTATTACTTTTCTTGCTTGCCTGCTTTGTTTGTTTCTACATTGTCTACTTCTCTAATCATTAACTGTTTGAGTCTGCTCTTTGGAACTTGGGGAAGGCCTAGGAGACGAAAGCTTTTTCTGCAAACAGGAAGTGGGAGACATGGAGGGGCTTGTACCCAGGAGGGCCCAGCAGGGTCCTGCCCGGTTTCATTACCCTTGTTTACTATGCTTTTCCTGGTAACTTCCCATAACCGGTCTCCCCACAACACCAAAATCTTTCTTTTGTCTTTAGCTGAAGGTGGTATTTAAGGTGGTGGCTTGGGCCCTCTCAGGGAGTTCACTCATTTTCCCTGAGTATCTCCCATGTATACATGAAGTATACTTGTTGATAAACTTCTGTTTGTTTTTCTCTTGTATCTGTCTTTGGTCACAGGGGATCTCAGCCAAGAACTCAGAAGGGTAAAGAGAAAATTATTTTTCCTCCTCCACAATTTCTACAGAGTATTCTGGCAAGAGATATGAAATACTTAGAGACCCCACAGTTTCTCCCTATAGCGTAATAAACTTACAGGCATCGAATATTCCTACTATTGACTCACTGCTCTAAATACTGTATACTTTTATGGGGAAAAGAAAAGCTGCCTGAGGAGACTTTGAGTAATGTAATACTGCCCTCTAGCATCCAGTTTTTAAAATTACATAAAAATATACTGTATGCTCACAACTAGAGGGAAAAGTGTTTTTCTATTCATGTACAATAATAAATTCCTACAGAAGAGTGACAAATATAGTCAGAAAACAAATATTTACATATAATATTTGATAATATATTCATAACTAGTAAAAATGCCAAAATAGTCTTAGAAACACCAGCTAAAGTGAAATTGGGAAGTACACGTTTCCAATTTTGTTCTTTTTCAAAACTGTGTTGGCTCTTCTGGGTCCCTTGAATTCCTATGTAAATGTTAGAATCGTTTTGTCAATTTCTTTTTAAAAAGTTTGCTGGAATTTTGCTAGGGATTGCATTGAATCTGCAGTCAGTTTGGGGAGTACTGCCATCTTAATACTAAGTCTTCTGATCTATGAACATGGACATCTTTCCATTTATTAGATCTTCTTTGATTTCTTTCAACAATGTTTTGTAGTTTTCAGAGTATAAGTTTTTCATTTCTTTTGTTAAACGTATTCCTAAGTATTTTATTTTTATTTTTATTTTTTTTCGGTACACGGGCCTCCCACTGTTGTGGCCTCTCCCGTTGCGGAGCACAGGCTCCGGACACGCAGGCTCAGTGGCCGTGGCTCACGGGCCCAGCCACTCCGCTGCATGTGGGATCTTCCCGGGCCAGGGCATGAACCCGTGTCGCCTGCATCAGCAGGTGGACTCTCAACCACTGTGCCACCAGGGAAGCCCTATTTTATTCTTTTTGATGGTAATGTAGATGAAATTATTTTCTTAATTTCATTTTGTAACGGAACCCAGGTTTGGCTGCTTGCCACTAATATGCCAATAATTCAAGAGGCAAGTGTCAGTAGAAAAGAAAGTTGCTTTGGGACTTCCCTGGTGGCGCAGTGGTTAAGAATCTGCCTGCCGGGCTTCCCTGGTGGCGTAGAGGTTGAGAGTCCGCCTGCCGATGCAGGGGACACGGGTTCGTGCCCCGGTCCAGGAAGATCCCACATGCCGCGGAGTGGCTGGGCCCGTGAGCCATGGCTGCTGAGCCTGCGCGTCCGGAGCCTGTGCGCCACAACAGTGAGAGGCCCACGTACCGCAAAAAAAAAAAAAAAGAAGAATCTGCCTGCCAATGCAGAGGACATGGGTTCGAGCCCTAGTCCGGGAAGATCCCACATGCCGTGGAGCAACTAAGCCCGTGCGCCACAACTACTGAGCCTGTGCTCTAGGGTCCGCGAGCCACAACTGCTGAAGCCCATGCACCTAGAGCCTGTGCTCTGCAACAAAGAGAAGCCACCTCTATGAAAAGCCCGCACACCACAAGGAAGAGTAGCCCCCTCTCACCGCAACTAGAGAAAGCCCGCCTGCAGCAACAAAGACCCAACGCAGCCAAAAATAAATAATAGAAAAAATAAAAAGATATCACCATTAAGAAAAGAAAAAAAAAGGTGCTTTATTCAGAAAAGACAGGGTGATTCCCTGGTGGTCCTGTGGTTAGGACTCTGTGCTTTCACTGCCAAGGATCCGGGTTCAGTCTCTGCTCAGGGAACTAAGATCCTGCAAGCCACACGATGTGACCAAAAATAAGAAAAAGAAGAAGAAAGAAAAAGAAAAGATGGCAATCTGGGGAGATGGTAAACTCATGTCCAGAGACCAACTCCGAAGATTCTGCTCAGCCGTGAGAGTTTTTAAATGGAAAAATGGGGGAAAGAATCTCATTGAATCATTGAGGCATGAGGTTGGGTTTTGCATCATTCTCCATTGAGTGCAGACTGGCTGACTCTTTCTTCAGAGAGAAGAAAACCTTGCCTGCATGGTCTGCCTGTAGGATTGCTAAGGGAGCTGTTGGGGGTAGAAAGCAAGTCACTTTTTTAACTGCTTAATTCTTCATTCTTACTTCTTTTTATCTAGGAAAAGAATCAACAGGTTAGACAAGGCATGATGTGCGTTCAGGAGAGCATAAGTCAGGAGTTAGTTTCAATTGCTTAGTGATCTCATTCCTATAATTAGGTTCTTTTAAGGTTAGAGGGGAATCCAAATGGGCAAACAGGAAAAGGGCAAAGAGCTGCTTTTAATTTTTGGATTGTTCATTGTGTAGAAATAAATTGATTTTTGTATATTGATCTTGTGCCCTGCAACCTTGCTGAACTCATTTATTAGTTCTAATTTTTAGTGGATTCCTTAGTACTGTATTACCTAACTACAAATAAAGAGTTTTACTTTTTCCTCTCCAACATGAATGCCTTTTCTTTTTCTTCCCTAATTTCCATGGCTAGAACCTCCAGTGCAGTGTTGCATAAAAGTGGCAAAAGGAGAAATCCTTATCTTTTTTTTTTTTTTTTTTTTTTTGGCGGTACGCGGGCCTCTCACTGTTGTGGCCTCTTCCGTTGCGGAACACAGGCTCCGGACGCGCAGGCTCAGCGGCCATGGCTCACGGGCCCAGCCGCTCCGCGGCACGTGGGATCTTCCCGGACCGGGACGCAAACCCATGTCCCCTGCATCGGCAGGTGGACTCTTAACCACTGTGCCACCAGGGAAGCCCCAGGGAAATCCTTATCTTTGTTCCTGATCTTAGGGGGAAATTATTTAGTCTCTCACCATTAAGGATGATGTTAGTGGTGGGTTTTTCATAGATGCCCTTTATCAGGTTGAGGAAGTTCCTTTCTGTTTCTGGTTTGTTGAATGTTTTTATCATGAATGTTGGATTTTATCAAATGCCTTTTCTGTGTCTGTTGAAATGATCATGTCGTTTTTGTCCTTTATTCTATTAATATGGGTGCCATAGGCAGAAATATGCCCCCACCCAAAGATGTCCATGTTCTAATGCTCAGAACCTACAAGTATATTGACCTTAAAATAGGGAGATTATCCTGGATTACCCAGGTGGGCCCAATGTAATCATAAGGGTCTTTAAAAGTAGAAGAGGGAGACATAGAGATGGCAGCATAAGAAAGACTTTGTCCAATGTTGCTCACTTTGAATATGGAGGAATTCAAGGACTGTGGCAGCCTTTAGAAGCTGGAAGAGTCAGGGAGGTGGATTCTCCCCTAGAGCCTCCAAAAAGAACGCTAAGCTCCTAATACCTGCTTTTAGCCCAGGAAGGCCCATTTTGAAATTCTGACCTTCAAAACTGTACAATAATAAATTTGTGTTGTTTTAAGCCATTAAGGTTGTGGTTATTTGTTACAGCAGCAAGAGGAAACTAATACAGTGTACTACATTAATTGATTTCCAGATGTTAAACTAACCTTGCATTCCTGGGGTAAATCCCAGTTGATCATGGCATGTAACCCTTTCTGTGTTGCTAGATTGGGTTCGCTTGTGTTTTATTGAGGATTTTTGAGTACATGTTCATAAGAAATATTGGTCTGTTGGTTTTTGTGTATGTGATGTTTTTGTCTGGCTTTGGTGTCAAGGTAATACTGACCTCATAGAATAAGTTTCAAAGTGTTCCTCCCTTTTCTATTAGTTTAACCACTGCAGCTTTGTTACAGTTGCTGTCTGCATGATGCATCTTTCTCCATCCTTTTACTTTCAACCTATTTGAAACCTGTCCTTAATCTAGATCTCCTGTAACAACAGACTTCCTCTATAATAACTGATATTTTTTATGACAATGAAAACTGCATTTGTTATATTTTTAGCTGCTTTTAAAAAAATTAGCTGCTGAAGTAAACCTTTGTTTTCACAACTATAACTTCTTGTTTCCAAACACTCTCTAGTTCTCTTTCTTGCACTAAATCTTTAATGTTTTGGCTTATTTTTGTTTTACTTAAAATAAAACTTAGTAACCATGTGTTGGGCCTGCTTTTTTCCTAGTGGTCTACAAAATCTTTAAGTCTGAGAACGACTAAACTAGAAATTTCCCAAGACTAGGTTAGAGATATGTTATACACACAACATAGGTTGTATCTATGGAACAAGTTTATTAAACTCCTGAATAATTTTTAAAGTAATAAAATTTTAGCAGTATTTTTGCATTAAAACATTAAAAGCATTAAAAGATACTATAAAACTGACTTTGCAAAAGATATGTAAACTATATTAAAATCACTGCTATATATTGTGAATAATTGAAAACCATCTAAATGTCCAGTCATACAGATTGGTTAAATTACAAGGAATTCATGTAATAGTTATCTATTTAAAATCATGTTTTATAAATATTATATGACATGGAAAAATGTTCAACTACAGGTCAAGTTGTCCTGTTTTAGTAACTACTCTGTCCCCTAACCCTCATGGGCATGTTGCAGCTTCCCAAGGTGTTTTACCATACCTGTTGGCTTTCTTTAATCATGTTTTCTTTAATCACTCCTTTGTAGTTAAAACCTGTTCAAGCACCCTAGTTTAGTGTGTCATCTACTTCCTGCCAGGACCCTGAGAAACTTTAACCCTGTTACTCTCTGGTTGGTGAAATTAAGATGAAATTACAGAGAAAACAGTAAATACCTGTTTTTTAGAAGTATTACTATGATATGTTTACTGCAGCTAAGAACAGTGATGGTTACCACTAATAAAATGTATTTTTAGCTTATAGTATACTTTATATATCATCTCATTTAATCCTTTAAATAACCCTATGAGATATAATAGTTATCGTCACCCCCAGTTTATACATGAGGACACATTCAATATCTTCGATTACTGTGAATTAATATATTGCCATTGTTTTCTTTTGTAGATCATTCACGAGAAGTCTTGGAGCAATTAGTAGGCCCAAACAAACTAAAGCAAGTGACGTGGACTGTCTATTGATGCTTATTGAAGCTCATCAAAGCTATGATCTTCATACAACTTTCCCAGGAAACAACGATCTAGAGATTGGCTTTCCAATAATATGATTTATGCTTTGAAGTTAACCAGGCTCTTAAACATTTTAATAGTGCTGTTATTTCTAAGTTTGTTTGAGGAGTGATTGTTCTTGAAATGACAATCCTAGCATGCCCTCTGATGTATTTGGGGAGGGTATTGTGTTTGTTTCTTTAATAGCAAAGTTTTAAATTACCTGTTTTCCCTGGAAATTTCCTTCTCCTACCTAGATATTTGAGCTGCTGTAAGAGAAATTTACCAATATGGATAAACATTAGGAGAATTCTAAGTAAAGGTATTTCTAAAAGCGTTAATTACCTACCTAGCTATTTTTTGGCTGCTACCTTCCAAATTATTTAAATGTCCACTGGCCAGAAAGCAAAGCTGAACATCAGGCCTGTAACTTCTTCACAGAATTTATTATTTCAATGAAACAAAGAAATATAATAGTTTAATGTCATAATCCAGGACATCATATACCTTAGCCATTCAGCATATGAATGTTACTGAGTATGGCTACTTTTCCCAAATACATGCTATTCATCTACAAACTTTCATCCTTAAAGACTGCAGTCAAGAATGTGTAAGAATGAGTAAACACGAAATGTCATCACAGAGGTTGTATCCTGAAGCTCTACTGGTTTCACATTGTGAAATAAACACACAGGTCTTAGTTTTCAAATGAAATGTATTACTCTCTATAATCACAAAATTCTCTGACGTATACTGTGCTTAAACTATCCCCAAATTCAGCATATTCCCTGTGCCATGAGCCTGTCTCAGTGGGACTTTTCTTAAAGATTTCCTATTTTAACTGTGATGTAGTGAATAACAGGGAAAGTGTGGTATGGTAGATTTCTTGTATATGTTTAGAAGGAAGGGTTTACATATTCAACTCCACTCCTTGTCCTTACTATTAACTACTTTATAAATGTGATATGTTTATAGCGTAGATAACATATATTGCCACTGCAAAGGTGGTACATATGTATATATGTGTAAAATGGGTAAGGCCTGTTCCATCTATGAAATTTTTCTGAAAACAAATTCAGTAAGATTTAATATTGAACACCTAACCAAGTCAATAGCTTTTTCCGTTTTGGGGGAAACTAGTTTCAAGATCTAAGGTATCAGGTTTGTAGAGTCTATAAAGGACTCATCATCCTAAAGCAGTTTGCAGCTTGACCTTCTTTTTTTATACTGCTAGTTACCTTAGCTGTTTCTCGGCACTCTGTTTAAAATTTGGGTCTCCCATCCCTATCCTACCTATCCCTGTCACCCTTACCTGTCACTCTAGACTCTATTTTTCCCCTTTCCACCTGTCACCATCTGACATGTTTTATTTTTTATTTGTTATCTGTCTCCCCACCCTAGTATATAAGCTTCATGAAGACAAATTATTTCTCTTTTTTTCACTGCTGTATCTCCAATACCTAGAACAGTGTCTGGTACATAATAAGCACCCAAATATTTGTTGAATGAATAGACAAGAAAATAAATAAAAGTAATACCTGTACTTCAAGTTTCTGGTCTGTGATGTACAGAGATTAGATGTCATCACTCCTGTCCTCACAAGATAAAAGCTGAACAAACTGAAAATCATGAAGCAGTACAGTGTTTATTTCAAAATGGAATTGTATTAGTTGTAAATATACACTGCAAACTCTAGGGCAACTGCTAAAAAATTTTTTTTAATAAATATAACTGACATCCTAAGGGAGGAGAGAAGATGGAATCACATAAAATCCTCAATTAAAACCAGAAAAGGGGGAATTCCCTGGTGATCCAGTGGTTTAGGACTCTGTGCTCTCACCGCCGAGGGCCTGGGGTGTGATTCCTAGTCAGGGAACTAAGATCCCACAAGCCATGAGACGCAGCACACAAAAAAAAGATAAAACCAGAAAAGGCAGAAAAAGTAGAACACAAAAAAGAAACAACAAAGGCAACGAATAGGGAACAGTTATAAATATGGTAGAAATTAATCCAACTATATCAATCTCTTTAAACGTGAACAGTCTTAATACAAACATGTTTGTTATGCTATGAAGTCATTTCAAGGATCACTGTTATATATATGGGCAATTTAAAAATATTTTAAGCAATATTTGGACGTCTCAAAGACCTTCTTGTACCCTCCTCATAAATACTTAAGAAAGGATAACAGAAACAGTGTTGTAGATATTTATTTCTGGCTGTGTTGGGTCTTAGTTGCGGCACGCGGGATCTTTTGTTGCGGTGCTCAGGCTTTTCATTGTGGCGCTTGGGCTTCTCTCTAGTTGTGATGCGTGGGCTTAGCTGCCCTGTGGCATATGGGATCCTAGTTCCTCAACCAGGGATTGGAGGGCAGATTGTCAACCACTGGACCACCGGGGAAGTCCCATGTAGATATTTAAAATTAAATCTACTCTTGGCCTCTTCAAGCTGATTTCCAACAGTGCTCCAGAGTATAATTTCCTTTAATTTTCTCTGTCTTATCTTGCTGAGGACAATACCCAGCAGACTATCCTGAATTTTCAAAGAATATGTCAACAAAACTCTTTCCTCTCAAATGCCATCCAGTGCCACTGTAGCCTATCATTTCCACTGATTTTAACCAATGCTGAATCAAAATTTTGAGTTTATAATTAAGCCCCAGTAGACCAATGGAAATTGGATACAACAAGAGTTGATTCATTGGGTTGTAATAAACTCTGACTTCCAGAGTTCAAGGATCACAAGATCCTCTGTGACCCAGCTCCAAAACTCCCACCTAATGATACTATTTTCCTGCCTAAGCAACAACCTGCCCTTAACTGCTTTCTCTACATTTCTTTTGAATGACTGTAGCTCTGATCATGTCTCCCTGGTATCCTAATCCCACTGGCATGTGTGTATTGTTAGAAAACATAAAATGCAAGTGTCATAAACAATTCCTAAGCAGTATACGAGAACACGAGAGTACAGCTGACCCTTGAACAACATGGGTTTGAACTGCACTTACATGTGTTTTTGTTTGGTTTGTTTCAATAAATACTACAGTACTACACGATCCACCCCCGGATGCAGAAACTTGGATGCGGACTGTAAAGTTATACATAGATTTTCAGCTCCAGGGGGTGGGTGGGGTAGTCAGCACCCCTAACGCCCAGGTTGTACAAGCGTCAACGGTACATTCGCAAGGCTGCGTTTTATACCTGTAACATATATCGTGGTCACGTTTTGTTTTAAATTGGAGAATAGGAAATATAATACATGTAATCGGTACGAAATTACAAGACCCAAAAGTAAGAATTAGGTCTCCCTACCACCCTATCCACCAGCCACCTGGTACCCTCTCAGAAGAACCACTGTTACCAGTTTCTTTCCAGGGATATTCTATATCTACTACAAGTAAATATGCATTCTTTACACATACATTCATATGTAGGTATATACATACATCTTTTTTACATAGTGTATACTATACACATTCTTCACACTGTTTTTCATTTATGTCCTAATGTTCTTATTGATATATAAGATCCTGACAAGCTGGGGCATGTAGTGGTGGCATAACCAACTTCTAACTGACCTTAGTAAACCATAAAGAGGCATCATAAGGTATCACAGTACCAAGTGTGTAGGAAATTCTAAAATCTTTATCTGTGTTTCTTAATTGATGCCCCATTATGTACTTATCCTATATTACACACTTTATACTTCATTATAATAACCCTTTGAGGTGCAGTTTATTAAATTTTATTACTATTTTATAGGTGAAGAAATGAAAGCTCAGAGAGCTTAACTAGCCCAAAATCCCAACTAGAAAGTGACAGAGTGGCCTCACTCCGAAGCCCATGTACAGTAAGTCCCCTACATATGAACGAGTTCCATTACGAGAGTGGGTTCGTAGGTCCAACAGAGTTAGCCTAGGTACCCAACTAACACAATCAACTATACAGTACTCTACTGTAATAGGTTTATAATACTTTTCACACAAATAATCATAAAAAACATACAAAAAATAAAACATTTTTAATCTTACAGTAGAGTACCTTGAAAAGTACGGTAGTACAGTACAACAGCTGGCATACAGGGGCACTTTAATATCTTCGAAAGTTCACAACTTGAAGGTTCGTATGTAGGGGACTTACTGTATTCTGTACCATACCAACTGCATCTCTGATCTTAACAGATAATTTTTTTTAAATATAGTATTCTTCTGTATTTTTTATTTTGTTTAATTCAAAGATACATCACAGTTGTCCTCAACTATAGAAAGAGACTCTGCTAAAATATCTAATTCCTCTCAGCTACTTGAATTACATGTGGATATTGCCTTCTATAATTATATTCCTATAGCAGTAAAACTAGAAAAAAATTACAGATAGAGATTTCTATATTTGGCTTACTGCAGAACAAGTTACATGACAAAGGGTGACAAAACTTCAACCTTCATATTTTGGAAACAAGATTTGCCATTTAACACAAATTTCCTTCTTTGAACTGGACAGTCTTTAGGGTTAAACCCAAACATAGCTATATCCATATTGGAGGTACTTCAACAGCTCAAGGCTGAAATTCCCACACCGTGCTTGTTGTCAGTCCGTTGTTCTCCTGCCTAGTGGGCTCTGGAAGTGAATATTCTGCTACTTTGTGCAGTTGATGCTGAATGCTATGTCCACTGAACTGGGGTCGCCCAGGGTCACCAATCAGTACTCGAGTTCTGTAGACCCCAAAGCAATTTTTCAGCCATTGATGTAGACTGTCTGCAAGGTCTTCATCATAAAACATATCTCCAAGCACAACAAGGTCCCACTTATCTTGTTCCAAATCCAGCATGTTTTTGGTTAAAATGGGAAAAGGATTCAGTTGGTTCAACTCACAGTTTAGTGTAATAGCCATTCCTGCAACTTTAAAAAAGCACATAGTGAATTGGTATATGCTAAGTTGTTTTAATTCCCTATTAATTAATTTAAATAATCTAGAAAATCTCCAATAATATGTTTTTTTCCCCATTCTGTTGAAAGTTGTTTTTTTAGGTAAAGAAGCCTAAAGTATATGCCAATATAAGCTATTTCCTGCAATTCTCAAATATATGAATATCCTGAAAATGAAACAATACCAAACACCTGGAAATGTTGAGGTTTTAAGGAACATTTGCTGATCTACAAGCCTTGTGCAGCCGGATGACAAGTTGGACCTGAGACCCCATATACAATAAAGCTCCTCAAGGGCTAGATCCTCAGTGAAAGGGAAGACTAGAAGAAAGTCAGATAAAATTAAACCTTACCTGTCTCAACTTGGGTTCGAATGGAATAAAATCTCCCTCAAAGACACTGGCCTATCTTCACTTGGGTTTTGGTCAAATAAACACTACCTACATATTTCAGGAAATGCCTAGCCCAGCAATGACCAACAGTTAAGTGCTCCCAGGTTGGTATCACTTTGGTATATCTGCCAGACACAAATAGAAGTCCTCCTGTGAAAAATGCACCATCAACTCAGGCCTCATAGGATTCCCACAGATAATGTCCCACTGAGTAAGTTCACAATATCAGATTATAAGATTCACATGGAAATGGGCTAGGCTATGATGGGTTGAGGCATCTGTAGATATTTATCCTGGAAGAAAAAAAGATGAGCTTCAAATATTTTAAAATGTGAAATTCTTACTAGGGTCTATGTCATTGGCCAAGATCGTTAAAGCTCCACTCATCTTAGCAGCAATAGCAGTAGCTCCACATCCACTCCCAATATCTAACACAGATTTTCCTCTGACAACGTCAGGATTATCCAAAAGATACCTAAATTAGAAAGAAAGGGGAAAACATTATCTAAGATAGAAGAAGGTCAATAAGAGGTGTACAAAAATTTTTCTTTGGATTGACTGGACAAAGAAATAGTGAAACTTAGCAGAAGAATTTGGTCCAACATTGGCAAGTTTGGCCTGACTAGAATGAGATAAAATGTCAATCTTAAGAGCTGGGCAGAGGTGGCAGAGAGAGGACCTAGTCATTTTGGTCTTTCTCTTTGGCAGGTGTGAAGAGCAGTTCCATACAACTGACTAATCATGCTCTTCAAGTCAACTTTTTAGAAGTAGTGAGCACTTACTGTGATCCAGAAACTACTAAGCACCAAAAACACAGACTGACAAAATACTGCTAAAGTCAGGACTCAGTAAGCTAGATGCAAAATTCACAGTCTCCTTTTCATTGTTCAACAGAGAGTGGTTTTACCTACTGCTTGAACTGTTTTATAATGACCTCTCTGGTAAGGTACAATCAAAGTCCAGTTCAACCAAAGAATTTGGACCTGGGCTAAGTAATTACCAAGCAAGTGAAGATGAATGGGAAAACACTGAAATAATAAATGTCAACTGACACTTGACCTTAGTATTGTAATAATAAAGAAGAGCAGAGGGAATTCCCTGGCGGTCCAGTGGATAGCATTCAACGCTTTCACTGCTGAGGGCCCATCAGGGAACTAAGATCCAGCAAGCCAAAAAAAGACTAAGGAACTACGGCAAGGTGGGGATGTAGTACCCTGTCTAAAGGGGCAGCTGTTACCCATCTTAAGCTAATTGTTGCCCCACAGAAATGGGGTGTTATCAGAGATTTAAATCCAGTGTTATCAGATATTCTTTTTTTTTTTTTTTTTTTGCCTTGCCTCGTGGCTTGTGCCATCTTAGTTCCCCGACCAGGGATTGAACTCAGGCCAGGCAGTGAAAGCGCCGAGTCCTAACCAGTGGACCACCTGGGAATTCCCCAGAGATTCTTTTTTTTCAAATCGAAATAAATTTTTACATGCAATCCCTCAAGTTTTAAATGTGAGCAACTGATTTTTTTTTTAAGTTTACAAGTAAAGGCCAAAGAAAACGCATCTGTGGATCACCTATTTGTGACCTCTGATTCAGACAAGTCTCTTAAGGAATTCGATGGCACTTATATTTGGAGTTGATAAACAACAACTTGCATAGATATCACTTAAAATGTATTCTTTTTAATGATATAAGTAAATAAAGCTTGAAAATTTGGCAACACAACAGCCAGAATATTGGACTTGTTAGATATTGGAAAGCTTTCCAGAACTTAGGATTCTCCAAAAGCTCTATGTTTGCATTTATTTATTTTGCATTTAAAACTATATACAACCTGAATTCTGCTAGACCATACCATTCCTGTGAAAGAGAAGTCCTTATCCTTTTCCTTTCAGTTTTGTAACCTCAAGGCATAAAAAGATTAAATCATTTACCAGTCTAAGAGCAAAGACTAGATTCAAATGCTATAAGTTCTTGCCTTTGTTTCAGTGGCTGTTTTAATAAAAAGCACTGTGTGAATGTGTGAGAAAATGTCTAAAGAAGACCTTTGCAGTACGGGGAGTTAGAAAGGGGGAAACTTAAAAATGCAGAGGCAGTGCTGCAACTAAGAGCCCGTATGCCACAACTAAGACCGAGCGCAGCCAAATAAATAAATAAATATTTTTTTAAAAATAATTTTAATGCAGGTGCAACTCCAGAGTTCACCTGAGTAATGTCCCAATCACTCACATCCCTCATCCTTTGGGAGCCTGGGAAGAGGCAGTGATGGAGGAAGTGTAAGGTTTAAGGAGCAATATTTACAGGATTAAACCAGGCGACCTGAAGGACTGGGGCTTTAAGCTCCACTGAGGAACTCTGCACGGGCCATGCATCATGAACCATGAACCTGAGAACAGTGTGAGATTTCTGGATCATGACCAGCTACCTAGGGTCTTGATAGCTGACCTAGGATTTCTCTTGGGGAGAGAGCTATATATCGGGAAACACCTTGATAAGCTTGGAGCAGAAGGTAAAGCTGTGCAACAAAACAACCCAAAACTTTTCCTAAACTGCTCTAAATTAAGAAAAGAATTTGGGGTTTTACTCTGGTTTTCTGTGAGGAGCAGGGAGAACAAGGCATTGGAAGGGGCTGAAAAGAGTAAGGATATGCGGAGCCCTAAAGGTTCCGGCTTCACTTACGGCCGTACCTAGACAGGGCTTGGCCTCCTGGCCAGTAGACTGCCCAGTAAGGATCACTGTGGGGCCACAGGTCAGCTCTCTCCCACCAGAACTTGCATCTGGGGGTCAAAAGCCGCAACTGGATTTCAGGGGTGAGGCTACCACGGTTGGTGACTTCAGTGTTCTCCTCCAGGAAAGCTTTCATCTCAGGGTCCAAAAAGCTTCCGGTTCCCCTCCAGGGGCAGTGGCCCCAGGGAAACAAAGGAAAACGGCTGCTTCTCACAGCCTTCCGAAGGACACCACAGCAGTTCATGGCAAATGATGTAAACGCTCTCCAACCTGAGCTCAAGGCCATCGGTCCTGTCCCAAAGCACAGGTTTGTTGGTGCTGCTCTTAATAACAGCTGCTCCTCCTCCTCCTTCCTGGGGAAAGAATAAGGGTCTGGCTGCCAAACTGATCTCAACTGGAATCTCTGGACCTCTAAAAACATAAATAATACTGAAAACTCCAAGGCTCACCAACACTTCCAAATCCTATTGCATAGTAAGAAAATGTTAGTGTTAGCTCTGTAGCAGATGCTGCACAAGTGCAAGTTCATTTTAGGTGAAAGCGTTGGTGCATTAATTTAGGAAAATCCAATCTTCTAAAAGATGCCTTTCCACAACAGAATCCTTTTTAGTAACTTATAACAACAAATATACAAGCATCTGATTTTGAGAGAATCCTCAGGAACACGCCTTTTACATAAAATAAGGTATACCTTTAAAGTTCTTTCATTCATTTAATAAATCACTTACCTTTAAGCAGGCACTGTGCTTGGCAACTGTGAACAAAATAAACAAAGTCCCCATCTTCGGGAAGCTTAGATTCTAGTGATGGAATAGAGCAATTATCAGGGCAAACACAGTTCTTGCCTTTATGAAGTCTAGCCAAGATTATGCAGATTACCAAATTGTAACTGTGGTTAGAGATATACAAATTATACTGGCTGCTCAATAAAGATAGTCCTAGCATAAAACATCAATGTAATCAAGATTCAGGTGTTTTCCTAAAAACAAACAAAAACAAAACAAACAAAAAACTATGGATTTAATTGTAATAAAAGAATATCAACTCCCAAATCTCTTTCTGTAAATACCTCTGATGAGTCATCTTTACCAAACCTGGACTTAATAGAAAGACACCTTGATGAAAATAAGAATGAGGAAGAGCAGTTTAAGCACAAATTATACACCCAGTTGTTTGGGACCTCTGATCTGTTCTGCATAAATATATAAATAGTCTTACATCCACCCAAGTACTTAGAGTAGGGGCCCCAAACTCAAATGCCTACCCAGGGCCAGACCGGTGATAAATGAGTGATGCAGGCTGGTTGTTAGATCACAGAAGGGCTGTGGCAAACTGGAAACTATTTCAAAACAGTCCCCAGCCAGGGGACACGTGGCCAGATCTTTCAATTTCTCAAAACAATCCAGCTATTTACCCATAAACTCCCACTTTTAAACGTGGGCAGTTAGTTAAAATACCAAGACACGAGGAGGGGCAAAATGTCTGTCTGTGAACCAAGGACAGACCTTAAGTGGGTGCAGCCCACGTTTATTCCTTGTAATCTACGGGTCTCTAACGGCCTGACCTCATTGGACTAATCGTGTAGGGAAGGATTGGGTCAGCCCTTGAATCTCACGAGCCTAAGGTTTGAAAAGACAGCAGAGCAAATACAAGATGATTGATTTTGGACACCCTGTCATGCAGACCGATGATGCCCCGCCCACGCCAGCACCAATGAAGCATCCGTTATGAATATGTGATTATGCGGTGGACACTTGGTACCTGGATTAACTGGTACGGTGAGAAGACAGGTTTAAAGGGGCAAGTTACAAAGTGTTATCACGTAACTTCCCTCGAAGGAGGACGGGAGTCAGTCTTAAAGGGGCAGGCACAGTCCTCCTTTTCTCCTTACCTGGCTGTGCTAACACCGTCCCGGGAAGCTAAGCACAGGGCAGGTCTGTCACTCGCCTTTGCGCCTCTTTTCGCGCCTTCTTTACAACTGCACGCTGGGTCCCACCTCCCCCCCAGAACCGGGCCCCAACACCCAGCACCCCCACCCCCGCCCTGCGTCCCCGCCCCGCCCTCCTGCTCCGCCCTCCTTCCCGGCAGCACTTTCTCTCCCTTACCTGGGCTTCTTAAAGGGACAGGAAGTGCGAAATCAGCCGGCGCCCTGACCTCATTTGGGAAATAAGGGAATGTCAAATACTGATTTCTAAAAAATCCACTCTGAAGCCGTGGATCATCTGCTTCGTGTCAATCACACTTCTAGGCACTGGGCATAGAGCGGTGAGCAAAAGAGACAGCACAAACCCTTAATGACGCTTATATTCAACTGGAATTAAATCATAATATGTCATCCCTTTTATAATAATTTTCCTACACGTACAATCTTTTTTGTTTTTCAACTGTAACTTCTCCTGTCAATAACACTCACTGATTCTCTTGCTAGTAATAATTCTTAATAGATGTTCAAGATCAGTTTGTCTAAGGACTTCTCTGGCAGTCCAGTGGTTAAGACTACACGCTTGCACTGCAGGGGGCGCGGTTGCATCCTTGGTCAGAGAACTAAGATCCCGCATGCCGCCCACCCCCCACTCCCCACTCCCCACCCCCGGTTGAAAAATCAATTTGTCTAAGGATTTTTTTTTTTAATGGATGAGCAATCAAGCCACATTATTTTTGGCTGCCTTGGGTCTTGTTGCTGCGCATGGGCTTTCTCTCGTTGCGGCGAGCGGGGGGCTACTCTTTGTTGCCGTGCGCGGGCTTCTCATTGCGGTGGTTTCTCTTGTTGCAGAGCAGGGGCTCTAGGCACGGGGCGCTTCAGTAGTTGTGGCTCGCAGGCTCAGTAGTTGTGGCGCACACGGTTAGTTGCTCTGCGGCATGTGTGATCTTCGCGGACCAGGGCTCGAACCCGTGTCCCCTGTATTGGCAGGCAGATTCTTAACCACTGCGCCACCAGGGAAATCAAGGATTATTGTTTTTAACCAGCTTCTGTATTCTATCCCAGTGATAGTTTTAAAATCGATCTGCTTCTCTCCATCCCTCCTGCCTCTGCCTTATGATTGCTTGCTTGAATTCCTGCTACTGGTCTCTCTGCAATCCTGCCTTCCTCTATCCCATTCTCTATAGTGCAGCTGAAATGGTTTTTTCTGAAACTTTCATTCCATAGTCCAAAAAAAGGCCTTACATTCCTACAAGATAAGATAAACCAGATAAGCCAAGAGAAACAGACTGTAAGCCCTGAGAAACAAACGTGGATTTTCTTTTCTATTGTTTGGTGGTGTTTTTGTTTTTTGTTTTTGGTCACGCCACTTTTCATGCGAGATGATCTTAGTTCCGCAACCGGCGCCCCCTGCATTGGGAGCTGCCTGGTCCTAACCACTGGACTGCCAGGGAAGTCCCGCCCTTTTGTTCTTTTTAATTGAAAGAACTGTCTCGCTTTTATCAAAATTGACCCAAATGCAACAAAGCAGACCCATCAACTGTCTGATAACAATTGAGCTATCATCTGACCTTGTGATTTTTGCCTTTAAATATGTGCCTACATTTTTGTACACGAGCCAATTCTCTAATAACTGGACACTCTTGCAAGTGCAAGTAAAAATAATTTATCCCCGTACTCAAATTTGTTTTTAAGCGTTTTTTGAACAAGTTATTTAATTATACTTATTAGTTGTATGTCCTTGGGCACATTATTAAACCTTCCTAATGAAGGGGATTAGGATATGCCATTGTGGCACAAGAATTATTTTGAGCGAAAGAGTTTCTGAAATCTCTTATCTGCCTAAAGCTGACTCTCCCAAAAGAACTCAACTGTCATAAAACTCCTCCTTGAGAACAACTTTAATCTTCTTGGACTTGAGAAGTGGGCACCACACCCAAACAGACATTGTCTCAAGGCTATCATATCTCCTATCTACTCTCCTAAAAAAACATTTATCTTTACAAAAAGTCACTCCCATAAGTGCCCTTTCTCTCCTTCCCCATCACCTATGATGAAATAAAATATATGTTTTCTAAGGCAGGACAAGAGAATTTAAGCATAGCAGATGCCCTTCCTGACAGGGCTCTTCCTAATGTGCAGTATGCATCTACATTATACATTAACCAGATCTCCTCAAAGGCAGGAATGTCTGCTCAACCATAAAGATCATTTTTTCCCCTTCTTCTGACGCCAGCAATATAACTCCTTAGAAGATAACATTCTTTTCTTAATCCTGTAAGGGGTCATGGTGACCTGCTGCTCCCTTCCTACATGTAGGTCTGGACTTTGTATCTCTGGTTAACGTTATGTAAAATGTCAGTGTGTCATTTTGATGAACGATCCTTTGTCTCAAAAATGTATATAAATGTGCTTTCGACTTCTAACTAGGGGAACAGTCCTCAGAGTTTTCTGAAAGACTGTCTCCAGGGTTATAATCCTCAGGTTGGCTCGGAAAAAAAACCTCTATTTCTTCTTTAGATTGACTATTAATTAATTTTTCATCAACACCTACTAAGTTAGGTATATAAACACAAAATTTTAACCACCCCCTATGAGTTATTCATCACTGAATTCTCATGTGCCTATGCACTGCATGTGTAAACTCTGTTTTTTTTCTCCTGTTAATCTGTCTTTTGTCAGTTTAACTTGCAGATCCCAGACACTGAACATAAGAGGGTAAAGGAAAGTTTTTCCTCCCCTACACTAAGTATCAGTGTTCTCCTCTGTAAAATAATAATGATGATAATAATAATGTATTGGGAGGATTTAATGGGATAAAAAGTAAAGTGCTTAGCACAGTTCCTGGCATATCGTAAACGCTGTGATTATCATTATTGGAACTATGGAGTTAGTGCTGGTAAGACGCAGACTGGAGGCTGAAGATCAGGTTTTCAGCGAAGAGTGAGGGGATCAGATTTGAGTTTTAGAAAACCGTTTTAAGCTGCTGGTATCAAAGAGAGAGGTTGGATTGAAGGAGACATCCCTTGAAGAATGTGGTGGTAACCCAAGCAAGCACTGATGAGGGCATGGAAAGAATTGGACACATCTGAATGTGACTCAGGAAAAGCCATTAGCAGGACTTGGAGAGCAATTAAATATGCTTGCTTAACCATAATGAGAGACAATCTAAGGGAAAGATATCATTTTTTCTTTATCAACTTGACCTGAATGACCGTGCTATCTGATCTCATTCTTCCTTGCTTGAAAGCCTCTCTGGCTCCCCATGCCTTCAATATCAGAGCCGAATTCCTGATCACAGCTTCCGAAGCTCTTGGTAATCAGTCCCTACTTACCCATCCTGCCTTGTTTCAGAACCCTCCCCTCCTCTACACTTTGCTTTCTTGTGGCAAGCCCTTGTCCTCTCACTCCATGCATAGCTTAAGACAAAGTTGCTGGGGCCACCACACATACACCCTCTCCTCACTGACCCTAACCACGTCCTTACCCTTCAGAACGCAGCTCAGAGTTAAGGCCCTCAGAAATGGCCCCTACACACACACTGATCTTGACATTTTCTTAGCTTCCTATAGATATATCTGTAAGGCCAACTGGCCCGAGGCAGGGGAACGCAATCAGACTCACAGGTTGCATCAGACCGAAACTTTCCGGACCACCCAGTTCCAGGAACTGACCTGGGGACTTTCTGGACCACCCAGTTCCAGGAACTGACCTGGGGACTTTCCACCCGGCCCAGCCTTCCCGCCTTTCGAGGGGCGGGACTAACGGTCCCAAGACTGATGCAACCGGCACTAGATACTGCCACGATAGCCGAAAAGACCACCAAATAAGGAATACTCTGTGCGCCCTCCCGGATTCACCACACCCCTTTCCCTTCTTCCCCTATAAATTCTGCCCAAACCCTCACCCGGGCGCGACTTCTCTGGCCCCTTTCTCTCGAACCAGTGAACCTCGCCCGGGAGCGTACCCAAATAAAGCTTGATTAAGCTCTCCTCCGTTTCTTGCTGCCGTTCCTTACAATATCCAGCAAGAGCGCCATGCAGAACTGTCACTGCCTGCCTCCTCTACTGGGCTTAGAGGCAGACCATCTCATTCCTCTTTTACCTTCTGCCACAGTTAAGACACTCAATAAATTCTGTTAAATGAAAGAGAAAGCAAATAAAGGAGGAAATTAACAAATATATATCAGTGTCTCATTTCCAAATGTTATTTTTAACAGCTTTATTGAGGTATAACTTACGTACAATAAACTTCACATATTTAAAGTGTACAATTTGGTGTTTTGCTATGTGTATACCCTCGTGAAATTGTCACCAAAATCAAGAGACTGAACGTATTCAGGGCCCTGTGTTATCTCTCCCTCCTGTCCTCCACATCCCCTCCATCCCCAGGTAGCTGCTGATCTGCTTTCTGTCACTATAGATTAGTTTGCATTTTCTAGATTTTTATATAAATGCAGTTATACAGTATGTTCTCTTTTGTCTTTGCTTTCACTCAACATGATTATTTTGAGATTCATCTGTTGTTTCATGCATCAATTGTTCACTCCTTTTCATTGCTAAGTAGTTTTCCATTGTATGTATATATAAAATGTGTTTATCTGTTTATCTATTGATGAATATCTGGGGGGGTTGTTTGTTTGCTATTACAAATAAAGCTGCTTTGAATATTTGTGCACATGTCTTTGTATGGACATATGCTTTCTTTTCCATTGGGCAAATACTTAGGAGTGAAATGGCTCGATCACATGGTGGTGTGATTAACTGCAAACCTTCTCCAAAAGGGTTGTCATTTTCCATTCCCATCATCAGTGAATGAGAATCCCAGTTCCTTCCATGTGATGAGGAAAACAATTTCATTTTTCTGAGTTGCGGCCTAGTCGTTTTACAGTATAAAAACACCACTCACATCTAGAGTCTGAGCATTTAGAAAAAAACTTGAGTCGAGGATACCCACAGTAAGTACCCGCTTTGTGTTTCCCGGGGCACCTTTTAAAATAACCACTTTGGGTTAAGCCTGCTGAAAGTTAGTGACCTCTGCCCAACTACCTCATGAGTAATAGGTGCTTGCTACCCTGCTCTCCATCTCCTGCTCGCCCGGCTCTCCCTTCCCCCAGCTCATTGCACCCTCTTGCTTCTGGGGTCTGTAAGTAATAATAAATCTTGTGATTCTACTTCCTTTGAGTGGGTGTGCTGAAATTGCATCTTCAATCAAAATGACCTGTGGGGCTTTACTTTCCTAAATGGGAGCTCGGATGCTGAGGCAGCCTGACCCTGGATGGGTGTCTTGTGCCCCTTCATTCATCAGGTCATAATCTACATGTTCTTTTTTTTTTTTTTTTTTTTTTTGCGGTACGCAGGCCTCTCACTGTTGTGGCCTCTCCCGTTGCGGAGCACAGGCTCCGGACGCACAGGCTCAGCGGCCATGGCTCACGGGCCCAGCCGCTCCGCGGCATCTGGAACCTTCCCGGACAGGGGCACGAACCCGTGTGCCTTGGATCGGCAGGCAGACTCTCAACCGCTGCGCCACCAGAGAAGCCCCCTAGGCTACCTTTTAAACACCGGTCACTAAGTCATCCCTAAAAATTCCGGCATCTGGCCCTTTAAGACCAGTTTGTTGTAGAAAGGATTGCGCGCCCACTGAGAAGTGAAATCCTCAGCCAACTAAAGCTATAGTGCCATCTAGTGGTAATTTAGGTGCGTCTGAGCTAAAGTGGTAAAAATAAAAAAATAATAAAGAGCAAAGATTCTCACCCACAATTTGACCACACACTGGTATACTTGTTTAGTTGTAGGATGTGGCAGGAATACTTCTCACTGATAAAAGTTAAGGCCTGGGCCTCCCCTGGTGGCGCAGTGGTTAAGAATTTGCCAGCCAATGCAGGAGACACGGGTTCAATCCCTGGTCCGGGAAGATCCCACATGCCACGGAGCAACTAAGCCCCGAGCACCACAACTACTGAGCCTGCGCTCTAGAGCCTGCGCACCACAACTACTGAAGCTTGTGAGCCTAGAGCCCGTGCTCCACAACAGAAGCCACCGCATGAGAAGCCCGTGCACTGCAACGAAGAGTAGCCCCCACTTGCCTCAACTAGAGAAAGCCCACGCGCACCAACGAAGACCCAACGCAGCCAAAAATAAATAAAATTGATTCTTTAAAAAAAAAGAAAGGAAAAAACGAGTTAAGGCCTAAAATTTAGGAAAGATTTGGTATCACCCATGACACATTCTCCATCTCTGGCTGTCTCCTTCTCTCTCTCTCTCTCTCTCTCTCTCACACACACACACACACACACACACACACACACACCACACTCCACAACTAACCCCCCAGGAAACCTGTAGGCTCTACCTTCAAAATATACCCAGAATCTGGCCTCTCTTCACCACCTGCAGTACTTCCCTCTAGTACAAGCCACTATCACCTCTAGCCTGGATTATCGTGATGGTCTCCTAACCAACCCCTTGATTTCTGCCCTTGCTCCCTGTGGTCTATTTGCAACAAAAAAGCCAAAGTGATCCTTTTAAAAGGAAGTTAGGTCCTGTCGATGCTCCACTGGAACCCTCCGACATCACCCCGTTGCCCATTCCCGTCACATCCAGCCCAGCCCCTTCTCTGACATCCACTCCTACTGCCTTCCCCTTTCGACGACTTTTCAAATACACTCGACCAAATTTTGTTTTGCTTTTGCTGTCCTGCGAGGCTTGTGGGATCTTTTTCTCCCCACCAGGGACTGAACCCGGGCCCTCCTCAGTGAGAGCACGGAGTCCTAACCACTGGATGCCAGGGAGTTCCCTCCGCCTACAGTCTTGATGTTTTGCAAACACACCTTGCTGTTTCCTGCTTCAGGGTCTTCACACTTGCTCCACCAACAGCCTGGGTTGGTCTTGTCTTAGACGTGTGCACAACTAACCCCTCATATCCTTGATTTTTGTCAAATGCTTTTTCTGCATCAAAGAGAGGATGGCGTGGTTTTCCCCTTCACTCTGTTAATGTGGTGTATTACACTGATCAACTTTTGTATTTGAATCATCCTTGCCTTCCAGAGGTGAATCCCACTTAGTCATGGTGTATAATCCTTTTAATGTGCTGCTGAATTTGGTTGTCTAGTACTTTGCTGAGGATTTTTACCCCTCAACTCCTCTAAGTCTTTGCTCAAATGCTACCATCTCCATGAGGTCTGACCACCCTATTTAAAATTGCAAACAATTTCCCATCTTTGTTTTTTTTTAATTTATTATTATTATTTTTTAATATTTATTTTTGGCTGTGTAGGGTCTTCGTTTCTGTGCGAGGGCTTTCTCTAGCTGCGGCAAGCGGGGGCCACTCTTCATCGCAGTGCATGGACCTCTCACTATCGCGGCCTCTCTTGCTGCGGAGCACAGGCTCCAGACGCGCAGGCTCAGTAGTTGTGGCTCACGGGCCTAGTGGCTCTGCGGCATGTGGGATCCTCCCAGACCAGGGCTCGAACCCGTGTCCCCTGCATTGGCAGGCAGACTCTCAACCACTAGCGCCACAAGGGAAGCCCCCCAGTTTTGTTTTTCTCCATAGACATTCATCACTTATTTGGCTTGTTGAACTCCCACGAGGACAGGGACTTGCCGTGAGGACAGAAATTTGTTTCCTTTTTCCCTTTTTTCTAATTGAGGTCTAATTCACATAGGCTGAAGACACAAATCTCAAGTGAACAGTCTGATGAGAATTTTGAAATGTAATGCACGTAACCATGTAACACACACCTATCGAAACAGAACATTCCCGTTGCCCCGGGAAGTTCCCTTCTGCCCCTTCTCAGTCCGTCTCACACATCCACCCACTCACTGTGTTGATGTCTATCACCATAGGTTAGCTTTCCTTGCTCTGGAGTTTCATATAAATGGAGTTACACAGTTTGTACCCTTTTGTATCTGGCTTCTTTTGCTCAGCATGTTTTTGAGATTCAGTCACGTTGTTGCTTGCGGTGGTCCTTCGCTCCTTTTTCTTGTTCAGTAGCATTCCACTGTGTGAACATAATTCAGTTTGTTTACCTCTTTTTCTGATTATTGACATTTGTGTTGTTTCCGGTTTGAGGCCATTATTGATAAAGCATCTATGAACATTCTTGTAGAACTCTTCTTGTGGGCATATGTTTTCATGTCTTTGGGGTAAATAACTAAGAGAGGAATTGCTGCACTATAGGGTAGGTGTATGTTTAACTTTATAAGAAACTACTGAACAGTTTTCCAAAATGATTATAACATTTTAAGATTCCTACCAGCTGTGTGTAAGAGCTGCACATCATGGACTGTGGTGTCAGCCATCTCAATTTTAGCCATTCTGCTGGCTGTGGGGTGGGATCTCATTGTGGTTTTTAACGTGCATTCTCCTATGACTTATTTCCACATGCTTTTTTTTATATATATAAATTTACTTATTTATTTTGGGGCTGTGTTGGGTTTTCATTGCTATGCGCAGGCCTTCTCTAGTTGTGGCAAGCGGGGGCTACTCTTTGTTGCAGTGCATGGGCTCTAGGTATGTGGGCTTCAGTAGCTGTGGCACGAGGGCTCAGTAGTTGTGGCTCACGGGCTCTAAAGTGCAGGCTCAGCAGTTGTGGCACACGGGCTCAGTTGCTCCGCGGTATGTGGGATCTTCCCAGACCAGGGCTTGTACCCGTGTCCCCTGCGTTGGCAGGAGGATTCTCAGCCACTGCACCACCAGGGAAGTTCCCTCCACATGCTTATTGAAGGCTGGGATTTTGTCCATTTTATTTATTGCTTTATTTCCTGCCCATTAGTGCAAGGTGGAGCCCATATTAGGGTATCAATGAATATTTGTTGAATGAATTAATCAATGATTTACTCTAAGAAATAAACAAATTAGATTGGATTCAAGGTTGTTATCCCTTAATAATAACCCAAAGAACATTCTCTCTGACTTGGATTTTGAAATCTTTCTTTAGTGGAAGAGAAAAGATATCCTAGCTTAGTTCACTAGGAATGATATTCAACTCACAGCCCATTTTTCCCATTATGAACTAATATTACATTGATAGTCATGGTAGTTAGAATTTGCCATAGTGCTTTAGTTCCCTAAAACTTTGTTTATATTTTTTCAAATTATTTTATGCCCATAGTGCTGTTGCTACTTTTGAACATCATCAGGCTTTTATAGCTTGGGGAGAAAAAAAAATGTAAGAACTTTTAATAAAATTTAGGTAACTAATTGGAAATTATCCTTGGGTTTTTATTTGATACGCTCAGAATTCTTAAAGTGTAATGGCTACCATTTGCACAAGCTTTCATAAACTATTACCTTATTTAATAAAGAAAAATTAGGCTGGGAATAGAGGTGTTAAACTATAAGAATCTCTGAGGTTAGAATTTCTAACAGTAGTAGGGAAAATTTTGTTTTAATGGAAAACTATGCATTGTATAGCCTACAGCCTCTCTCAGTCATCCGAGTCTGATTCTCTGGGAACTATTTTACAACTTTGTAAATTGTAGACAGCTTATAGCAATCCTAAATAAATCCCAACCATAGTCATGTAAATCTTGTCCTGTCCAGTTTCCTTCTCTCCTGCTCTACAGAAAAAGAAGCTAGTTTTGCCTCCATCTGCAGATTCATTTCAATTCTCCTGCTCTATGAATGAATCTGTTGGAGTCCTCTTTGAACTGGTTGTAACAGCTTACCTGTGTCAAAAGAAAATTCAGAGGGAATTCCCTGCCGGTCCAGTGGTTAGGACCCAGCGCTTTCACTGCCGGGGCTGGGCTCGACATCTGCTCATGGTACTAAGATCCCACAAGCCAGCGAGGTGCGGCCAAAAAAAAAAAAATTCAGAGAGCTTTACTTGATATGAATATTTTATTGAGCAAGAAAAACTTCACAAACTGGGAGACTTGAAAACCAGAAGGGGTAAGACACTCACTTTCAGCAGCTACAGCTCAGTTAAATGAGGAAGGATGTTGTTTTCTATCGCGATTGGTTAATAGAAACTTACATTCTTGCAGGGAGTGTAGCATCGCACAAGCTTACCTGTTTAGAGCTAATGGGCTAGGAAGCTGTAAGGGCATGCTGATGTGAAGAAAGCTTAAGTTTTGTTTAAGGTCAGAGTCAGCATCTGGGGGAGATCAGGACAGTTGAAGCTTTGGTTATGGGGCTAGGTGTGATTGCTTAGGGTATATTCAAACTGTGGCCTCCATGATGGTTTTTCTTTGACACCAGCTTCCTCATTAATGAGTTTTTAAAAATATTTTACACACGTTCGTTTCATAATATCTGTATGGGAGTAATAATTTTGCCCTTTGGAGGATAATTATCCTTTAATTAAATAATTGGCTGATCAATTAAAGAATTAGTTAACCATATAAGAAGGCTTATAATTAAGTTCTAACTTTGGGAATCTGGTTCACCTACATGCATCATTAACAGAGAGAGGAACTGTAGTAACTGGGATCTGGCTTAGTTTAGCCAGAATTAGTTTAGTTGTTTTTTCGCCCTACACTTACCTACTGATCAAGCGGATCAGATTGCAGAGAGGTAATTAAGGTAATATTTGATCAGAAACTTGGTCTTCATATATAAATAGATAAATAAAAGGTCCTACTGTGTAGCACAGGAAACTATATTCAATATCTTATAATAACCTATAGTATAAAAGACTGTGAAAAACAATATATATATTCATATATATACATATGGCTGAGTCATTTTGCTATATACTAGAAGGTAATATGGCATTGTGAATCAACTATACTTCAATTTAAAAAGCTTTATATTACAAAAAAAAAAGAAAGAAACTTGGTCTTCAATAGACATGGTTCTTATGTCTTTTAAAAACGAAAGTTGTCTAAGATAGACTAGCTCTATATTTTCTCTGCTTCAAAATATATTTTAAATGTGGCTTGTGACAGGAGCTATTCTTAGAAACAAACAAAATGCTATCTTTTTTCCAACAGTTTCATATTAAGAGACTGAATATACAAATGAACAATGACCAGTCTGTATGACAATAGACTCTGAGTCACAACCTTGGCAGCAAGCAGTCCCAGGAGCCAAATCACAACCTCTGCAGCTATTAGTCCAGAATGATCAGATGAGGTCAATGACTGCCAGCTTCCTTAATATTTGCCCCACTTCCAACTCAGGAGCTACCGGAGAAAGGCAAAATGCTCCTCAGACCAAAAGCATAAGATGCCCTACTCTAGTCAGCCCACCTCCTGCTTCCGGTGCCAGCAATCTCCAATCACTGCTCACCTGGGGACTCTCATGCCCCTGTGGGTCTCTGCCCAAAGTAAGAGATGCTGGCTGATTCCCTTGCTAGAGCAAACTCCCAATAAATACCTCTGTTCATTCTCATCTGGGTGCCCTTTGTTTATTTTCACATAATACATTTACTTCACTAGAGAATCATGAAACTTACATGAAGAATTTATTATTGGCCCAGAGGAAACACTCAGAAAACTACAGGTTCATTCGTTCTTCCTGGAGATCAAAAAGTAGCTAGAAATTCCTCAACTATATTACTGATATGAAATCATACAGAAAAGTTGTGGGACAGCAAACAAGAGAGTTGAACTCTAAGGCCAGTCATTTTTGTTATAAATAAAGCTAATATTACAAATGAAACTTTAAAAATAAACTTGATTTTAATTTTCAGTACAGGAAAAAAGGTCCCTTGTTCCCAGTTTCTCAATCTTAAAGGTGAAAGGGACTTGTCCCTTGCCGAAGTTCGTTGTTTACAAAAGTCAAAATGGAGATCTGGGGAGATGACGCAGTTTACCAGAGAGCAGCGGGGAACCCCAAGGATAGCCTGGGTGTCTTTGGCCATGAACCCTTTCTCCCAGTAGCCTCAAATAAGCAAACACCCTAAGAAGAAACCATTTGCAAATAGTTTCCAAACACGTCCCCCAACATTCCTTCAAGTCATATTGTAACCCCTAAACTCTGAACCTCAAATCTTACTTACTCCTACTTCAGTTTTCTTTCTACAACATCACTTCACCTTCGTCTGTTTCCAATTTTCTCATCAGCAAAAACTGTTTCAAATGAAATATTACCCAGAGCCCAAGAAAGCACGTGGGCTCCTCTTCACAGGTGCCTCGGTGCCTCCCCTCCGGAGGGCGCTGCACTTGTCTTGCATAAACGTTAGGAATCAGAATTAGAATACCTGCACCTCCAAGTACCCCAGGGCAGTGCTTTTCAAACCTTAATATGCAGACCAGTCACCTAGGAATCTCGTTAAAGGTCAGATTCTGGTTCAGGTCCTGGTGGTGTCGGAGAGTCTGCATTCCTGTCGAGTTCCCAGGGAAGGCAGTGCCAAGCCCCACCTGAGAAGAGTTTTAAAATCACAGACATGGGGCTTCCCTGGTGGCGCAGTGGTTGAGAGTCCGCCTGCCGATGCAGGGGACACGGGTTCGTGCCCTGGTCCGGGAAGATCCCACATGCCTCGGAGCGGCTGGGCCCGTGAGCCATGGCCGCTGAGCCTGCGCGTCTGGAGCCTGTGCTCCGCAACGGGAGAGGCCACCACAGTGAGAGGCCCGCGTACCGCAAAAAAAAAAAAAAAAAATCACACACGTATATCCCTCACTACTAGTTTAGGTGCACATATTCAGAGCAGAATCTGGGAGCTGTCATTTTAAAAGCTCCAAGGACCAGTTCTGTTTACAAACACAGTGCTACAACAACGTATTCCAAACTGCCCTGATGATAAGAACCACCTAAGACACTGGATTCAATGCTACTTCTCAGGTCTTCGCCTGGAGGTGCTGATTTAGTAGGTTTGGGGTGGAACCCAGGAATCTATTTTAAAAGGGACACAAATGACTAGCAGCCCAAAAGTTTGGCAGACGATGGCCCTCAAACACAATTTATAAACCATTCCATTCTGCTTTCCAGCTTTTGGATTTCTTCATTCTTTGATTCATTCGACTTTGTCACGACCGTCTCGGATCGGGTGGACTCCGACTGGGTCCTTTCCTTGCCCAGTGCCGACGGTGCCAATTGAACGAGACCAGGTTTGGCAAAGCAGAGGAGAAACTATTTGTTGATCAAGGAGTGGGCAAGGGAGAGCTCCTGCTCTGAAGACCCCTTCTCCCTGCTGGGGGGTTGGGGAGAGCAGGAAACTTAAGGGGTAAGAGGTGGGTGCACCACCAGAATTTTGGGAAAGGGGCGGAAAGTTCCAGAAACAGCTGGAACATGTGCAGTCCCTTGAGCTCCCTTGCACACGGACTAATTGTGCCTGGCAACGTGCAAGTCCCACCTTTGGGCGGAGGTCCTAGCATGGTAAGGGGCAAAGGCAACTTTTAGACACTTTGGGGCTCTTCTGTGCAGGCGCTGCCCTCATGGTCAGGCTGGAGCCGGTTCAGGGCAGTTGACTGTCCCCATCTTGGGCCTTTCTAGCTCTGCCTGGTTCTGCGGTTTTGCTTATGTGGCATCTGCCATAGTTCCTGTTAAGCGAGCACAGCTGTGGGCATAGATCAATGGATTGTGGTGGGAAAAGAGAAAGTAAGTTAGTCTCCATACACGTGTGGGTCTCCTCCCTGTGACAGCTTTGGTGTTAACTTCTGAATTATCTCCTCCAGGGCTTGATAAACTGCTGTTTCTTCAACTTTGCCATAATCAGACTTTCAGGTGGTGATTCTGAAAGGACCCTAGGCATCCCTCAGGCATTTTGGAAAGTTTAATTATTGTTTATGTAGAAAAAAATGAACCACAGAATCTAAGCATGAGCCTTTATTTGAGAATACCTGGCATGAGAAATCTCAAGAGGTGCAGTCAGTTTAGGGGAAAAGAGTAGACTGTTTTTTGTTAATTTTTATTTATTTATTTTTGCGGTACACGGGCCTCTCACTGTTGTGGCCTCTCCCGTTGCGGAGCACAGGCTTCGGACGCGCAGGCTCAGCGGCCATGGCTCACGGGCCCAGCCGCTCCGCGGCATGTGGGATCTTCCCGGACCGGGGCACGAACCCGTGTGCCCTGCATCGGCAGGCGGACTCTCAACCACTGCGCCACCAGGGAAGCCCGAGTAGGCTGTTTTACGGGACTTCAGCAAGAGGGGTCTGTCAAAATCCAGATCGTTCTGGGAATAGAGAAGAATTGCTCTTGAAGATTAGCAGCCATATCTAGCCATCTGGATTTTGCTTACAGTGCTGGGAAAGCTGATAGGAGCTAAAGTCCTGTGCAAGAGGGTTGGGCAGAAGAGCCATTGGGACAAACACCTGCCAGGTTCTCAGTGGAAATTTTCTAGTCTTTCAGGGTCTTGCAGTCCCTAATTTTGGTCGACATGGATACTGAGTCTCATATCTAGGTCTTACCACATCTTGGTTTGTTCAGTTCACTAGATCTATGTTACTCCTGACGATTGCTATCTCAGACTCTGCAAAGAACAGGCACCCAAGCTTCCCATGACTTTTGCCTTTGTAACTCCAGTCACTTGACAAGTGAGTGGTTGCACAGAGGAGAATATAGCAAATGACTGTGGAGACAAGTATTAGCATGAGATTTATCAGAAGACCTTGAACAGTGCCTCTCAGTCCTGTTAATACTGGCTGTCATGGACCGCATGTTTACATCCCCCCAAATTCAGATGTTGAAACCCTAATCTCCAATGTGATGGAATTTGGAGATGGGGCCTTTGGGAGGTAATTATGTCATATGGGTAGAGCACTCATGGTGGGGTTAGTGCCCTTATAAGAAGAGACAGGAAGGAACTTGTTCTCTTTCTGCTCAGCACCATGTGAAGATACAGCAAGAAGATGGTTGTGTGCAGGGGCTTCCCTAGTGGCTCAGTGGTTGAGAGTCCGCCTGCCGATGTAGGGGACACGGGTTCGTGCCCCGGTCCGTGCCGCGGAGCAGCTGGGCCCGTGAGCCGTGGACACTGAGCTTGCGCGTCCGGAGCCTGTGCTCCGCAACGGGAGAGGCCACAACAGTGAGAGGCCCGCGTACCACAAAAAAAAAAAAAAAAAAAGGAAGATGGCTGTGTGTAAACAGGAAGAGGGTCCTCACCGAGAACCCAAGCTGCTGGCCCCTGAGTCTATAGAGAAATAAGATTCTAGATTAACGGGTCTGTGTAACACTCTCTTTGCTCATCTTTCTCATTTTCCCAAAGTAACAAAGATTAAGGGAAGAAACTTTATGAATTTCACTTTAGCAATAAGAGGTTTAAACTAACAGAGAGAGAAAAGATAGCCAAGCAAAGGAAGAGAAAGAGACCAAGAAGAGTTTGGCAGTCACTTACTCCAGGTATGCCTGCATCCTGATTCCCAGGTCTTGGGTAGAAACTGCTCATAGATAGCCACCTGCTGTGTAGTCTGAGGCTCTTGGGAAGATGGTCTCCTTCATGATGCTGCTGTTTCTGGTAACATCCCAGTGATGCTCAAGACAGTCTTATATTGGTATGATTTTCAATAAGCCAAAGTCTCTGGGATGAAGGTCATGCAGAGGTTCCTATAGTTTACCTTTTGGAAAAGCTGCTGGACCCATTTTATAAACTGGGATATTCTGCATTCACCCTCTATCACCTTTTGCCATATTGGACTGTACAAGAACAGAGTCAAGGATGAGGGTGAGATCCACAGACACATGGAGTATTCAGCGAGCAGCAGATGTGGGGATTGTCTATGAGTTCCTGCTGGAGTGACCCGAAAGGCCATTAGAGCCTTTGGCTGTAGTAGCCAGAGTTGCTCTGGTAGTTTCATAAATTACCATTTATTCATTTAATTTTCTCTGAGGACTATTGGTGATAAGGCAGCAAAGCTTACGTGTGACAGGGCCCTAGAGATTTCCTTAACTACAATTTCAGTGAATTGGGTTCCTCAATCACTAGACAAATTAGGTGAGTTTTCTTCAAGTGGGAAACATAAATACTAAAAAAAATTTTGCTACTGTCATAGCAGTTACTTTACAATAAGAGAAGACTTCAACCCAAGCAGAAAACAGAGACGGAGTAGTAAGAACACATTTAGAATCCCATGAGAAAGAGACTGAATTAAATCCATCTGTAGAGTTTTAAAAGGGCATAAAGGTTTTGGCTCATTTCAATTTTCCTTCTTTACAGTTTTCCCAGGAGTGTGGTTTGGATGGATGGATCATTCCAGAGATATCCTCTGAAGTCTTATGAAAGATTTCCCACAAAGGCTTATTGAAGACTCTGATATAGTAAGATATGTGTGTTTGGTCTTTGTTCCTAGTACATGTTGTACCTTCACCCTATCTGAAAAAAGTTGGGGTTAACAGTGAATGCAACTGTATTGCCTGGTGTTAGAAATAGCCCACTAATCTTATAACCCTTCCCTATGTGACTCAGGGTGCGCTGGGGCAGAGGTAGTTGCTAGACTAGTATTGCTGCCTGCAGTCTAAACCAGCACAGTGGCCAAACCTAATGTCCCTTCCAAAGGTGGAAAAGTTTGGGTATAGGTAGAGAGAAGGAGGAATAGTAGCTGAGGGTAGAGGAACAAATAAAAGAGTTATGAAATAAGGGAAATCCAGTATTACATTAATACCTCAAAAGAGGCTCAGAGCAAGAGATGACATTGTCTCTCAGCTCAATTTATCAGGAGCCTAAAAGGGTAAAAGCAGATATTGCTGACAGCACTCCTGCTTTTAGAATCTGACGAGATGGAGTGGAAGGCTGCAAACCTGAGGGGCCTCACCCTGGAGACATTTTCATACAATATGGATCCTGGACCGGACTAATTATTAATGACTGAATGGGCTCTAGTCATGTGCTGCATCTCTTAACTGTTAGGATCCCCAGACCTGTGGTGTATTTTTAAATATATATATGGTCTTTGTCCCCAGTTCCTGGCACAAAGCTTCTAAAACCCTTGGAATTTCCTGCGATAGGAGCATCTTTCATTCCTCATAACAAGCCCTTTTCAACCATCCCTGAGTTTAGGTTGATGAGGTGACTCTTGGTAGACCTTTACTTTTTATTATTATTTTTAATGCAGTTTTTTAAAGATTTTTTTTTGATGTGGACCATTTTTAAAGTCTTTATTGAATTTGTTGCAATATTGCTTCTGTTTTATGTTTTGGTTTTTTGACCACGAAGCATAGGGGACCTTAGCTCCCCGACCAGGGATCAACCCACACCCCCTACATTGGAAGACGAAGTCTTAACCACTGGACCACCAGGGAAGACCCTTGGTAGACCTTTAGACAGCTTCAGGATGGGGGCTGGTCAACAGAGGAACCACCCTTATGACTAGAGGGCTGGAACTTTCAGCCCCATCCCCAGAACTCACGGGAGCAAAGACAGACTGGAGATGGAGTTCAATCACCAATGGCCAGTGATTTAGTCGATCGTGCCTACATAATGGGACCTCCATAAAAGCCCCTAAACGATGAGGTTCAGAGATCTTCTGGGTCGGTGGACGCATCGAGATTGGGGGAGGGTGGTGCACCTGGAGAGGGCATGAAAGCTCTGCCCTTCCTCTCTCCCCAGTACCTTCTTCTATGCATTCTTCCATTTGACTCTTCCTGAGTTGTAAGAAACGGGTAACAGTAAGTAAAGCCCTTTCCTGATTTCTGTGAGTTGTAGTGGCTTATTGAAACTGAGAAAGGGATTGTGGGAACCCCTGACTTTGCAGCCAAGTTGGGCAGAAGTGTTGGTAGCCTGAGGACCGGGTCCTTGTGACTGGTGTCTGCAGTGAGGGCAGTCTGTGGGATTGAGCCCCTGGACCTGTGGGGTCTGATGCTAACTCCAAATAGATGGTGTCAGAATAGAAGTAACTGGGCACCTAGTTGGTGTTCAGAGAATGAGAAAATTGCAGAAATATGAATTTTACAGTTTTCTTTCTGTGTTGTTTGATTTCCACATATTTGTGAATTTCCCAAGTTTCATCTGTTGCTGATTTTTAATTTCATTCCATTATGATTAGAGAACACACTTCGTATGATTTAAGTACTTTTGAAATCATTGAGACAAGTTTTTTTCACCCAGCATACTGTCCATCCTGGAGAATGTTCCATGTGCACTTGAGAAGAATGTGTATTCTACTGTTATTGGGTGTAATGTCTATAGATGCCTGTTAGGTCTAGTTGGTTTTGTAGTGTAGTTTGTCTTCTATTTCTTTGTTGATCTTCTGTCTAGTTGTTCTAGCTATTATTGAAGCTATTATCAAAGTCTCCACTTACTAAATTTTCTACTTCTTCCAGTTCTGTCAATTTTTGCTTCCTGTATTTTGGGGCTTCATTGTTAGGGTGTATGTGTTTATAATTATAATATATTCTCAATGGATTGGCCCTTTTGTCATCATATACTTTCTTTCTTTGTCTTTCATAACCATTCAGTATTTTTGTCTTAATTGTCTGTTTACCTAATATTGTTATAGCCACTCTAGCTCTCTTTTGCTTACTCTTTTCATGGAATATCTTTTTCCATTCTTTTATGTTCAACCTGTTTATGTCTTTAAATCTAAAATGAATCTCTTGTGGACAGTATATAGTTACACCATGGTTTTTTAAAAATCCATTCTGCCAATCTCTGCCTTTTAATTGGTGTTTTAATCCATTTAAGTGTATACTGTTAAGGAAGGACTTACTTCTGCCATTTTGCTACTTGTTTTTTATATGTCTCATGTCTTTTTTGGTCTCTTATTCTTCCATTACTGCCTTCCTTTGTGTAAGTAGATCTTTTCTGATGTACTATTTTAATTCCCTTGTTGTTTGTTTTGGTATATATATTTTTAGTTATTTTCTTAGTGGTTGCTCTGGGATTACAATTAATATATTAACTTATAAAAACATAGCTCAGATTAATACCAACTTAATTCCAATAGTATACAAAAACTTTGCTCTTATATAACTTCATTTCTTCCCCCTCTTTCGTGCCATTAATGCCCTACATATTACATCTTCATTCTATGCCCATTAACATAAATTTGTAATTATTGCTTTCTATAGTTGCCTTTTAAATCAGATAGGATAAGAAAAAAGTGTTACAAACCAAAAAACATTTCTAGTGTCCTTTCATTTCAACCCGAAAGACTTCTTTTACTATTTGTCTGCTATTAACAAATTCTCTTGGTTTTTGTTTATCTGGAAATACCTTTTTTTTTTTGGCTGCACTGGGTCTTGGTTGTGGCACGCTGGATCTTCTTTGCAGCACGCGGATCTTCATTGCGGCACACGGGCTTCTTAGTTGCGGCATGTGGGCTTTTAGTTGCGGCATGCGGACTCTTAGTTGCAGCATGTGGACTTCTTAGCTGCAGCATGCGGACTCTTAGTTGTAGCACGCATGTGGGATCTAGTTCCCTGACCAGGGATCGAACCCGGGCCCCCTGCATTGGGAGCATGGAGTCTTACCCACTGGACCACCAGGGAAGTCTCTATCTGGAAATATCTTAATTTCTCTAAAATAGACAAATTCCCTCAGCTCACGACCCACCTTCTTGGTAGTCACCTTTTCTTCAGGCCACAGAGGGGTCCCAGCTCTGTTCTAGAGGGTTGGGTTCTACCAGCTTGTCTGTACTATGAGACCCTGCCTCCTGATTCAGATGGCCTAAGAAAGAAAATGACTGAATTTGGACTTGGAACCAACTGACTCTTAGGAGTTGTCAGGGAACATATTTCCCACCAAGCAAAATGGACAGTAGATGTAGATAAAGCCGTGCGTGGAGAGTATAGTGTATCCAGGGCCTATGGAAGATACAAAGAAGTATCAAACACTGTTCTTATCTTCAGGGAAGTGTGTCCAGGCCATAAGGTAGTCCTTAAAAGTCAATGATAAATGAATCAAGGTCCTCAGGAAACTTATTGTCTCCTGGAGAAAATTAGTAGAAGGACTAATTGTATTACAGTTTGATCAACACTAGCACTGAGCATAGGGTGCTGCAAGCACTCAGAGGAGGTCCTCCTAATGCAAACTCAGGGCCGGGGAAGGAGAGGGTTCAGTAAATGCTTTTAAGAGAAGCCGACATTAATTCTTGTATAATAGTAGTTAACATTATTAACAGATTACTATCTCATTTAATCCCCTCTACAGCCCTATGTGGTAGGTACAAACATTACCCCCAAGTTACAGATGAGGAAACTGAGCTTTGGTGAAGTTCAGGGACTTGGCTAAACTTCCCAGTTCTGGCAAGAAGGTCACACAGCTGATAGTGGTAAAGCTGAGCAGCCCTAACCAGGCATAATGAGCTTTAACCACCCATATTCATAACCACTGTGTAGCATGACAGATCACTAGTAGTTCACTAGGCTGGAATGGGAAAGGGGAACTTCAAGTCAAAGGAGTCAGGAGGAGAAAGATGGAGGGGTGAGAGTACAGGATGTGTTCTGGAAACTGAAGTAGTTCAGTGTGGCCGGATCAAGAGAGTAAAGGGGGAAATTTTTGGAAAAAGGAGGAAGAGGTAGGTTGGCGGAGGGACTCATGAAAGAGAACCATTGATGATTTTAAGCATCAAGAACTAAGATGAGACTTTTAAGGTATGCAGAATGGATTGTGGAAAGGGAAGGTGTATGACTACTCAAAGAAACAAGGCAGGATGACAGTTGCTTAGTCCCCAGCAAAAAGGATGATCTTAATTAAAGTTGTAGCAGGAATGGAGAGGAAGTACAGATTCAAGAGATGCAGAGACATTATACTCAGAAATGTGGCAGTCAGCTGTTTTTCTACCTGAGCACCACACTCTAAGGGGCCTTTTCAGATTTTTGGTAAAATCTAGAAATTTTGCAGAGAACTAAGGCAAATGCACTGTGGACTTTTTCCTTTGATGATAACACCTAGCTTTCTGACTTGAAAAACTATATGTAATTAGTGGCAATACTCCCCTGATTAGAGAAGTACAAGAAGAGGATTTGGGGTGGAATACATAAATTCCAGTTGGGTTCACCTTGAGTTTGAGGTAAGTAAGGGACTCTGGGATTAAGGGAAGCTCTAGAGGCAGTTGATATACTTCTGGAGTTCAAGAGAGTTCTGGTTTGGATGTTGTGTAGACAGTCTGCAAGGTGATCAATCCTCCCAGGTGCCCAGGACTGAGAGCTTTTCTGGAACATGGGACTTACAGTGCTAAAGCCAGGAGAGTCCCAGGCAGAGCAGGACAGCTGGTCACCCTAGGACTGGTCTGGGGCCCCAGAGAGAAAGCTGAGTTAGAAACATATATGTGGGCAGCACCAGTCTGTAAGTGACAGCAAGGAAGGGATGGAATCACCCAAGAAGAATGTGGTGTAAATAAAAAACTGCCAAGGAACGAATCCTGAGGCATGCTAACACTAAATGAAAAGGTAGGGAAATAAAAAACTGGCCAAGGTAGTATGGCTCTGTTGGTTGGTTACCGAGTAGCCATTCTCCCTTGTGGCTGGTCCCAGCCAATCGTGGCAATCCTCTCCCCCTTTCCATGTGGGTCTAAGGGTGGACTTGTGACCCAGTGCTGACAAATGAGATTCTTTGGTTCCTTCAGCAAGCGGGGACTGATTGCCTACCAGGTGCCAAGGCTGTGGGGATACAGATGAGAAGAAAATCCTTGACTTCATGGAGTCTACTTTTTCATGGATGAGAAAGATAATAAAGAAATAAAGGCATATGTCAGCTATTGATAATACCTAAGAAGAAAAAGCAGAATAAGGGGAATAGGGAAAATGGGTTGAGGTACAGTAACATTTTATATGGAAAGTCAGGAAAGGCCTCAGTGGTAAAATGGCATGAAATGTATGGGACACTGTCCTGGTGGTAGGTACAAATATTACCTACCAGGGGTTTCAGCGCCACCTTGTGTCCACAGAGGGAGGTACCACTAAACCATGTCCAAAGGAAAGAGCCTGGATTCTTGATTGATATCACTGAGCAGCCAAACCCATCCCTACTGATACAGGGATGGAAAAGGAAAGAAAGAAAGGTGGGAAGAAAGTCAGAAAGAGCTGTGTCCTAGAACTAAGGGGAAGGAGAGTTAACAGTTTCAAATGCTGCAGAGAGGCCAAGGAAGATAAATGTTTGAAAGTGTCTAATGGTGACCTTGACCTGGGCCGTTTCAGCAGAGCCACAGGGAAGACGGGAAGCACATGACCACACCTTTTCGAGGACCTTGCTGTGGAAATCGAAGGTGAGGAGAGGACGCAATCTCCAGATGAGGGGATACAAACCAGAGGATGAAATTCCTAAATTCATAACTACGCCTAAGTTTGTTTTACATTGCGGAAAAGTAAAAAAACAATAGACAGGGAGAAGCTGAGCATATGGGAGTTAATTGATAGAGACAGTACCCAGGGGGAAAAAAGCCACAAATGTACAAACTGCTTTTCTTCTAATGAAAAGCCAAAGTCCTTCTTGGCTTTCAAGGCCCCCACTAGAGCTCTCCTCTCATCCCCAGCCCTCTCCCCACCTGCCCTCTGAGGATTTGGTCACCTGGCCTTCTTGCTGGTCCTCCCACTAGCTGCTGTTCGCTCTTTCCCCAGATATCTAAGCTCTCCCTTCGTTCCATGCTCTGCTCACAGATGATCTTTCTAAGCAGTCTCCTTGACCAACCGATATAAAATAACAACGCCATGCCCGCACCATCATTCCCAATCCCTCGCCTAATTTTTTTCTGTCGCATTTATTACCACCTGACCTACCATACATCTCACTTACTTAATCGTCCACTGCCCGTCTCCCCACTAGAACGCAAGCTTCATGAAAACAAGGCCTTCACTTTGTTTTCAGCGTTGAGAACATTGTGTGGCACATGGTAGGCATCCAACCAATATTTGTGGAATGAACAAATATGTGGCAAAGGAGTAGCAGAGACAATACGTGAACTTAGAAAAAGGAGTCATTGTGACACTGGGCGATCACAAAAGGCTCAGGTCCAGGAAGGCAGCATGAGCAATGGCAGCTCACATTTCTTGGCTACATACTACCCACTAGATACTGTTCTAAGTGCTTTACATAAATTGTCTTTTAAGCTTCAAAATGGGTCTAGAATGTGGGCGCTCCTGTGACTTCTGTTTTACAGGTAAAGACGGAGGCGCAGGGAGGGTAGGTCATGTGCTCAAAGTCTCATAAATAATTTGCAGCAGGGCTGGGATGACGAACTCAGGCAGAGCTGGGCATGTAAAGATCAGGCTGTAGTCCCTTAGCCTTTAAGGATTTAGACTTGCTGATGAGAAAGGAGAAAGATATTTCAGGCACAGCATTTCTGAAAGGCCAGAATTTACAAGTTCATTCTGGAGAGAATAAAGAGCCCAGTCTGACTAGAGAGGATGTTCAGGGGCTCCAGGAAATGGGAGAGAAAATTAGAAAGATAGGGTGGGGCCGGCTGGTGGACAGCTCAATTGCCAGGCTTGGATTCCATTAGGAATTTCAACTGGGAGTCATGGTAGGTGTGTGATCAGAGGAGTAACAAAATGTAAACAGCAGTTCAGTAGCTGTCAGCATGTTAACAGCCTCTGAAAACAAAGCAGACACAGTAAGGAGTATTGGGAGGGTGAAAGAAAAGCTTTCTCATCACCAAGTTCAAACTACTCTGTATTTTAATTATGCATTTTAAACAGATGAAAAGGTAGCCTGGCAATCCTCACCAACTTTCCCTGGCTCCAGCAGACAGATTTAGATGTCCCAGTCAGTAATTAGCCATTGTTAATAGTGATGATGCAGTCATGACCGTATCACCCGAGTTCTACATTTCACATCCTTTACATAAAGTATTTCATTTAATCTGCACAGCAACCTGTCCATAAGAGGAAACTGATGCTCAGTTCTAGACTCATAGACTGTTAGAATGGAAACAAACTTTAATATCATCCATGCTATGGTTCAGTTTTCTCTGCAACATCTGAAACTCACCAGAGTCCTGCCTGATTCTGAGAGGGGGGATGGGCAGCATTTCATAAAGTCAGTCTCTCACCCTCAGCCCACAGCAATCCTCAGGAGCTACAAGAACATCAGAGGAAAATATCACGAATATCTCAAGGGTACTAAGGGCTGCCTGTATTTGCAGTTGCAAAAATCTTTATCCATATAAAAATGTAGTCCAGGAAAACTTAGTCTATTTTCCCCTTCTGGACTCAGCCTATTTCTACCTCATCATTTTTTCATATGCCAGAAGTACAGGAAGGGAATTCAGGGGAAAGTCAAACAATATGTATCATGTGTGACTGTATGGCAGGCTCTTTACTCACAATATCTCATTTACTTCTCCTAACAACCTTGTGAACTAGATTACTAATCTCAGTTTTAATACAACATAGGGAAACTGAGGCCAAAGAGCTTAAGTAACTTGCATAAATTCACCTGGGCCTGGCAGTGGCAAGAACCTGGATTCTGATCCAGGTCCATCTGGCTTAAGACTTCATCTGCATCGCGTCCTGTGCACTCTCTTCTCTCTTCGTTGCTTCTTCCAGTATAGTCTCCAGTTGTACCCAAATTGCTGTCCGTCAGTAAGCTGCTTGGACAGCTTTTGGCTTCAACACATAATGCCTTTAACGTCTGTACCAGTGCTGGGGAGGAAACAGCGGGCCCCACCCACTAGAGACAGCATCCAGAAGCATCTCCCACTACCCTTACTCCCACCCGATCGTGTGGCAAAACACTTCAAAAGGGAAACCCAGGAACTATGCCCTCTCTGTTTACTTAGGTGACTTCCATAAGAGCTCACATCACACACAGTGTCCTGGCCTCACCATATTTGGCAGTGATCAGCAGGTAGAACCCAAGGTTTTACAACAGAGACATGAAGGTTGAATGGGTGGGACCAGAGCAAAGAAGGTGCATCGGGTATAAGGTGCCCCCTGACCCGGTCACATACTGCTAAGGGCTGTGGGCTGTGTCCCTCCCAGTCAACTGTGGAGGCTAGAGGGACTCACCTAGGCCAGCATCCCAAGCTACTCGTCAGCTCTTTGGATTAAATCAACATTTACAGCACTGAGGTTTTTCACATTTGCTAAAGTATGTCCCTCGGGGGCATATTAAGAACACAGAAACCTTGTGTATGATGGACAATAGTAACCACTAGAGAGCGGTATCCCCAACTAGCTCAGTTGTCAACAACTCTCTTTTGAGAATCTGCTAGGGGTGGACGCTGTGGGAGAAACAAGAATGAGTAAGGCTTGCTGCCTCCCTTCAAGGAGCTTGAATATGAATCTCAGTAGTTAACTGCCTATGTGACAAAATAAACTCTATAAAAGAGCAGAGTACAGTGGCTCTAAAGGCAAACTGTTCCCCCACTTAATAGCTCTGTGAGCTCGATTAAGTGACTTAACCTCTCTGTGCTTCAGCATCCTTGTCTATATATAAAACAAGATAACGAGAGGTAACTGTCATAGGGTCGTGATGAGGATTAAATGAGTCAATGCTTATAAGCTTCTTAAAGCAGCGCCTAGAAGACAGAAAACATTCAATAAATATTTATAATAATTATTATTATTTAAAATGCCAATAAGTATATCTCTGCATGAGTCAAATCAGCTAGAATATTTATAAATTAGCACAGGAAGTCCTCATCTGTTCATTGTTTCAGGAGTTAGAATATGTATATCTTTATACAGAAACATTGTAATAGATGTAATAGATGACGTTTAGTTCCCAGGCCCTCAAACAAAAGACTCTTTAAGCCATGCTATCACTTAAGACTTTCATGTTTGCAGTTTAAAAACAAATTTTAAACCGTTCTATTGTAATAATAGAAAAAACAAAAAAAGATTTAAAATATAATCAGCTTTTTATTTATCTTGAAAGTTGACACTTTAAGAAAAACAGGGTAGATTTTTAAAAATATTTATTTATTTAATTTATTTATTTGGTTGTACCAGGTCTTAGTTGCAGCAGGCGGCCTCCTTAGCTGCAGCTCCAGGGCTCCTTAGTTGCAGCACGTGGGCTCCTTAGTTGTGGCATGCGAACTCTTAGTTGCAGGATGCATGTGGGATCTAGTTCCCTGACCAGGGATCGAGCCTAGGCCCCCTGCATTGGGAGCATGGAGTCTTATCTACTGTACTACCAGGGAAGTCCCCAGGGTAGATTTTTAAATGGATGAAAACGAACATGGAAATTTCTGACAAGATGAAAAGAAACATCTGGGTACTTGAAAGGCTTTAGAGGTCGACACTCCTAAGTTTTTAGAAAGTCTTATTTCATTCAGGACTTATATGGCTTTTTTTCCCAACCACTATTAGCAGTGGTTTTGCACCTGTACCGGGAATTAAAAAGAGGCAGAAGAGGACGAAATATTTTCCTTAAAATGATATGTATACATGTGGAAGAAAAAGCTGTCTGGAATGCAGTTAACTCCATTTAAAGAAAAAAAAAAGCAGGATAGAATCCCCAAAAAGAAAAATAAAATATAACAGTCACTGATTTTCAACCACTGCACATTTCAAACCTGCACTTTTACATGGTAAACAACGGTACCCAGCAAAATGTTGGAGTTGGGCCCTTGTTTGAGGTTTCTGCCAGCCAACTTTACAGGATGTCATCTTTGGCAGTTAGCCCATATGATTTAATACCTTACTCTGTTTTCTCTTATTTTAATTAAAAAATCAGAGAAAATTAAAAAATAAAGACCATATTAATAGAAAACAATTGAAACAGAGATGGTTCTCAAAGGAACACCTCCTAAGTCTCAGTTGAATGTCCACTGGTCAAGCTGTGAAGGAAAAGAAGAAAATTAAAGACTATGTGCCCAGTATTAGAAATATATATTTGAAGAGTGTGAAATACAATTAAAGATTTGATTTTCCGTTTTAGTTCTCTAGCAATGAAAACTCCCATAACACATAAGTTCATATAGACCACATAAATCCAACTTTTTAACTTTTGATTTTCAGAAATGCTGCACATCGGTACAAGAGTAAAGAGGTGGCCAGTACAAATCAAGGAAGCACCTGTGCCAGGTGATTCTCCATGGTGGCCACCAGGAGGCACCATCAGCTCATTCATAACTGCCTTGGTCGGGGAGCTGTAAGTGAGGGAGGGCGTTTCCAGTGTGGTTTAAGAAGGAAAAAAAAAAAAAAAAAGGCTTCCCTGGTGGCGTAGTGGTTGAGAGTCCGCCTGCTGATGCAGGGGACACGGGTTCGTGCCCCGGTCCGCTAAGATCCCACATGCCGCGGAACGGCTGGGCCCGTGAGCCATGGCCGCTGAGCCTGCGCGTCCGGAGCCTGTGCTCCGCAACGGGAGAGGCCACCACAGTGAGAGGCCCGCGTACCGGGAAAAAAAAAAAAAAAGGAAAAAACAAACTGCTGTTTAAAGCATTCATTCAGCTGGGACTTTTACAAATTAGTATTTGTAACTGAGAGACTGCCAGAGATTCAGAATGTGTTTCAGCAAATGATTTTGCTGTCACTGACATCCCTTGTATAAATGCTTTTAAATGCAGTCTTGAAGGTAACTGATTCTCACTTCTCCATTCTCTCAAGAGCCTGTAGAATTATTCCAGTTCTGACAAGTCCCCAGTAGCTTTGTCTGCTGGAGTAGATTATCTTATCTCTTTGAACCCTGAAACACCAAATCTAAGTAAGAATCTGACCTTAGATCTTTATTTAAATTTGATAAACTGTCGCACTTACATTTATCTGCGTAAGTGCTATTGGTGTCAAGACAGGAGTCAGATTCTAGACTAAATCAAACCCCGAGTCAAGAAAATGGCAGTCATGCAGCCCCTCTCAGTTCCCAGGGCTCCACTCCCAGGAAGACACCTAGTGTTGCTGCGTGATGGCTATAGGCCCCCCTTCTCTTGCACTAATGTTGTCCAGTATGCTTTCCCCTTTCAGCTGTTTCCTATTGCTGACAATCTGCTTACTTTAAGGCCTAAGTTACTCTAAACTATTTAAAAGACAACTGGGCTGTGTGAAAAGTTTTGGCTGGTAAGCCTTGCCGGCTGCTAAAGAAGGTCTTCCTGGGAAGCAGAAAGCTGGTGGGGACCTCACAGTCGGGGTCTGGTCCAAAAGCGAACTTTGGCAGGGCACAAAGATGGAGTCTTATACTACCACATTCCCAAGAGACTATGGTACAAAGAACAATACACTGCAACTTATTACATCATAATGAACAAGTAGGGCAGAGGAGCACTGATGGAGGCACACGGTTTGATGGAAAAAGCTCTTAGTTATTGAGTTGTTTCAACTGATAGTAGCCAAATCCATTAGATGTGGGTTTTGTTTGCTGATGTCTCAGGGGACACATCATTTCCACATGTGGGGAATGCATTTTCCTGTAATGTCCCGCACAGACTACAGTATGAATGTGCCTTATTTTACAGTCACTTACCACACTGTACGTCCCACATGCTGTTCCTTTGCTCCAGTGAAGAGTAAGGAAGATCACAGCACAGTGTTAAGATAGGCTAGGCTATACCGGGTAACAAACGAAACCCTGAGCTCTCAGTGGCTGAACAGTATAACAATTTGTTTTTCATTCATGCTGATGTTCCTGGTCAGAGCATTTTCCAGGACAGCTGTTCTCTAAGCAGCAAATTCAGGGATTGGCGCTTCTCCTATCACGTGTTTCTGCCATCTTGGAGTCTTCACTTCCAGCAGCGCAGATGGAGAGACAGCCAGACTGAAAGAACGTGAGAAAGTTTTATGTAAGGGATGCTGGGAAATGTAGTCTTCCTCTGAGCTCAAAAAGAAAATGAAATGGTTTGGTGGACACATATAATCAGCTCTGCCATGATCATGAATCTTTATTTCTAACAAAGGACCTTTCTGTAAATATCAAGTTCATCTTTCCCTTTCAATCCCACCTTCTGGGATTCTGTAAAATTTCTAGTAACAGGGAGAAATTAAATAAAACTTCTGCATCCCTGTGAATTTATCACCTATATAACCTACACAAGCATCTTAATCTACATAAGATTTCACTTAACCTGGAAGAATATTCTAATTATAAGCCACCCTCCATAGATGGAAGAACAATGACCACACTCCGCCTCACCCTACCATTCCCACCTTTAGACTTCACACCATGTTACACTTAGAACCTACAGCCATTTGTAGGGTCTTGCTTCTCCACATTTGCAAAGCCTTAATCCCACCCCAAACACAACAAAGAACATTGTTTCCAAATTCCTGACAGATATTAATCTTTGGGATTTAGGGATGAGATATCAGAATTCCCAAGAATTCCTGAAACCATAAGTTTTTCTTAAAATACTGCCAACATTATTCCTACTCTTTATTCACGATGATGGATATAGGAAACAAATTTATTTAATAATTAATAAATATTACGTTTAGTGGTATTACAGAGAACTACAGTCTATGGCAGATATCCAAACACTGAATAAACGTGGGTGAACATTAGTAGATAGTATTTGAATAAGGTAACAGTCATACCTCCCAGCAAGGTTAACAGCACTACCAGAATCACGTGAAGAAACTGCCAACCTAAGCATTTGTTTTGCTTCCCAAATGTGTTATTTTTTGTAACACCACTCGCAGGATTTGTATAAGGTATATGATGCATATAAATGTATTGATATTTATTTTATTTGCAAGAATGACTCACTGTTAGCAGCAGATGGGGCCATGAACACACACCTATAACATGGCAACAGCTACAAGCAACATGGGCTGATTGGATGGTGACCGCTTCTCTCTTGACTTCAACCTTCAGCTCCACATGTCAGCAAAACCTTACGGAGCAAAGCTCAATGGAATTCTGACGCAGACGTGGTAAATCAGGGCAAGTGCAACCAACTCCCGTACCAGGACTAGCTCGCGCTCACTGATTGCCAGTCTCCTGCCTGCTGTGGCCGACCTTTGATGAGTCCTTTGCCTTTTACCCTCTTCCCAGCACTGACTACTTCCCATTCACTTGGTGAGACCTCCTGAGCTCTGAATGCTGCTTCCCTCCAGCTGTTCCTTCTCAGGCTTCCCACACACACTTCCCTGCCTTACCTACTGCCTACCTGGCCTTGGTCCCGCTGCTTAACTCCAAGACCTGAGCACTGCCAGCTCCCATTTCCATCGATGCCCTGTGTAACACACTGATGATAACTCACCTTACCTATGTGGGCCTTAATGGAAAATACATATATAAATAATATCTTAGGAAAAGGAACCCTCCTACGCTGTTGGTGGGAATGTAAATTGGTGCAGCCACTATGGAAAACAGTATGAGGTTCCTCAAAAACTTAAAAATAGAGTTACTTAAAAATATAAAAATAGAGTACTTAAAAAACTTAAAAATAGAGTATACTTAAAAATATAATCTAGCAATCTCACTCCTGGGCATATATTCAGAGAAAACCCTAATTTGAAAAGATACGTGCACCCCAGTGTTCACAGCAACACTGTTTACAATTGCCAAGACATGGAAGCAACCTAAATGTCCATCAACAGAGGAATGGATAAAGAAGATGTGGTACATAGATACAATGGAATATTACTCAGCCATAAAAAAGAATGAAATAATACCATTTGCAGCAACATGGATGGACCTCGAGATTATTATACTATGTGAATGAAGTCAAAGAAAGACAAATATTTGATATTACTTATATGTGGAATCTAAAATATGATACAAATGAACGTATTTACAAAACAGAAACAGACTCACAGACATAGAAAACAAACTTATAGTTACCAAAGGAGAAAGGAGGGAGGATAAATTAGGGGTTTGGGATTAACAGATACAAACTACTATATACAAAATAGATAAACAAGGACCTACTGTGTAGCACAGGAAACTATATTCAATATCTTGTAATAAACCACAATGGAAAAGAAAAAAGCAATAGCTTAAATTTATATATTGTACTTCATATATGATCTCAATCCCATGACACCTCTGAGAGACAAAGATGATGGCGGACTTTATTTTCTCCATCTTAAGATGAGAAAAATGGATGCATATGGAAAGTGCGATAAATTTCAGTGGTCAGCTTTTCATAGGGCTGGACTGGGACCCGTGTTTCTTTTTTATTCTTTGAATAGATATTTGAATGCCTACTAGTGCCAGGCACCTAATGCAGTTTTTATTTCATTGCTTTATATTCCCTAGGAGGGAATGTGCTTATATTAGTGGTGAAGAATAACATTCTACCACTATAACATTTGAACCAGATATTCGTAACAAGAGGTTATGGAGGTAGAGTCTGTGTTGGTTGAATGTTATTTAGAAAGCATTAATCATATCTGAGCACTTTCATTAATTGTTTCTTAATGATTGATACTAAGAGCTGATTCATCCACTTTTACAGCCCAGAGAGGAAGGCATGGGGCACTGTCAGAGACAGGCATGAGGAGCACTTTGCAGCTTATAAAGTGCTTTCACTTATATGTCCTCCAATACAATCCTCAATTTTCTGAAGGAATAGGGCCAGGATTATCTTCATTACATAGATGAAACAAAGACAGCAGCGTAAAATGAGATCCAAGGAAAAACCTACTTTTTCACTCTTGATAAATTGGAACAGTATTTGGGGAATCACACTGGGGGTCAGCAATGTGGCAAGAAAGTGATTTTGAAGAAATATTCCCAAATTTAATTTTACCCAACTGACAAAGACAGTTAAGTAAATCTTGCAGTTTGGAGAAACCCACCCTAGTTTTTGACAGTGCATAAAAGCTTAGATCTACTGCATTTGTTGCTTCAAGTTACTAGCACTTTCTACTGTGTTCCTATTGTGTTTAGACCACAGCAAAGCTTTGCAACAGCCCAGGTTCAGGTGCACAATGTTACCGGGGTGACCACCATTGCAGTCTCATCAGCCACCACTGAAGAGCCACATAGCACGAGCATGTAGCCCACTCAGCTCCTGTGGTTAGCAGACCGAAAAGCATCTGGGGTGATACTGAACTGGCCACTGGCAGGCGATACAGGGTCGTGATTGAGAGTTTGGGACAGAACCCAGAGAGCCTGAGTTCAAAATCTGGCTTCATTATTCACCAGTGGTGCAACTTGAACAGCTACCTCCTCTGTGATTCCGGCACCTTATCTGTAAATGGATAACTGATGGTATGAGCCTCAAAGGTTGTTGTGAAGATGAAGGGTGGCCAAATATGCCACCCCAAAACAGGCCACTTTGGCTTGAGGATGATTTCGAGCTAAAGGTACACAGCAGATGCTCTGACTGGCCCCCTTTTCTTCCTGAAAGCAGGAGATAAACTGCCCTATGGGAGACGTCCAACAACCGTATCATCAAGGGTGGGAAGTTGAGGGCAAGAGACTTCTTTGCAAACAGACCTTGTTAAAATAACTCTTAGCTTTCTTTAGCTTCCCCGTTTCCTTTAGTTGCTTTTCCACAATCGCCTGTCATTGTTCAATCTAGTGTAAAGGCATTTAGGTTTGCCACTGCTTGGGGTCTTTATTTCCTTATGAAGGCTCTCATGTCACATAAAATTTATACTAAATAAATTTGTATGCTTTTCTCTGGTTAATCTGCCTCATGTCAATTTAATTCTCATGCCCAGATGAAAACTCTAAGAGGGTAGAGGTAAAATATTGCCTCCCCTACAAGAATTAAATAGTGTATCTGAAACGCATCAATATGGAAGAAACATTTACTATTGTTATCTGCAAAATATGTGCGTATATGTGAGTGTAAATGCAAAAAAAAAGATCTGGAAGGGAGCACACAAAAGTGGTAATAGTGGTTATTGTAGGGAAGGGGAGTGAGATTTGGGGGAGGGGTTGGGACTGATGGGTGACTTTTAACATTTACTCTGTATTTTTCTGAATTTTAATTTTTACATGAGAATTTATTTCTCAGTGAATTATTTGTGGAACTTTAAAAGTGATGTATAGACATGAACTGTCAGTCATTGCAGTACTATTAGAAAATATCACATCATATACTAAAAAAACCTATCATTTCATTAAGTAATACAGGTTTTGTGTTTTCTAAAATAACCTGAAAATATCTAGAAAAAATACAAATCTGAAAAAATTCACATTGATTTTTACCATAGGAGAGGATTGCTTTAGGAAGTAGGTAAAGCAGTGTCATAGAAAACTGTATTAATGTGCTCCAATCACATAATTTAAGAAACGTCCTGTGGTGTAATTATAACGGAAGTTAGTACGTGACGATGCCATCCATTTTCATTACCGCGTTGCCATGTAGAGCAGTCATCGCCTTTAGCCTGCTGCAGTAATATCATCATGTCCATTTGAGTTTCCACATCACCATCTTATATTCATGTAACCAAAAAAAGTTCCAGAAATGTGCTGCTGTCATTATTTCATCTGGGCCACAGCCATGGGTTGTTACGTAGGACATGTTTTATTATAGGTAATAAAAGAAAGTCACAACAAAAATAAACTTTTAAATTTAGAGACAATATTCTGCACTAATCCAGAGGTTTTTATTTTTTTAATTATTTATTTATTTTTTTATGGCTGCGTTGGGTCTTTGTTGCTGCCCACCGGCTTTCTCTGGTTGCGGCGAGCAGGGGCTACTCTTCGTTCTGGTGCGCGGACTTCTCATTGCGGTGTCTTCTCTTTGCAGAGCGTGGGCTCTAGGCGTGTGGGCTCAATAGTTGTGGCACGCAGGCTCAGTAGTTTTGGCTCGTGGGCTCTAGAGCTCAGGCTCAGTAGTTGTGGCGCACAGGCTTAGTTGCTACGTGGCATGTGCGATCCTCCCGGACCAGGGCTCAAACCCGTGTGCCCTGCGTCTGCAGGCAGATTCTTTTTTTTTTTTTTTTTTTTTCGGTACACGGGCCTCTCACTGTTGTGGCCTCTCCCGTTGCGGAGCACAGGCTCCGGACGCGCAGGCTCAGCGGCCATGGCTCACGGGCCCAGCCGCTCTGCGGCATGTGGGATCTTCCCGGACCGGGGCACGAACCCGTGTGCCCTACATCGGCAGGCGGACTCTCAACCACTGCACCACCAGGGAAGTCCCAAGACTTTGTGTGTGTGTGTGTGTGTGTGTGTGTGTGTCTTTTTGTGATTCGTGTTTGGGAATATTAGTAAGAAGAATAATTTAACTGAACACTTTTATCCTTCATTTCAAGGGTGCAAACTTTGGGAAGAGGAGCTGTGGTAGAGATGCTTCTGGAGTTCCTATTCCCACAGGGAGAGCCTAACTGTACCCACAGAGGCCTCTGCTGACCCCCTTCCTCCCTTTTCAGGTGTATTGAGAAAGCACAGGGACTGTAAAGGCTGAGGCTTGAGATTCCCCAGCTGGTGAAATTGAGTTGAAGATAACTAAGTTAGAGAGACCTCTTCAGTATGGTAAACAATTCACACTATCCCAAAGGAAATAAAGCCTTTTCCAGAGGGAGACTGGGGGATGGGGGAAGAGAGCTGGGGGAGAGGTTAAGAAGAGGGAAGGAGGAGGACTGCAAGGCAGAGAGGGGAAAGGGAGTGGGCTTTGAGGAACTTCCCAGACAGACGCTCCTGCGATTACATGATACAACCACCAGGTGGCGCACAGCCCGCCAGGTTCCCACCTGTAGTCAAACAAAGCAAGGGCGACTGTAAACACCGTGGAACGGTGCCGCATCTAGACAAGAGAGAATTGGGAGGGCTTATAATAGGATTGGGGTTTCTGTTAGATGATTTTGGGAAGCGTTCAGCAGAGTGAGGATTGCTCCGGATTGGGTGCTGTCAGAAAGTGGGGGTATCAAAAAAAAAAGAAAGTGGGGGTATCTTAATGATTTGGTGATTGAGTATCTTAATGATTTTCATCGAAGAGGTGACAGGAACGGCATCTAGCTAACGCTGTCACCCGTAAAGAAGTGGTAATTGCTCATGTTAACCAGGAAGGCGGGGTGGGGGCGGGGGCAGGGGATGGGGGGTGGTTGTCTGCTCGTTTCTGTGGTTCTCTCAGCTGTTTTGGCTTGTGCTAAAGGCACAGTTGCAGAGTGGTCTCTGTCTCACCCCACAGAGTGATCTCAGGAGACAGTGCTAGTCTGCGAAACGGTTTAGGATTGGTAGGTGTAAAACCAGTTCCCAGCTGTGGAGGCCAAGCCGGTTCCCAGCTGACAGCTGTCGGGATTCTTTTTCTTTCTTTCTTTCTTTTTTTCACATGCTTCCTATCCACAGGGGTGCCAGCTGTTAGAAGGAGCATCCCAGGAAGTCATCCCCAGGAAAGCCCATGGCATGATGGCTAAATGCCTGAACTGTGGCCTTGGACCGACCTGACTTTGCATCCCAGCTCTGCCATTCACTGGCTGTGTGACCTTGGATAAGTTATTTAACTTCTCTGTGCCTGTTTCCTCTTTTGTAAAAGAAAGTAAAATTAGTACCTATCTCTTCTGGAAACTGGGGAAATTAAATGAGATAACATGTAAACACAACAGTGCCTAACACATGATAGGCATTTAACTTAGACTAATCTACCCTATTCATTATGTGTCAGAGGTCACAATGGTCAGTGCACTCTGGAAACCCATTTAGGAGACTGAAGAATCAAACAATTATTAAAAAAAACTTCTACTATCAGCATATGCTCATAAAGGAAGCTGATGGGTTGTCTTTCATTTCTGGTTTGTCCAAAACATATATATTCCAGACTTAGTAAGGTGATACTTGTATTCAAAAGAATTATTGCAAGGGGTGAGAGGAACTACTGCTGTGAGAGAGGGCTGTGACCATAGATCTGCAAACATCTCAGAGTTAGGCAAAAAAATTTTCCTCGTTATAGAGAGGAGTAAACAAGCCTGGAAAGAGCTGGGCTCGGGAAAGTGGGATGAAAGAGTGGCACGAGCGGATGGTAGATCAGAGAACGTTTGACCCTGAGGTCAGCCTATTCTCAGAAGCTGAGGGTGGGCCAAAGTTCAAGGGCCTGGAGGAAGAAGAGAGCTTAACCAAAGTTTGGTTAACAGTGTTTTGTTGCATTGATCAATGGGGACAAGCAGTTCAGCTAATCATTTATGAGGCAAAGAAAGGGAATCATGAGGGTCTGTGTCTGGCCTTGTCACAGGTGAACAGGGGGCATCTTAAGTCAGATGAGAAAGGACCGGTCTTGGCATTAAGCAAAGACTGTTGGGGGATTTCTTAATCCTCACCAACGTGTTCCAGGATCCCAGGGCTCAGGTAAAATTCAGCGTTGTCAGGTTGCAAATTACATGTTTCCCATTTCTCAAAGTGCTGTGTTTCAGATAAAGGATGAAATTTGGGCTTTAATATGACCTGAGAGATCCTGGATCCTTACACAGAGGCTGAGGTCTGTAAGGCAGAAGGGCCAGGGAAGAGCAGGTTTATTTGCAAAGCCCTCGGCCAACTGGACTGTTTAGAACATACGCGTTGTGTAACTTGTGTGGCTCTTGCATTGCTTCTGACCTACAAGTGGATCAATAAGAAATAAAACTTGAAATGAGGCAACATCAGCACAAAGGCTGAAACCGTGCTTTAGTTGAACCCGTGTTGAGGGCCCAGCTCTCTGCTGGTGCTTTGGGGAGTCTCAGCGCTGAAATGCTGTTCCGCCCACGCCCCCTGCAGAGCACCCTCTGCCCTGCCCACCCACCCCCAACCCCCCGAAGTAAGCTGTACTGCTTTCTTCACTTCGCCTGTATGGGTTCCAGCGTTTGGCTGGCGTGTCAGGGCTTTCCAGCCAGGGCACCCTGCACCTGGAAAATCTCCCTCTCATTCTGTCCTCTCCTTGCGTAGCCTTTCCTTCTCCGTTGACACGGCTTGAGGGCTGCTCATATAGTCCACCGTGGAGAGGGGCAATCTTGTAATTCCTACAATTTGCGATGTGCCCTGGAGGCAGCCTGGATCTGGGGTAGACCCTGAGAGGCTGCCCACGCCTGCCCCCCACCTTGCGGAACGTCCTTATTACACGCTCCTGCCACGTTCTGAGCAGTCAAGCTTTGATTTACTTTCCCTTGCAAGAGCCGAAGGAATAAAGCTGTCAAGTACAAGCTGACGATCTGAGCTAATTCTGCGGATTTATGAAAATGCTCAGAATCCAAGCGGGGTGTGAGAAGCAGCAGCCTGACGCTTGCAGCTGGGAAGTGGGCGCAGTGGGTCCCGCCACCCTCCCAGCCCCGCCCCTTCCTCTTTCCCGAAGGGATTTGTCTCCCCTGCTCCCTGCCTGTCAGGAGCCAATGCCCTCTCCCCTTCTTGAAAACAAAACCAAACCCTGCCTGTTCTGAGAGAGGGTGTGAATCAGAGGATCCTGTAACGGGCGGGAACTTTACTGACTTGTCTGATCCACCTCCCTCCTTTGGGAAAATACCTGTCCCTCCGCTTTTGGAAAGCTGGCTCTGGCCCTTTTTCTTTACATCTAGGAAGGTTCTAATTATGAATCTTCCTAGGGGTGGAAGGAAAGAAGTAACCTTTCATCTGTTGGCCTCCTTCCTTCCCCTAGAGGCTGCTTCCTCCTATAGAGAAGGGTAGTCTGTGGCATCTCAAAGGAGACGTGACCAAATATTTAGAAATATCCTCGCATCCAGCGCATTAAAGGAAGGCTGAAGCAGTGTGGACCGCGGGCGTAAAGATAACACTTTTAGAGGGAGGCATTGATTAAATAGAGGGGTGGGGGTGAGCTGAGTATTTAGTCAAATGAGGTTGTGAACCAATACTGCTCTCAGTGATGCCCTACTGTCTGCAGAGAATTCCTGCAAGGGGGGAGAATGTGTCGCTCGTAGCACATCTTGGGCAGAGTACCCCCTCCCCCACTTCTAGTCCCTGTGCTCCCAGTGACGCTGACTCAGCACCGGGCATAGAACTTGGGGCCCAGCTTAAGCCAGTCAGTACATCCTCATCCCCAGGCCACCACAACTGGTTCAGAAATGGGCGCAAGACCTCAGATGGTCCAGCCGTTGAATCCCGGGACTTGTGCTGCAGCTCTCTGGAGCTCTCTCTCTCTCCCTTTCGTTGCACTTGAACCTAAGAGGCTGTGAGGCTGGAGCTACTGCTTCAACCAGCGACTCAGAGCCTGAGAACAGAACCAGCACACAGAGGAGAGAAGAGTCAGCCAACAGAGAAATCTGTTTCTTCTTCGCGCTCTTTGAGCCCTGAGTTAGGCCTTTCCTGAAACCAGTCCTCAATTCTGTGTGCTGATAAATTCCCATTCATCTGAGCCCAGTCTGAGTTAGTTTCTGTCACTGTATACTCAGTCCTAACTGGCAGAATCAATATGCCTAACACATAATAGGTTTTGGAATGAATGTATGATTCAAGCATGTGTTTATCTTTGATGTACTGGGCAGGTGTCCCCACACACTCCGTCCTCTCTGGTTCCTTTCTTCACGTGAGTTCAAAGAGCATCATGTGTTTAAATTCAAAGTAGGTGAATGGTAAGTATTAGTTTTGCTTGAAGATGAGCAGAGCTTAAAGTGGGGGGAATAAGACGTGAGGCTCTCTTAGCCTCAGAGGAGCATTGCCGCCTGAACCATCCCCATGCCCTGACCACCCCGCCCCCCACAGTCTGTGGAAAGACTGTCTTCTGTGAAGCTGGTCCCTGGTGCCGAAAAGGTTGGGGACCTCTGGTATAAACTGTTTCGATCCTGTTAGAAATGCTTTTGCCAGCATTTAGGAAAATTTTTTTTTATCTTTGACCTATGTTTCAAATACATATTACTAGCTAACTATCACAAAATGTAGGGCTTAATACAACCATTTATTTGCATGCGGTTTTACAGGTAAGGAGTTTGAGGAGGACTCCCCTGGGCAGTCTGTCCGCCTGCCTTCATGTGGGGCCGTCAGGTCTGCCCCTACACTTCTGAGGTGGCGTGTTTGCTCATGGGTCTGATGTCTTGATGCTCCTGGGCTTTTCTTGTTGTCCACCTGGGGCTTCAGACCCCAGAGCTTCTTTATGTGGCTTGGGCTTCTCATAGCATGGTGATCTCAAGAAAGTTGCACTTATTAGGAGCAGGAAATAGATGTTACTAGGCCAATTAAGGGCTGTACCCGAAACAGGTGCACTATGGCACTATTGCCATATTCGATGGTCAAAGCAGTCACAGAGCCTGTGGAGGTCTAAGGACAGTGTCAAGTTCTCGTTGCAGAAGAGCAATGGGTTTGGGAGATATTTTGTGGCCATCTTTAGAACATACAGTCTGCCACAACCCATAATCTTCTAAGGAATGTATCACATGGAAATAATGAGAAAGACGGTATAAAAACACAGAAGTTCATTATGACTTTTGTAGAAAAAAACCCCAAAACAGTGGAAACAATCTACATGTCTACCAATGGCTAAATGACTAAGTCAACTGTCACACACCAACTAACAGGAATAAAAAGCCATAATAATTGAGAAGATTATGAAACAACATGAACAAGTGTTGCTATAAAAAGAGAAAATGTAAAATTCAAAAGCACATGCAGGGGCTTCCCTGGTGAGGCAGTGGTTAAGAATCCGCCTGCTAATGCAGGGGACACAGGTTCAAGGCCTGGTCCAGGAAGATCCCACATGCCGCGGAGCAACTAAGCCTGTGCGCCACAACTACGCCTGTGCACTACAACTACTGAGCCCGTGAGCCACAACTACTGAGCCCATGTGCCACAGCTACTGAAACCCGCGTGCCTAGAGCCCACTCTCCGCAACAAGAGAAGCCACCACAGTGAGAAGCCCGCACACTGCAAAGAAGAGTAGCCCCTGCTCATCACAACTAGAGATAAACCCGTGCGCAGCAATGAAGACCCAACTCAGCCAAAAATAAAATAATTAATTTTTTTAAAAAAGCATGTGCACTATGATGATAATTATGTAAAAACCTGCACACATCTGGACAAAGTCTGGAAGGAAATATGTAGAAATGAAAATAATTGCCTTGAGGTGGTAAGATTCTGCATGACTTCCATTTTCCTCTTTATTGTTACAGCTTCATGAAAAATGAAAATGAGAAGGAAAGAAGATAATTAAAGCTTTAATTGTCAGTGCTCAGTACTTGGCAGGTACCTGTACTGAAGACGTGCAGGAAAGATATAGGGAGAACACAGTTCTTCCTGTAGTTCACTCATTCAGATAAGCTGCCAGGTCAGAGGATCCACAGATATACTTATTTATAATTAACTTTCTGTTATGACCTGTCATCTTCGGTATGCTGATTGTCACGGAATCAATAATTATTATATTACCCTTGCTACGTTCCTAAGGCTGTTCATGATATGAGACTGAAAACGCTTTAAAAAGCTACTATGACATGTAAACATAAGACGATATTTTATTTAATCTTTTTCATAATGACTCCATCTTATCCAGAGTTTCTAAGATTGTCAGTGGTAATTTAGTGTGGGAATTTATCCTAGAATGCTCTAGTGAGAACCTAGTTTACCTCCAGTCTCACGGCCCCTGTTTGCCTGGGGACTCCATGTTTTGTATGTGAAGAAAGAGGCTGCGGAGTCTGGAATAGTCTATGCTAATCAAACTGCATGTGAAGTTCCTGGAGTGGCCCCGAATTTAACCTGGGTCTGGGAGACTAGGGACCAACCAGCCCGCCTGGGACTATGACAGTCATAGCTGTAGGCGACCTCCAGCCCTTCACAGCCAAATCCAACCTTTGAATGGGCAATGCTCTCCAATGTTTTACTTGCCAGTCATTACTGTGTCTTTTTTTTGAAGGCCTTTTAAAACTTATTAAGGAAGGTGAAAGAAACTGCAATAAAGGTCAAAGTCTTAAAAAAGTCTGATTAAATAATTGCAAAAACAAATTTTAAAAAAGAGCTATCTGATTAGTTGTCATGACCACTAGTTGTGTTTGAATAGTTAATGACTGGAGAAAACCTGGAAGAGGGAAGTGTTTAGATTACTTTGATTTAGGGCGATTGCCTTTTGGCGAGTTAAAAAAAAAAACAAACTTATCTACTGGTTGATTAACGTAACTGCTGGTATTCTTAGAATTAACATTTCAGTATTCTTTTTTCCTGAAATTGGAGTTTTATTTAACAAATGCTTATCTACCAGGCATTATGTGGCATTATCCTGTACTTTACAGGTAATAACTAACTTAATTCTCAAAAACCCATAATGCAGGTATTGTTTTACAGATGAGGAGACTGAAGCTGGAAAAGGTTAAGAAACTTGTGCAAGATCACCAGCAATAAGCATCTGACCAGGACTCAGACCCATGTAGCCAGACTCCAGAGTCTTTTACTACTGTACTGTGCAGCCTGGGTAAGGATTCCCTTAGAATTCCATGTTAACAAATAAAGCTACAAAGATCTAATAAATCTAATAAAATATTTCCATATCTAGGTGTATTCTTTTCAATCAAATTGCAGCAAAGACTCCTGTACTCAAAATAATTCATAAGCTTTCTCTTGTTCTTATTCATACAACTCTACATTAGGAAAGATACTGTAATTTGCAATACAGCCAAACCCTTTTAAGAGGATTTACTTGCTCTCCAGCTACCAGATGGTCATAATAATGAAAGGTTAAATGTACTGTGCCTTTGCATGGTGTGCTTGTCAATTTCACTGGTTCGCCCGCCCAACCCCATGAAACACTCCTCCTGGTATTGAAGACCCTATGTAGTCCCTTGAATCTGGGCTAGCCTTGTCGACACTATTAACCAATAGAATATGGCAGAAGTGATGCTGTGCTACGTCCAAGATTATGTCTTGAAAGGGCAGTAGCTTCCACTTTTTGCCGTTGGGAGCCCTGGGCTGCCGTGGAAGAAATCCAATTACCTTGTTGTAGAGACAAATGAAGAGGTCATGTGGCCAGGGAGAAGGAGGCCCCACTGAGCCCAGCCCCCAGTCAATATGCCAGCTGATTGCAGATACCCAAGTGACCACTGGCAAGATCAATAGAAAAATCACATAGCTGAGCCTAGCCAAATTGAACAGTTGTTTTAAATCACTAAGTTTGGGGATAGTTTGTTATGCAGCAATAGATAACTGGAACACCAGATGCCTTTGCCTTTTATTAATGTGCTCATTCCAAAATATTTATTGACTGTCTACCATGTGACAGTTCTAGGAACTGGATATAGTGGTGAAAATTAACAATTAAACAAATAAGTAAACACCTTCTAAGGAAGTTGCTTTCAGGTAGAGATCTGAATGATTAGAAGGAAGCACGTTCTGGAGGTGGTGAGGAGATGCAGTCAGAGAGGTAGGCCGGGACTAGATTATGTCTGGGCCCTGGAGGAGTTTGGATTTTATTCTATGTAGAATGGGGAACTATTGGAGAGTTTTACAGAATGGAGTGATATTCTCTAATGTGATCTCTGAAAAGGATGGCTCTGGCATCTGCGTGGAGTAAAAACTGTAGGGGCACCAGGCAAGATCAGGGAAATTAGGCAATGGCCCAGGCAGTAGGTGAGGATAGCTCAGACTAGGGAAGCGATTCTCAAAGTGTGGTCTTGTCAGCTTAGTGTTTCCTCAAACAGTTAAACATAGAGTTGCTCTATGACCTAGCAGTTCTACTCCTTGGTATATACCCAAGAGAACTGAAAATACATATCCACACAAAAGCTTGCACATTAATGTTCATAGCAACATTATTGATAATGGCCAAAAAGTGGAAACAACCCAATTGATGAATAAATAAAATGTAGTATATTCATGTAATGGAATATTATTAAGCTATATGAACAAATGAAGTACTGATACATGCTACATATGAACTTTGAAAATATTATGCTAAGTAAAAGAAGCCAGACAGAAAAGACCAACTAAAGTTCAATTTAACTTTTATCAAGCACCCAGAATTGGCAAATCCATAGAAAAAGAAAGTAGATTAGTGGTTATCACAGGCTGGTATGAGGGGCAATGGGTAAAGACTGCTAATGGAGTGATAAAGATGTCTGGAATTAGATAATGGTGATTATTGCACAACTTTGTAAACATGCTGAAAACTATTGAACTGTCGATCTTTTCGTTTTTTCTTTTTGGCTGTGCCACACAGCTTATAGGATCTTAGTTCCCCGACTGGGGATCGAACCCAGGCTCCCAGCATTGGAAGCGAGATTCTCAACCACCGGACCACCAGTGAATCCCCTGTTGATCTTAAAAAGTATGGTAAGTGAAGTTTATGGTAAGTATAGCTCCATATTTTTAAATGTTAAAAAGTGTTGTCTGGGGAGACCTGGAGATCCCTCTGAGACATTCTAGTGGGTCTGCAGGGTCAAAAGTATTTTCATAATAACACTAAGACATTACTTGCCTTTCTTATTCTCCTTCTTTCATGAGTATACAGTAGAATTTTCCAGACGATGGGCTTCCCTGGTGGCACAGTCCCCAATGAAAGGGACACAGGTTCGATCCCTGGTCCGGGAAGATCCCACATGCCATGGAGCAACTAAGCCCATGTGCCACAACTACTGAGGCTGTGTTCTAGAGCCCTTGAGCCACAACTACTGAGCCCACACACCACAACTACTGAAACCGGTGCACCTAGAGCCCGTGCTCTGCAACAAGAGAAGCCACCGCAACGAGAAGCCCGCGCACCGCAACCAGAGAAAGTCTGCATGCAGCAATGAAGACCCAATGCTGCCAAAAATAAATAAATAAAAGAATTTTCCAGAGGGTAGTGACATGTGATATTGCAGCAGATTGAACGCAGAAGTAGATGTGAAAATGCAACCTTTTTTTTTTTTAAAGTCAGACATTAAAGAGATTGGCAAAAAAGTAAAGCAATGCCACTATTCTCTCTAAATTTTGTGAGGAGATATGTCTACTTAGAAAAATATATTATTTATATTAACATGATATGGACTTATTTTTTAATGGGCAAATAAATATTTTAAATTGTTTCAGCTCAGATTTCTAATACTAATGATAAGTATTAATATAACTCACATAAACAAAGGTCTTGGGAGTCCACAATACTAGTTTCCAAGAGTGTGAAGGGACCCTGAGACCAAAAAGGTTGAGGACTGCTGCTGAACTAGAATAATAGCAATGGAGGTAGTACAAAGTGGTTTGAAGGTAGACTCCATTCCTGGGGGTTTAGATGTTAGTAGTAAGAGGAAGAAAAGAGTCAAGAATGGCTTCTGGTTTGGGGCCTAAGCAAATGTGGATGGTGATGCCATGAACTGAAATGGGGAGAACTGTGTGAGGAGGAGGTTTGGTACCGAAAATCAAGTTCTACGTCAGAAATTTAGACGTTTGGACATTGAAAGATGACCTCCTTTAATACTCCCTCCAATCCAATGAGTTAGATATTACTGTCTCCATTTTACAGGTGAAGACATTATAATTCAGAGTTTGCCTAGAACGCAGGAGATAGATCCTGATCTGAACCAGGTCTGACTCTGAAATCCTGGCTTAGCTCAGTCGCCCTAAACTAAATTCACCTGAACTCCCAAACAGGAGGAAATAATAAAGGGATTTAGGTAAAAAGTGACATTTAATATAGGTAACAACCAGCGTGGTACCCTGTGGAGGCTGCAGTTCCCAGGAGTAGCAACGGCAGGTTTTCTGTGGGATTGCAGAGGGTGAGGGGGACCAGGTGGGCATCAACCATGTCCACTAGGGTGCCGGCAGAGTTGCCAACCAGAGCCCAGGCCTGCTCCACTCAGGGCAGGAGAAGCCAGTGGGCGGGTTGGGGGAGGAGGAGGAGGAGGCGCTAAGGTAAGTTCTCACATTTTAAGAGGAATTTTAATATTTTAACAGAGTGCAGCTATAGCAGTGTAAAGCCAGCTGAAAGTGAGCTGTGGTGCTGGGAAGGTGGATGTTAAAATATTTCTCCTCTCATTCCGGGTTCAGAGAAATTGTTTTCAAAAGCAGAGACGTGGGCTTCCCTCGTGGTGCAGTGGTTGAGAGTCCGCCTGCAGATGCAGCGGACACGGATTTGTGCCCCGGTCCGCGAAGATCCCACGTGCCGCGGAGCCGCTGGGCCCGTGAGCCATGGCCGCTGAGCCTGCGCGTCCGGAGCCTGTGCTCCGCAACGGGAGAGGCCACAACGGTGAGAAGCCCGCGTACCGCAAAAAAAAAAAAAAAAAAAAAAGCAGAGACGTTGGGTTTCCGTTTTGCTCTGTTTCTTGTCCTGTAAATAATCAACTTGCTTCATTTCTACTCCTCGGATAAAATCAACCACCCAACCAACCAACCTATCACATATGGGAATGTGACTTATAACAGATACTCATTTTAACATAATTTCAACACAATAAAACAATACGTGGAAATACTTAAACTCAAAATTCAAATTCCTGCAACTTCAATCTGAAAAAAAATTTTGTATTACTACTATTATCTAAACTAGGTGACTATCAGTAAGAATTTTAATATTACTTACTGTATATTATTATGATTGTGCCTTTAAAAAAAGAGTCAATCTCTTAGATATACATACTACAGTATTTTCTGGTGAGATGATATTATATCTGACAGTTGATTTCCAATAATCTAGTGCAGTGGGGGTGAGGAGACAGTGGGGTTATAAATGAAACAAGATAGACCACATATCGATAAATGTTGAATCCAGGTAATCAATACATGGGGACTCATTATTCCGTTCTTTCTTTCTACTTTGTGTGTTTGGAAATTTCCAGAACAAAAGTTTAAGAAAAGAGTTCAATATTTATCCAATGTTTAGAGACTGTTGCTGTTCAAAAAAAGGACACAGGATACAAGACTGTAAATTGTTTTCTATATTTCACTTGCTTTAGGGTCTTTTTTCTTTAAAGGATTCTGTAAAATTGTACATTTCAAGACGAATATAAAAAGTAGTGTGTATTTATCCATAATCTCCTTTATCGCAGCTTCTGGGTGCCTCCTGTACACTTCCAATTATAGCAATGAGAGTAAATAATTCCCCCTAATTTGGTCTTAATGTTCAACTGTTGTCACATTAATTGCTACCTTTGTGTAGCTACTGCCTAGTAATACATCACTAGACAAGACAGACATTTTAGTGTCTAAATTCAGATGTTAACCATGCAAGTTTTTCATTTTTCAGTAATTTACTTGTTTTAGGTGAAAAATTTTAAATTCTGTTTTAACTTAGTTCATTATTGTAATCTGGGCATATTTTGCCTTAGAGGCGTCTCCAGAACTCACTTTTTACCCAACGATGTTGAAAAGGTGGTTCCACAATATTTTAACATTTCTAGCTATAAATTATTTTTACACCCTGAATAAGATACTCCTGCCACCACCACCCCCTCGCCACACGTGAAGACGCAACTTGAAGACGGCCGTCTGCAAACCAGGAAGAGGGCTCTCCCCAGACACCCAATCTGCTGGCACTTTGATCTTGGATTTCTCAGCCTTCAGAACTGTGAAAAATAAATTTTTATTATTTAAACCTCCCAGTCTATGATAATTGCAGCCTGAACTAAGACAAGGAGTTTGGTGTTTTATAAGCCTAGATAGCAATTTTGTAAAGTGATAAAAAGTTAAGCAAACTTAACTTTTAACTAAATTTAAGGACAGGACAGCTTAATACAGAAAGTTGAAGTTATGTTATCCATCTCAAACCTTGAAGAAATGGGAGTATAAATTTAAAATGGTTGTTTCATGCTCTTGGTTCTTCACTACTAGATAATGCTCTTTCCTACTCTTAGTTAATAACATGCATATCTAAAATTAAGCCTCTTGTGTTGCCTTGGATTCTGTTACTTTAAATAGGCACCAACCAGATTATAATTTTTACTTGTTTGAAGGTTGTTGGAGTCTGATATTAATTTCTTTCCTGCCAAAAAAATCACAATGGGCAAGCTGGAAGTCAGAAACAATTATTCAGGATAGCACAATTAAATTGGCTTTTCTCCCGGCATCTTTCTTGTTACCTTTACTTATCGCTGGAGTCTGAAGTTCAAGGAAATAGTCATAGGAGAATTCTTTTAAAAAAGTGAGAGAGAGAGAGAGAGGCTATAGTTTTCCTAAAACGGAATAGGTACTTTCCAGAATGTATTCCAAAAAGTATTATGTAATCTAAAATTGCTCCCTAGAAATCATGGAGGGGGTTCTAAGCTTGGAGGATAACAGTTGCTTAGAAGCAACTAAGATGAATAAACATGCTGCAATTTCCTCCTAAGATTTCAAGCCTAATTCAATGATGGGATTATGTCTAAATTGCTAAGCTTAAAATAATTGCCTCACGAATAGTCGTATTGATTATGACTGAAAAACACAGAGGATCTGTGTTCTATTTTTAGTTTAAATGTACACTCTTTGCTGAGGAAGCTGAGGGATGCATTTACAGTTTTCTGAAAGAATAAACTGTGATGTGTGGATGTGAGGAAAGAGAAAACAGTTCTTGACCTCCGTAAGCTCTCAGCTGCACAAGTTGGAAAGAAAAGATTTATATATCTGAATTAGTTAATATTGCAAGACTAAATTGTGTGGGACTAATTACAAGTGCCTCTGAATTCAGGGTGGGAGAGAATTGATGAGTGAGATTTCTGTGATTTAAAGGAAGTATTAGAAAAATTGTATATGAAGTCTGGCACTGAGAACTCAGGTTTACGTTCTGGCATGTGGTAAGGGTCTAAAGATGTTGGGTCCAAAACACGCCCAAATCAAGATCCGTAGTTTTATTTAGCTGGCTCTTCAATTCAGTGCTGTCAGCTGTGAGGTTTATAGTTGAAACTGAAGAAGGTTACACATTTATAACACGAAATCGAGTTCATCACTGAATAGCCAAATTAAATGGTTTTGATGATTGAAAATTATACACACATAAACATTATACTTTGCTACATTTCGACATTTATAGTTACTTATATTCTTGAGACTATCTTGGATCTCATTATGTGCAACACTGTATATCTATAGGACGCATTGACATATCACTAGAACACTGCCTGGCATACGGTAGGCACTCAATAAGAATTGTTGAATAATGAATGAATTGTCAACATTCATACTCCTTTATGCATGCATGTGTATATATGCATATATGAATATATCTATAGTCATTCAAATTGATCTTAAGAATAAGTCAATAAAAGAGTTACAAGTTTGAGTTATTTATGAAAATAATCATGATTCACAATGTTGACAATCTTTTCTCACAGAAAAATACACATACACACTTAAAAAGGAAAGGTTTTGAATTACAAAACTGCAACAGATGCCTGTTGTAAAATTTTTTAACAATTTATAAATTTCATATTTGAGATATGAAAAATAAAAAGTGGAAGCTCTTCATATTTTCTAAGCAAAAACATAAGTATAGAGTTTCTTTTTAACACAGGATCATACTCTATATTTTTCTTTCTTGATTTGATATATTTTATATATTCAACCATACAGTAGATAATTTTTTTTCTATCCGTGCATCCTTCTTTCTTACATTACACCACATAGATATACCATAATTTATATAACCATTTCCTTTTGGTAGAAATAAGATTGTCTCCATTTTTTTAATACCATGAACAATGTTTCAGGTCATATCACTGCACACATATCCTTTGCTTGTGTATTTTTGTAGGAGAGATTCTGAGAAGCAAAATTGATGAAACAAAAGGTAGGAGTGTTCTAAATTTTGATGGAAGATCTGTATTTTAATCGCTACTCTTATATTCTCAATCTTGGTTTAGAGAAGGAACCCATCCAACCAAGGAAACTATCCTCTACAGCAGACTGTTAAGATTTCTTCCTCATCCTATGGTCCCTGATTCTCAGGTGGAGCCTGACCTAGCTGCCTGAGATTCTAGTGGCATATTGTTGTTACCTCCTTGAGAAGAGATAGCACTGGGGCTTTTTCCAGAATATGGAATTATATATTCTTTCCTTTTAGATTTAGAATATGTATAATTTTATTTTTAACTGGGAGGGAACTTACAGATCAATCCCCTTATTTGGGGGGCATACTTTTAGTTGCTAGTAAAAGAAAATAACTCAAACCGGCTAAAACAATAAAAGGAATGTATTGGCTCACATTAACTGACAAATCCCAGATATTGACCTGGCTTCTTGTGTGATTTGATCCGGAGTTCATGATATAATCTGCTTTTCAGAGTTCCTCTAGTCTCTGCCCTGTTCTGTATGTTGCCTTCATCCTTGGCCTGGCTTTCCTTGTAGGGCTACCAGCAATTCTGTATACTTCCTCATTTACATCCAAGACGAGAAGAGGTTGTTCCTTCCTCCAGTTATCAAATGAAAGTTCTGAACCTCACACTAAGTAGACCAGCTTAGGACAATTGTCCATCTTCAAATCATTAACCCTTAAAGGGACATAGGTTCACAAAGCCTCACCCTAGAGCTAGCAGTAAGGCCAATCCCACCCAAACAACATCAAGGCTAAACAATGAAGGGAGCGGAATGGATTCTGATTAAACAAACACTCCTTAGGGAGGAACTTCCTTTCCTCTTGCCTCTTTTCCATAAGGAGGGACTTCTACTACCGTAACACTCATGGCCCCTCCTTTGCCCCTTGCTTACTATTCTCTTGAATGATGGATAGCAAAGTCTGACATTCATGGTCCTCATTTCTCTGCTGGATGGAGCTAATCTAATTAAAGGTTGTAAGCATTGAAGATTCAGCTATTTTCTTTCCACCTGGAGCTTATGTGGGGCAGCAATACTAGGGTAAATGTAGATGTTCTGCAGTCTCAAATGTTCCCTTCTGTGTGCCGTGCCAGGGTCTGGCTTGGGGGAAGATTTCTGAACACAAAATGTAATCTATCAACAATTGAAAAAATAAGTTTATGATATTTTAAATATAGTCTGCTATTGTTTCAAGAAGTAGATAAGGTACAATTAGTTTTTATAGGTTTATGTATTTATAGTTATATAAATCTTGAAAACATATACAGAGTTACAGCTTCTCTTCACGTCTTTTCAATTGGGGTTGGGTGGATGCGTAGAGAGGTATTTATACCTTTTAGCCTGGGGTAGCCAGAAGGTTTTGCTTAATCCTTCCTATCAATATTCTCCAGGCCAAATCACACTTACATATATGCTCTTTTGGCTGCAAGGGGCAGAATCCCAATTTAAATTACCTTAGGCAAAAAAAAGTCAAATTCATGATAACATTAGAGGATGCTTGCTCCATTTGTGTCCTCTGTCCTGAGTGTCATCCTCATTCTTCTCTCTTGCTGCAGATTATCTTTCTTCCCATAACAGAAACATGACCACTGGTATCTCCTGAGTTTCTCAGCTTACAATGCTGGCCACCTGCAGAGAGACCACCTCAACTCTCTAGGTTTCAAGTCCAAGACCAATGAGAAATTGCTTATTGGCCCAGCTTGGGCCACAAGGCTTCTTCTAGACCAATCAATTGTTTTGAGAGGAGGGAGAGATGTGCGTGTGTGTGTGTGTGTGTGTCTGTGAGATGTTGTATCACATCATTGTATCGATAGCTCCTAAGAGAGCAATTTGGTTGGAATAAAAGGAACAGGGTTCTCAGAAGAAGGAGGCGGTCCTGAGAAAATAATTACACATAAATCTACTATAGTATTATTGGAAAAAAGAGAAAGAATAGGACTAGATGATGGATAGGAACTAATGTTTGGTATTTTATATGAGGTAAAGGGAGAAAAGAAGGTCTAGAGATTTCATTGAGAAAGTAAGGAAACATTCATGTGAAACTTTTTTTTTAACATCTTTATTGGAGTATAATTGCTTTACAATGGTGTGTTAGTTTGTGCTTTATAATGAAGTGAATCGGCTATACATATATCACCATATCTCCTCCCTCTTGCGTCTCCCTATTTTTTTTAATTAGGATTTTTAAAAAAAAATTTTATTTATTTTTGGCTGCGTTGGTCTTCATTGCTGTGCGTGGGCTTTCTCTAGTTGTAGTGAGTGGGGGTCTACTCTTTGTTGTGGTGCATGGGCTCCTCATTGTGGTGGCTTCTCTTGTTGCGGAGCATGGGCTCTAGACGTGTGGTCTTCAGTAGTTGTGGCTCGCGGGCTCTAGAACGCAGGCTCAGTAGTTGTGGTGCTCTGGTTTAATTGCTCCGCGGCATGTGGGATCTTCCCAGACCAGGGATCAAACCCATGTCCCCTGCATTTGCAGGCGGATTCTTAAGCACTGCGCCACCAGGGAAGTCCCCATGTGAAATTTTAGATAGTACAGACATACTCAAAATGTTGACAAATGTTATGCCTTATTACTTTCAAATACTTCAGTAAAAAACAGATGAAACAAAATGGCAAAATGTTAATATTAAAACTAGGTGATGGGTATATATGTGCTCATTATCCTAGTCTTTCTGTATGTTTGAAAAATGTTCATTTCAAAAGAAAAAAATAATCAAATTCCGAAGTGGATCTCTGAAAAGAAGTCATAAGCAGCACAGAGGGGAAAGATTAGTCAACTCAAGTAAGGAGATGTCATAGACTTATCAACATCAGAGCTGAAAGGGCCTTAAGATATCCTACAATCCAGTCTTTTAGGCTTTGTTCCTGTCCTGCCACTAACAATGTGTGTTTGGGTAAGTCACGAAAATTCTGTGGAACTTAGACATTTTTATTTGTAAAGTGAGAGGGCTGGCTTAGCTGATTTCAAATATTCTGTGTTAAACTCACTCAAAACTAGCTAAGACTAGGGACTTCCCTGGTGGCACAGTGGTTAAAAATCCACCTGCCAATGCAGGGGACATGGCTTCGAGCCCTGGTCCGGGAAGATCCCACATGCGGCAGAGCAGCTAAACCTGAGAGCCACAAATACTGAAGCCCCTAGATCCTGAGTTCCACAACAAGAGAAGCCTGCGCACCACAATGAAGAGTAGGCCCTGTTCACTGCAACTAGAGAGAAAGCCCACACACAGCAACGAAGACCCAACACAGCCAAAAATAAATAAATACATAAATTTATTAAAAGAAATCATTAGCTAAGACTAGCTCTCAGGTATCAGTAAGACTTTAAGAAAGTGAGTCACCCCCATTTGCCTGGCATTGAAGGCTCTTCATGCTCTGGCTCCAACTGAACTATTGTCCTCTATGCACTTTTATACCCCAGTCATTTCCTCTGTGCCTGGAACGTCTTCCTTCCCATCTCTACCTGATGAACTCCTATTCCTCTTATAAGGCCACCTCAAATATTACCACTTTCTTGATGTCCTAGTGGATTCCTTAATAAGATTTGACCTCTGCTCACTAAATCCTACATCACTTTTTGAACTTGTCCTGTGGAATATACGACATTTTACTTTTTATTATCTCTTTTTGGTATTTTAATTATTATTATTAATTTTTTGCGGTACATGGGCCTCTCACTGCTGTGGCCTCTCCCGTTGCGGAGCACAGGCTCTGGACGCGCAGGCTCAGCGGCCATGGCTCACGGGCCCAGCCGCTCCGAGGCATGTGGGATCTTCCCGGAACGGGGTACGAACCCGTGTCCCCTTCATCGGCAGGCGGACTCTCAACCACTGCGCTACCAGGGAAGCCCGGTATTTTAATTATTTTTGAAAAATATTTTCCTTCCTGCTAGACTCTAGACTCCTGAAGAAGAGGGATTGTGTTTTATTTAGTCTCATATTCTCAAAGCATTAGCATAATGACTTACATAAAAGAGATTTTTTATAAACTTGGACCCATTGTATACAGTAGAAACAGATTTATGCAAAATCGCGAGATGGCTGTTTTGCTACCAAACTCTTATTGGCATAAACTGACACTTTTTCTGAAACTAATGATGAGGGAATATGGTTATTGATTTTCCAAATAACTTTTCATTGTGATAAGATTTTCCCAGAAAGCTAAAACCCTGGCAGAAGAAAATGTCACTCAAGAAAACGTCACTCACAAAAGAAAATCTTTTGTTGGAATTGTGATTATTTGGCATGTTTTGTGCTATGTAGAGGTTAAAGCTGGGATTGTTTTCTCCATTGCAGGTTCCCAGTCAGGCAGCATATGTACAAGCAGAATGCAAGGCCATGCTCTAAGTATTTGATCAATGATCTGCTGTCTCTGAAGGACTCTCTGGTAAAAACTCCAATGGAGGGCATCACTTATGCTTGGAGAGGCTCAGCCATGCCAGGGTCTGCTGCCTGCAGGAAGCACAGGAATGAGGAATTGACTGAGCACGGCTAACCTGGTGGCATATCATGTGGTGACTCTGACTACTAGTAAAATGCGGTCCAATGAACATCTGGGACTCTGAATAGTTACTTTAGCAATCCCATCTCTCTTGGTTGTATGTGTGGATGACATGGTGGAAATGAAGGACGGTACCGACAGAGGTTGTCTTAGCATGGGAATAGGGATATGATCTCTCCCCTCAACACAACTTAAATATTTTGTAAGATTTAAGTCATTTTTGTTCACTTAGCTAATTTATTTCTATGTCATTATTTTGGAGGAAAACATGTATGCAATGATATATAGTTAATTCTTGGTTATCCTTTCAGCTTTTTTCTTTTTTGTTTTTTGTTTCGCGGGCCCCTCACTGCTGTGGCCCCTCCCGCCACGGGGCACAGGCTCCGGACGCACAGGCCGAGCGGCCACGGCTCACGGGCCCAGCCGCTCCGCGGCATGTGGGATCCTCCCGGACCGGGGCACGAACCCGCGTCCCCCGCATCGGCAGGCGGACTCCCAACCACTGTGCCACCAGGGAAGCCCTCAGCTTTGTTTAATTGCAGCTTAATGCAGAATATACCTACACATTGTCATTCTGAAGTGATAATTAGAACATATCCAGGTATCTTCAAATTAGAGTTTAATCTTGTAATGTGTGACAATTCTCTTGAAAGCCTTAGGGGCGATTTTAGAGATTTTGTCTATTTTGATGAAATTTATATATCATAATTGAATGCATAACATTTGAAAAGTAACTGACTTATGAGTTTGTAAGCCCTGCATTACAAACTCATAAGTCAGTTACTTTTCAAATGAACAAAAAGTGACATATCCCTTGGCTAGTGCAAACAGTAAATTAGTTTTCTATTGTGCTTTGTTTTATTAGTCTAGAATCTAACAAACAATCTGTAAGGATCTACCAGCAAAGACAGGAGAAACATACACAACCTGTCATTCCCTCCCCCCACCATTAGTGAAATTGTTTTACGTATTTCAGTACTCTGTATATGAGAAACAGCAATCATTGTATAATAGCAAATTAGCATATGTTCATAAATATGTCACAGATATTACAGTTTCTGTATTTTCCTAGTAGCATCAACAACTTGTTACTACCTAGATAACCACCCTTCTTTCATTCATTCTATAAACATAAATTGAAGGACTACATGGACCAGGGTTCTGATAGATACTAGAAATAGGAATAGCAGGATGGTGACTCCTGCTGTGTGGAGCTTACAACCCAGATGAGCAGACAGACACAGAAAAAGTCATTATAAGCGTTTTGAGGGAAAAGTGCAGGGTGCAACAGGAGCTAATGGTGCGTTTCCCAGGCTGTGGCTCATTCTGATTTTTTGATTCTTCTTACCCTTCAAACTTGGAGAGAAAGTGAGGGTACAAGCTACAGTAATTGATGGTATGCATGCATACATATCTTCCAGGAAGAACATTATTCAGTCAAATAATTGAGGTTCGTCCTCTCAGTCCACCTCCCTGGAAGGTTTGCTTTTGTGTCTAGCAGCGTTGTTCACGATGCACACCCACACGCCCCCCCACCCGCCCCGCTCCCTTATCCCCAAATCCCGAAGGAAGAGAGTACGGAGTGGTGTGGAAGGGATGACACTGTGGAGTGGGATGGATTCAGTTTTTCACCTTTCAAGAGAGGAAGAACTGACTGGTGAGCTCGTTCTGAATAATGTGAAGTCAGAGGAAAGGGCAGGGTAAGAGAGCCATAGTCTTGCGAAGAGCAGAGTTCAGGGTCTAATTCCTGTTGCTTTATCAGCCGCTGATTGTACCTGCTGGGAGAGCTGATAATATCAAATGAGTACAGAGCTGGGGAACTGGAGCGCCTTGGCTACTTTACACTGACCTGGAAAATGTCAGGATAAATTACGGAATGGGTCGAGGAGGGGAAGTTGGTAATTGAAGTCCTTTTAGAAGTCTCAAAGCTTTGTGGATATTGAGTATTGTTCCCCCCCTGCCCCCTTCACCATTGAGCTGGCACGAATTCAGTGAGGAAGGATGGCTTGTGAATGGGGCTGAGGGCTGGGAGAAGGATTCAAAGACTAGGATCTTAAAATGAGATTGGCATCTGCACTTGTCACAGTTTAAAACATGTTGATGGTCCAGATCGTCGTGGGAAATGATTTCAGAGCGCCGTTAACCTTTCCCAAAGCTGCATTTCTTTTTTTAAAAAATCAGGATAGGTAGCATCCCGTTTAGAAAGCATAATCCTGCTCTGCGGCTTTGCCTCTTGCGGGCAGGTGGAGGCCAGGAGCCGCGTGTGTGGGGTCGCCCCCGCGCCGCAGCCCCCGCCGGGGGGCGGGCACGAATCCCGCCAGCCCTGGGCTCTCCCTCCGAGCCCGCTGCACGCGCGCGCACACACACGGCCGAAACGCGCGCTCCCGCCCCTCGCGAGCGCGCCCTCCTCTCCGCGCCCCCGCCCCACGCGCCGGTCCTCCGCGCCCCCGCGCTCCCACAGCCCGAGCGCCGGCTCAGCTGACCCGCGGGCGCCAGACGCCGTGGCTCCCAGCTCGCGAGTGCAGCTGCGGCGGCGCGGGCCTCTCACGGCGACACTCCGCCCCCCCCGCGCCCCTCCCCCACCCCGCACCGACTGCGCGCGAGCTCGCGGCCCCTTCCCCGGCGCTGAGCGAGGAGCCAAGCTGCGGTGACGAGCGGCGGCTGCGCGGCCATGGGCGCGCCCGGGTCGCCCTAGGGCGGGCGCGCGGAGACCAAAGCCCGAGCGGCAGTCTCGGCCGCGAGCCCTCTCGGGAGGCGGCGGCGGCGGCGGCAGCAGGAGCAGCGCAGCCGGGATGAGCGGGAGCGGCGCGGCGCCTGGCCCGGGCTCGGGCTCCTCCCCGGCCGCTTGCCGTTTCGCGCACTACTTCGTGCTGTGCGGGATCGACGCGGACAGCGGCCTGGAGCCCGACGAGCTGGCGGGTAAGGCCGGGCTGCGGTGGCGCGGGGGTCCCTTCAGGGACGCGGGGGGTGCTGCGGGGACGCTTGGGAGGCGGCGTGCGGGCTCCAGACAAAGTCAGCTCCCGGCGGCGCCCGCTCTCTGGCCGGTAGGGCTCTCGGGCGGCGATTAATGACATTGTTATTTATTCCGCGTGCAGGGTGCGCTGCTGAGCCCGCGGGCGCCCGCCGGGGGCTTTTGCCTGACGGGCGCGGGGTTAGGAATAACGGGTGCGGGGGCAGTGTCGGGGTCGGCCCCGAGGGCACGGCCCCAGCCCGGCGCGCCGGCCCCCTCGCCCGCAGCTGCCCGCGGAGGCGGCCGGTGAGTCACCGGGCGCATTAACTCCAGGCCTCTCTGTGCTCCTGCGGCTCCCGCCCGCTACCCTCCACCCTCCGCCCCGGCTGCGAAGTTTCAGCCTCGGCACGTGACGTGGCGCCCCGGCCCCCTCGGGGAGGGGAGTTGGAGGCCGCGGGGTTCGCGCCCACCCAGGTGGTGGTGGCCCGTGGGGCGAGCACCGGGCGGGAGGCTGGTTGTACTTCATCCCTGACTGTTCCCGGTCTGCGCCGCCTCACGCCTCGGGTTCTGCGATGACCGTCGAGTCACCTTTTGGAATCCTGTCGGTTTGGCAGTGTCACCGGAGCTGGCGACGATCTTTGAACGCTCGGGTCCCGGCACGACGCTTTGTTGACACCGCTTATACTGTTCCGAGTTTAAGTAGTTGGATATTTCCCCTCAGTTGGGTGCACCGAGTGTTGCCGCCTGGGTTTTCCTGGAGGGGCATTGGCCCGTCCTCTTGACTCAGTTGGTGGCGCAGTGCAGGACTGAGCTGGGGAACCGACGCTGGGAAGGGGGGCTATTAAAGGATGGTGGTGGAGGGGCCGGGGGTGAGTGCACAGTGTCTGGAGGAGGCCGGGGAGAAAAGGCTGATTTCATTTTTCATGCCTGTGTCTTTCTGCTTGCCTTCTTGGGATCTGAATCTGGATTTTTTTTTTTTTTTTTTAATGGGTGAGATAAGTGACATCTACCGCTTGAACTTTATCTGTGTCAGTGTTAAACACTTAGGTCATAGCCTTTCAGAGCAGCTTCTTTTGGACATAGCATTCTTGATTGCACCAGTGTGTATTTTTCTTTTCTTTTCCTTTTTGGAGGGGCGGACTGGGAAGAATGTATTAAATAATAAACAATAGTAAACAAAACTGTTCAGCCTTAAGATACAATACCCAAGTGACCTCTTAACCTAAGTGAATATCTTAAGTCGGTTTCGCAGCAAAACATTTTCAACAAAAACTATGTCTAGTTTTACTTAATTTTATTTTTTGAAAAGAGAGAGGAGTACCAGGTTTTCTCTATGTGTAATTATATATTCATGTTGTTTCTTCAGTTAAGATTTCATGTACATATTAAGAATGGCTTTATTAAGGGTTATGGAGTTAGAAAAAAATGTTTGCAGAGGAATTTGGAGAGATTCCTCTTTTGGGATTGGTGAAGGGATTATTTTATGTTTCTAGAATCCCTTTTCCCCTAAACATCTCCCTAAGCATTTGTGGCACTGAGGCTCTTGGAGACCTTCTGTCAGTGGCGACTGATGACTGGAAAAAGCCTGTATTTTTTTCTTCATCAAGTCTGTATGCCTAGTAAAGCTAAAACAACACCTGTAAGTGTGGCCTGGGACTCTTTAGGCATAGTGCAAATGGCTTTAACAAAACTAAACAGTAAAAAAACTTTTAATGCTTTTTTTTAAGGCACAAACTGGCTTCTCCTTTTGCAGTACTATGGGTGAGTGTGGGTGTTGTTTGAGATTTCTGCCCCTCATAATACTTGGTGTTTTGAGGTAACAATTTTGTCTGATAATATTTTCATTCGTTCATTCAGCAAATAGTTTTGAAAGCCTTTAGGTGTAGATTGTGTTCTAGGCCCTGGGCTCAGCTGTAATCAAAGCAGTCAAAAAATTCCTGCCATCATAGAACTTACATTCTAGCATGACGAAATAATAAAAATATATAGTTTGTCAGAGGTTAATAAGTGCTATGAGGAAAAATAAAGCAGGGAAATGATGGTAGGGCAGTGCCAGCAGAATGGTGAGACTTGTGGGGTCGTAACGATTTTAAATAAGATGGTTAGGGAAGGCCTCACTGATAAGGTGATATTTGAACAGAACCCTAAAGGAGGTGAGGAAGCAAGCCATGTGGATTGTCTCAGGGAACAGCATTGTAGGCAGAGGAAACAGCACGTGCAAAGACCTGAGGTGGAAGGGTGCCTAGTTTTGCAGGTAACAGCAAGGAGGCCAGTGTGGTTGATACTGAGTAAGAGGGAGGTTAGTAGATATGATCATTGAGAAGGGGTAGGGGAGATTCTGTAGGGCCTCATAGACAGACTTCTACTCTGAGGTGGAAAACCATCTCACTGGGTTTTGAGCAGTGTAATGAGATCTGATGTACCTTCTGAAAAGATGGCTGTGGCTACCATGTTGACTGGAGTATATCAGGGGCAAGGATAGAGATGGACCAGTTAGGAGGCTCTTTTTCACTGTTGGAGGTGAGAGTTGTTGGTGGCTTGGACCAGGGCAGTAGCCGTGAAGTGGTTAGAAGCTGGATATATTTTGAAGGGAGAGTCAGCAGGACTTGCTGATGAATTGAGTATGGTATTCATACTCAAAGAAAGTGATCAGAGATGACTCCAGGGTTTTCTGCCTAAGCAATTATAAGCACCTTTATTTACTAAAATTGGAAGACTGATGGAGAAGCTGGCTGGAGAAGATTAGTTTAGCTTTGGACATGTTAAGTTTGAGGTTCCCGTTAGACATTCAAATGGAGATACCAAGTAGGCAGGACATATTTCAGGGGTCTGAATTTATTTTTAGATATGAATCGAAAGCCATGAAATTGGGTGACATCACCCAGGGAGTGGGTGTAGATAGAAAAGAGGATTGAGTCCTGGAGACATTCCAACATTCAGAGGTGAGAAGGATGAGGGGAAAACAACCAAGGAGGTTAAGAAATGTGACCAGTGAAGGGCTTCCCTGGTGGCGCAGTGGCTGAGAGTCCACCTGCCGATGCAGGGGACATGGGTTCGTGCCCTGGTCCGCGAAGATCCCACATACCGCGGAGCGGCTGGGCCCGTGAGCCATGGCCGCTGAGCCTGCGTGTCCGGAGCCTGTGCTCCACAACGGGAGAGGCCACAGCAGTGAGAGGCCCCCCCGCCCCGCCAAAAAAAAAAAAAGAAATGTGACCAGTGAGAGGAGAGGAAACAAGAGAATGTAGTATCATGTTCCAGCTAACAGTCTTCTTAACTGTTTCCACAGAGTTACATTTAAGGATCAGGAAACAAGGCCAGTGAGTTAGGCAAATTAGTCAGAAGGTTGTTTCTGTTTTGCTGCATTAATTTCAAAGTTAATGATAGTTAAGTTTCTATTTTACTTTTCTGGAGCTGATCCATTTTTATCACACTGTTTCTTAGCAAGTTGTCACCCTGCCTGTAGAAGATCTTAATTGACTTCTATTAAACGTAAATTCTACCAATTGCTTTATAGACTTTTTCTTAACATATGCATATTCCTAGAACTCACACTGTGCAGGTGGTGGGACATTGTTATCAAATGAAGGACACAAACCATATGATGAAGTAACAATTAAATAGACTGAGACTTTATGAGAAATGAGACCTTTACACTCCTCCAGTAAGGTGCTGCTTTACCAACAATGGAAAAGACTTCTTTCATCTCAAATAGGTCTTTTAACAGCAGAAGATAATTTAAATATATATAAATTTAAAATATTTTAAAATGGAAGACCTAGAAATTTTACGGAGATATCTCTCTCTATGTATACTGTTACAGCAGTATTGCCTATTGTCCTTTCTCTACCATGTCTTAGCTGTTGTGCTTCTCCTACTCACTGTATGTTTTCAAGATGTACTTTATCCGTAAACAAAATTGTCCCTTAAATGTTAAAGCAGAAATGTTTAAATTTCTCTTAATGTTAAAGAAAACAAAAAGTTTCAAACTGATTCTTTATTGCATAAAGAAGAAAGGGGCTGTAAATAGAAGTCACTGGAATTAGTTGATGTGAAGGGAAGAAGGTGTCATTTTGAAATTTTCTTTTATGTCTCTCATTTCCTCCAATACCTAGCTGTAGGAATTTATGTGGCTTGATTTACAGCACAGATCTTTCAGGCAATGGAAAAGTGAAGGATGTGGGGCTTCCCTGGTGGTGCAGTGGTTAAGAATCTGCTTGCCAGTGCAGGGGACACGGGTTTGAGCCCTGGTCCGGGAAGATCCCACATGCTGTGGAGCAACTAAGCCCGTGCGCCACAACTACTGAGCCTGTGCTCTAGAGCCCACGAGCCACAACTACTGAAGCCTGTGTGCCTAGAGCCTGTGCTCGGCAAAAAGAGAAGCCACCGTAATGAGAAGCCTGCGCGCTGCACGAAGAGTAGCCCCTGCTCGCCACAACTAGAGAAAGCCCATGAGCAGCAACGAAGACCCAATGCAGCCAAAAATAGATAAATAAATAAATTTAAAAACAAAAAACAAACAAAAAAAAAAGAAAAATGAAGGATGTAATTAGACCTTTATTTAAGTAACATAAATATGCGAACCCCCAAGAAGGAAAAGCCTTTGCCTCTCTCTTTCATAGTACCTTATACATAGTACATAGTGTTTAATAAGACTTACACATGAGTCTACAAATTGTGTGGTGACCAGAATATTCTTAAAGCTTTCCCATGGTAGCTTGGATTCAGTACTGCTGATAGATATGGAAGTCTGATGGGTGAGCACTGCCACAGACCTTTGTTTAGAAATCTTCCTTGGTGCCTCCAGCTGTTTATTTTTAGCCTTGGTGTCTTGGCTCTGGTTTCCAGAAGAGTTTAGAGGCAGTGGAGACCATGGTCTAAATTCAAGTATAAAATTTAGTTGAGACTGACAGTATCATGCCACAGTAGTGCTGGAAAGGATCTTAGACATCATTTAGAGTGAAGAAACCAAGGCTGAGAGTTTAAGGTCTTAGAGATCACATTTGACCAGTGCAGGCACCAGACTAAAGCCTGTTTTTTGGGTTTTTTTTTTGCCTTGTCTCGCGGCTTGTGGGATCTTAGTTCCCTGATCAGGGATGGAATCTGGGGTCTCGGCAGTGAGCGCTGAGTGAGTCCTAACCACTGGACTGCCACGGAATTCCCAAGCCTGTTTGTTCTAATACACAAAGCTCCATAGTTATTTAAGCTCAGAAAAAAGATGAGGTTTACTCAAATTGCAAGCATTTCAGGATTGCCCTTAATCCAGACTGAATGTCAGTAGTCAAGTCTGTGCTAAAGTCTTTTAAAAACTGCCGCCAGGTGTACGGGCGTGGGTGGGGTAGGAGCTTCCTTCATCTGACTACATTGGTGGTGCCTCAGTTGTTAGCCTTGTGGACATCCCTGGCCCGCAATAGATTATGTTTGGGAGTTTGGAAGGTCTGACCTGGTAACTGGGAGGCTGGGGAAGGAATAATACAAGGATCAATTTCCATTCTAATGGGGCCAAAGAAGATTCAAGGTCTGGTTGCTGTGGTATAGTGATAACTTGATTTTAAAAATCCACTGGGAGGGACTTCCCTCGTGGTCCAGTGGTTAAGACTACGCACTCCCAATGCAGGGGGCCTGGGTTCTATCTCTCGTCAGGGAACCAGATCCCACATGACACAACTAAGAGCCCACGTGCTGCAACTAAAAGGTCCCGCGTGCTGCAACTAAGACCCGGTGCAGCCGAATAAATAAATATTAAAAAAAAAAAAAAAAGTTTAAAAAAATCCACTGGAAATAAAATTCTTCATGGTGAAATTGGCCCAGCAGTGAGAGCAGCTAAGTCCCTGTGGTAACCCTAGGGCTCAGGCACCTGCTGCATTGGTTAATGCAGGACCTTCCAGCATAGGGAGCTCAGAAGACCAGAGAAGACAAGATGGATAGGGAGAGGGGAGGAGGAAGGGGCATAAGTGTCTTTGGAGGAGGAGAAAATAGTAAGAGAAAGGGGAAGAAAGGGGACGGGAAGAGAAGAAGAAGGCTGGAGGAGGGCAAGTACATAATATCCACTGCTAAGGAGTTGAGACATACTGTTCTGAAATTCCTGAGTATATCCTTTTGTTTGCATTTCCACTTCTGGTCACAGACACTCTTGGAGTAATAGAAGTTAGTCATAATTTCCATGGAACTCCATATGGAAGAAAACATTTTCTTCTTCTATAATTTGTTAGAGGGTAGAGGTGGTTCCTACATAAGGTACTTTAGTCTTCTATACTTCAATTAAAAAAAAAGTACTTTAGGAAACAAGTGTTATATGTCCAGATCCTTAACAGTTTTGATTAATAGTGACCTAAATTTTGTTTTTGGTAAAGCTGTAACTACTATTATGCTTTGGATTAATTATTCAATTTTTTTTAAATGAATTTATTTATTTTCGGCTGCGTTGGGCCTTCGTTGCTGTGCAGGGGCTTTCTCTAGTTGTGGTGAGCGGGGGATACTCTTCATTGCGGTGCATGGGCTTCTCATTGCGGTGGCTTCTCTCTATGTGGAGCACGGGCTCTAGGCCTGCAGGCTTCAGTAGTTGCGGCACGCAGGCTCAGTAGTTGTGGCTCACGGGCTCTAGAGCACGGGCTCAATAGTTGCGGTGCACGGGCTTAGTTGCTTCATGGCATGTGGGATCTTCCTGGACCAGGGATTGAACCCGTGTCCCCTGCATTGGCAGGCAGATTCTCAACCACTGCACCACCTGGGAAGCCCCTAATTATTCAATATTAAATGCTTACAGTGTGCCAGGTTGAGGAGTATATAGGTGACACTCACTGTTCCGAAAAAATCTACAATGAAATAGCAATAATAAAATAACATTTATTTAGTACTTTCCACATGCCAAGCACTGGCATAATACTTCATGATTATTACCTCATTTAATCCTGACAACAACCTTAGGAAGTGGCACTATTTTCTCTATTTTCCAGATGAGGAAACAGGCTAGAGAATTTAAGTACTTTACCTAACTTCATATAAGAAGTGAGAAACCTGGATTAAAATCTGACATGATCCATCCATGCTCATAACCACTACATTTGCTGCCTCCTTAGTAACATATACTGTATCACACAGATTATAAAATCTACCAGTACTCTTCATGGATAACCTTATAATCAAATGAGATTATTTTTTAAACTCCTCTGTAGAGGAAAGATATTAAGAGGGAGAAGACTGGTCTTTATGATCTTTAAGACCTGACTTGACTTGTCTCTTCTTAAAGGTGGCACTGCATGCATTCTATCATTCATTTATTTAAAAAAAAAAAAAAAGAATATATAATTGATTTACTTTTGTTCTTTTCTTGTGGTATTAAATTTTTAAAATATCTTTATTGGAGTATAATTGCTTTACAATGTTATGATAGTTTCTGCTGTACCAAAATATGGAATGCTTCACGACTTTGCGTGTCCTCCTTGCGCAGGGGCCATGCTAATCTTCTCTGTATTGTTCCAATTTTAGTATACGTGCGGCCTAAGTGAGCACTACTTTTGTTTTTATTAATGTATATTTATAAAGATAAGATATTATATAGGTATAAGGCATTTACTGCATAAATAAAAATACCACTTTCAAAAAAATCTTAAACCTTTTCATTCTTCTTACTGGGTTTTATACCTGTCTTTTCTTAGCATAAATTACTTGTCCTTAGGTAAGTTTGTAGTTTTGAAGAGGAATGTTGGTTGCTTGTGAAACCATGGCTTGCGTGGCTGTCAGTACAGTTGTTAAAGCTGGATGCACAGTCAGAAGCTGAGAGTCCCATCCTGGGCCTGTTACATAGGACAGCTGTGGGCCTCAAGTGTTTTTTTGTTTTTTGGGTTTTTTTGAATTTTATTTTATTTATTTTTTTATACAGCAGGTTCTTATTAGTCATCCATTCTATACACATCAGTGTATACATGTCAATCCCAGTCTTTAATTTTTGCCAATTTGATTACTATGTGTTTCGGTGTGTTTCTCCTTGGGTTCATCCTGTATGGGACTTGCTGTGCTTCCTGGACTTGGGAGGCTCTTTCCTTTCCCATGTTAGGGAAGTTTTTGACCATAATCTCTTCAGATATTTTCTTGGGTCCTTTCTCTCTCTCTTCTCCTTCTGGAACCCCTATAATGTGAATGTTGTTGTGTTTAATGTTGTCCCAGAGGTCTTTTAGGCCGTCTTCATTTCTTTTCATTCTTTTTTCTTTATTCTGTTACACAGCAGTGAATTCCACCATTCTGTCTTCCAGGTCACTTATCCGTTCTTCTGCCTCAGTTATTCTGCTATTGATTCCTTCTAGTGTAGTTTTCATTTCAGTTATTGTGTTGTTCATCTCTGTTTGTTCTTTAATTTTTCTAGGTCTTTGTTAAAATTTCTTGCATCTTCTCGATCTTTGCCTCCATTCTTTTGCCAAGGTCCTGGATCATCTCCACTATCATTATTTTGAATTCTTTTTCTGGAAGGTTTCCTATCTCCACTTCATTTAGTTGTTTTTCTGGGGTTTTATCTTGTTCCTTCATCTGGTACATAGCTCGCTGCCTTTTCATCTTGTCTGTCTTTCTGTGAATGTGGTTTTTGTTCCACAGGCTGAAGGATTGTAGTTCTTCTTGCTTCTGCTGTCTGCCCTCTGGTGGATAAGGCTATCTAAGAGGCTTGTGCAAGTTTCCTGATGGGCGGGACTTGTCTCAAGTGTTTTTATCTGTCTCGAAGGGGTTAAGTGAGATTATTGATTTCTGAACTTACCACTCCTGTCTTCTATGGGCCTGAAATTATTTTTGAATGAAAAACTAAGTATATCGGTTTTTTAAAAGATTAATCCTAAATGATATAGAACATGAAGACTGAATATACCCCATATTTCACATGAGGACTGATGGAGTAATTATAATTTCATCCACAAGGAATGGAAAAAAATAAGTTAGTCTATGCAGTGCCCTTTACAGGAAAGGTGCAATTTTTAGTAAGCTTTTTGAAATATTAGTATCAGTTCATGGGCTCTCAGTTGTTATCTGCATGGACTCTTAGAAACCCAGAGATCCCTGTTTGAAATGACGATATTATATAATCTCTAGAAGTCTATATTCTAGCATTATGGATGATACTGCCAATTCTCCACAAAATAGCCAGTGGGATCTGAGAATAATTTTTTCCACTTAAAATTCTTCAATAGATTCCTTTGTATTCAAATTCTTTAATGGTATCTTAGTTTGTTCAGGCTGCTATAACAGAATACCATATACTGGGTGGCTTATAAACAGCAAGAATTTATTTCTCACTGTTCCGGAGGTTGGGAAGTCTGAGATGAAGGTGCCGGCAGATCGGCTGTCTAGTGAGGGCCCACTTCCTGGTTCATAGATGGCTGTCTTACATGAAAGGGGTGAGGTTGCTGTCTGATGTATCGCTTATAAGAATATGTATGAATCCCATTCATGAAGGTTCCACTCTTATGACCTAAGCACATCCCAAAGGCCCTACCTCCAATGGTATTCATCACATTGGGGGTTAAATTTCACCATAGGAATTTTGGGGAGGGACACAAATATTCAGTCTGTTCACCCTGGTTGGCAAAGCTGTTCATGATCTGCTTTCTGCCTGCCTTTCCAACCTTCTCACTCTTTCCTGCTACATTGGTTTTCTTGCAGGTTCTTAAACACAGCAAGCTGCTTCTTTTTTTTAAATTTTAATTTATGTATTTTATTTATTAATTTTGGCTGTGTTGGGTCTTCATTGCTGCATGTGGGCTTTCTCCAGTTGAGGCAGGTGGGGGCTACTTTTGGTTGTGGTGCATGGGCTTCTCACTGTGGTGGCTTCTCTTGTTGCGGAGCACGGCCTCTAGAGCGCAGGCTCAGTAGTTGTGGCTCGTGGGCTCTAGAGCACAGGCTCAGTAGTTGTGGCGCACGGGCTTAGTTGCTCTGCGGCATGTGGGATCTTCCCAGACCAGGGCTCGAACCCGTGTCGCCTGCATTGACAGGCAGATTCTTAACCACTGCACCACCAGGGAAGCCCCAGCAAGCTTCTTATCTCATGGCCTATTCATCTTCTGTTCTTTCACTAGATCCTCTTCCCCTAGACGAGCATCGTCCATTGTAAATATAATGTGAGACACGTTTGTAGTTTTAAATTTTCTAGTAGCCACATTTAGAAAGGTAAAAAGAGACAGGTGATATTAATTTTATTTATATGTCTAGGAGATTATTTCAACATATAATCAATATAAAAATTATTCATGAGATATTTTACATTCTTTTTTTCTTACTAAATCTTCAAAATGCAGTGTGTATTTTACTCTTTCAGCACATCTCAATTTGGACTAGCCACATTTCAAGTGTTTAGTAGCCACATGTGGGCGGTGGCCACCCTTTGGGCAGTGCAGCCCTACATCTTTGCAAGAGTGGCTTCTTCTCCTCGTTCAGGTCTTTGCACAAGTGTTACCTCCTCAGAGCAGCCTTCCAAGACCACCCTGTATAAAATAGTATCCTTCCTCTCCCTGCCTGCCCCACCCTGCAGTCGCCCTGCTGTATTTCCCTCACACTTATTACCACAGCACTTATTAGTACCGGACAATATATTGTGAATGCATTTGCTTGCTTTTACTTTTACTTTTTATTTGTTTGTTTGTTTATTTTTGGCTGCATTGGGTCTTTGTTGCTGCACGTGGGCTTTCTCTAGTTGTGGCGAGCGGGGGCTACTCTTCATGCAGTGCATGGGCTTCTCATTGCGGTGGCTTCCCTTGTTGTTGTGGCTCGCGGGCTCTAGAGCGCAGGCTCAGTAGTTGTGGCGCACGGGCTTAGTTGCTCCTCGGCATGTGGGATCTTCCCGGACCAGGACTCAAACCCATGTCCCCTGCATTGGCAGGCGGATTCTCAACCACTGTGCCACCAGGGAAGCCCTGCTTTTACTTTTTAATGTCAATCTTCCCCATTAGATTGTCAGCTCCTAGAGGGCAGGACCTTGTCCCTCTTGTTTAGTATTGTATACCCTTTGACTAAAATAGTGCCTGGCCCATTATGGGGACTCAGATTGTTTGAATAAATGAATGAGATAACTTGAGATGGACAAATATAGAACTTTTCCTTTTGTTACCAACAATAAAAGTTAGTATATTTGTTTTTTTTGTGGGTTTTTTAACCTCTAAAATGGACTAGAGTTTTTTTTTTTAAATGGGAAGCTTGAAATTGATTAAAAAAACCGAGAGAGTGGATGAATGATTAATTTTTTAAAAGGTGTATGTCAGCTTTGTGGAAAGCTACTAAAATTTCTTATGTCTGTAATATTTATTAGCCTAATCCTTCCCTCTTGAAATAAGGTATGATAAATAGATAAATAAAATTAATAAACTTTTTTTTTAAACACTAGTTTTATGCAAGCAAGCATGCAGATACCAGCAATGCTTTGATTTTTTTTTTTTTAAGCAAACAACATGTCTTACTTATTTATGAACTAGTGCCAAATTATGAGCACATAAATGGTGGGTAGTGTTTATGAAATTTCAGAAAGTGTCTGTACAAACGAGCACTGGTAGCTTCAGTTGTGTCTTTAGAGGAATACCTTAGGAAATTGCATTCAGTTTCCTTCTTCATGGGCATCCACATCAGTTTTGGGCCTGATCAGCCAGGACAGTTCTCTTCTATAAAGTTTAATCCTTTGTATTTTTTTTCCATTTATACTCTGTCTTTTTTTTTTTTTTTTTTTTTTTTGCGGTACGCGGGCCTCTCACTGCTGTGGCCTCTCCCATGGCGGAGCACAGGCTCCAGACGCGCAGGCCCAGCGGCCATGGCTCACGGGCCCAGCCGCTCAGCGGCATGTGGGACCTTCCCGGACCGGGGCACGAACCCGTGTCCCCTGCATCGGCAGGCGGACCCTCAACCACTGCGCCACCAGGGAAGCCCCTATACTATACTCTGTCTTTATCGTACCTTGTATAATGTTCTGTTCTGCCTAAGGCTTGACTTTTTAAGATGGCACCATTTAATAACCTAGAGATTCCCAAAATTTTCAGTATGAGGCTGTCTTCTACATTACTTTTCAAACAGAATGCAAGGATATCTGTCTTAGTGTGAGGAGGGTAAGAACTGAGAATTCTGGGAATAAAAATGGAAGTATTTTATGCACTGCTGAGACAGCACGTCATGAGCCTAGAAGAACATGAAACAGTTGCTTTCCCCTTCATTCCTGTACCTTTCCCAAGAATCCATGATTTTTACTAACTTTATTCTAAATTAAATATTGTGACTATTTTAATTAGTGGATTTCTTAAGTTAATGCCTTTTAACTTGTATAAAATGTATACAAGTTATACATATATATCATGTATATAAAAAATATATTTCTTATATATAAAATGTATAAAACTTGTATACATCACTGGTACAGAAAGTTTAATTTTGAAATAACGCTTTCTTTAAATGAACTTTCAAAGATAACGTGCTAGCACTATTAAGTCAGAAGTAGTTCCAGGAAATCACCTTTATATGATGAAGCTGTGAAAATAGTTAACATTTATTGGGCCATGAACTGTGGTTGGTTTATAAACATTGTCTTTAATCCTCACGATAACTCGAAGGTATTACTATCATCACTTTACCGGCGAGGAGGCTGAGGTTTGGTGAGTTGTTGCCCAAAGTAACAGAGACAATAAAGGCCAAAGCTGGAATTGCATCCCGGTGACCCTCCTCCACTGTGCCCTGCTGCCCCTCCAAGTCTTCCAGACCAGCTGTCCTCAACTGCTGGGTGGTGACATATTACCGTGCCTGGCAGTTGTGAGTTGGGTCACAAGTAATTATTAATAATAGTTGAAACACTGAGGTTGTAAATGGTATGTATTTTTAAATAAGTGGGATGAATTCAAGGTCTTCCCTCTAATGATGTCAGTCTCACTTACATTCCTATGTGCTTTTATTGAGTGGAAGAGAAAGAGGTGGCATTACATGCACCATACCAGCAATTGTGAATAGCCCCATACATGATGGGAAATCTATCTTGTTAATGCTACTGCCAAGCTAGTTATTGATGAGCTGTGAATAGTTTTCATATATTCATGTTCTCTTAGGAATACCACTGCAAAAGTAGTCTATTTGCTTCCCTTCCCTGTATATTTTTTTAAAAATTTGTTCATAGTCCAAGGACACACATGGGAGTATGTTTTTCAACACTTAACATTGATCTAGATTGTTTCTAGATACTTTTCTCAATTATAAAATATGACAGTGATTTGCAAAGAGCTTTTAAACTATAGAATACAATAAAAATATGAGGTAGAATTATAATTTTAGAGTTGTAGAATTTTTAAAGTTCAACCCTGCTGTGGACTAGTAGTCTGAATCCTTAGATACAGCTTGTAGACCTCTAGGTTTTAAACTGTGAAACCCAGTTTAAAGATATTTTAAATAGTTTGTTTTCTATATCCCAGAGGCCTTGTGATGTAAATCCACCTGTTTTGCATAATTGTCTCCTGCCCTGGCCTAGAGAATCCAGGTTTCTGCTTTGAAGATCATGTTTTCTTGCCTTCCCTGTCTCCCTCTTTTCTAGTACAACACACTCTCAATTTTAACACAGAAAATTATTCCTATAGTTTGAGGAAACATTCATGTAGAAGTGATATCTAAATTAAGTTTCCAATAGTCAGCATGGCACAAGTTTGCTCATAGACCAGGCTTTTGTACTTTTTTTTTTCCCCTAATCCCTTCTTCACAGATCACCCTTATTTTCATCTTAGTCCTCTTAAAACCACAACCTGCTCTTTTGGTTCTTTTTTCTATAACAACGTGGAGAAGGGGAAATAATTTTTTGGCAAAAATTTTCACTGTCATTAACATCTCATAGTGAAGAAATTGAGGTCTCATGAATCCTCCAGTTACCTTCATCCCCAGCACAAACAGGGAGGAGGTTTGTTTGTTTTTTGGGCTGCGCTGCGGCTCGTGGGGTCTTTGTTCCCTGGCCAGAGATCGAACCTGGGCCCCAGCAGTGAAAGCCCCAGGTACTAACCACTGGATCACCAGGGATTTCCCAGGGAGGAGTTTCTAATTTAATTTTTTTTAATGAATGCATGCATGAATGAATGCATGCATGAATGAATGAATTTATGGCTGTGTTGGGTCTTTGTTGCTGCACGTGGGCTTTCTCTAGTTGTGGTAAGCAGGAGCTACTCTTTGTTGTGGTATGCAGGCTTCTCATTGCGGTGGCTTCTCTTGTTGGAGCACGGGCTCTAGGCACACGGGCTCTAGGCACATGGGTTCAGTAGTTGTGGCGCACGGGCTTAGTTGCTCCGCAGCATGTGTGATCACATGCCAGGGTTTGAACCCGTGTCCCCTGCGTTGGAAGGTGGATTCTTAACCACCGTGCCACCAGGAAAGTCCAGGGAGGATTTTCTTATTTCCCACAGCTATTCAGGTTCCATACTTTCTGTTTCTAGTATCCCTTCAATTTCCTTCCTTTTCCTTCCCTCATAGGCCTTTGGGAAAACAGGGACAATCTGCTAGATCAACAATATTCTTTCTATATATTAAATTTATATCATTTTGTTTCCTCCCAGCACTAAAATAACAAGGAGAGATTGTTTCCCCGTAGGCAGATGAAATGTGAATTGTTTTGGGGGAGGTGAGCATCCCGTACTCTCATACAATTCCCTGACGTGGAAGTCCTCCCTGTCATAAGAATCAGTACCAGCATATCAACTGGAATTCCATGAGAATGAGACTTTAATAAGAATAGTTTGGGCAGTAGGAATTTAGGACTGCTTAGTAGGTTTAAAGCTTATGGATGATTCACTTCTAGGACCACAGTGTTTTGTTTTACTTTCCAGGTTAGTTTTCTTCACTGTAAGTTTAACCCTAACTTTTAAGGAAACTTAAGTGGCTGGGGTAACAAGATAACAAATTGTTTAAAAATGTTTCCCCATCTCCAATCTCAAGTGTGTCTTAATGAACTTTTGTCCAAATTTCAAAATATTCTGGCTCAGCTCCAGGAAAATGAGCTTTCGTACTTGATTCCGTTTGCTTTGTGCCATTGTTCATGAGAACAATGACTGTGATTTCACAGTTTATTAAACCATAAGCATCCGTACCATTGAGGTGTTTATGCTAAAATAGGTTATTTTGTTTAGTTGTTCTCACTCCTGTCTGGCAGTGCTTATTTTTCCATTGGCAGCCCTAGTTACAATTTTATTTTAAATAAATACATGAAAGCCTTGTGGGCTCGAATGTAAAATCTTGTGTATTCCTCACAGTGAAGGACTGACAGGCCTCGTTTACTGTGAAGCACTTGTAAACCATCTTGTCCCTGGTGGAAGGGGCCGGTGGAGAGAGAGTTAAAGTGTGCGCGTATAGAGCATGGAAGACAAAAACTTAAAACCACACCTGTTATTCCAAAATCCTCTTTTCCTGATCTCATTGATCTATCTCTTACCCTCTCTTCTACATGGAACACAGATTTTGTGGTTAGAGTGCGAGAAATGGTACAGAGATATCCAGACAAATGCCCTAGATCCTGGAGTGCCCACAGTAATTGTGCTAGAGGAGTCATTACAGGGTCTTCTGTACAAATGTCACACCTGCTAAAAGTTTAACAGAATCATGTTCACTCTTCCCTGGGATGAAATCTTCTCTAACTAGGAGTAAAGATGTAGCTTTTTCTGAATGTGGCCATAAGGCCAAGAAGTAGACATATTTTGTTGAATCATTAGAGGGCAGAGGCCTTGCTGTGAAATGTCTGTTGACATGTATGCATATTTAGTAGTTATTTCCGTGCCCCCGTGAACCCTGTTGAATAGATCAGGTGACAGCTTTTATCTGAAAGTCAGTCTTTGAGGGGCAGCTGAAGCATGGATGTATGTGTGTGAGAGATTGGTGTTTTTTTCAGTGTAGGGGAAAGAAGTAACTTCTTAAATTCCTTGCTCTTAAAAGTAAGGAATTCCTTCATAAAATTCAGATTTGCTTTGGGACTTAAAGGAAATGGTTGTATTATTTTAGTGAACATGACTGAACAGTTTTTGAATGTCTTCTGAGATAATGAGATACAGCCTCCTCTCAAGTGTGGGAACTATTTTGCACCCTGTTCCCCTGTTCCCTGACCTCTGCCTTTTGACCCTGCTGCTTTGTGTGAGATTATGGGCCTTTGAGCTTTTCACCAGTCGACCCAGGTTTCCTCATACAGAAACATAAAGCTTTAAGCTTCCTTAAAAGGTGTTCTTAGAATTGGGGAGAACATTCAGATTTAATTGTGGGCATGACTTTTGTAAATATTTTTTCTTTAAAAAATCTGCTTTTTTCTGTCCAAAGTATCTATATATTTTCTAGTAGGAACTCTAAAGTTTTGTGACTGTGTATATGACTAAATATGTTTTTTTCTTTGGAGAAAAGTGTCACAAAGTAAAGGTGTTTATTTAGGGAGAGACTTAAAATTCGAGCTTTCCAGGATAAGGGAACCCAAGAGAAACCCAACTGTTTGCTCCCTATCGTTGTTTCTTTAGGTATGAGAAGTTAAAAATCTGTATTCATAGGGTGTTATGCAAGAGCAACAAATCGAATATTTTCAGAGAGAATCAATACTTTAACCTGCTTATCTTTCAATAAGCACTTTTTAGACAAAAAGTGAGTAGGAAGAAAATTAGAGACAGACAATAGGAGATGAACGCATTTAGTTTTGCTACTTGTTTGTAGTTAATGTTTTTGTTTTGTTTTTGGACAGAGGGTAAAATTAGTGTCACAGATAAAGGTTTGCAGATTGTCTATGTATTTTATTATTGTTTTGCATATACTGTCTTCAAGTTTATCCAGAAAACTACGCATTTGCTCTGTTTTGGACATTTTAGTAGGACTTTCTGAGGAATGTGTGTTTTACACACTGTCCGAAGGCTTTATAATAATGAAGCTTTTGGACTTTTGTTTACATGGCACTTTGCTGCTACTGAATATCCTACCAGAAGTGAGGATAGGTAAAATAATTGGCTTGAAATAATAAAAGACAATAAGTGCTTTTAAAAAACGTATGTGGCTTTTAAATTATAAAAATAATATATGCTCAATTCAAAAGCTGAAGAACTGAGGATTGTATTAAGAAAACACAAGGATCTGTTATCCCAAAGGGGTGGAATTTAAATTAAGAAAAGAAGTTCTGATTTCTGGTCACTAGTTAGAAGCCAGAGTGACCATTTTACTGAGGTGTTGTGGTTAAATAAGCTGAGCAATAATCTGAGAAACACAATAAGATTTTCTTTTGTCCAAGTCATTGCCGTTGATTTAGTAAGACAGTTGTGATGATCTCTGTGAAGAATTGTTGGTTGAAGGAGTGAATGAATAAATAGTATGGAGTTGTCTACCTCAGGTGTTTACTTTGAGAGATAAAATTAAATCCTTAGTACTTACAACACAATCTTTTAAAAACCAAAATCCTCTAAGATCAGTAATTAAAATGAAATGGAAAAAGAAAGAGTAGCTTTGAATCTCAGGAGTTTAACACTAAAATGATATATTAAAATTTTTTTTTCATTTTGGAAAAGAAAGAGGAAAGCACTGGTACACAAATGAGATGGAAAGACAGAGGAAAGAGAAGCTGGTAAGCAAGAGACAGTTCAGTGACAAATGAGATAAAGTCTTGATCTCCATCTTACTGGGAATCCAATTTATTCGTAGTCACATAGCAGAATGGAAATACGTTTAGATGGCATAAGAAACCTCTGATGGAAAATCTGGTTGTCTCCCCTCAGGTTGCTGAGTCTAGAAGCAGCAGCAGACCTGACACTTGTCCCTCACAGCTCCCTTCCTGTCTCCCACGTGGGGGCTGTGTAAACATTTCAGGAGCAGTGCTGGCACTGGCCTCAGAGAATTCAGAGAGCAGGGCCTGCAGTTTCCCTTTTCATGTAGCAGAATAATAAGAACAGGGACAATTTTTTGATTGTCTTGCAATGTTTTGGCTGTTGGTTCTTTTAGATCCTTTCTGTAAATTACTTTCCTCCTAAAAGACACTTAGTCATATGTTTAATGTGTTTAACCAACCAACCAGAGACACCTTAAGATACCAAAGAAGGCATGTTTGTCATTGTAATTGGAAAAACTTTACAAGGACAGATGTGTTTTTCTCATTTTCTTTAAACCTGTCAATTTCTTGCCATGAATATTAGTTTTGTTAGTAATGACCATGCATTCTAAAAATTTTGAGTAAATGAGGCAAAATGTTTCCTCCAAAGGAAATTTTTTTAAGGACAGAGAGAGAGGGAGAGGGAGGGAGAGGGAGGGGAGGAGGGAGTTCTTATCTGGAGAGTATTATTTGCATTTTTGTTTCTGTTTAGTTGTTTTTTAGGAGGGCTGAATTGAGGTGAATATTAGTTGCTCCAAACTCTGAGACTAGCAGTGGTTCTTTAAACCAATTTTTGAGAATATTAGCACATTGACAAAAGAAAGTAGAGGGGCAAACCATGGGGCAGAGGGGGTTTATTTATGCCCAGATCTCTGCTCCCACTGTTTGTTTCTAGAACTGAATGTATAGCTTACACATTTAAAAGAGGTATATAGACTAGCCTCCTTTAAGCATTTCATGGAGTGGAAATGAGTTGTATCCAGCTTTTAGAAGACTTTTCTATCAGAATGCTTGTGACTATAGGTCAAACAGGACCTAAGAAATGAAGGAATTTGGCTGGTTCACATAACAGTTTTTTTGGGTGGAGGTGATCAGGTATAGTTTAAACAGAGCTCTCGCCCAGGCTCACTGCAGTTCTTTATGCTCCGTCTGTCCCCATCTGGCTTCACATTTGCATATCACATCTTCACTAGAGGAGATTTAACTTTTCCTCCTCCACTCCCCATTCTGGGTCTTTGCTATGACCAGTCCACTTTAGGTCACACTTCCCTAAGGCCATCCTTGAACCATTAGCGTGGCCAAGGAAAATGGGGTTAAACTGACTGTTTAGAGACCAGTTTGGGATGAAAACTACAGGGCAGCTTCACAATGGAAGAGTGGGGGAGTGGCTGCTGGAAAGCATCCTTGCTGAATGCTAGACTCTGAAGACAGAAAAAAGCCCCTCAGAGGTTTTTAACAAGGGAATGGCATGCTCCAGGATGAGGGGTGTAGAATAGAATTAAACTGGGAGCCAATTAGGAGATTGTTCTCCAGAACAAACTAGAGGGGAAAGGCCTGAATTAGGATAGTGGCAGTGGGAGCAAAGAAGCAAGGATGGTTGTAGGAGATAGGGTAGACATAGGATGAACTGCACTTGGCAACCTTAGTGTATGTGAGGTTAAAGGGGTGGTGAGATGCACATGACTCGACTTTGGGCCCAGGCAACAAGGATATAAGAATGTCATTCATAGAAGGAACACAGGAGGAAATAAATTTCAGAGGATGTGGGTGAGTTTGGTTTTGAATTTGTGGTAATGATGGTGCTGGTATGACATTATTTTCCTTTGTAGCAGGGTGGACCAAAACCACTTTCTCCACATCTTATTATAATAGTAGTGATTAACTATGTTGAAGGATGTGTGTGTGAGCAGGTAGTGGAGCTAGAACTTGAATTCAAGCCTTCAGACCCAGAATTCCATGATCTTTATATTATGTCACACTTACTTCTATTTATAGATATAACTCTTTTCTCTTCCTTTTCTCTCCCTCCCTCCCTCCTTTTCTTTCTTTTTCTTTTAAGGGAGCCAACAATGTGTGTATGTTAATTTAAAACTGTGTTTTTAAACATGAAGTGTAAAAATACCATAATTAAGAAAAATATAGAAACTGCCCAGGACACAAGCTGAGAGACTTATTTTTGAGTTAGGGTAATTTGTTGGGCATTAATTAGTAAGCAATTTACCTTTCTCCTGCAGTGCTTCAGTTTGTAGTTAAAATGCACAGTTTTTGTGGCAGGCTTTAGTAGAGCATTTAGAATGCGTCTGTATTCTTCAGCTATGAGGCAGTGAACCATATGCTGCATAAACTCTTTGGAGTTTGTACAGCAGACAACTACCCGACCAGTACTGAATGTCTGCGAGTGCTTGTACTGGGTTCTAGGCATTCCCACCTAGAACGTTCAGGTCCTCTGGTACTCCTGTAGAACTATGCATACCAATTGGCTGAAAATGCTTGTATAGTGGGTACTGTAGAGGCTGGTGAGATATAATTGCTCAATAAGCATCAGCTACTACCCTCTTTAACATAATTGGTTGGATTAAACCTCAGACACTGGTGAGATTTAAGATGTTGCTGGAATTCTCCTTTAGACATTAAAAGATAATTCCTAGGATTGCATCCTTTTTTTTAAATGACAGCTAATCTTATCCATTATTTTTAAATACGTAATACGTTTACGTGGAATCATTTTCAGAAGATACAAAAAGACTATGTTAAACAATATGTCCCCTTTCCTCAGCTGTCCAATTCCTTTCCCCAGACACAACCATACAGTTATCACTTTCTTGTGTATACTTCTAGAGATATACTGTGTTCCATGACATGTTTCTTATTAATTCCAGAGTATAGTCTTACTTTTGAACTTTGATGTATTTCTCTTACCCATGTTATTGCCCTTTTACCTCACTTTATTTAGTAACGTTAACGATAAAGGTATTGCTCAAATTATATTTTTTATTGCTTATAGCAGGTCAGGTACAAACCCTAGTTTGCAGTTGGCAGTCGTGTTCAGAGATGTTAAATGACTTGCCAAAGTTTGCATTGCTTTTGTAGAATTAGAACCAGAGGAAGGTTCTTCTCCAAATTCAGGCCCCCTTCCCTACAGAAGAACTTAACTATTCTCATGGGTAAAAGAGCCCACCCGTTTTATCTATTGGAAAGCAGAGCGCTTATACTTAAAAAGAACGATAATAAACTCATTAAACTTAAATCGCATTCTGAATGAAAGCAAGACCAACTTTGGGCTGTTGTATGCATGAGAATTACAGATTTTGTTGGTTGCCCATCTATTTTAGGAATAGATTATCTACACATACGGACATACCTTGTTTTATTGAGCTTTGCTTTATTGCTCTTCACTTTTTTGCGTTTTTACCTTGTGTCCAGCAAGTCTGTCAGTGCCATTTTTATAATAGCTTTTGCTCACTTTGTGTCTCTTTGTCACATTTGGTAATTCTCGAAATATTTCAGACTTTTTCATTATTACTGTAATATTTGTTATGGTGATCTGTGTTAAGTGATCTTTGATGTTACTGTTGTAATTGTTTTGGGGCACCACGAACCAAGGCCATATAAGATAGAACTTAGTATATGCGTGTATTCTTTTTTTTATTTTTAATAGAGCTTTATTGGAGTATAATTGCTTCACAATACTGTGTTAGTTTCTGTTGCACAACAAAGCGAATCAGCCATATGCATATACATGTCCCCATATCCCCTCCCTCTTGAGCCTCCCTCCCATCCTCCCTGTCCCACCCCTCTAGGTCATCGCAAAACACCAAGGTGCTGCTTCCCACCAGCCCACTATTTTACATTCGGTAGTGTATATATGTCCATGCTACTCTCACTTGGCACCAGCTTCCCCCTCCCACCCCAAGTCCTCAAGTCCATTCTCTATGTCTCCCTCTTTATTCCTGCCCTGCAACTAGGCTCATCAGTACCATTTTTTTTATATGCATTATTTGTTTTTCTCTTTCTAACTTACTTCACTCTGTATGACAGACTCTAGGTCCATCCACCTCACTACAAATAACTCAGTTTTGTTTCTTTTTATGGCTGAGTAATATTCCATTGTATGTATGTGCCACATCTTCTTTATCCAGTCATCTTTCGATGGAGATATAGGTTGGTTCCATGTCCTGGCTATTATAAGTAGTGCTGCAATGAGCATTGTGGTACATGTCTCTTTTTGAATTATGGTTTTCTCAGGGTATTTGCCCAGTAGTGGGATTACTGGGTCATATGGTACCTCTATTTTTAGTTTTTTAAGGAACCTCCATAGTGGCTGTATTAATTTACATTCCCACCAACACTGCAGGAGGGTTCCCTTTTCACCACACCTGTTCCAGCATTTATTGTTTCTAGATTTTTTGATAATGGCCATTCTGACCGGCGTGAGGTGACACCTCATTGTAGTTTTGATTTGCATTTCTCTAATAGTTAGTGACGTTAAGCCTCTTTTCATGTGTCTCTTGGCCATCTGTATGTCTTCTTTGGTGAAATGTCTACTTAGATCTTCTGCCCATTTTTAAACTGGATTGTTTGTTTTTTTGATATTGAGCTCCATGAGCTGTTTGTATATTTTGGAGATTAATCCTTTGTCTGTTGTTTAATTTGCAAATATTTTCTCCTGTTCTGAGGGTTGTCTTTTTTATGGTTTCCTTTGCTGTGCAAAAGCTTTTAAGTTTTATTAAGTCCCATTTGTTTATTTTTGTTTTTCCATTACTCTAGGAGGTGGGTCAAAAAGGATGTTGCTGTGGTTTATGTCAAAGAGTGTTTTTCCTATGTTTTCCTCTAACAGTTTTATAGTGTCTGATATTCAATTTAAGTCTTTAATCCATTTGGAGTTTATTTTTATGTATGGTGTTAGGTAGTGTTCTAATTTCCTTCATTTACATGTAGCTGTCCAGTTTTCCCAGCACCACTTATTGAAGAGGCTGTCTTTTCTCCACTGTATATTCTTGCCTCCTTTGTCATAAATCAGGTGCCCATATGTGTGTGGATTTATCTCTGGGCATTCTATCCTGTACCATTGATCTATATTTCTGTTTTTGTGCCAGTACCATACTGTCTTGATTACTGTAGCTTTGTGGTGTAGTTTGACGTCAGGGAGCCTGATTCCTCCAACTCTGTTTTTCTTTCTCAAGATTGCTTTGGCTATTTGGGGTCTTTTGTGTTTCCATACGAATTGTAAAATTTTTTTGTCCTAATTCTGTGAAGAATGCCATTTGTAGTTTGATAGTGATTGCATTGAATCTGTAGATTGCTTTGGGTAGTATAGTCATTTGCACAATGTTGATTCTTCCGATCCAAGAACATTGTATATTTCTCCATCTGTTTATGTCATCTTTGATTTCTTTCATCAGGGTTTTGTAGTTTTCTGAGTACAAGTCTTTCGCCTCCGTAGGTAGGTTTATTCCTAGGTGTTTTATTCTTTTTGTTGCAGTGGTAAATAGGAGTGTTTCCTTAATTTCTCTTTCTGATTTTTCATTGTTTGTGTATAGGAATGCCAGAGATTTCTGTGCATTAATTTTGTATCCTGCAACCTTATCAAATTCACTGATTAGTTCTAGTAGTTTTCTGGTGGCATCTTTAGGATTTTCTATGTATAGTGTCATGTCATTGGTAAGCAGTGACAGTTTTACTTCTTCTTTTCCAATTTGTATTTTATTTCTTTTTCTTTTCTGATTGCTGTGGCTGGGACTTCCTAAACTATGTTGAATAAGAGTGGAGAGAGTGGACATCCTTGTCCTGTTCCTGATCTTAGTGGAAAAGCTTTCAGTTTTTCACCATTTAGTATGATGCTTGCTGTGGGTTTGTCATATATGGCTTTTATTATGTTAAATTAGGTTCCCTCTGTGCCCATTTTCTGGAGAGTTTTTATCATAAATGGGTGTTGAATTTTGTCAAAAGCTTTTTCTGCATCTATTGAGATGATCATATGGTTTTTTTCCCTTAATTTATTAATATGGTGTAGCACATTGATTGATTTGCATACATTGAAGAATCCTTGCATCCCTCGGATAAATCCCACTTGATCATGGTGTATGTTTCTTTTAATGTGCTGTTGGATTCTGTTTGCTAGTATTTTGTTCAGGTTTTTTGCATCTATGTTCATCAGTGATATTGGTCTTTAATTTTCTTTTTTTGTGATATCTTTGTCTGGTTTTGGTATCAGGGTGATGGTGGCTTCGTAGTATGAATTTGGGAGTGTTTCTCCCTCTGCAGTTTTTTGGAAGGGTTTGAGAAGGATTGGTGTTAGCTCTTCTCTAAATGTTTGATAGAATTCGCATGTGAAGTCATCTGGTCCTGGACTTTTGTTTGTTGGAAGATTTTTTTTTTAATAAATTTATTTCTTTATTTAATTTATTTTTGGCTGCGTTGGGTCTTTGTTGCTGTGTGCAGGCTTTCTCTAGTTGCAGCGAGTGGGGGCTGCTCTTCGTTGTGGTGTGCGGGCTTCTCATTGCGGTGGCTTCTCTTGTTGCAGAGCACAGGCTCTAGGTGTGCAGGTTTCAGTAGTGATGGCGCACGGGCTTAGTTGCTCCGCAGCGTGTGGGATCTCCCCAGACCAGGGATTGAATCTGTGTCCCCTGCATTGGCAGGTGGATTCTTAACCACTGTGCCACCAGGGAAGTCCCTGGTGGAAGATTTTTTTTTTTTTTTTTTTTTTTGTGGTACGTGGGCCTCTCACTGCTGTGGCCTCTCCCGTTGCGGAGCACAGGCTCCGGACGCACAGGCTCAGCAGTCATGGCTCACGGGCCCAGCCACTCCGCGGCATGTGGGATCTTCCTGGACTGGGGCACGAACCCGTGTCCCCTGCATCGGCAGGCGGACTCTCAACCACTGGACCACCAGGGAAGCCTGGAAGATTTTTAATTACGGTTTCAATTTCATTACTTGTTATAGGTCTGTTTATATTTTCTAATTCTTCCTGGTTCAGTCTTGGAAAACTGCACCTTTCCAAGAATTTGTCCATTTCTTCGTGGTTGTCCATTTCATTGGCATATAGTTGTTTGTAGTAGTCTCTTATAATCCTTTGTATTTCTGCAGTTGCAATTTCTCCTTTTTCATTTCTAATTTTATTGACTTGCATCCTGTCCCTTTTTTTCTTGATGAGTCTGGCTAAGGGTTTATCAGTTTTGTTTATCTTCTCAAAGAACCAGCTTTTAGTTTTATTGATCTTTGCTATTGTTTTCTTCGTTTCTGTTTCATTTATTTCTGCTCTGATCTTTATGATTTCTTTCTTTCTACCGACTTTGGGTTTTCTTGTTCTTCTTTCTCTAGTTGTTTTAAGTGTAGGATTAGATAGTTTATTTGAGATTTTTCTTGTTTCTTGAGGTGAGATTGAATTGCTGTAAACTTCCCTCTTACAACTACTTTTGCTGTGTCCCATAGGTTTTGGGTCGTTGTGTTTTCATTATCATTTGTTTCTATGTATTTTTTTATTTCTTCTTTGATTTCTTCAGTGGTCTCTTGTTTATTTAGTAGCACACTGTTTAGCCTGCATGTATTTGTGGTTTTTTTACACTTTTTTTTCCTATAATTGATTTCCAATCTCAAAGCGTTGTGGTCAGAAAAGATGATACAATTTCAGTTTTCCGAGGCTTGATTTGTGACCCAAGATGTGATCTATCCTGGAGAATGTTCCATGTGCACTTGAGAAGAAAGTGTATTCTGCCACTTTTGGGTGGAATGTTCTATAAATATCAGTTAAATCTATCTGATCTATTGTGTCATTTAAAGGTTGTGTTTCCATATTTATTTTCTGTTTGGATGATCGGTTCATTGGTGTAAATGGCGTGTTAAAGTCCTCTACTGTTATTGTGTTAATGTTGATCTCTCCTTTCATGGTTGTTGATCTCTCCTTTCATGGTTGTTAGCATTTGCCTTATGTATTGTGCTCCTGTGTTAGGTGCGTAATCATTTAAAATAATTGCTATATCTTCTTCTTGGATTGATCCTTTGATCATTATGTAGTGTCCCTCCTTATCTCTTGTAACAGCCTTTATTTTAAAGTCTATTTTATCTGATACGAGTATTGCTACTCCAGCTTTCTTTTGATTTTCATTTGCATGGAATATCTTTTTCCATCCCTTCACTTTCAGTCTGTATGTGTCCCTAGGTCTGAAGTGGGTCTCTTGTAGACAGCATATATATGGGTCTTGTTTTTGTATCCATTCAGCCAGTCTGTCTTTTGGTTGGGGTATTTAATCTGTTTACATTCAAGGTTATTATCAATATGTATGTTCCTATTGCCATTTTCTTAATTATTTTGGGTTTGTTTTTGTGGATCTTTTTCTTTTGTGTTTCCCACCTAGAGAAGTTTCTTTAGCATTTGTTGTAAAGCTGGTTTGGTGGTGCTGAGTTCTCTTAGCTTTTGCTTGTCTGAAAAGCTTTTGAGTTCTCCATCGAATCTGAATGAGGTCCTTGCTGGGTAGAGTAATCTTGGTTGTAGGTTTTACTCTTTCATCACTTTAAGAATATCCTGCCACTCCCTTCTGGACTGCAGCGTTTCCTCTGAAAAATCAGCTGATAACCTTATGGGGATTCCTTTCTATGTTAGTTTTTGTTTTTCCCTTGCTGCTTTTAATACTTTTTCTTTGAATTTAATTTTTGTTAGTTTGATTAATATGTGTCTTGGTGTGTTTTTCCTAGGGTTTATCCTGTATGAGACTCTCTGTGCTTCCTGGACTTGATTGACTATTTCCTTTCCCATGGTAGGGAAGTTTTTGACTATAATCTCTGAAAATATTTTCTCAGACCCTTTCTTTTTCTCTTCTTCTTTTGGGACCCCTATAATTCGAATGTTGATGCATGTAGTGTTGTCCCAGAGGTCTCTGAGATTGTTTTCAATTCTTTTCATTCTTCTTTTCTTTATTCCTCAGCAGTTATTTCCACCATTTTGTTTTCCGGCTCAGTTATTCGTTCTTCTGCCTCAGTTATTCTGTTAGTTGATGCCTTCTAGTGTATTTTTTTTCTTTTTTTTTTTTTTGCGTTACATGGGCCTCTCACTGTTGTGACCTCTCCTGTTGTGAGGCACAGGCTCCGGACGCACAGGCTCAGCAGCCATGGCTCATGGGCCCAGCTACTCTGCGGCATGTGGGATCTTCCCGGACGGGGGAACGAACCTGCGTCCCCTGCATCGGCAGGCGGACTCTCAACAACTGCACCACCAGGGAAGCCCTTTCCAGTGTATTTTTCATTTCAGTTATTGTGTCGTTCATCTCTGTTTGTTTGTTCTTTTGTTCTTCTAGATCTTTTTTAAACATTTCTTGTATTTTCTCAATCCGTGCCTCCATTCTATGTCTGAGATTCTGGATCATCTTTACTATCATTACTCTGAATTCTTTTTCAGGTAGATTGCCTATATCCTCTTCATTTATTTGGTCTTGTAGGTTTTTACCTTGCTCCTTCATCTGTGACATATTTTTTTGCTATCTCTTTTTTTTTTTCATGAGTGGGATTGTGTTCCTGTCTTACTGGTTGTTTGGCCTGAGGCGTCCAACAGTGGAGTTTGTAGGCTCTTGGGTAGAGCTGGGTTTTGGTGCTGATATGAGGAACTCCCTGAGACCTCACTCTGTTGAATATTCCTTGAGGTTCTCTGTTAGTCCAGTGCTTTGTAGCTCCCACCGCAGGAGCTTTAGCCCAACCCCTGGCTCATGAACCAAAATCCTGCAAGCTGTGTGGGGTGGAAAAAAAAAAAAGCGCACAATAACAAAGTAAAAAATAAAATTAGACTAGGAAAGTAACAGATATGTTAGAAAGAATATAAAAATAAAAATATAGATGGATAAACAATCGGAAGGTACATTAGTAACACAATAGTAAAAAAGAGGAGGAGGGAAAAGGAAAGAAACAAAAAAAAGATGGGGAAAAGGCCTTGGCTGTGGAGGGTGGGGCCTAAGCAAGGGTGAGGTTTGGGCAGTGGGCAGGGCCTGTGCTTAGGACCCACAGGGCAGGAAAAGGCCCTGGGGTCCGTGGGGGGTGGGGTTTAGGGTCAAGGAACAGAAGGGGCCCAGGCGTGCCCCCCACCCCTGGTCTCAGAGTGCAGGGGCCCATACCTGGGAGCCCAGCAGGCTTCCTGGGCTCGAGTGGGCAGGGCACATGCCCTCCTCTCCTCTCCTCTTCCGGTCTGGTAGGGCCCCTCCTGCCTGCCTCTCCTGATCTCCCCAGCCTCAGGGGCGCCGATCCTGTCTGGCCTCCACTTCTCCTCCCCTCTCAGTCCCCCTACGTCCTACCAGTTCACTTTGGGGTTCCTCCCATCTCCTTGAGTGTTAGAGTTTGTCACCACCGGCCGGCAGGCCCCCTAGTTGTGGGGAGACACTAACTCCGCATCTTCCCACGCCGACATCTTGACTCCGCCTCCTATGTGTGTATTCTGACTGCTCTGCAGATCTACTGTTCCCCCGTCTCCCTCTCCTCCGGCCTCCCTGTTTCCTGAGACACAGCAATATTGAAATTAGGTCAGTTAATAACCCTACAGTGGCCTTTAAGTGTTCAAGTGAAAGGAAGAGTCGCATGTCTCTTGCTTTAAATCAAAAGCTAGAAATGATTAAGCTTAGTTATTAAGGCATGTCAAAAACCGAGACAGGCAGAAAGCTAGGCCTTTTACACCAGTCAGCCAAGTTGTAAATGCAGAAGATTGAAGATGTGACTGAATTTCTGCAATCTCACGATTAAACGTGAATGGATGAGGAGTTCCTTCTTATGGATGAGCAAAGAAAGTGCTTTCTGGAGATGGAATCTACTCCTGGTGAAGATGCTGTGAAGATTGTTGAAATGACAGCAAAGAGTTAGAATATTACATAAACTGAGTTAGTTGATAAAGCAGCAGCGTTTGAGAGAATTGACTCCAATTTTGAAAGTATTCCCACTGTGGGTAAAATGCTGTCAAACAGCATTGAATGCTACAGAGAAGTCGTTCATGAAAGGAAGAGTCAATCGATGTGGCAGACTTCACTGTTGTCTTATTTTAAGAAATTGCCACAGGGGATTCCCCGGCAGTCCAGTGGTGAAGACTCTGCGCTTTCATTGCCTAGGACGTGGGCTCGATCCCTAGTCAGGGAACTAAGATCCCACATGCCGCAGGGCAACTAAGCCTGTGCGCCGCAACTACTGAGCCTGAGTGCTCTGGAGCCTGCGAACCATAACTACAGAGCCCAGGCTCTCGGGAGCCCGTGTGCCACAACTAGAGAGCCTGAGCGCCGCAACAAAGAGCCCTTGTGCTCTGGAGCCCAGTGCCACAACTAGCGAGAAGCCCGTGTGCCACAGCGAAGAGCCCACGTGCTGCAGCTAAGACCCGATGCAGCCAAAATAAATAAATAAATAAAATAAATTCAAAAAAAATTTTAAAAAACTTTATTATCGGGAATTCCCTGGCCGTCCAGTGGCTAGGACTCAGTGCTTTCACTGCCAAGGGCCTGGGTTCAATCCCTGGTTGGGGAACTGAGATCCCATAAACCACGCCACATGGCCAAAACAAACAAACAAACTTTATTATCTAAAGAAGTACAGAACACATGTTTTGGTTTAATTAACCTTTTTCTTTGGTAAGATACATTTCTATAAATTATGTGACATCACCTGGATTTCATGGAGTCTTGGTATGTTAAGTGGAAGTTTTGATGGATTATGGTAGTTAAGTAGGAAATTAGTGACTTCCCTGGGGGCGCAGTGGTTAAGAATCCACCTGACAATGAAGGGGACACGGGTTTGAGCCCTGGTCCAGGAGGATCCCACATGCCGCAGAGCAACTAAGCCCGTGCGCCACAACCACTGAGCCTGCGCTCTAGAGCCTGCGTGCCACAACTACCGAGCCCACGTACCACAACTACTGAAGCCTGCATGCCCAGAGCCCATGCTCACAACAAGAGAAGCCACCACAATGAGAAGCCCGTGCACCACAACCAAGAGTAGCACCCGCTCGCCACAACTAGAGGAAGCCTGTGTGCAGCAACCAAGACCCAACACAGCCAAAAGTAAATAAATAAATTTGTTTTAAAAAAAAGTAGGAAATTAGCCAGTGTAGAGTATGTTTTGTTTTGTTTTGTCTGCTTAGAAAAAAAACCAAAAAAACAACAAAAAAACCCCCTCATTAGTATGGAAAGTTTGAAGCATACATATAATGGATCCACTTGTGCCCATTAACTAATTATCAGCTTACTGCCATATTATTTTATCTTCACCCTCCTCCCTCCTTACTCCTACCTACCACTACAGAATTATTTTGAAACGAATGCCAGATTTTGTCATTTCAACCATAATCTTTTAGAATGTTTCTCTAAAGATAAGTACTCTTTTATGTACACTTTAATGAAATGAGTTTTGGTTTTCTATTTAATCTTCAGGTCCCAGGTACAAACAATTTACGTAATGAATAAACAATATGAAATGTTTCATTAACCAAATGCAATAATTAAGTCAAGAAGTAAATCTTGTGTGTGCTTTTAACATTTTGAAAGTTAAATTGACATAATTTTAAAGATGTGACTAATTTTTTTTTTTTTGGGGGCCATGCCACGTGGCATGGGGGATCTTAGTTTCCCGACCAGGGATTGAACCCGTGCCCCCTGCAGTGGAAGTGCAGAGTCCTAACCACTGGACCACCAGGGAATTCCCAAGATGTAACTAATTATTAAAAGCATCAATGTTATTCTAGTTTAGAAATTTAGATTTTTTTTTTCCTGTGGTCTTTCTCTACTTTTTTTATTGAGATATAGTTGAGTTACAATATTGTATAACTTTCAGGTGTACAACATAGTGAATCACAATTTTTAAAGATTATGCTTCACTTATAGTTATTATGAAATATTGTCTATATTCCCTGAGCTGTAAAATAAAAGGCCCTTTCTTTTAACATCTTGTTATAAGTAAGCTGTCAGTAGGGCCTCTTGCTTGTATTAGTTAACTATTGCTAAGGAACAAATTATCCTAAAATTTAGTGCTGAACAGAAATGTGTATTATCTTGCATACTTTCTGAGGGTCAGGAATCCAGGAGCAGCTTAGCTGGGTGCTTCTGGCTCAGAGTCTCTTTTAAGGTTGCAGTCAAGCTGTTGGCAGGGACTGCAGTCACCCCAGGGCCCTGCCCAGCTGTGGCTGAAGAATCTGCTTTTACACTCATTTGTGTGGCTGTTAGCAGGCCTCTGTTTCTCACCACTTGGGCCTCTCTGTAGGCTGCCTCTTTGTCCTAATTACGTGACTGCTGGCTTCCTTCAGAGCAAATGATGAGAGAGACATACAGACAGACACAGACAAACAGATGGAGAGAGGGCCCATGATGGAATCTGTGGGTTTTTTATAACCTTATCTCAGAAGTGGCATACCATCATTTCTGCCGTATGCTGTTCGACCCACAGTCCAACCCTATTTCACTGTGAGAGGGAGTTCCTCAGGGTTGTGGATGTCAGGAGGCAGGGGTCATTGAGCCATCTTGCGGGCTGGCTACCACAATAATTTTGGCAATATTAAAGCTTTTAAATCTCTGATTTAGGACTTAAAACCTTCAGCAGTGATTTTAAATAGAGTATGTCAAAGCTGTACTAGTGGGCAGGATTTGAAGCAATCTGTATTTGAAAGAAATAATACCGATCTGCTCTTTTAGAGAGGCAGCAGCAGAGTTTGAGTGTAGGCTCTGAAGCTGACTGCTTTGGGCAAGTTACTTAAATTCCCTTTACCTAATGATAATAGTACTCTAGCTCCTCTTGGGATTTGTTGATCAAATCCTACTATGCCTGGCGCATAGTAGGCGCTTACGTGTTATTTGTAATTTTAATTTTTATTGTTAAAAGAACTTGAGTGAACTCAGCTGCTTTTGTCTCTGGAATATAGGGTACAGTGTTGGAAGATGAGTCTGGAGAGGTAGGCGGGGACCAGTGTGCTCTGGGAAGGATGAGCTTTCCCCTCTGTCAGCTAAGCAGAGTTGATTTGTGCTTATGTTTGATAACGCTTGGCAGTTAGTGTTTATTTTAAACTACTTTGTTTACGAAAGAGTGGTTAGGCTTTTGTAGCACTTCCTTTGTCCATTTTTGCTTCAGCAGTAACACCTAGCTAGACTCATGCTTTGGCCTCAGCAGTACAGGGCGCACAGGTGTTCTTTTCTTTTCTTTAAAAATTAAAAACAAAAAACAGTCCCACTTTGAAAGAGAAATGATGGTGGTATTGCTCTTTAAAAAAGAAAAGAAAAAGGAAAATGAAAAAAAAGAATGAAAAGGGTGGTAGTAGAAGGGAACTGAAAAGTGCTTGATAGATTATGTAAGGAAGCATTTGGCTTTGGTCAGAAATTTAGTAGTTAGCCAGCTGCAAGCGAACCCATCTGGCACCCTTTTTCATTATTTTTCTGAAATATTCATGGGCTCTAACAGTCCCTACCTTGTTTCCATTAGAGTCTCACATATTCTCAGTTTTGGTAGCCAATCTGGGGTGGCAGTGGGTTGCCCTTGTTTTCTTTCTTTGTTGTTGTGGATGTAATCAATAAAGAATAGACACTCAAGGAAAAGTTTGTGTATACTCAAATTCTCTTGAAAAATAAACTGTGAAACAAATTAAATAATGTCAGATTTGAATAAAGTAACCACTACAGTTCATTATGCTTAAAAGTACGTATGATACTCTAAGCATGTCTGAATTATGACTCTCTTTTGATCTTTAAAGAGTACCCTTCATTTTCATAAAAGAAATTTTATTTTTGATTTAAAGAGCATATGATTAGTAAACTTAAAAAAATTTGTTTGTAAAAGACATTTGCATGTTTCTTATTTCTTAGAGATCTCTTGAAATCATTCAGAATGTAGATCAAGAGAGAGCACAAGGAATCCTTTTATATTTTAAGATTAGCTTTCTTTATTGAATTACAGTTGATTAAAAATATTAATTTCAGGTATACAACATAGTGATTCAATATTTTTATAGATTATACTCCATTTAAGTAACGGCTGTATTTCCCTGTGCTGTACACTATATCTTTGTTGTTTATCTATTTTATACATAGTAGCTTGTATCTCTTAATCCCATACCCCTAACTTGTCCCTCCCCCTCCCCTCTCCCCACTGGTAACTGCTAGTTAGTTCTCTGTGTCTGTCTCTTTCTGTTTTGCTATATGTATTTGTTTTAGTTTTTAGATTTCCACATATGAGAGAACGTAGATTGTCTTTCTTTGACTTATTTCGCTAAACATAATACTCTCTAGGTCCATCTATATTGTTGTTGCAAACGGCAGGATTTCATTCTTTCTTATGGCTGAGTAATATTCCATAGTGTGTCTGTGTGTGTGTGTGTGTGTGTGTGTGTGTGACATCTTCTTTATCCATTCATCTGTTGATGGACACTTAGGTTGCTTCCATATCTTGCCTCTTGTAAACAATGCTGCTATGAACATTGGAGTCCATGTATCTTTCTGAATTAGTGTTTTCATTTTTTTCAACTATATACTCAGAAGTGGAATTGCTGGATCATACAATAGTCCTATTTCTAATATTTTGAGGAACCTCCATACTGTTTTCCACAGTGGCTGCATCAGTTTACATTCCCACCAACAGTGCACAAGGATTCCCCTTTTCTCTACATCCTTGTTATTTCTTGTCTTTTTGACAATAGCCTGTCTGACAGGTGTGAGGTGATATCTCATTGTGGTTTTGATTTGCATTTCCCTGATGATTAGTGATGTTAAGCATCTTTTCATGTGCCTTTTGGCTATCAATATGTCTTTGGAAAAATGTCCATTCAGAGCTTCTGCCCATTTTTTAATTGGGTTGTTTGGGTCTTTTTGATATTGGGTAGTATGAGCTGTTTATATATTTTGGATATTAACCCCTTATCAGTCATATCATTTGCAAATATTTTCTCCCATTCAGTAGGTTGTTTAACTTCTTTTACCCCAGATCATTGATACTAGAATTATTAGTTAACATTCCAAAAAAACGTTCTGAAAATTGGTCTTACAAATTACTCTCTAAGCTCATGAAAATGCTTTTTTCACTCATCTAGCTATTCCTACTTCTTTTTTTTTTTCTTTTTTTTGGTTGCTGTTGTTTGTTTGTTTGATCTCAAACTCCCTTGATTTGGGCTTTAATGGAGGGACATCCTGGCACTTTGGAGGCGATGCTGTTGTCTTAAGAGGGATGCCTTGTGAAAAGCTTAAAGAGCCCCCTTACCCAGTGCTTCTTTTTCATTATTTTTTTGTTGTTGTTTTCAATTTTATTTTTTCTTTTTACTTTTGGACTCCCTTCATCAATTTCTCTAACTCCACCTCCCACCTCTGGCAACCACCAATCTGTTCTCTGTTTCTATGAACTTGGTTTTATATATATATAAAACTATACATATATATATATGTATAGTTTTTAGATTCTGCATATAAAAGAGATCATACGGTATTTGTCTTTCTCTGACGTATTTCACTTAGCATAATGCCCTCGAGGTCCATCCATGTTGTCATAAATGGCAAGATTTCATTCTTTTCTTATGGCTGAATAATATCCCATTATGTATATATATATCTCACAATTTCTTTATCCATTTATCCATTGATGGACACTTTGGTTGTTTCCATATGTTGGCTATTGTAAACAATGCCGCAATTAATATTGTGGTGCATATATTTTTTCAAGTTAGTGTTTTAATTTTCTTCAGATAAATACCCAGAAGTGGAATTGCTGTATCATATTGTAGTTCTATTTTTACTTTTTTGAGGAGCCTCCATACTGTTTTCCATAGTACCTGTACCAATTTAAATTCCTACCAGCAGTGCACGTGGGTTCCCTTTTTTTCCGGCCCCGCCGCGTGGCTTATGAGATTTTAGTTCCCTGACCAGCAATCAAACCCAGACCCTTGGCAGTGAGAGTGCACAGTCCTTACCACTGGACCACCAGGGAATCCCCAAGGGTTCCCTTTTCTTCACATCCTTGCCAGTACTTGTTATTTATGTTCTTTTTGATGATAACCATTCTGACAGGTGTGAGGTGATATTTCACTGTGGTTTTCGTTTGTGTTTCCCTGATGATTAATGATGTTGAGCATCTTTTCATGTACCTGCTGGCCATCTGTGTGTCTTTGGGAAAATGTCAATTCAGATCTTCTCCCCATTTTTAAATTGGATTGTTTGGGGTTTTGTTTTGGTTTTGGTTTTTTTTTGGCTACTGTAAGAGTTCTTTCTATATTTTGGCTATTAACCCCTTACCAGATACATGATTTGCAAATATTTTCTCCCATTCAGTAGCTTGCCTTTTCATTTTGTTGGTGGTTTCCTTTCCTGTGCAGAAGCTTTTTAGTATGATATAGTCCCACTTATTTATTTTTGTTGCTTTTTCTCTTGGTGTAAGATTCAAAAAATCATCGCCAAGACCTATGTCAAGGAGCTTACTGCCTGTATTTTCTTTTGGGAGATTTATGGTTTCAGATCTAACATTCAAGTCTTTAATCCATTTGAGTTAATTTTTGTGTATGGTGTAAGATAGTGGTTGAATTTCATTCTTTTGCATGTGGCTGTCCAGTTTTCCCATCATGATTTGTTGAAGAGACTGTCCTTTCCCCATTGTATGTTCTTGGCTCCTTTGTTGTAAATTAATTGACCATTTATATGTGGGTTTGTTTCTGCATGCTCTACTCTGTTTCATTGATCTATGTGTCTGTTTTTGTGCCAGTCACATACTATTTTAATTACTATAGCTTTGTAATATAGTTTGAAATCAGGGAGTGTGATGCCTCCAGTTTTGTTCTTCTTTCTCAAGATTCTTTCCCTCTTTGTTCTTCTTTCTCTTCTTCTTTCTCTTTGTTCTTTCTTTCTCAGGTTTTTTTGTGGTTCCTTACAAATTTTGGGATTATTTGTTGTTTCTTTGAAAAATGTCATTGGAGTTTTGATAGGGATTGCACTGAATTTGTAGATTGCGTTGGGTAGTAATCACATTTGAACAATCTTGATTCTTCCAGTCCATGAGCGTGGAATATTTTTCCATTTATTTGTGTCATCAATTTTTTTTTCATTAATGTCTTAAAGTTTTTGATATCCAAGTCTTTCTCTTCCTTGGTTAAATTTATTCCTAAATATTTATTCTTTTTGATGCAGTTGTAAACGGTATTGTTTTCTTTATTTCCCTCTCTGATAGTTTGTTATTAGTGTACAGAATTGCAACAGATTTTTATGTATTGATTTCATATCCTACAACTTTACTGAATTTATTATTTCTAACAGAATTTTGATAGCTTCTTCAGGGATTTCTATACATACCTACTTCTTTTTTTTTTTTTCTACTTCTTTTTTTAAGAAGAAACTTTTCCACTATTTAGGAATGTCTTCAATGGTCAAATATGACTTTCTTCTGTTAGCTCCCTGTTTTACATGGGAAGAAAACCCTTGTATATATTTTTAAAGAGGTTAGCAGTTTTTATTCATACCAACTGCTGAGATTTTACCTAGTTGAGTGATAGATTAAGATTTTAAAATCAGAGTGGGGTCAGTCTTTTCATTTTTGTAGGTTAACATTGTGAAGGCAGTGTTAAAAAAAAGTAGGGGCTGTTTGTGTCACAAATTTGTATGATACAGATTTTAATGTTTGTCTGATCTTCCTTTGGTTTCTCTTCTTTTAGCTTTGGCTTCTTTGTCTGCTCTGGTCTTGCAAGATGAAGAAACATAATGGCTTTATTGGGGTCAGTGCTTCTCAGAAACCTGGCTGGCTTTATTGGTCAATAGGACCCATTTGCCACCTTTTAAACAAAGGAATTGAAGGCCTTGCAGGCTACCCATCTGTCTTAGGAAGCTTTGTGTAGCTAACGTGTAAAAAGAAGTTTTACTTAGAGGCAGAAGGAAACCTTTTCTACATAAGTATTTAGAATCTGTGAAAAAAAATTTCTAGGTGAATACTTAAAGTGGCTTTCAGTTTTGTGCTATATTAAAGTCACCTGATTTTGTTCCCATGTGTTAGGAAGAGATGAGTTGGACAGAATTGGAGGTCTTGTCACTGAAGTAATTAAATTGAAGTTATTGCAAATCGGCCTTTTTAGAGTAGAAAGGACTTAGTTGCTTTTATCTATTATTGTCATTCATTTTACTTCTCTTGTAAAATTGCTGTCATTATGTAAATCATATACAACTATAAGCTATTTATTTCTTTAAAATTAAATTTGTTGGGGTTCCTTGGTGGCGCAGCAGTTAAGAATCCGCCTGCCAGTGCCGGGGACACGGGTTCAAGCCTTGCTCTGGGAAGATCCCACATGCCATGGAGCAACTAACTCCGTGCGCCACAACTACTGAGCCCACGTGTCATAACTACTGAAGCCCACACACCTAGAGTCCGTGCTCCACAACAATAGAAGCCACCGCAATGAGAAGCCCGCGCACCTCAATGAAGAGTAGCCCCCGCTCGCTGCAACTAGAGAAAGCCCGTGTGCAGTATCGAAGACCCAACACAGCCAAAAATAAATAAAAATAAATAAATTTAAAAAAATTAAATTTGTCCTTTAGGGAGTAATTCTGTAGTATAAAATGTGTAAATTCTTTACTGTAGGTACTTAATTTGCCATTTTTATTTACCGGGTAGACTTTTGGGCACTAATGAGATGGCGCTGGCCACATGTATTAACATTATTTCTGAGCTTATCTTTCTGCTCTCCAGACTTGAAGCTACTTGAGGGAAGCAGTTTAGCATAACAGTTAAGTACATGAGTCCTGGAGTTTAAAGTGCCTGAGATTAAACCCCAGCTCTGAGACTTGCTAATTTTGCCTCTTAAATTTTCTAAGCTTTAGTTTATCATCTCTAAAACAAGGATGTTTAACTCATAAAATTGTTGGATTAATAAATGAGATAATATGCAGTGTCTGGCATACAATTAACAATAAATATAATCTATTATTCACCTTTATAACCCCTGAGCATCTAGTACAGTGCCAGAATGTGTACTCATTATCAATATAATTGATAAATATGCTTAAAATAAAAGCAAATGCTCATGTGTTTGATATTTGTTCCTCATTTTGACTATAGTCACTACACTCAAGGCCATATCAGCTCCTATCACAGGCCTGACAAATATTAGGTACTCAATACATGTTTGAATAAATTGTTGATTATTCACTTGTCCTTGAAATGACAAGTTTTTCTGTTTGGCACTTCATGTTATGCTAAACTGATTGGAGCTTTAGGTGTCCTTTTTGAAAACTGAAACTATGAATTCAGGAAGTTAGATGTTGGCTAGTCAGATTGCAAAATGATGATGAGGTTTTTTTTGTTTTTTGTTTCTAAAGCTGAGCATCTCAGGTAAGAGACAAACTGTTACAGGTATACGGAGCAGAAATTATTTAATTTATTTGCATGTACCTGGCATTGAGATATATTTCCTTGCTGTTTCTCTTTTGCCATGTGTAGGTAAGGAAATGGTTTGCTATGCTTTAAATTGTGTTTGTTTGTTTTCCCCATGAGCCTCTTACATTAGTGTATACCAGATATATATTTGTGACTCAGATAGGGCCTCTGTGTATAGATCCTTTTTGGTAGCAGAACTCCTCTTTTCTTTGTCCTTTGCACATAGAGTTCTTCAAGTCTCTAAACATGACTAGGGTCTTGATGAAGGGTTCCAGCTAATCTCCTGTTCCATTTTCTCATGGGAATATACTCCCTCTAGTACTAGTACTTTCTTCCACAGTCTTTGCAAGGTGAGATGAGTTCACTGAGGGTGAATTTCTTCCTCCCTGCTTCCCTTCTTTCCTTCCTTCTGCTATATTAAGTAGAGTGGACAGGGTAGGCCTCACTGAGAAGTGATCTTTGAACAAAGACTTGAAGGAAGTAAGGGAGTTAACCGAGTGAATGTTTGGGATAAATGCCTTCCAGGCTAAGAGAACAGGAAAAGCAAAGGCCCTCAGTGGGGTTCTGGTGGTTGTCTTGTGACTTCAGGGAACCTTAAGGGGCCTGGAGAAATGAACAGTGGGAAGAATAACAGGAGGGGAGGGCAGAAGGGTCGCACATGAGGTCAGATCATGAAGGGCTTTGTATCATTGAAAGGGCTTTGGTTTTAACTCTAAGAGAGATGGGCAGCCATGGCAGGGTTTGAGTAGAGGAGAGACCTCTGACTTAGTTTTAAAAGGATCATTCTGGCAGCTGTATAAAGACGAAACTGTAGGGGTATTAGGGTAGAAGAAGGAAGATCTGTGAGGAAGCCTGCAGTAATCTAGGCAAGAGATGGTGGCAGCTCAGAACATATGGTGAGATATGGTTAGTTTCTAGATATATTTGGAAGATTGAAGCAATAGGATTTCATTACCAAATCATGGGATGTGAGAGAAGGATAGGAATCAAGAACAGTTCCAAAGGTTTTGACTTGAGCAACTTGAAAAATGGAGTTGATGTCAGCTTAAATGGGGAAGACTGTGGGTTGCATTGGTTGGAGGGATGGCAGTGCAGATCAGGAATTTATTTTTGGACATGCTGAGTTTGAAATGCTTATTAGATATCTTGGTCAAGTATGTGGTTAAATGTATGAGTTTCAAGTTAGAAAAGGCTGAGCTGGAATTATAAATTATGCATGTATTTAAATCCTTGAGCCTGGATAACATTACCCAAGGAGAGAACTGTAGATAGAGAAGAGGAAAAGTGCCAACGAGAGCTCATGGACACTCTAGCATTAATTCTGTATCTAGTAAGCACATTTAAAACATTTTTAGGGAAAAATTATGAGTATTTTTTTAATATATATATTTAAAATTTTTATTTATTTATTTTTGGCTGCATTGGGTCCTCGTTGCTGTGCGCAGGCTTTCTCTAGTTGCGGCAAGCGGGGGCTACTCTTCGTTGCAGTGCGCGGGCTTCTCATTGCGGTGCCTTCTCTTGTTCCGGAGCACAGGCACTAGGCGTGCAGGCTTCAGTAGTTGTGGAGCACGGGCTTTAGGTGTGTGGGCTTCAGTAGTTGTGGCACGCAGGCTCAGTAGTTGTAGCTTGCGGGCTCTAGAGCGCAGGCTCAGTAGTTGTGACTCATGGGCTTAGTTGCTCCGTGGCATGTGGGATCTTCCTGGACCAGGGCTCGAACCCGTGTCCCCTGCATGGGAGGCAGATTCTTAACCACTGTGCCACCAGGGAAGTCCCGTGAGTATTTTTTTTAAAGGATAGAATAGTAAAGGATAGTGGCTGCACTCAGAGTATCTCTTTTCTTTTCCCTCTTTTTCCTTCTCTTAGAAAATTCTTAAAATTTTTCCTTTGGTAGTAAGCTCAAGGTCAGAGTGAAGATACAGCTCACCCTTTTCCTGGTGGATTAACATCTTTTGATTGTGTTCCTTTAACTGTTTCAGTGATGTTCTAAAATCTTTGATTGAACTTCAAGTATATAATTGCTAAACAGATAGTAATAAATGCTTACTTTTCCATCACACTTTCATTAAGCTGAACAATGAAACAAAATATAGGCAGAATATCTTCACTGGTATAATTGATATATTAATACTATAAATTTTGAAAATGACTAGCTGCTGGACATAGTAGGGTTTAAATTTTTTTCTTGTGATTTTATTCCTTGCTTGAGATAATGCCAAAATATTTGTGATTTGGCAACTTGGTGTGCTTAAGCAGTGTATCATAATGAATGATAGAAAGTAGCTGATCTAGCTGATGGAAAATTCTTACTGATAGTTTCAATTAGTTGAATGGAGCCGATTCTGAACTATAATGTGGCTTAGGAGACCATGTCCTTCTTTCTTCTCTCTTCCATTCTGTGTCCCAGTTCTTGAGCTTGTCTCTGAATTTGTTGAGGAAAAGTAATTTATGGAGAGTAGCTTGATGTGCCATCAGTTCATTTCCTCTACTAATGGAAGGGTTCAACTAAAATAGGTTAGAGACTGATTATTTTCCCTTCCCTCAGTAATAAGGATTATCTGTCAGTACTAGGATGGTAGAAAATTTGCTTTTCATTTTTCACCTGTTATTAAAACTTCTGTTCTAAATAACGTATTTACCACTGAATGAAGGTGTATCTGGTGATTGAATGACTGATATTTGGAAGGACAAGTATACTTTTTTTTCTCCACACAGATAATGCTTCAACAATGCTGATTAAGTTGGCAGTTAAGAGTCTTAAATCACTCCTAATGAGGGATGAAATTGTGTCAGTTGCATTTGTTAATAGAAATCAATATCAAACTATATTCATGAGGTTTCTAGTTTGAACAACCACAGAGTTTCAAATACTAAAATAAACCTTCAATTGCCAAATGGATGCGTAGTCAATTCTTAGATTGATTAGATTGATTGGTTTTTTGGGCTTTACTACTGTAATTAAGCCAGTCCTTTACGGGAGGGAAACAAAGGGGAGTTGATTTAGAGTACTGTGCAAAATGTGTTTCTCTACATCAGTATGGGTATTTTTCTTGTTTTATTCATGGAGTAATGAGTTCAAAGAAGTTTTAGTAAAATGCCCAATTTTATTTGCGAAGTCAGAATAAACCTTGAAAATAAAAGCTTGTGATACTTGGGTACAAACTAAAAGACTAGGGTAGGGAGTTATTTGGATCTTGCATCTAAAATTTAGAAGTTCTAGAGAATAGTTTCTGTTTGACCTTGGACATCTATAAGTCTCCATAGATCAAAGGTTTGGTTTTCTTATTTTGCTGTTCCTTCAGCTTCACTGCGGTAATCTTTTTTGTAATATTTATTCAATTATTTATTTGGCTGCACTGGGTCTCAGTTGCGGCATCTTCGTTGTGGCATGCAGGATCTTTTAGTTGTAGCATGTGGACTCTTAATTGCGGCATGCATGTGGGATCTAGTTCCCTGACCAGGGATGGAACCTGGACCCCCTGCATTGGGAGCACAGAGTCTTAACCACTGGCCCACCAGGGAAGTCCCCTCACTGCAGTAATCTTTGTGAAGTGATATCATTGCAACTGCTTTTTGTTCCAAGCCCAGGAAAAAGAAAAAAAGGAGGGACAGGGAAGTTTTGACCCATACTGATACATCATATATGAAGAAATTTAGAACTGCCCTCTATGAGGAATTACTGAAAATAACAGTAAAACTCTGTGATATACTTCCATGTAACTTCAGAATGGGCTCAGTGTCTGAGGATGGCCAAAGCTAGATTATCATGATAGTGAGCTGCTGAGACTAGTCTGTGTGGCTGGTTTTGTTTCGGGGGGAGGGGGGTGGTAGACTTAGGAGCACCTTCCCGTGCTATGCTTCTGCTGTGGTTAAAGTGGTGAGCTTCTCTGTGGTGTAACAGGTTGCTCACTGTTGCCACCCTTCAGCTCTTTTACTCATTTCTCCTCTTCCCTATTCTCCAAAAGACCTGAAGTGTAGTAGGCAGGTGGGGAGGGCTTTTTGCTTTTATTATTTTTTTTCCATTGTTAAGCTTCCTTATTCACTCTAAGCCTTGAATTTGTACTTCTACTTTTTGCCTTTTAAACAAAATGCATATAATTGTATTTTTAAACTGATTGTAAATATATTATACATGATTTTATAGAAAATTCAAGCAGTACAGGGAAATATAAAGGAAGTAAAAATGAACAGCAGCCCAACTGTTGAGAGGTAACTACTGATATATTTTATTGGACATCATACTTCTCTCTATAGGTGAAGATACAACATATAATAAGTAATTTATTTGTTTATTTAATAGTAACTTTAATATATGACTTAAATGTTTTATTTAATATATTTTCATAATCATAATATGATTTCATTATATAAAACACTATCTTAATCTTTTCAAACTGAATAATATATTTTGGAGGTGATTTCATTTTAGAGCTGCATTATCCTTTTAAGAATAGAATATCATGTACTTTATGATGCACTTATTTATTTACATATTGTCTTCCGATAAGTTCTTGGGTTATTTTGAATTTTTTATTTATAAACAGTATTGCACAAAACTTCCTAGTAGGAAAACCTTTGCACACATTTTAAATTATTTCTTTAGGTCATATTCCTAAGGGGGAAGCTACTGGATCCAGTGGCATATATATTTTATTTTTTAATGCATATTGCCAAACTGCCCTCCATAAGGGCTGTACCGGTTTACTCTACCAGTATTCTTTTTTTGCGGTACGCGGACCTCTCACTGTTGTGGCTTCTCCCGTTGCGGAGCACAGGCTTCGGATACGCAGGCTCAGCGGCCATGGCTCACAGGCCCAGCCGCTCCGCGGCATGTGGGACCTTCCCAGACCGGGGCACGAACCCGTGTCCCCTGCATCGGCAGGAGGACTCTCAACCACTGCGCCACCAGGGAAGCCCTCTACCAGTATTCTTGAAGAAATATTACTGGTTTTGACATTTTTAAAAAATCCTCCATTATTTATTTTGTTAAGAAAAGACACTCCAGTGAAAATTTCAGAATCTCTTTATTCTATAGGAAATAGCTTTCTTACTAGTGTCCTGCAAAAGCCTCTGGAATTTCCAGGTGTTGTAAAGTTCTCTTTTGAAAATTGAGTGTCCTCTTCCAGAAACCCATGTGACAGAAATTTCTTTTTCTAAAAAAATACATAGGGACTTCCCTCGTGGTACAGTGGTTAAGAATCCACCTAAAGATGCAGGGGACACGGGTTTGGGCCCTGGTCTGGGAAGATCCAACATGCTGTGGAGCAACTAACTCCTTGCGCCACAACTACAGAGCCTGTGCTCTAGAGCCCGTGAGCCACAACTACTGAGCCCACATGACACAACTACTGAAGCCTGTGTGCCTAGAGCCTGTGCTCTGCAACAAGAGAAGCCACCACAATGAGAAGCCCGCGCACCACAATGAAGAAGAGCCCCTGCTCGCCACAACTAGAGAAAGCCCGCACGCAGCAACAAAGAACCAACACAGCCAAAATAAAAATAAATTAAAAAAAATACATAGGTACCATAATTAAAGAAACATTTGCCTTTTAAAATAATTTTTAAAATCTTAGGTTTTATTCACAACTTTAAAAATTATAATTTCTTTTCTTACAATTAAGAAAAAAAGACAATGCCTTTTTAGTGTAACAAGGAGACTTGGTTATCACTGCTGATGTGAGTAGATGGTACATTTTAACTCATTTCTGAACTTTCTTACTGAAGCCATAATTAGAAAATGAGTTTGGCTTTCAGTACTGTGCTTATTGATCCTATGCTGAAAGGCCCAAGTTTTCATCTGCACGCAGTAATATATTCTCTGTGTAAGGAAACTATAGTACTCACCATTGAAAAAATACCTAGCCATAAATTAATTAAATTGGTCCCCTTGAGGGCACTCTTGCTGAAAAGGTCCATCCTTTTACCCAAAGAAGGAAAAGGTTTGATTAATTTACAGATTCTGCTCCAGCATATTATATATTATTTGGGAAAATATCAGGCTCTCATGAATTTAAAAAAATTATCCTATGGGAAATTCACTTACCTGTTTATTGAATTAGTTTCCAGAAGGATATGAAAGCCTCAGGTCTTGTGATGGGAGGCAGGTTTGTTGAGAGACAGCGTGTCATGTAAGGAAAAAACCTGGTCTCAGAGTCAGATATCCTGGGTTTTACTCCTGTTGGGAGACTCACTTGACCTCTCTCGGCCTCAGTTTTCTCAACTGAGCAGAGTTGGTTCAGCCGCGCTTCGCGGAGCTGAATGAGCATGTCAGTCACTGGGAGGCAGAGTCTGGTTCAGGAGGTCTGGGCTGGGCCTGAGGTTCTGCATTTTGAACAAGCTCCTGGGTAGTAGCAATGCTGCTGGCCCAAATATCACAATTTGAATAGCAAGGAAATAGATGATATCTTTTTCTTCTAGCTCCAAAAGACTAATTCTAACTTAAGCTGTAGTAGACATTGTTTAAAATCTTAATATTTTAAATAAATATTTTTTTGGCCACACCAAAAAATATATTTTTTGGCCACACCTTGTGGGACCACATCCCACATGTGGGATCTTAATTCCCCGACCAGGGATCAGATCCGCACTCCCTGCAGTGGAAGCATGGAGTCTTAACCCCTGGACTGCCAGGGAAGTTTCCATTTTAAATATTTTTAATACTATTAGGTTTAAGTGAAAGAAGACAAGTGTCTTTACAACTTTTAAGTTTGATAGCAAGAGACTTTCTTCTGATCATGTCCAAGATTTGTTTTAAAGTATTCCACTCCCTCCCTTAAAAAAGTTGGGGGGGAATAGATAAAACAAGAATAACAAAATATTGGTAATTGTTGAAGCTGGATGATGGGTACACAGAGGTTAATTATACTTTTCCCTTATTCTCTGTCCTTAGGTGAAAGTTTGAAAATGTATTTTAAACAAAGAAAAGTAAAACACAAACAAAACTAAATGTGAATTTACCAGGATCACAGACTGATGATATATATATACATATCTGTATCTATTTAGCTTTAGGCACCATTTCTCAGTACTAACTTGCCTAATAGGAAGCAATGTGGCAGTGACCTGAGAGAGTCTTTGAAGGAAAAAAGCACAATGGCTAATGAAGCACATTTGCTGGAAGGAGATAAACTCAGAGCTGCCATTCTCCATGTGCCAATCTTAGGCTGTTTGTTTCTGTTAAACATTGCAGATGTGTCTCTGCCAACTAAACTTGAATGTGTTAATGTGATATTTTTGGAAATTCACTTTGCAAACTGTGAACTCAACATAGATTTTGGTTGCTGTTGTTGAATGTATCAATCAGATATCGCCATTTTTTTTAATAGGACAAAGATACTTAAATTAGTGTACAGGAAATACACATTCAACAATGTTTTCTGCTATTCCAGGGGCTTTTAGATGTGGGGTTATAATGTTGCTTTTATTATTTTTATTTATTTATTTATTTTGTATAAACAAGGTTTTAAAAATTTTTTTTAAATAAACTTATTTATTTATTTTTGGCTGCACTGGGTCTTCGTTGCTGTGCGTGGGCTTTCTCTAGTTGTGGCTAGTGGGAGCTACTCTTCACTGCGGCGCGTGGGCTTCTCATTGTGGTGGCTTCTCATTGCGGAGCACAGGTTCTAGGTGCACAGGCCTCAGTAGTTGTGGCACGTGGGCTCAGTAGTTGTGGCTCGCAGACTTAGTTGCTCCATGGCCTGTGGGATCTTCCCTTGCATTGGCAGGTGGATTCTTAACCACTGCACCACCATGGAAGCCCAATGTTGCTTTTAAATCTAGAGTGATTTTACACTCTGAGCAGAAAATCTTGATTCCCACTAAATATGTATTTTTCAGGGAGGAGTTGAAAACAAAATGGAGAAAGATTATAAGAGAGCTTTGTTTTGGTAAGGTTTCGGGAAAATGATCAGAAAATAGTTATAGGATGACAACCTGTTTAGGAAATAACATTTTGATATGGGATAAACAAATATACTCTAATATAAAGCTAACTATCTAGATTAGTTATTTTATAGGTCATTATATAGTTTATAATTTGAGAATAAATATTTAAAAAGCACAAATTAATGCTAAGTTAATAACAAAAACTAGAAAATAAAAAAAATAAAATATTTTAGAAGTGTAAACCCCAGCCACAGCGATTGTTAATATTTCATTGTATTTCCTTTCTGTTTTTAATGTGATTTTATATAGTTTTTCTCCTACCTTATATATCCTTTTATCCTGTTCTTTCACTGACTGTTGTAAAATATGCACTTTTCATTATTATTCAGTCTTTTATAAATATAACCTGAGTAAAGTAATTCTCTTTCAGGTCAGAGTGAAGACCTTCATGGTCCCCAAATGGGTAGCTTAGAAGTATCTTTCTGCTTTGATTTATTTTTAGACTAGGTCTAGATTGTTTATTATGATGAGAGAAATGGGCATAGGAAGTCATTTTCTGTTGGAGAGATCAAGGCAGTTGCGGAGTCCATTCGATATTTGAGTTTTGAACCGAAAGAGATTCTTATATTCATCCTGGAAAGAATGTAATCCCAGGTTGAACAGAGCCACACTAGACCTTTAGTCCAGACCAGTGACAACTCTGATGCCAGGATTCAGGACTTGGAAGACTCTTCTTGGGGAAGTCACACTTCTGAATCAAACCCCAAAGTGAACCTTTGGGTATAATTAGGATGTGATACAGGTATTTTTTGTCAGCCCAGGGAGTTCAAGCCTCAGCAAAGGACAAAACAAAATAAAAGATATGTATACACATACATGGATTAAGTGAGCTAATACAAATAAAGTGCTAAGAACAATTCTTACCACTTAGTTAGAATATAAATGTTAGGTATTGTGTAAAGAATTGAGGAGACTTTAAGTCAGCTTTTATGTTTAATGTTAAAAGTAGTTACACACTTTAGGGCTTCCCTGGTGGCACAGTGGTTGAGAGTCCGCCTGCCGATGCAGGGGACACGGGTTCATGCCGCTGAGCGGCTGGGCCTGTGAGCCATGGCCGCTGGGCCTGCACGTCTGGAGCCTGTGCTCCGCAACGTGAGAGGCCACAACAGTGAGAGGCCTGCATACCGCAAAAAAAAAAAAAAAAAAAAAAAAGTAGTTACACACTTTTTAACAAGAAAGTGTGAATTTCTTTGAATACTGAATAAACTGAACCAAGTTGAAAATAATGATTAAGGCTGTTTCTGCCTCTTCTTCTCTTTCATGTTTTACCCATTTTACTGAGGACCTTCCTCAGTTTTACCTATTTCTCTAATTTAAAAGCCTTTTTTAGATGCCTGAAGTAAAATGGGAGGTAAATCTTGGCTGATTATTAGAAGCAGGGGGAATTAGCTAATCTCACTGGTAATTGAGAACAGGAATTTAAATGTAAGGTCTTAGGCTTCTGTTCCTTTAAGGTTTAAAGTTTTCAGAAGTAAATGTACTTGTTCTGTTAAGGAATTTCTTTGGAGCATGTTTTCATAAGAAAATTTTCATGGTGTCTAAACATGACTTGAACTTGACAGATTTCCCTTATCATCAGTGTACTTGCTTTTAAAGATGTGAAAGTGTGTATTCTATTTTTAAAATCCAATAAATTTTTAATTTTGACACATTCAGTTTGTGCTTCGATTTTCAGATCTCTAGCAATGTTAATTTTCAAGCCTGAAAGTTTAAACTATGTTGAGATCATGGATCCCATTGAAAATGTAATAAAATGTTTGAACCTTCTTTCTAGAAAAATGTATGTACATTCAAAATGTTGTATACAGTGTGAGATTTTTCACGAATATCCTGAAACAAAAATCCACATATTGTTTTTAAACTGTTGCACCTCCTAAGTTAAAAAACAAAATTAAACTAAATTAAATTAAATTAAATTAAATTAAATTAAATTAAAAAACAAGGTTCCTTCTACCGGGGGAAAAAAACCAAAACTGTTGCTCCTCCTTAGATATGTTACTAGTCTGTTTCCATTTAGTTAATGTCTCATTGTATTAAATTTCATTAAAATTGAACTACAGTGCTATAGTGTTTAGTTTGCATAACACAAAAGTTCTAGATTGTCTCTTTGGAAGCAATAATAAAATAGAGGAGGGGCGGGACTTCCCTGGTGGCACAGTGGATAAAAGACTCCGTGATCTCAATGCAGGGGCGCAGGTTCAATCCCTGGTCAGAGAACTAGATCCCACATGCATGCTGCAACTAAGAGTTGGCATGCCACAACTAAGAAGCCCATGTGCCACAACTAAGGAGCTGCCTGCTGTATCTAAGACCCGGTGCAACCAAATATATAAATAAATATTTTTAAAGAAAATAGAGGAAGGGCAGTTGTGCTAAATGGATTTTTTGGAGGGTGCAGAATTCAAAGCAATGACTACTGATAAGGCAAATATAGCTATCCCTGTTTTATATACTTTATATATTTGTATATACTTTGTCTTTTAAAAATGTAATATAAGAGATTCTTAATAAAAATTGTCATCATTTTGTGTTGGGCATTTTTTTAAAAGGTATTCTCTTGAGTGATGGATGTTTTAATTCTTTTTGTAGGACTTGGAATGCTATATAGCAGTATATATTGTAAAATTTGGGGGAACCAGAAAATCTTTCAAGACATTTAAGTAGTCTGGGCTTCCTTCAGTGGATCAGTTTCCTTAAAGAAATGCTGATAGCTCCATCCAATCTTAAGATGACTGAGGTTATAAAATTTTCTTTGGTTCTTTTCTGCCCTGATGTGTACCACTTTGTGATTTTATAGGTTGCTGTAACTGTCTCCTTTGGTGATCTAGTCCAATATCATGACTTCAGTATAATCTTATATTAGCACTCTACTGATGAAATGTTAAATTTATATCTCTAGCTTAGAGTTTTCTCCTGAAATCCAGACTTTTATCTAACTGCTTTCTTAACATCTCCGTTTTGAATTAGTATCTCAGAAGTAGTATGTCCAAAACTGGAATTCTGTTATTTCCTATAAAAAGTATTCTTCCCCTTCTCAGTTGATGGTAGGTCAGTCTCAAAGCCTTGGAGTCATTCCTGATTCCTCTCTTTCTCTCACACTTCACACTCTGTTTAGTCTATCAGTAATTACTGCCTCAACCTTCAAAATACATCCAGACTCCAGCCACATCTCACCAACTCCACTGCTACCACCCTGGTTAGAGTTACTATCATCTTTTGCTTAGATTACAGCTTCTACAGTCTTCTGCTTCTTCCTTTGCCCCCTCTAGTGTATACTTAAAATTTTTTTTCCTGCACATTCTTATTTTGAAAAATATCAAATCTATAGAAGAGTTGAAAGAATAGTATAATAAAAACCCATAAACCCTTCCTGCTAGATTCACCTGTTGTTAACATTTTGCTACATTTGTAAGTTATCTAGTGAGTGTTCTCTCTCTCTATATGTGTATTTGTTTTTGCTATACAATTTGAAAGAAAGTTACACGTTTTATGAAAGTTCATCTCTGATTCTTTCAATATATAACCCCTAAGAACAAGGATATTATCCTGTAACTGCAATCCTATTATCACATCTAAGAAAATTAATGTTAATTCAGTATCATCTAATGTCTAAGAAACATCTTTTATACCTTTCCCTTCTGTAGTAGGCTGAATAATAGCCCTCTAAAATATCAGATCCTAATTCCTGGAACCTAAATGTTACCTTACTTGGAAAAAATATTTTTGCAGATGTGATTAAATTCACAATTTTGAGATGGAGAGATTATCCTATCCTGGATTATCCTGGTGGACTCTAAATGCTTTTCACATGTGTCCCTGTAAGAGGGAGGCAGAGAGAGATTTCACACACACACACACACACACACACACACACACACACACACACGCATACACAGGAGGAAGGGATGTAAAGACAGAGGTAAATATTGCAGTGATACAGCCAACAAACCAAGGAATGCCAGCAGCCACCAGAAGCCAGGAGCAGATTTTCCTAGAGCCTCCAGAAGCAGCACAGCCCTGCCAACACCTTGCTTTCAGCCAGTGATACTGATTTCTGATATCTGGCCTTCAGAGCTGTGAGGCATTACATTTCTGTTTTATGTCACACAGTTTGTGATATTGTTATAGCAGCCATAGAAAACTAATATACACCCCTTTTAAGGATTTCAGTCGAGGTTCATTTTGCTTGGTCGTTACGGCTCTTTTAATTTAAAATAGTTCCCCTCACCCTTTTTTTTGTTTTTCATGACACTGACTGTTTTAAAGAGTTCAGGGCTGTTGCTTTGTAGAATGTCCCATATTCTGGAATTACCTTATTGTTTTCTCATGGTTAGGTTCAGGCTAAACATTTTTTGGCGAGAATACCACATAGGTGATGTTGAGTAAAGAGTATTTTTAATACAACTGCCAGAGTGATTCTTCTAAAACATTAAGTTGGGGCACAGTACTCTGTGCAGTCTCCAGTGGTCCCCATTCTGTTCAGAGGAAAAGCCAAAGCTCTCCTGTGGTCTGGTTCCTGAAACCTGCCTCACCTTCTCCCCTCCCACTCACCCCTCACTCTGTGCTGCCTTCTCACTGATTGTGGTGCCGCTTCCTGAACAAGCTGGGCGCGCTCCAGTCTTGGAACCTTTGCTCTAGCTGCCCCGTTGCCTGGAATGCTCTTCCTCCAGGTATCCTTTGGCCTGCTCCCCCTCATGTCTTGCTCAGATGTCCTCTTCTCAGTGAGGCCTTTCCACACCACTATTTTAAAAAATCCATCTTTCCTTCCCTCCCCCACTTCCGATCTCCCAACACTGCTTTACTGTTGTGTTTTTTTCCGTAGCATTTATTACCTTCTCACACACCACATAACTTACTTATTAAAGTTATTATTTATTGTCTGCTTCTCCTACTTGAAATACAAGCACCACAAGGCAGAAATCTTTGTTTTTTGTTCACATATTCATCCCATGATCTTATGTTCATAGCAGGTACACAACATTTGTTGAATAAACGTGAACGAACTTTAGATGAGTATATCTAATTTTACATTACTCCACAGTAGAGAGTCTGCTTTAAAAAAATAATAAGCAAAACACTTTACTTTGAAATAACTTTATTTATTTAATATATTTATTTATTTATTTTTGGCTGTGTTGGGTCTTCATTGCTGTGTGTCAGCTTCTCATTGTGGTGGCTTCTCTTGTTGTGGAACACAGGCTCTAGGTGCCTGGGCTTCAGTAGTTGTGGCACATGGGCTCAGTTGTTGTGGCTCACGGGCTCTAGAGCGCAGGCTCAGTAGTTGTGGCGCATGGGCTTAGGTGCTCCGCGGCATGTGGGATCTTCCCTGACCAGGGCTTGAACCCGTGTCCCTTGCATTGGCAGATGGATTCTTAACCACTGCGCCACCAGGGAAGTCCCTGAAATAACTTTAGATTTGCAGAAGAGTTTCTAAGACACTACAGAGTTCCTGTATACCTTTTATCCACCTCTCCAGATGTTAACGTTCCACGTAACCATGGTACATTTATCAAAACTAAGAAATTAACCATGGCATAATACTGCTAACTAAACTACAGACTCTATTTGGATTTCACTAATTTTTCCACTGCTCTTCTCTTTCTGTTCCTCTGCCCAATCCAGGATACCACACATTGCATTTGGTGGTGTCTCTTTAGTGTGCTCTAATCTGTGGAGAGACTGATTCAAAAAGACTGTAAATCTTTCCCAGGAATACTACCTTGTGTAAATTATTGTAAAACACTGCAACTCGTGCATTATTTGAGCAAGTGGCTATTTCAAGGGAAAGAAAGATGGTAAAACTCAGGAACACCAGAATATGTAGCCGTGGGGCATTGGTAAACTTCAGACAAGAAAATCATAGGATTTGACAGTATTTTCTGGTTTAGGTGCAGAGTATACCTATCTAGTCCATTTTCTTCTGCCATCAGAACTTCCCACCCCATCCATGCTATCACTTGAAGAGATGAATCCTAGAATAACACTTAACCATTTTTGACTTTTTAACAGGTAAATTTGACTCAATATGTTTAATTTCACTCATTATTTGCCTATGTTACTCTTTGAGGGTAATTAATTCTGTAGTACACTAAAGATACATTGAGTATCTGCTCTATGTAATGCACTGCCTTAGGTCTTGGGAAAGTGGATGCAAAGAAGAGTAAAAAGTTTTTTACTGTTCAGAAGCTTGTGCTCTAATATAGGTAACATATAACTAACAAACTATAATAACAACTATTTTGACAGTGTAGAGGAAATTATTAATTTTTGCTAGGAAAGGTAAGAAATGGGGGAGGATCATATTTGAACTTGCCCTTAAAGTACTCATAGAGCTTTTAACACAGTTTAATTGAGATGTAATTCACGTACCGTACACATACCAAACATACCATTTAAAGCAAACAATTCAGTGGCTTTTAGTATATTCACAGGGTTATGAAACCATAAGCACAGATCAACTTTAGAACATTTTCATTATCCTAAAAAGAAACCCCATATCTGTGTTGACTCCCTATTCTTCCTTCCTTTCAGCTCCTGGCAACTACAAATCTACTTTCTGTCTCTATAGATTTGCCTATTCTGCACAATCCATATAAATGAAATCATACAATATGTGTCTAACTTATCTCAGCATAATATTTTCAAAGTTCATCCATGTTATGGTACATATTAGTACTTCATTCCTTTGTATTGCCAAATATTCCATTGTACTGGAAGTATTATATTTTATTTTTCCATTCATCAGTCGATGGGTATCTGAGTGTTTCTACTTTTTGACTATTACGAATAATGCTGCTGTGAATATTCACGTACAGGATTTTGGGGGGACATATTTTCAATAGTTTTGGGTATTGAAATTGGGAGTGGAATTGCTGGGTTGAGGAACTGTCAGAATATTTTCTAAGGTACCGTTTTACATTCCTACCAGCAGTATATGAGGATTCCAATTTCTCCACATCCTAGCCAACACGTGTTCCTGTCTTCTGTTTTTTTGGTTTTTTTTGGCTGCCCCACGCAGCTTGTGGGATTTTAGTTCCCTGACTAGGGACTGACCAGGGTCTTCAGAAGTGAGAGTGCAGAGTGTGGAGTCCTAACCACTGGGCCTCCAGGGAATTCCCTAGGGGTTTTTTTTTTTTTTTTTAAATTTTAGCCTAATCCTAGTGAATGTGAAGTGACATTGCATTGTGGTTTTGATTTGCATTTCCCAAATGACTAATGATGCTGAGCATCTTTTCATGTGCTTATCAGCCGTTTGTAGATCTTCTTTTGAGGCATAGAATTTTAATAGATAAAGAAAGGAAAAGGGAAGGGAGCACTTCAGCCTAACAGAACAGGGTCAAAGGCCTGAGAAATGGTGAAGAATCAGTAAAACTATAGAGTAGGGTCTCCAGAAGAAGGGAGTGAGAAAGGACACTAGAAAATTTTAGGGATGCTTGGGTCTCTTAAGTTTATTTTTTGATGAGTCAAGTCACACTGTCCTCTGCTTCTCTTAAGCTTAACATTGCACGAATTTGAAGGATATTCCTTCTTTTGTAAATGTCAGTGTGTTGTGGTTAGCGCATTTGATTGATTCATCCAACCTTAAATAAAGAATTATTGAGGGCTTACTTCATTCCAGGCGTTCCAGTCCTCACTTAGTAAGAGGGGTAGATCAGTGAGCAAAAACAGGCAAGGTCCTTGCTTTTCATGGAGCTTATTTTCTAGTGGGGGTGATTTTTTTACCAATAAAAAACTGCCTGTTAGAGGCTGCCTTTATCCAGCATTTCTGGGCTCGGTAAACAAATCCAGGTCTACTTTGTTCATGCTGTTGCTGATTTTGTTGGCTTGGGTCATAGCCCCTTTCAGCTTTCACCTTTTCAGACCTAAAGTTTAATCTTTAATCATCCCTTACACAGCAGCATCCTGAAATCCCTCTTGGCATCCTTGTTTCTCTTTTTGGGACTGTTACACTTGAAGTTTTTTCCACTGTCGTTTGTACCAATTAATCAAAAAGACTGAAGAACTATAAAGAAAAGTTACATGAATATTTTAAACATTTTCTCTTAAAACATACTATGTGTATTTCATAAATGTTTGTTTTAGGACCAAGGCTTTTCCTTTGAATAAGGATCTGCTGACTATAATTTTCTATGATGTCTCTTATTATAAAGCCCGCATATAATGAATCATCTATGATTTTTAGTTTCCGTTTCTTTACAGTAGAGTGAGAATTTAAAGCCATTTCAAAGAAATCTGAGTGCAAAATCCTTCTAGATTTTTATGATTTTCCATTCCACTCTTTAGTATTTCTGTATCTAATTAGACAGCTTATTATTATTATTATTTGGGGGGAGTCATTTTAATATTTACAAGGAACAAATCAGCAGAACAAAATTATATCAGATAGGCTGTGTACAGTAGCTGCGGCTTATAAAACATACCAGTAATCTGTACCTGGTGAGTATAAAGAGAACCATGGTAGGATTCAGATGTCTTTACAGCCAAGGGAGTACACATGGCATTAACAAATTAGAGGACAAAAAAAATTCACATTTTCTACATTAAAAAAAAAATTACAGATCTCACAAATGTCTGTGAAGACAAAAAAAAAATTTAAAGTTCTTTGAAGGGTGGGAAAGAAGAAATCTGAAATGGAACTCTAAATGTAAAAAGAATTTTACTTCACAAGACCAATTTTCTTGGCTTCTGTTTCATATATCAGTAATCTCCACATCTTGACTATAAAAACTTCTGCTTCTTCATCAAGTACCATGGCAACATCATCTAAAATGCTCTGAGGTGAACTATGAGCCATAACCTTAGAACAAACAAAATCAACTCATGTAGCTTCTTCTCCACCTATGTATTCTATGATTTTTTTTATTAATCCATGGCCTAATTTGTCGTTCCATCAACATAGAATCCACAATAGACCAATCCAGGGGATAAGCAAAGAGCTCAGGTTTGGCTGTAGGGATTTTTTTTTTTTTTTTTTTTTTCCGGTACGCGGGCCTCTCACTGTTGTGGCCTCTCCCGTTGCGGAGCACAGGCTCTGGACGCGCAGGCTCAGCGACCGTGGCTCACGGGCCCAGCCGCTCCGCGGCATGTGGGATCTTCCCGGACCGGGGCACGAACCCATGTCCCCTGCATCGGCAGGCGGACTCTCAACCACTGCGCCACCAGGGAAGCCCATTGCTGTAGGGATTTTTTCAATGAGACTCTTAATGTGTTTGCGCTTTTTTTTCAGTGTTCACAGTGCCTTTGGCAGCATTTTTATTGTCTTCACCATAATCCAAGGGAACCAGTTTCCTTTTTCGGGGTACATCATCACTGTCTTCATTCTCAAATTTGTTAAAGACACTATCTACAGGTAGTTTCTTTCTCTTCACAGAATTAGGCTGACCAGGACTATTGGAAGCACCCAGTTTAAGACTCAGTCTTATTTTTGGCCTATGCTCCTCAGGTTGTTGTTGATCTGGTGAATTTTCATAAGGGATAATAATACCACAGGGAGACTCATCTCCAGGAGTGTTGGGAGTTGCATTGCCACTGGCAGAGGAAACAGATGGGGCAGAACTGATGGACCTCAGAGTTGGTTTGAGACAGGACGTTTGCTCTGGCTCTTCTTCCTCTTCCATGGGTTCCTCTCGTTTTTCTTCTTTTTCTTGCTTTTCTTCTTCCTCTTCCTCTGATTCTGGTTCTTGCTTTATTTGTGGTTGTCTGTGCCTCTCAGCCTCTTGTTCCATCCTCTGGAGCTCTGCATCTGGATCCAGGTGCCCTTCGGCCAAAAGGCGCTGCCTGATTTCCTCTAGCTCTTCCTTCTCTCTCTTCCTATCCCGTTCATCTGCTTCCATTTCCTTTTCCCTATCACGCAACCTTTTCTGAAGAGCGCTTCCTCTATAATATTTGGGATCATCTCTATCATCATCATAATCTTCTAAGAATTCTTTTAGTCGTTTAGCTTCTTTTGCCATTTCTCTTCTTCTTTCTTCTTCTCTCTCAGCCTCTTTCTCATACTCCTGGGTTTTCTTTCGTTCTCTGATTTTCCAATTCTTAAGGTGCTCTTGATAAGCAGCCTCTTTCTCTCGGAGCTTTCTTTCAAGTTTTCTTCGTTCATATGCATCTTCTTCATCCTCTTCTCGGTCCCGCTTCTTGTCTTTTTCTCTTGCGTGCTCCCGTTCCCTTTCTCGCTCTCGTTCTCTTCCTTGTTCCCGTTCTCTCTGTCTCTCTCTCTCTTTACCTCTCCCGTTCCCTTTCACGATCTCTGCTCTTTTCTCTTGATCGACTGCGATCCTTATTCTGATCTGAACTCCTTTCTCGATCACGGTCCCGATCTCTCTCTCGATCCCGATCTCGATCTCTCTCTTTTGTCCGGTCACGATCCCTATCCCATTCTCGTTCTCGCTCCCGTTCCTTCTTCTTTTCTCGTTCGCGTTCTCTTTCCCTTTCTCGTTCCCGTTCTCGCCTTTCTCGTTCCCTTTCACACTCCCTCTCTCTTTCTCTCTGTTCTTTCTCAATTTCCTGTCTTTCTTTTTCCTTTTTGCCTTTCTCTTCTTCCAGTTTCTTGTGTGTCTCTGAATTTGCTGATCTCTCAGGATATCAGGTCTCTTTTGTCTTCTTCCATTTCTATAGCATTTATATCCTGCTTAGTGATGAGTGGATAAGGGATCAGTGGGGCCACTGGAAATCTGCGAAAAATGTCCTCCTTCTTTTCCTTCTTCTTCTTCCTGGGGTGAGAGTCAGATTCTTGCGAGGGGGCATTGAGCTCACTGGAGTATTCCCGTATTAAAACTTCAGTGGCCCCTTTGATCATCTGATCTCTTCTCTTTGTGTCTTCATCTAAGGCTTCTTTGTCATCATTAGTGACGGTTTCTGGCCTGGCATTCCCATTAGAAGCTTTCTTCTTTGCTTTCCATTCATCCAATTGTGCCTTTGTCTTTGCATCAACTTTAACAAGTAGCTTCTTCTCTCCAATCTGCAGGTCATGCAATAACCTGAGTGCACGGAGGGTTGATTCAGGCTCCTTATACTCACAGAATCCAAAGGCTTGAAGTTTTCCAGATGTGCCTTGTACTCTCTTCCAGCTCAAAACCAAGCCACATTTAGCAAGGAGCTGTCTTATAAGCATGTCTGAGGCTTTTTCAGAGATGTTGCCAACGAAAACTGTAGTAGTGGGACCACAGTTTTCATCATTTTCTTTAGCCTTCAAGCCTGGATGATCCTTCCGTGCTCCCAAATGTTTTCCAACCATGGACACAGTGGGTACTAAGACAGTTGGAGCAGGAGCCATAATGCTTATTGGTACAGGAATCATTGGAGTCCCTGGAGGTACAGGTGGTGGAAAGCCAGGAAACTGTGGGGGTGGGATCCCTGGTGGGAGGGCTGGGATTCCCATGGGAGGACGATTCAAATGAGGGGGGAAAGACATTCTTACCACAGTGGTCCGCCGCTGAGGAAATTGTACTGTCTTCGCGGCCTTCTGGGCTCCAGGTTATGAGGGGGTTCCACCAGCTCGAGATTTCTGCACGCCGCTAGCCGGGAGACTAGTGCCAAAGCACCTACTCTCACAGGCCGCCTTATTATTTTTTTAGCAGCTTGCCTATGTACGTATTCAGCTTCATTTTCATAGAAATTATGAGTGTTTTCACAATCATATTTCATAATTTACTTAATAATTAAATTATGAATTCAGTATCATGTGAAACTGGATAAACATGTTGGGAATGGCTGTGGCAAACAAATTCAAGTACAAGATGTGGAAGTGCTACTGGCTATGAGCACTTTTGGCCTACTGTGGACATCAGCCGTTATGTTTTTACAGAAGAAACAGTGTTAGTTCAATCCAAGCTATTGGTTAAGGAGAAATTGCTTAGGACAGCTGTTTCTGTATATTGCAAGTTAAGTACTCTTCCACTGCTTTCTCCTAGCACTCTATATAGACCTCTTTTATAACTTAATTCACTGCTTATAATCGTCTACTTGTTTGTCTTCCTTATGGGATTTCATAGTCTTTGAGGGCAGAGGTATACTCTCTTGTTGTTACATTCATAGTTCCTAGTATATTCTTGGCATGTAATCACTTAATTCACTTTAAAAAAAAAAGAATTGACTGGGACTTTCCTGGTGGTCCAGTGGTTAAGACTCCATGCTCCCAATGCAGGGGGCCTGGTTTCAATCCCTGGTCAAGGAACTAGATCCCACATGCCACAACTAAGATTCCGCATGCCGCAACTAAAGATCCTGCACACCGCAACAAAGATCCCTTGTGCTGCAACTAAAGACCCGGCATGGCCAAATAAATACATTAATTAAAAAAAAAAAAATTGACTGCAAGCTCAATATAACTCAATAATATGACCAGTTCAGTATGATTCCTAGGTTGCACTAGTTGTATGTGATGTTATGTTCGGAATAGTTCCACTGTACTTATGTTGTCTTGAACGAGGGTGATAGATTTTAAGATACATATTGACTAACTTGAGCACATCCCCTAAAAAGTTAATTCAGTGAGACTGAGATTATGTCTGTTATTCACTGCTATATCTCCAGTACATACAATATAGAGTATTAATGCCTGGCAGACCAAAGGTGCTCAGGTTTTTAATTTTTTTAATTACTGAATCCAGGGAATAGAGAATAGGATGGTGATGTTTCTTTTTTATTTCTTGAGGAATGATAAAATGAATAGGGTGTGCTTCCTTAGAAGAGGAGATTAGTGAATATATCAACCAAATTTGAAAATTTGAGGCCTAGTCATACAGAAGAGAATGTGGACCTCAGTAGCTCTAGAGAACTGAACTGGGACTAGAGAGTATAAATTATAGGAAAGCAGATTGTATGTTGAACTATTTTCTAATTATTAAGCCTTTAAAAAAATAGAATGTATTATTTCATGAGGTCACTGGAAAAGAAGTTTAATGACTTATTTGAGGGGTGTAAAAAAATAAATTTTTGTATGAAATGTGCAGTTGGTTTATCTGTACAAACTTAAATTCATCCTAATTTAAGCCCTGTAATCTCTTGTTTCAGTCTTCCATAACGTTAATATTCTTTATCAGTTATTGTCTTATAAGCTATTATAGGTCTCATGGTCTTAAGGAGAAATAAATGACTTTTTATCTCCCCGTTTAATTTTTAAGTTTGGTGGAGAGCAGATACTGTATCTTATTACAATAAAAAAATTTTTAATGGTATGCTTGTAATCCAGAAATCTTGATGGATCCAGAAATCTTGATAGATTTTGAATAGCCCCAATTGTCTGCTTCATTATTAGCGTTATGGATGGTGTGCCAATTAATCTAGCATCAGATTGCTGATAGTACCATAACGTTTGTTGAATCTGATGGGTGCAATAGTCATTACACCCCTCCATATGGTATATAATGAATCTTCATATTATAATGAATAAGTTCTATGAGATATTACTATGAAATAGTACTGCAGAAGTCTGGATTTTTTTTTTTTAATCTTTGCTGCTTTCATAGCACTTTGCAGAGTATCTTATTCATATAAGCTATTCAATAAATATTTATTAAAAGGCTGGAAGATCTCTTGAGTCCTTAAAAAAACCAGTCACCCATTTGAGGAATTATTTCTTGTTTTACAGAAAGTTTACAAGCCAAAAGTACTTTGGTCCAAATGTCAAGGTTATTAAATTATATTGTTAATTTATTCTTATGTCAACAGGGCTTAATTAATGATGCTCCATTTATTTATTCCAAACTTAGATAGATAGCTATAAAAATAATTTTCCTCTTTGTCTAACTTCCAAAAAACTTACTTGCTGTGTACTTCCTCTGCTTTCTTTAGATGGACTTATTCCTGTTTTGCTATATTAACAGTTGTGGGGTATTCCTTTTTGAACTGTACCCCATGTCTAGAGTATCACTTTTCTTACAGATTCACATGTGTGTGGCCAAAGGAACAACTCCATGTTTTCTAAAAGGCCTAGAGAACATGTAGCAGGTACCTCTCATTTGCCTTTGTGTTGGTCATTTTTTACAAATTACTGGAAGTTGGTGGTTCCCGCTGACAGAACCATAGGTTAGTTCTTAAACATCATCTGGAATCTTTTGTTGGGCTTCTTTTGCTTAACAAAGTGTCACTGAGATTCATCCATGTTGTTGTATACATCAGCAGTTTATTGCTTTTTACTACTGAGTTGTGTTCCATTGAATGAATATACTACAATTTGTATATCCTTCTGCTTGTTGGTGGACATTTGAGTTGTTTCCAGTTTTTTTGCTATTATGAGTAAAGCTGACAGTCTTGTGCAAATAATTTTGTGGATATATGCTTCTTAGGAGTAGAATTGTAGGTGTATGGGTTAGGTATAAAACTCACCAACAGTTTTTTAAAGTGGCTTTGCCATTTTATAGTCCCACCAACAATGTATGAGTTCCAAGTGGTCAAGATCCTCACCAATACTTGGTATTGGTATGGTGAGTCTTTTAAATTTTGATCATTCTAGTAGGTTTGAGGTGGTGTCTCATTGTGGTTTTAATTTGTATTTTACCTGACAACTAATGATGTTGAGTATCTTTTCATTGGCTTATTGACTTTTTGTATATATTAAATTTATTCTCTTGTTCAGATCTTTTGTCCATTTTTTAAAAATGGGTTGTCTTTTTAAAAAAAATTATTGATTATAGGAATTCTTTAAATATTCTGGTGATGAATCCTTTGTCAGATATAAGGACTTTTGGTTTTGAAAATTAGTAAAATATTCAGTCTAGAGGTTTCAAGATTCTTTGGGCATCTAAGTAATAGGTCAATTTATTATCGGCAGAAATTCAATTCCAATTTTAAATCTAGGGTTGTAGAAGAAAATTGGTTAGGGGGTATGTGGATTTTTCGGTTATCTATTGCTGTGTAACAGTGTATGCTGTATTCCATAGTGGCTTAAATCAGCAGTTATTTACTGTTTCTCACAATCCTCTGGGTCAGCTAGGCAGGTCTTCTGTTCCACCCAGTGCCTACTTGGGTCGCTAATTTGGCTAGATGTCCAGGATGGCTTCTCTCACTTGACTTAGGTGGCTGAAATGTCTAGTGGCCAGGTGGGCCTCTTCTGCTTCTCCATGCCATCTCATTATTATTTAGTAGTTTAGCCCATGTCTCTTTATGTGGTGGTTTGATTCTAAGAGAGAAAAAACAGGAGCTGTCAAGACTCTTAAGTGCTAGGTCTGGAACTGGCACAGTGACACTTCTGTCACATTCTGCTGGTTAAAGCAAGTCACAGAACCAGCCCAGATTCAAGGGGAGGAAAATAGAACCCTTCTTTTGATAGAAGAGGCAGCATGCACACATACAGGGCAGGGAAGAATTTTTGGTGGCCATTTTTTGTGATATTTTATTACAGTGGAGTAGATGTTTAGAATTTCCTAATAAAAGGTGATTTCATTAAAAATATAATTTGTAAGTTATTCCTATATTTCTAAGTATCTTTCCAATTCTTTTTTTTTAATTTCATGCATTTGTTTATCCCTTACTGCATATATTCTGCTACCAACGTTTCTAAGATATGATTCAAAATTGGAGATGATAAAAAAAGGCTCAGTGGTGTATAACAAGGAGGCTTACTGAGCTATTAAAGATGTTAATTAGGATTCATGTTCTTTAATATGCTAGAAAGAACGTTCTGATGCCACTTTGCTGATGAACAAAATGAGCTTAATCACATCCTGGGCACTAAGTATTCTGACATTATAATCTCTTCTCTCTGAGCCCATCACAGCAGTCTTAGGATTCAAGATCTAATCCTGGGCAACATTATAGGGCCAAGTGTGTCATATACACACAGTGAAGGAAAGTAGGATGGCCTTGGTAATCCTGCAGTATTTTTCTTATCATATACTTGATTTTCATTTTCAAAAATTGAGGTAAAATTCCCATAACATAAAGTTAACCATTGACCATTTAAAAGTGTACAATTTAGTGGCATTTAGTACATTCACAGTGTTGTACGTCTCCTCATATACTTTTTAAAGGAAGGGTTTATGTCAGGGAAATGAAGAACAATAAAATTATGGCAAAAAAGACTAATAAGATGTCCAAACATTAACTCAAAAAGGACACTTCTGGGCTTCCCTGGTGGCGCAGTGGTTGGGGGTCCGCCTGTCGATGCAGGGGACACGGGTTCGTGCCCCGGTCCGGGAGGATCCCACATGCTGCGGAGCGGCTGGGCCCGTGGGCCATGGCTGCTGAGCCTGCGTTCCGCAACGGGAGAGGCCACAGCAGTGAGAGGGCCCGCGTACCGCAAAAAAAAAAAAAAAAAAAAAAAAAAAGAACACTCCTTTGGTGGAATGGTTTAAGAGATATGCTGGGACCACTGCCTTCCCACTGAAGTGCCAGCGTCTGGTCAGCAGCAGCATGGCCTAAGCAATCTCCTTCTTGCCTCCTGCCAGCCTCGTAAGTCCTCTAAAACTGCAAGGTTAGTTCAATTTTATCTTACCTTCTCTCTTCTGAGGATGGTAAGCAGTCTCAGGGAATCTACCACCTTGGTCCCCTCTATCCCAAGGCTTGGGAGTTTCACAGACCCATTCTAGATCTGAGAACAGCGCTTTTCCGGGGAGCAGGGATTGTGGGCATTCATTAGCCTCTTCCCGTCCTTTTCTATGCCTCAGAATGACTGACCCACAGGTTGTCCTGAGGGCCAAGGCTATCTGCAGTAAACTTGAAGTTTCAGGTTACTTGCAGGCCCTGCTCCCTCTTCTCCTAAAAATGGAAAGATATTTAGATACTTTTGTCATTGTTTTACTGGGGTCAGGTAAGGACTGAACAGATGTAGTAAGTCATTAGAGATTTAAAGATGTTTTTAAAATTTGGCTGTACTCTCCCTCACACACCTACAATAGTCTCAAGACTTACCTACCACCTCCCTTGACCTAAAAAGGGGTGGAGGGATGGGGGAAGGAGGAGACATCTGTGAGGAAAAAGAAATACAAAGAAATACTCTGCCCAGAAGAATCGATCATTCCAATATCCATCTTAATGATTAGAATGGGATAGAATAGAAGCAAGAAGATTAAAGAGAAAATAACCTCCTTAGATAGTAGAAGCCCAGTGATTTTTTTTTTAACAAAATGTTGGAAAAGTAGTGCTGATGATTATGGGATACATCAAGAATAATGTTAGCAACCCTACTAATTAAAGTTTAATACCAGTCATAACTTATTTGATATTTCCCTCATCTGTGAAATGGAGATCTGCCTTACTCCTAGAGGAAGGTGCATTTAGGACTGCAGAGTACAGCAAATTTCAATTCCCAATAAGGCCATGGTATCCTAGGAAGTTTCCAGAGGTAATTTGACTCTGATTTTAGCCTTACATGATCACATTAGAGCCAAACCCTTGTAAAATTTGACTCCACTGCACAATGTGATAGATGCTGAAAAAGGGGGTTTAGAGGAGTGCACCTAATGTTCCCTGGCAGGAAATGGGGAACGTTTCCCTGAGATTGTGTCACTGAACTAGGAGCAGATGTTTGCTAAATTAGCAGGGATTGAGGGGAGAATGTATTAAACTGAGTGAAAATATTTGTAAAGGCAGAAGGAATTTGGATTTTTATTCAGCATTAAAGGGCCACTGAAGGATTTTATGCAGAGGATTGTAATGATCAGACTAGCATAATAGCATATTAAGAAGATCATTTTGGCAGCAATATGGAGGCCAGATTGACAAGGAGGCCAGTTAGGAGTCCACTGGTATATTCTGGGCCAGAGATGATGAGTACCTAAACTAAGGCACTCCTTTATGATGAATTGAAAGAGAAACTAACTTCAGTAATCTAAGGCTGTGCTGCTGAGTGTGGGAGCCACTTAGCCACACATGGCTATTGAGCACTTGAAACTTGACTGTTGCAAAATGAGATGTGCTGTAGGTGTAAAATACTCACCAGATTTCAAAAAGCCTTGGTATCTCAGTAAGACGTTTTTGTATATTGATTACAAGTTAAAGCAATATTTTGAATACATTGGGTTAAGTAAAATATATCATTACAATTAATTTTTCCTATTTTTCCTATTTTAAGAACGTAGCTACTAGAAAATTTTTAATTATATGTATGGCTCACATTATATTTTTATTTTTTTCATTGCTGACTAAATTTATTTCAGTTCAGTTACTTGCCTAACTTATGCTAGCCGTTTGATTAGAAAGTGTTTCATTATGGACTTCCCTGGTGGCGCAGTGGTTGAGAGTCCGCCTGCCGATGCAGGGGACACGGGTTCGTGCCTCTGTCCAGGAAGATCCCACATGCCGCGGAGCGGCTGGGCCCGTGAGCCATGGCTGCTGAGCCTGCGCGTCCGGAGCCTGTGCTCCGCAACGGGAGAGGCCACAGCAGTGAGAGGCCCTCGTATCACAAAAAAAAAAAAAAAGAAAGTGTTTCATTTTAACTCATAATAGGTGTGGAAACTACAGAAATGCAAAATGGTTTTCATATATTTGGGAAACAAGGTTGAAAAGCTCTGTAAGACCGTATTTTTATTAATTAATTAATTTTATTAATAAGAGTGTCAACACAGAGTATCTGCAGGAAACTGGCTTTTGCAGTGAGGTCACAGTGCATTTTTAAATCCATTGTTAGGTAATGTTTATTCACTCTTCTGCAAATAAATTATTTCTGCAAGATATGTTCCAAAACTGGTGCATGGGTAAGACTGGACTAGAGAAAAAGTTTATTTGAAAAACACTTTTTGAAACTTTTTAAGTGTTGTCTGAACACTCTGGAGTTTTTTTTTTTTTGCCATGTTCCAATTGACAAAGGCCAAGAAATTCCCTCATAGGTAACAAACATTCATAGCTAACAGGGATGGCTGTTGTATCAAAAACTCTGTCTACTAATGGGTACAGAGTTTTTTTGAAGTGATGAAATGTTCTAAAATTAGATAATGGTGATGGTTGTACAACTCTATGAATATACCCCAAACCACTCAGTTGTATACTTTAAAAGGGTGAATATTAGGGTTATGAACATATCTCAGTAAAGCTGTAATAAAAAAAAACCCTCAATCTTTACGTGCACATCTGTTGCAGTTACTGATTTCCTAGTTATTTAATGAGAATTATGTGAGCAGACACACAAAAAGCAACCATATATACAAAAATTCCTGTGATCACACAAAAATGGTCTGTTCTTTTTTGGCTTCTGTACCAGCCTCACAGATCTGGTGGTAGATGGGAAGCTTAGTGGCCTTCTTTGGTGGGTATTTGTGAAGTTATTAAGCAGTGTTTATCTAGCTTAAGGGATTGAAAGATTGACTGAGTACACTAGATTCTCATTCATATTCTGGTACAAAATGAATGTGATACACTGAAAGGTGTAGACTGAATCCAGCAGGTTAGTAGAAAAAATAATACTCCAATATTTGATCATTTGATGTTGAGGAATTTTCTTTTTTTTTTGCGGTACGCAGGCCTCTCACTGTTGTGGCCTCTCCCGTTGCGGAGCACAGGCTCTGGACACGCAGGCTTAGCGGCCATGGCTCACGGGCCCAGCTGCTCCGCAGCATGTGGGATCTTCCCAGACCGGGGCACGAACCTGTGTCCCCTGCATCGGCAGGAGGACTCTCAACCACTGCGCCACCAGGGAAGCCCGATGTTGAGGAATTTATTCTTAAAGTTTTTAGGCCAAGTTAGAGTTGGTTTATATCTACCTTGGATCTTGTTAGGCATGTCTCCTGTTTCTTGTATCTCAGTTCATCCTGTAGAAAACCATGCCATCTAACTCACTAGATACCCAGAGAACAGCCATGCAGTGTTTTCAGCTACAGAGACTAGCAGAGGATGCATTTACTGTTTCTTTCCTGTATGCTGCCATCTGAAGTAAGATTTTCTGGCTCATCACCAAGCACCTATCATCCCAGAAAGGAAGAAATAGAGTGGATTTGGTGCATCTCTTTTCTCTCCATAACCTCTTTCCAAGTCATTTCCACAGAAGTGCCAAGGCACAGGAGAGAAGCTGAGCCCCGGTTTTTCTGTTAAAAGCAGAACTCGTCACAGATTTTTACACAGCTGCTGCATTTGTCCTAATCCCTTTCCTGCTCAGCCTTGTTACTGCGGCCTTGCTCTAGGGCTGCTTTCAGCAACCTTTCTGACACAGGTTTAATGCTGATTAGTCCCAAAACAATTCTAGGGCAGAGCTCCCTGCCAGGATGAAGAATGAACAAAATTGGTTTGCACACAGGCCAGCTGCAGTTGCTGCAAGTAGAGTCTGTCAAATGCGGACCATTTTCTTGTTTACCAAGATGAGGTTAAATTAGCACAGCATGAAGCAAAATGGATAAAAAAAAGAAAAAAATTGCAAACCATCCATGCTAGTTGAGTAGGATGCGGTGAGTATGGAATTCAGGTGATTTTAAATTAGGTTGAAAAGGTAAGGTAGTATACAGTACTAAAAGCTGATTAAAAGTCACTTGAAAGATTTGCTTGCTCCAGGTGGGACAGGGGCATAGGTGGACTGTATAATCTTTTAAAGATTATTCAGGTCTCGTATGGTATGAATTACTCATTTTTGCAGTTATTTTCTAAAATATTTGAATCAGATTTTATGTGTTTATAGAGCGGTCTCTGGTTGACAGACTTGCAGACTAGATGAGAAAGCAAGGTGAACTATGTAAGGAAAGAACCCCGAAGCCAAGAGGTCTCTGACTTCCCAGGCTTCGGTGCACCAGGCTCTCTTCTTCTTCCTTTTGTGCAGAGCCTGCCCACAGATCCTCTCTTGGGAACCCGGGCTTCTCACCCTAGCATTCAGGGCCGAGTTGAGGGGAAGAGGGGGAGTAATTAGCTGAGGAGCAGAAGTATCGGATGGGAAAGGGGGGAGAAACGGCAAATACGGAGAGTATGAGACGAAAGACACAGTGTCTCATCTGACTCCCGGCCTCTATGCTTCACCCCCCTAGTCCTTCATCCGCTGTGGGTTTGAGAGCTCCTGATCTTCTCTGCGCTCTGACCTTTCCTGGCCTGGGTCGTGAGGTGTTTTACCCCTGCTAGTTTAGGGCTGGGGAGATAGGGAGACTTAACCACCTTATAACACTGTTCCTAAGGGAAATGAATTCTCTTATAGACCAACCCCTGAATATAACCGTTAATGAAATAGACTATTAAACTGCAGCTTGTGTGGTTAGAGAGAGATCCTTCCTTTTACCAACTGTGTACTTCTCACTCAGCACTATACTGTACATTTCATGGCCCTTCACCTCCACTGAGATAATTTACCTTATGTCTCAAGACCAAGGAAGCAACAGGAGTACTAAATTAAGACACAGAGCAGCGTAGTCAGGGCGTTACCTACTCACAGGCCATTGTAAGTTCAGGCTGGAGGGAACTCACAGAAAAAATAAAGATCTGGCTATATTGGAAATAAAGTGGGTTGGGTTTAGGGAAAACAGGAATCACTGTGGGCTACAGTAGGGTAGTTTATAATTTAAGCTGCATCCTGAAAGAGGATGGGCCAAGTGAGGACAGGCTGGTGTTCTAAGCTCCAGGCCTAAAGGGGCCAGGGAGGGGCACAAAGGGGACTTTTATTCCATCTCTAACGTTTTATTTCTGTTTTAAAAAATTGTGAAGCAGATACCGCAACGTGTTAACATTTGTTGAATTCAGGTGGAATATACCCACACAGGTGTTCATTATTTCTGTTCTACTTTTCTCTATGTTTGAAATATTTTTTAATTACAAAAAGGAAAAGAGGAACTTCCCTGGTGGTCCAGTGGCTAGGACTCTGCGATCCCAATGCAGGGGGCCTGGTTCGACCCCTGGTTGGGTAATTAGATCCCACATGCCACAACTGAGACCCGGCTCAGCCAAATAAATAAATAAATACTTAAAAAAAAAAAAAAAGAAAAGAAATAGCCTTAAAGCTAGGCAGTACAAGAGACAAATGATAGAACTTAAATAACATACAAGTCAGTAGCCAGCTCTTGAGTAGGCAGGTGGGTAATGGTAGTCATTTTATCAAGGGTCTTGAAGGAACATACAAATAATGTATTTTTCTGCAACCAAAGAACTGAAAAGTGATTAAAATCACCCATCATGAAAGAGCAAATTAATGAAGAAGTGGAAAAAATAAATAACAGGCCAAAGCTTCTCCATGGTTTGGACTTAACCTCCTTTAGGTTGAGTAGGATGCAGTGAGATATGCTAACACAGAAAATACGTTGTACATCATTGGAGGAAATGAATATAAATAAATGATATATTTTAGTCACTGTCATCGAAAGGAGCAAGTTCAGGAACAAAGGAAGTAAGTATAACCTGTACACCTAGTTTTCACACCTATATATATATCCGTGAAAAATAATCGTAAGCATAAGAATTATTTTTCTGAGAGAGTGGCTTTAATACGTATATTTAGGGAATTCCCCGGTGGTGCATTGGTTAGGACTCCGCACTTCCATGCAGGGGGCATGGGTTCGATCCCTGGCTGGGGAAGTAAGATCCCACAAGCCACACGGTGTGACCAAAAAAAAAAAAAAAAAAAAAAAAGACCATATATTTAAATTCTGTAAAAATATACTATATAGCCTCTCTTTTGTGATATAATTGTCTCTCTTCGCCAGCTTGAATTATTGCCTTTCCAGGAATTTCTTCTATAAGCACTGAGGGAAGAACCATTACTAATAATTTTTCTGTATTCCTAATAAGTTTGGTTAAGCTCATAGAAAGAACTGGATATATTTGTTGGTTGGTGATATAGAATTGTGAACAGTCTGTTAACTACCAGTAATACTGTGTTCCTAGTGAAAAAATAAGTTTAATCTTACTGAAAAAAGTATGTCCATGTAACATAGTTTTTCTAAATGACAAACTACTGATTATTTATATGTAATTGAATGAAGTTTGAGTTTGTTGGATTTTTGTTCATTCATTCATGCAAAATGGAAAGGCCTTTAAAACTTATCCTAAAAGTACCCCTCACCCATGAGGATGGCTGCTATCAAAAAACCAGAAAACAGCAAATGTTGGTGAGCATGTAGAGAAATTGGACCCTTGTGCACTGTTGGTTAGAATGTAGAATGGTACACTTGCTATGGAAAACAGTATGGTAGTTCCTCAAAAAATTAAAAATAGAATCATCATATAATCCAGTAATTCCACCTCTGTGGGTATATACCCAGAAGAATTGAAAGCCAGAGTCTCAAAGAGATATATGTATCAGGTTCGTAACAGCATGATTCACAATGGCTATAACAAGGAAGCAAGCTAGGTGTCCACCAGTGGATAAATGGGTAAGTAAAATTTGGCTTATACTATACAGTGGAATATAACTCAGCTCTCAAAAGGAAGGAAATTCTTCAGTATGCTGCATCATGAATACACTTTGAGAACATTATACTAAGTGAAATAAGCCAGGCATGAGAAGACACTCTATGATTCTATTCATATGAGGTGCTTAGAGTAATCAAAATCATAGAGATAGTAGAATGGTGGTTGCCAGGGCCTGAGGAGGCGGAGGGAATGAGGAGTTATTGTTTAATGGGCATAGAGTTTCAATTTACTAGATGAGAAGAATTATAGAGATGAGTGGTGGTGATGGTTGCATATTATAAATGTATTTAATACCACGGAATTGTATACTTAAGAATGGTTAAGATGGTAAATTTTATGTTATGTGTATCTTACTACAATAAAAAAGTTGAAGGAAAGAATTCATCCTAAAAGAATTTGACTTATTATATTCTCTCACAGAAGTACAATTTAACAAACATTTATGACAATTAAATTTATCCACTATACAAGTATATCTACAAAATTATAAGTATCTGGAATGGTCATGCAGGAGCACAAAATCCATAATGCAGCTTCCCTAGTTATTTCTCAGCTATTTCTACATAATATTGTGAAAGAAACAAATACTTTTACAATGATAGTAACGATAATTTTAATTTATAATTTCGGTATAATTATAATCGCAAGTCTTAAATTCTTACTAAATGACCTTCATACTACTACAAAACTATTATTCTAAAATTTGTACAAACAAGATAAAAATCTTTACATAATGTCAGTAACAACTCATGTTCTTTCCACTAGCCTGTGTTCATAATTATTCATTTACTTAGTGAATGGTCCTTGAATTCATGTTATACTAGGCACTGTGTAGGCTCTGGGGATTCAGTGGAGAACAGCTCTTACCCTCATAGAGCTGCAGTCTTTTCCAGAAGAAATGACTATAAGCTTAGATCTGAAGGGCGGCCAAGAATTTACAGGTGGGATGGGGAGTGGGGGCAATACTGGAAGAAGTATTTGTGGCAGACATACAGCATGTGTGAAAGTGGGCTAATTTGAGGGAGCGAGGTACATATGGTGAGCAGCTAGTAATTTCCTCACGGCTGGAGTATAGAATACAAAGGATATGGAAAATCTTGTAGAAAGGGTTAAGATATAAGCAGTCAGATTATGAAAAATTTTGAAGCAGTGTTAGGCAATTTGAGATTTAAAGTTAGGATAATGAAGCACTATTGAAGGGTTCTGAAGGGGAGTAACCTCGGATCTATATTTAGAAAGATTTCTTGGGCTGCATTATGGAGTGGGGGAGATGGGTGGTAAGCCTGGCAGCAGGACGTGATGATGTTTGTAATAATTCGGGTGAGAGGCGACATTGGATTGGACTAGAGAAGTGGCAGTGGGGATGGAGAGAGTTGGATAGATTTAAGAAAAATAGAAGGTTAAATCAGTAGGATGAAGCAATGGATTAGATGTGGGGAATAAGAGGGAAAGAGGAGTCAAGGATAATTCCAGCTATACACCTTCAGCCACTGGGTGAATGGTTGTACTACTTGAGCTGGAGAAATTACCAGTCAGGGCTTTGGAAGTGATTCCCTGTTTGATCTCTAAGAACTCTTCCTATTGTGAGTGTAAGAATTTCTGATTCTTGACACTTCTAAGAAAGCTCATTATCTAATCTACAGATTAGATCATTTTTACTGCTACTTACGTAAAAGTCATTCCTGAGATGTCCATATCCCTAGTTACTCTCAGAGTTCAAAATAATATGTGAGGTTCATTGTTACAGCTCATTGGTTTATTTATTAAAGTAGAGAGAGTATTGTTTTCTGTAGGCAGTGTATAATTTTGTCTAGTTACATATGTAACGAAGTTATACATAACCCTTTATAGTCAATGTAGCCATGTGTCAAATAACTCAAAAAGTAACTGTAATGATAACAGAGCCACTGTTGACAAGCATGACAACATAAATATATCTAAATAAATTAATAAATGTTAAAAGTAAACACTTGACAATTCTCCTTCATTGCCAGTGGGAATGCAAAATGGTATAGCTACTTTAGAAGTCATTTTGACAGTTTCTTACAAAACTAAACATACCTTACCATATGATTCATTAGTCACACTCCTTGTTATTTATCCAAAGGAGTTGAAGGCTTATATCCGCACAAAAACCCTTACACATGGAAGTTTCTAGCAGTTTTATTCCTTTTTTTTCTTTTTTAATGTCTTTATTGGAGTATAGTTGCTTTACAATGGTGAGTTAGTTTGGTGTATAGCAAAGTGAATCAGCTATATGTATACATATATCTCCATATCCCCTCCCTCTTGCACCTTCCTCCCACCCTCCCTATCCTACCCCTCTATGTGGACACAAAGCCCTGAGCTGATCTCTCTGTGCTATGCGGCTGCTTCCTACTAGCTATCTATTTTACATTTGGTAGTGTACATATGTCATTGCCACTCTCTCACTTCGTCCCAACTTCCCCTTCCCCTTCCCCATGTCCTCAACTCCATTCTCTACGTCTGTGTCTTTATTCCTGTCCTGTCCCTAGGTTCTTCGGAACCTTTTTTTTCCTTCAGATTCCATATATGTGTGTTAGCATACAATATTTGTTTTTCTCTTTCTGACTGACTTCACTCTGTATGACAGACTCTAGGTCCATCCACCTCACTACAAATAACTCAATTTTGTTTCTTTCTATGGCTGAGTAATATTCCATCGTATATATGTGCCACATCTTCTTTATCCATTCATCTGTCGATGAACACTTAGGTTGCTTCCATGTCCTGGCTATTGTAAATAGTGCTGCAGTGAACATTGTGGTACATGACTCTTTTTGAATTATGTTTTTCTCAGGGTATATACCCAGTAGTGGGATTGCTGGGTAGTATGGTAGTTCTATTTTTAGTTTTTTAAGGAACCTCCATACTGTTCTCCATAGTGGCTGTATCAATTTACACTCCCACCAACAGTACAAGAGGGTTCCCTTTTCTCCAGCATTTATTGTTTGTAGATTTTTTGATGATGGCCATTCTGACTGGTGTGAGGTGTTGCCTCACTGTAGTTTGATTTGCATTTCTCTAACGATTAGTGATGTTGAGCATCCTTTCATGTGTTTGTTGGCAGTCTTTTTATCTTCTTTGGAGAAATGTCTACTTAGGTCTTCTGCCCATTTTTGGATTGGGTTGTTTGTTTTTTTGATAGTGAGCTTCATGAGCTGCCTGTGTATTTTGGAGATTAATCCTTTGTCAGTTGCTTCATTTGCAAATATTTTCTCCCATTCTAAGGGTTGTCTTTTTGTCTTGTTTATAGTTTCCTTTGCTGTGCAAAAGCTTTTAAGTTTCGTTAGGTCCCATTTGTTTATTTTTGGTTTTATTTCCATTTCTCTGGGAGGTGGGTCAAAAAGAATCTTGCTGTGATTTATGTCATAGAGTGTTCTGCCTATGTTTTCCTCTAAGAGTTTTATAGTGTCTGGCCTTACATTTAGGTCTTTAATCCATTTTGAGTTTATTTTTGTGTATGGTGTTAGGGAGTGTTCTAATTTCATTCTTTTACTAACAGTTTTATTCTTTTTTAAAGAAAGATTAACTTTATCTTCTTTTTTAATTAATTAATTAATTAATTTTTGTCTGTGTTGGGTCTTTGTTGCCCCACGTGGGCTTTGTCTAGTTGTGGTGAGCGGGGTCTACTCTTCGTTGGGGTGTGTGGGCTTCTCATTGTGGTGGCTTCTCTTGTTGCAGAGCAAAGGCACGTGGGCTTTAGTAGTTACGGCACAAGGGCTCAGTGGTTGTGGCTCATGGGCTCTAGAGCGCAGGCTCAATAGTTGGCCACACGGGCTTAGTTGCTCTGGAGCATGTGGGATCCTCCCAGACCAGGGCTCAAACCCATGTCCCCTGAATTGGCAGGTGGATTCTCAACCACTGAGCCACCAGGGAAGTCCAGCAGTTTTATTCCTTTTTTTGTTTGTTTGTTTTGTTTTGTTTTTGTGGTATGCGGGCCTCTCACTGTTGTGGCCTCTCCCATTGCGGAGCACAGGCTCCAGACGTGCAGGCTCAGCAGCCATGGCTCACGGGCCCAGCCGCTCCGCGGCATGTGGGATCCCCCCCGGACCGGGGCATGAACCCGTGTCCCCTGCATCGGCAGGCGGACTCCCAACCACTGCGCCACCAGGGAAGCCCTACATTTTTTATGATATAACTTTACTCATCATTGCCATTTTTCTTTCTGGAAAACACAGAATCAGTAGTTTACCCAAGGTCACATATAGCTTAGTCATTCTATATTTATGCTCCAGAAACAGAAAACTAAGATTTATTCCCCACATTATGAGAATATTGAACCCTCTTTATTACAGAAAACACTTTGTGTGCGAGAGGAATGTTTATTTCTATTTACTTCCATTCTGTTTTCCTCAGCCTTTTTCAAGAGAGGAGAGAGTCAATCCCTGGCCTTGACTTGGGTGAGTCTTGGTCTGTCCAATGTGATAGCTACTAGAAATGTGTCTTATGCAACTAAGGAACTGAATTTTTAATTTTATTTATTTTTAATTAATTAAAATTTAAATAGCCACATGTTAGTGGCTACTTTATTGAACAGTGCAGCTCTAGATTACCAGTTAGAAGACAGGGCCAGGTTAAACCATAGAATGGGAATGCAGTCGACAAAATTCAAACTGTGGGAAACTCTATCAACAAAGAAACCCCAAGAGGGGAAAAAAAGATGTGGAGTAGAAACCCTAAGATTAAAAGAGACTTAAAGGGGGCTTTCCTGGTGGCGCAGTGGTTGGGAATCCGCCTGCCGATGCAGGGGACACGGGTTCATGCCCTGGTCTGGGAGGATCCCACATGCCACGGAGCGGCTGGGCCTGTGAGCCATGGCCGCTGAGCCTGCACGTCCAGAGCCTGTGCTCTGCAGCGGGAGAAGCCACAGTGGTGAGAGGCCTGCGTACCGCAAAAAAAAAAAAAAAAGAGAGAGACTTAAAGGGCATATCAACAAATCACAATATATGGACTTTATTTGGGTCCTGATACAAACTGTTAAAAATAATTATTACATTTATGAAATAATTGGAAATTTGAATAATGGCTAGATGTTTGATATTAGGGAATTACTGTTTATTTTTTAGGCATAATACATTGTGGTTGTCTTACAGAAGGAGGAGAGTGAGTCATTATCTTTCAGAGAGATGTTGAAATATTTACTTTCTGCCCTTACATTTACTAAGTTTTTCATGAATGACCTATTTTCTTTTAGCATTAATGATTTTAAAAAATTTTCATATGGAGAATTTTGAACATATGTAGGTAGATAGAGTAGTACAATGAACCCCCATATACCCATTATACAGATTCAAGAATTATCAACTCATGGTCAGCATTGTTTCCTCTTCATGCCCCTGTATTATGTTTTAAGCAAATCCCAAACATCATGTGATTTTATTTGAAATATTTCAGCAGCTATCTCTGAAAAATAAGGCTGTAAGCAGTTAGGGTAGGTGGTTCCCGGAGAAAGAGAACCAGCCATTGCTTTCTTGATATAAGAGAAGCCAGTTTTGGCCTAAACCATTTTGTGATCTAAGTCTGGCCCAATGCTTGTCCTTGAACAGGTCTCAGAAATGATCTTTTTTAAAAAAAGAAAACTTTATTTATTTAGGCTTCACCAGGTCTTAGTTGTGGCGTGTGTGATCTTTGTTGCAGCACGTGAACTTCTTAGTTGCGGCATGCGAACTCTTAGTTGTGGCATGCATGCAGGATTTAGTTCCCCTACCAGGGATCGAACCTGGGCCCCCTGCATTGGGAGCACGGAGTCTTACCCACTGGACCACCAGGGAAGTCCCAGAAATGATCTTAAGGGAACAAAAAAATGCAGAAACAAACTGTTATCAGGCAAAAGAAGTAACTTTGCTGTTGTTGCAAAGATCAGTTGTAAAGACTCCCAGTTCTCTGTCAGTGGTATAGGTTAACCTGAAGTGCTCAACCACGAGATCAGTTGGAACCCAAAGGATGATGATGTTGAACTTTTCTGACCCTCCTGACTTCAGTCAGCTAAAGCTTGGACTCTGTAGACCTGTAAACTGCCCAATCCCCTTCGCAAATATGCATGTATCTTTAGCTTAAAACTTCCCCAATTTTGCTGTTCAGGAGACAGTACTTTGGGAAAGATCCCTGGTGTTCTCTTTACTTGCTGTAAGAAATCCTTCCTTTCCTCAATCTTTGGCCTGATTATGTCTTTTGGCTTGATACCCACCAAGAGGCAAACCCAATTTTCAGGTAACAAAGCCTCTTTGTTTTTACATTACTCTAGTACAATTATCAAACCTAAAATTTTTAAATAATATCATTTTAAAAATATTATCTAGTTAATATTCAAATTCCCACTTGTTTCAAAAATTTATAGTTTACATCTAAATGACCAAACATGACAATTCTGTGAATAAACGAAGTTACATGATCCATTTTACATTCACAAAGTGGCAATGTAAAACAAATGCATAAAGTTACTAACTGTGAAAATAATTACGCAGAGCTTTGTGACAGTTATGAATTAAGCCAAAAATAAAACAAGGTGACATTGCATTTGTCAAATTGATAAATCTCTTTGTAAAGATATTTGAAATGTAATGGGAAAACTTTTTAAGAAATAAATAAGATATTAGAGTAGAAACTACTCGAAGGCCTCTGTAAAGCTTTTTTTTTTTTTTTTTTTTTTTGGCTGCATTGGGTCTTTGTTGCTGCACGTGCAGGCTTTCTCTAGTTGTGGAGAGCTGGGGGCTACTCTTAGTTGCAGTGCACGGGATTCTCATTGTGGTGGCTTCTCTTGTTGCGGAGCATGGGCTCTAGGCACGTGGCCTTCAGTAGTTGTGGCACGCAGGCTTGGTTAAGTCCTATAAAACTCTTTGGTTTGGACAACTTGAATCATAGAGTTTATGAGAAATTTAATAATGAAGGTACAGTATAGGCAAGAAAATGGGATAAAATGAATAAGCTGTAAAAGTAATTTACCTTACGTGTTGCTGAAAGGGCATAGTGAAAAGAGACTCCTAGAGAATAGGAAATACATATTTTTCTTTAAAATGCCCTCCTATATTATACTACGTAAATTGTTTAGTATTTGAAAGATTTAAGACCATCCAAAATAAAATATTCTGAGAAATACGAGAATTCCACAGAAATATGGATATACTTAGTTCTTGAGTATACTCAGATCTTGTCTTGAATATACTCAGTTCTTGTCTGTGTCTGGGATGGATGAGTTTCCTAAAATCTTTTCAGATGAGGGAAGGGTAGGATAAAGTTATTTGCATTAAGAGTTTGACCTATTTTGCAGCTACATTTGTACAAAACTATTTGTACATTTGTATAAAATCAGCAGTTAATAAGTTTATAAAAACATTCTTGGCATCTTTTCTCCAAAGATTTCAACAAAGATGCTAAAAACTGTATCTCCCATTGCCCCTCCAGGCTGAGAATTGACGACTATGTAAAGGTAGGCTGGTAGAGTGGAGGGGAAAGGTGCAATCCTAATATGAAAATATTAGGCAACTGCTGAAAATATTACAAAGAACAAATACTTCATAAGATATTGTTATAAAGAAGTTTAAAAATGTATTTATAAACTAGTATTGTAACCCTTCTCCTATTTAAGTAGTAGTTAAAAACAGGTTAGTAGTTAAAAACTTCTGAAGGGCCTAGAAGCAGTGATACCCCAGTAGGAATGAGCACACCTAGTGCCCAGATCTTGTTTGTAATACCATTCTCCAGTTAAAGGATTGAGGGATCCTTGAAGAAATGGCTAACTCTGGAAATGGAGCAGGACGTATTCAAGATGAGCCTGGGGCATCTTATAGTGCCAGAAATTAAGGAAGTGCCAAAACCAAAACCAAAACACAACACATAGATGAGAGTATGTCAGTGGGCCCCAAGAGACAAATGAAAGAGTTCCCAGTGGCCGTGTGAACAACAAAATAAAAGTACATTGGATTATGACCCACAATATAAAATATCCATGAGTTCATACGATGTAAATAAATGATCAAATAAATTAAGGAGGGGAGAGACACATCTCCCTTGCACTAGAATTCCAAATAATTTATGTAGCTACTCTTCCCCCAAGGACATGGAGCACAATGCTCCACTCTAAGTGTGGACTGGTTATAGTGATTTCCTTCTAAAGATTATAGTTGGAAAATGGAGAAAATAGAGGAATTTTACAATGGAGAAACATTGTCTCAGTCCGGTGATCAAGGTGATCATCAACAGTGATAAGTCCTATTGATGTATATTCCTGATATCATGTGATGAAAACGGCACTTTACCTCCATGATCTTTTTCCCAAAATCCTTAACCTCAGTCTAATTATTAGGAAAACATCAGACAAATCCCATTTGAGGGACTTTCTACAAAATACCTGACAAGTACTCTTCAAAACTGTCAGTGTCATCTAAAACAAGGAAAGTCTGAGAAATTGTCCCAGCCAAGAAGAGCTTAGAGACATGACTAAATGTAATGTGTGTATGGGATTCTGGAACAAAAAAAGGACCTTAGATAAAAACTGTGGAAATGAATAAAGTATAGACTTTAATTAATAATAATGTATCAATATTGCTTCATTAATGGTAATGTAATGTTTACAGATGAGGGGAAACTAGTTGGAGGGTATATTGGAACTCTATACTATCTTCCCAATTTTTCTGTAAATCTAAAACCATTCCAAAAACTAAAGTTTACTTTGAAAAAAAAAGTTAGCCATGTAGTCCTGGATTCAAAGCAAAGAATAATAAACTTCTGGTTATGTGATACCACCATGGACATATGATACAGTAATAATATCCTTATGTTCTTATGTTTGAAATAAGGTAGGTGTCAACTTCTAATGTACAAGTCAGCACAAATTGGAAAAGAAATAAAATGTTCTAAAGAAAATGGGCTAATTTTATTCCTTTACTTAAATTACATTTCAGTTTATATAGTCAAAGTTTTGAAATGACTCATTTTCACAGCTACCAATTCTTTAAATAAGTCTTACAAATTCTAGAGTATATGATTCAGACGTGAGAACAATTTTCATTCATTTATCCATTTATGCAACAAACATTAAAGAACATATGTACCAGGCATAGTATTAAGTAGGTGTTGAGGAAGTAAGGATGAATAATGTGTTGAAGAGATTAAAGTCGAAAGGAGGAGATAGAATTGGACAGTGGATAGCAATATGCAGAGTAGTTACAGGAATGGAGTTCCAAAAACTAAACGGTTCTATTTCCTTTAAAAAAAAAAAAAAGGGCATTATAGTTATGTGCCAACCAAGAAAAGAAGAGAAATGCTGTGTTCTGAACCTTAATATCAGTGAGTTTTTATTTTAACACATCAACTAATAGGTATTTAGTACAATGTTTGTACAGTAGTGATTCATTTAAAAATTAAGCTCATGGAATTTAAAAGATGTTGGACCATAAAAATGATCTGTTCTAATTTGTAGTTTTATACTGTGTTATGGAAGAAACTCTTTACTTTTTTTGTGCTTAAAGACCTGTAGGAGCCCAGCAGGGGCCAAATGCAAGGACCAGAGTGAGGCCTTAGGTGCTAAGGGCAGCCCAGCTGACAGGCAGTAAGGGAATGGGGACCTTAGCCCTATAACCGAGTGGAACTGAACTCTGCCAACAACTGGGGTGAGCTTGGAAATGATTCTTCCCCAGAGCTCAGAAAGGAATGCAGCCCTGACAACAGGACGACTCCAGTATTGCGAGACCCAGAGCAAAGGAACCCTTTGGGCCACACTATGCCCAGACTTCTGATCCACAGAAACTGATAATAAGTGTAGGTATTGTTTTAAGTTGTCATGTTTGTCATAATTTATTAAGGAGGCAATAGAAAACTAATATGAGGGAAGACATTCCGGACACAAGATGATGGTCCTTAAAGGGAACTGCAAGTCATTGAGCTCAAGTGCAGGTGTATTGGGAGTGGGGAGTTCGGAAGCCAGAGCTGCACATGTAGACTAGGTCTAGATCACGGTGGTCCTCAAGTGCCATCTGAGGAATCTGGACTGTGGGTGACAGGGATCTGAACTTATGAGATTGGTGTCTTAGTTCACTTTGATTTTCCTGAGAGATAAGGTTTATTCACTTCTTTAAGTCTCTGCTCAGACATCATCATCTTAATGAGACCACGTGACCTCCCTATTTAATATTGCAACTGGTGCTGTGTACTGCTCTCCTCTTATTTTTCTTTAACTTTCCATTGCACTTTTTTGTCTTTCAACATACCGTATAATTTATATTTATTATTTTTGTTTATCTCCTCCTAAAATACAAACTCCATGAGGACAAGGATTTTTTTTGCCTTTTTGTTCACTGTTTGTTCCAGTTACTTATTGTTGCATAACAAACCAAACCACCTGAAAACTATCTGCTTAAAATGACAGTCATTAGTTTTGCTCACAGATCTGCAATTTGGGCAGCCCACCATGAGGCCCACTTGTCTGTGCTCCATGCTGCATCAGCTGAGTGGCCTGACTCGGGCCAGAGGACACAGTTGCAGTTGGCTCACTTCAGGGCTGGTGGGCTGTTGCTCACTGTTGGCTGGGCCCTCAGTTTCTCTCCTTCTCACAGCATGTGGCTGTGTTTTAAGGGCATGTGTCCCAAGAGAACGAGGTGGAAATGCATGGCATTTTTTTATGACTTAGCCTTAGAAGCCATAGCCTCATTTCTCTGGTACTCTTACGTTTGAGGCAGTCGTAAGGCCCTTCTAGCTTTAAAGGCAGGGGACATGGACTCCACCTTCTAATGGAGTTTCAGAAGAGCATGTAGAACAGGAGATATTGTTGTGGACATCTTTGGAAAATACAGTCTGCTGTGCTGTTACATCCCCAAAGCTAGAATAGTGCCTTGGCTCATAGAGCTCCATAAATATTTGTTGAGTGAGTGAGTAAGTGAGAGAGAGAGAGAGAGAGAGAGAACAAGAGGAGAGAGATGATTAGAAGGGGAGTACAATGTACAATGTATGGCAGGGAGACTGTAAGTTAGGAAGCTGTCTAAGTATTCTGAGGCTGGCCTGAGATTCAGAATTAACAAAGTGGCAGTGAAAATAGAAAGGAAAGGATGATTGGGAGGGATATTAAAGAGGCATAAATTATAAATGTAATGGCTATTTGAATATGGAAGGAAAGGAGCCGGGTCCAGGTGAGGGAAGGGGGAGAAATCTAGACTCTAAATCTAGAATGGCTCCCAGTGAGTCAGATGTCCCAGCTACATACCAGGTAGTGCTCTGGGTGCTAGAATACAAGTAGTGGATGTGATACCTTCTTTTTTTTTTTTTTTTAACTATTTTTAAAATTTTATTTTATTTATTTTATATTTGGCTGCATTGGGTCTTCGTTGCTGTGCGCGGGCTTTCTCTAGTTGCGGCGAGCGGGGACTATTCCTTGCAGTGCACAGGCTTCTTATTGTGGTGGCTTCTCTTGTTGCAGAGCACGGGCTCTAGGTGCATGGGCTTCAGTAGTTGTCGCACGTGGGCTCAGCAGTTGTGGCTTGTGGGCTCTAGAGTGCAGGCTCAGGGCTTCCCTGGTGGCACAGTGATTGAGAGTACGCCTGCCGATGCAGGGGAAACAGGTTCGTGCCCCGGTCCGGGAGGATCCCACATGCCGCGGAGCGGCTGGGCCCGTGAGCCATGGCTGCTGAGCCTGCACATCCGGAGCCTGTGCTCCACAACGCGAGAGGCCACAGCAGTGAGAGGCCCGCGTACTGCAAAAAAAAAAAAAAAAAAAAAAAAAGAGTGCAGACTCAGTCGTTGAGGTGCACGGGCTTAGCTGCTCCGCGGCATGTGGGATCTTCCCAGATCAGGGCTTGAACCCATGTTCCCTGTATCGGCAGGCAGATTCTTAACCACTGCGCCACCAGGGAAGCCCGTGATACCTTTTTGATAGAGTTATTTTTAGTGTTAAATTAACTCTCTTCAGAGATGAATAGTAAATAGTAATATTTGATAACTACATGGGTTATGGCACTATTAACAGAGGAAAATCTTTGAGGGAGAAGAGGAGTTAGCTTTGAAAGTGTTGAAGTTGAGGCTGCTGGTACTGCTGAGATGAGTGGAGATTCTTGATGAGAAGTGGGAATTGTGAATTGAAACTCAGGGCTAAAGATCACCTTGAGGGTTTTCTTCTGTGTTTTTCTGGTGGAGAGGGGAAGGAGGAGTTTGTTTTTCCCATAGAGAAGAGGAAAATTCTACTCCCCCTCCCATTTTTATCCTTCTTGGTGGGTTTTGTTTCATGTTAATTTTGAAACCTTAAAAAAGTGGTTTTTCCCCCACCAAAGGTGACCTTCTTCTTTCTTAATATGCTAGACAGTAGCTTTAGGAATCACAGTCTCTTGTAGAAATGGGAAGATCTTGGTCATCTTACAGGTCATGTTCCCCCCATGCCCCCCTCCTTCCCCATGTATGTGGACCGTGATGTCCTGGGTCTGTGCTCAACCTTAATACCATTTTAAAACCTAGAGTCTCGTTAGTTCATTTTAAAGCCTGAGTGTTCTATCTCACATTCAGCATATTAGAGGAGGACCTGGAAGGCCTTTGGTGAAAGTGCACACTGATGCACAGAGACTCAGAGGCTGTCACATCAATGGACCATTCTAGCTACCAGCAACTTCAGGTAATTCTTGGAATAATACTGCTTCTTTTTGATTCTTATAGGAAGATTCTCTTTCCCAGTGAATCCTGTTACTAATATTTATTTTGCGTGATTTTGCTCATGTTAGAATAATTTCATACACCATGGGGCAGTAGCATTAGTAAAACAAATGTTTTACTAATGAAACAAAAGAAATAATTTCTTTTCTTCAGAGAACATGGTTGAATTCTTATGCAGGAATTTTTTTTTTTTTTGAAGAGGGTAGGGGGAATAAAGTGGTATTCCTGTGTAAGTTAATTGATATTCCTGTGCAAACTAAACTGGGTTACACGTGTGTCTGAACACCTTATAATTTTTTTTTTTTTTTTGGTGAGAGCATTGGCAGCAAAAAGTAACGAATGTAAGTGGAGTGAAAGGTCTACGTTAGCTCTGTGCAAATAGCTGCTTCTTTGATTCAAGCAGCAGAAAAGCTTCCATTTGAACATCTCAGAACTCTAGCTCTGTAGTATTACTTGTCAGCTATAATATTTTAATGGTAGGTGACTTTCTTTTGTTCCTAAAGGCAAAGGGTGGCTCTCTTGGAGGCTCTTTAGCAGAGAATAAGTTCTTTAGCAATAGGAGAAGATTTGTTTTATTTTGTATGATAAAATGCAACATGAAGAATAACATTAACATGCTTTCCCAGAAATACATTGGGTAAATGATTCTCACAGAAGATAGATATCTAATAATACTGCATACTAATAATGTGTTATTATAGTAATAAAATAATCTGTATATTATGTATGAGGAAATTTTTGCTCAAAGAAATTGTGATTTGCCCTAGGCTACTAGACTCCAGGATATTCAACTAGAACTGGAACCTTGTTTTCTTTTTTTTTTTTAATTTTATTTTTTTATTGATTTTTGGCTGTTGGGTCTTTGTTGCTGCGCGTGGGCTTTCTCTAGTTGCGGCGAGTGGGAGCTACTCTTCGTTGAGGTGCATGGGCTTCTCATTGCGGTGGCTTCTCTTGTTGCGGAGCATGGGCTCTAGGCGCGCTGGCTTCAGTAGTTGCAGCACGTGGGCTCAGTAGTTGTGGCTCACAGGCTCTGGAGCACAGGCTCAGTATTTGTGGCACACGGGCTTAGTTGCTCCATGGCATGTGGGATCTTCCTGGACCAGGGATCGAACCTGTGTCCCCTGCATTGGCAGGCGGATTCTTAACCACTGGGGCACCAGGGAAGTCCCTAGAACCTTGTTTTCTTGGCTATAATTATTATTTATAACAATTAAATAATAAATAAACCCTTTTATATTATTTATAATAATTATAATAATAAACCCTTTCCTCTTAGAGAGTTTCATGATGTCAGTTATACTACTTCAATGGCTTTTTAAAGCTTTTTTCTTGTTTCATATTTTATTACAAAAGGGATAGTATGACAAGCATGGATTAGGAGCAAAACGGTTTGTTTTTTCATCATTAGCAGAGGACTATAGATCCTGGCTTCATTGTTAAGGTTATTTTTGCAAGTAAATAATGTACTGTTGTGTTCTATGCTTGGTGGTAGGATGCACAGTGCCTAGTAAGAATTTATCTGGTCTTTGTCCTGAGTTCCTGGCACAGAACTTCTAGAACCCTGGGGATATCCTGGTAATAGGAATATTATCCTAATGAGGCAACTAATGATGGGACTCCTAGATAGCTTCAGGTAGAGGTTGGTTACAGAAGGACATTGAACCAACTTAGGAGAGGGGAGGAGATTAGAGACTGAGTTTCGATAACATGGTTAATGATTTTATCAGTTGTGCGTATGTAATGGAGCCCCAAACTTTATTTTTATTTTTTTAATACTAATTAATTTTTTATTGAAGTATAGTTGATATACAATGTTGTCTTAATTTCTGCTGTACAACAAAGTGATTCAGTTATACATATATATACATTTTTTTAATATTCTTTAGCATTATGGTTTATCATAGGATACTGAATACAGTTCCCTGTGCTATACAGTAGGACCTTGTGGTTTATCCATTCCATATATAATAGCTTACATCTGCTAACCCCAACCTCCCACTCCATCCCTCCCCTAATCCCCTAGGCTCAGGTTTTTTTCTTTTTTTTTTTTTTAATACAGCAGGCTCTTACTTGTCATCAGTTTTATACACATCAGTGTATACATGTCAATCCCAATCGAGCAATTCATCACACCCCCACCCCCACCCCACCGTGGCTTTCCCTCCTTGGTGTCCATACGTTTGTTCTCTACATCTGTGTCTCAGTTTCTGCCCTGAAAACTGGTTCATCTGTACCATTTTTCTAGGTTCCACATATATGTGTTAATATACGGTATTTGTTTTTCTCTTTCTGACTTACTTCACTCTGTATGACAGTCTCTAGATCCATCCACATCTCAGCATATGACCTAATTTCGTTCCTTATTATGGCTGAGTAATATTCCATTGTATATATATACCATATCTTCTTTATCCATTCATCTGTTGATGGGCATTTAGGTTGCTTCCATGACCTGGCTCTTGTAAATAGTGCCACAATGAACATTGGGGTGCATGTGTCTTTTTGAATTGTGGTTTTCTCTGGTATATGCCCAGTAGTGGGATTGCTGGGTCATATGGTAATTCTATTTTTCGTTTCTTTTTTTTTTAGACTTTCTTCTTTTTTTTTTTTAATTAATTAATTTATTTTTGCAGTGTTGGGTCTTCGTTTCTGTGCAAGGGCTTTCTCTAGTTGTGGCAAGCGGGGGCTACTCTTCATCGCAGTGTGCAGGCCTCTCACTATCGCGGCTTCTCTTATTGGGGAGCACAGGCTCCAGATGTGCAGGCTCAGTTCTTGTGGCTCACGGGCCTAGTTGCTCCGTGGCATGTGGGATCCCCCCAGACTAGGGCTCGAACCCATGTCCCCTGCATTAGCAGGCAGATTCTCAACCACTGCGCCACCAGGGAAGCCCCTGTTTTTCGTTTTTTAAGGAACCTCCATACTGTTCTCCATAGTGGCTGTATCAGTTTACATTCCCACCAACAGTGCAAGAGGGTTCCCTTTTCTCCACACCCTCTCCAGCATTTGTTGTTTGTAGATTTTCTGAGGAAGCCCATTCTAACTGGTGTGACGTGATACCTCATTGTAGTTTTGATTTGCATTTCTCTAATAATTAGTGATGTTGAGCAGCTTTTCATGTGCTTCTTGGCCATCTGTATGTCTTCTTTGGAGAAATGTCTATTTAGGTCTTCTGCTCATTTTTGGATTGGGTTGTTTGTTTTTTTAATATGGAGCTATATGAGCTGTTTATATATTTTGGAGATTAATCCTTTGTTGATTCGTTTGCAAATATTTTCTCCCATTTTGAGAGTTGTCTTTTCATCTTGTTTATGGTTTCCTTTGCTATGCAAAAGCTTTTAAGTTTCATTAGGTCTCATTTGTTTCTTTTTCTTTTATTTCCATTACTTTAGGAGGTGGATCAAAAAAGATCTTGCTGTGATTTATGTCAAAGAGTGTTCTTCCTATGATTTCCTCTAAGAGTTTTATAGTGTCTGGTCTTACATTTAGGTCTTTAATCCATTTTGAGTTTATTTTTGTGTATGGTGTTAGGGAGTGTTCTAATTTCATTCTTTTACATGTAGCTGTCCAGTTTTCCCAGTACCACTTATTGAAGAGACTGTCTTTTCTCCATTGTATGTCCTTGCCTTCTTTGTCATAGATAAGTTGACCATAGGTACGTGGGTTTATCTCTGGGCTTTCTATCTTGTTCCATTGATCTATATTTCTGTTTTTGTGCCAATACCATACTGTCTTGATTACTGTAGCTTTGTAGTATAGTCTGAAGTCAGGGAGCCAGATTCCTCCAGCTGCGTTTTTCTTTCTCAAGATATTTTGGCTATTCGGGGTCATTTGTGTTCCCAAACACACTGTGAAATTTTTTGTTATAGTTCTGTGAAAAATGTCATTGGTAGTTTGATGGGGATTGCATTGAATCTGTAGATTGCTTTGGGTAGTGTAGTCATTTTCACAATGTTGATTCTTCCAGTCCAGGAACATGATATATCGCTCCATCTGTTTGTATTGTTTTTAATTTCTTCATCAGTGTCTTATAGTTTTCTGCATACAGGTCTTTTGTCTCCTTAGGTAGGTTTATTCCTAGGTATTTTATTCTTTTTGTTGCAGTGGTAAATGCGAGTGTTTCCTTTATTTCTCTTAGAGATTTTTCATCATTAGTGTATAGGAGTGCATGAGATTTCTGTGCATTAATTTTGTATCCTGCAACTTTACCAAATTCATTGATTAGCTCTAGTAGTTTTCTGGTGTCATCTTTAGGCTTCTCTATGTATAGTATCATGTCATCGGCAAACAGTGACAGTTTTACTTCTTCTTTTCCAATTTGTATTAATTTTATTTCTTTTTCTTCTCTGATTGCCGAGGCTAAAACTTCCAAAACTATGTTGAATAATAGTGGTGAGACTGGACATCCTTGTCTTCTTCCTGATCTTAGAGGAAATGCTTTCAGTTTTTCACCATTGAGAATGATGTTTGCTGTGGGTTTGTCATATATGGTCTTTATTATGTTGAAATAGGTTCCCTCTATGCCCACTTTCTGGAGAGTTTTTATCATAAATTTGTGTTGAATTTTGTCGGAAGCTTTTTCTGCATCTATTGAGATGATCATATGGTTTTTCTTCTTCATTTTGTTAATATGGTGTATCACATTTATTGATTTGCATATATTGAAGAATCCTTGCCTCCCTGGGATAAATCCCACTTGATCACGGTGTATGATCCTTTTCATGTGTTGTTGGATTCTGTTTGCTAGTATTTTGTTGAGGATTTTTCATCTATATTCATGAGTGATATTGATCTGTAATTTTCTTTTTTTGTAGTATCTTTGTCTGGTTTGGGTATCAGGGTGATGGTGGCCTCATAGAATGAATTTGGGAGTGTTCCTTCCTCTGCAATATTTTGGAAGAGTTTGAGAAGGATGGGTGTTAGCTCTTTTCTAAATGTTTGATAGAATTCACCTGTGATGCCATCTGGTCCTGGACTTTTGTTTGTTGGAAGATTTTTAATCACAGTTTCAATTTCATTACTTGTGATTGGTCTGTTCATATTTTCTATTTCTTCCTGGTTCAGTCTTGGAAGGTTATACCTTTCTAAGTATTTGTCCATTTCTTCCAGGTTGTCTATTTTATTGGCATAGAGTTGCTGGTAATAGTCTCTTCGGATGCTTTGTATTTCTGCGGTGTCTGTTGTAACTTCTTTTTCCTTTCTAATTTTATTGATTTGAGTCCTCTCCGTCTTTCTTAATGAGTCTGACTAATGGTTTATCAATTTTGTTTATTTTCTCAAAGAACCAGCTTTTAGTTTTATTGATCTTTGCTATTGTTTTCTTTGTTGCTATTTCATTTATTTCTGCTCTGATCTTTATGATTTCTTTCCTTCTGCTAACTTTGGGTTTAGTTTGTTCTTCTTTCTCTAGTTCCTTTAGGTGTAAGGTTAGATTATTTATTTGAGATTTTTCTTGTTTCTTGAGGTAGGCTTGTATAGCTATAAACTTCCCTCTTAGAACTGCTTTTGCTGCATCCCATAGGTTTTGGATCGTCGTGTTTTCATTGTCATTTGTTTCTGGGTGTTTTCTGATTTCCTCTTTGATTTCTTCAGTGATCTCTTGGTTATTTAGTAACGTATTGTTTAGCCTCCATGTGTTTGTGTTTTTTACGTTTTTTTCCCCTGTAATTCATTTCTAATCTCATAGCGTTGTGGTCAGAAAAGATGCTTGATAAGATTTCAATTTTCTTAAATTTACTGAGGCTTGATTTGTGACCCAAGATGTGATATATCCTGGAGAACGTTCTGTGCACACTTGAGAAGAAAGTGTAATCTGCTGTTTTTGGTTGGAATGTCCTATAAATATCAATTAAATCTATCTGGTCTATTGTGTCATTTAAAGCTTCTGTTTCCTTATTTATTTTCATTTTGGATGATCTGTCCATTGGAGTAAATGTGGTGTTAAAGTCCCCCACTATTACTGTGTTACTGTCGATTTCCTCTTTTACAGCTGTTTGCCTTATGTATTGAGGTGCTCCTATGTTGGGTGCATATATATTTATAATTGTTATATCTTCTTCTTGGATTCATCCCTTGATCATTATGTAGTATCCTTCCTTGTCTCTTGTAACATTCTTTATTTTAAAGTCTATTTTATCTGATATGAGTATTGCGACTCCAGCTTTCGATTTCCATTTGCATGGAATATCTTTTTCCAGCCCCTCACTTTCAGTCTGTATGTGTCCCTAGGTCTGAAGTGGGTCTCTTGTAGACAGCATGTATATGGGTCTTGTTTTTGTATCCATTCAGCAAGCCTGTGTCTTTTGGTTGGAGCACTTAATCCATTCACGTTTAAGGTAGTTATTGGTGTGTATGTTCCTATGACCATTTTCTGAATTGTTTTGGGTTTGTTTTTGTAGGTCCTTTTCTTCTCTTGTGTTTCCCACTTAGAGAAGTTCCTTTAGCATTTGTTGTAGAGCTGGTTTGGTGGTGCAGAATTCTCTTAGCTTTTGCTTGTCTGTAAAGCTTTTGATTTCTCCATCAAATCTGAATGAGATCCTTGCTGGGTAGAGTAATCTTGGTTGTACGTTCTTCCCTTTCATCACTTTAAGTATATCATGCCACTCCCTTCTGGCTTGTAGAGTTTCTGCTGAGAAATCAGCTGTTAACCTTAAGGGAGTTCCCTTGTATGTTATTTGTCGTTTTTCCCTTGCTGCTTTCAATAATTTTTCTTTGTCCCTAATTTTTGCCAATTTGATTACTCTATGTCTCAGTGTGTTTCTCCTTGGGTTTATCCTGTGTGGGACTCGCTGTGCTTCCTGGACGTGGGTGGCTCTTTCCTTTCCCATGTTAAGGAAGTTTTCGACTATAATCTCTTCAAATATTTTCTTGGGTCCTTTCTCTCTCTCTTCTCCTTCTGGGACCCCTATAATGCGAATGTTGTTGTGTTTAATGTTGTCCCAGAGGTCTCATAGGCTGTCTTCATTTCTTTTCATTCTTTTTTTTTATTCTGTTCCACAGCAGTGAATTCCACCATTCTGTATTCCAGGTCACTTATTCTTCTGCCTCAGTTATTCTGCTATTGGTTCCTTGTAGTGGAGTTTTCATTTCAGTTATTGTATTGTTCATCTCTGTTTGTTTGTTCTTTAATTCTTCTAGGTCTTTGTTAAACATTTCTTGCATCTTCTCGATCTTTGCCTCCATTGTTTTTCCGAGGTCCTGGATCATCTTCACTATCGTTATTCTGAATTCTTTTTCTGGAAGGTTGTGTATCTCCACTTCATTTAGTTGTTTTTCTGGGGTTTTATCCTGTTTCTTCATCTGGTACATAGCCCTCTGCCTTTTCATCTTGTCTATCTTTCTGTGAATGTGATTTTTTCCCACAGGCTGCAGGATTGTAGTTCTTCTTGCTTCTGCTGTCCCTCCTCTGGTGGATGAGGCTATCTACGAGGCTTGTGCAGGTTTTCTGATGGGAGGAACTGGTGGTGGATAGAGCTGGCATTGCTCTGGTGGGCAGAGCTGTAAAACTTTAATCCGCTTGACTGCTGATGGGTAGGGCTGGGTTCCCTCTGTGTTGGTTGTTTGGCCTGAGGCAACCGAACACTGGAGCCTACCTGGGCTCTTTGGTGGGGCTAATGGCGGACTCTGGGTGGCTCACGCCAAGGAGTACTTCTCAGAACTTCTGCTGCCAGTGTCTCTATCCCCACGGTGAGCCCCAGCCACCCCCTGCCTCCGCAGGAAACCCTCCAACACTAGCAGGTAGGTCTGGTTCAGTCTCCCCTGGGTTCACTGCTCCTTCCCCTGGGTCCCGATGTGCACACTACTTTGTGTGTGCCCTCCAAGAGTGGAGTCTCTGTTTCCCCCAGTCCTGTCAAAGTCCTGCAATCAAATCCCACTAGCCTTCAAAGCCTGATTCTCTAGGAATTCCTCCTCCCGTTGCCGGACCCCCAGGTTGGGAAGCCTGACGTGGGGCTCAGAACCTTCACTCTGGTGGGTGGACTTCTGTGGTATAATTTTTCTCCAGTCTGTGAGTCACCCACCCAGCAGTTATGGGATTTGATTTTGCTGTGATTGCGCCCCTCCTCCCATCTCATTGTGGCTTCTCCTTTGTCTTTGGATGTGGGGTATCTTTTTTGGTGAGTTCCAATGTCTTCCTGTCGATGATTGTCCAGCAGCTAGTTGTGATTCTGGTGTTCTCACAAGAGGGAGGGAAAGCACGTCCTTCTACTCTGCCATCTTGGTTCAGGCTCCCAGTCAAGCCCCAAACTTTAGACACCAAAGCTCAGTGGAGCTTCCTGGTTGATGAACACATTGTTGAGGGGGTGAGGTGGTGTGTAACACACCCTGATTCCACAAGGAGAGAGCATGAAAGTTCTGCAGTCCTTCTCAGACCTCAACCTGTGTGTATCTTCATTTGTCTGGTCCTTCTGATTTGTATCCCTTGTAATAAAATTATAATCATAAGTATAGCATTTTTCTGAGTTCTGTGAGTTATAAATTGTCAAACTAGAGGGGCTTGTGGGAACTTCCAAATGTATTGCCAGTCTGTGAGAAGTGCAGGTGGCCTGCGGAATCTCTGAAATCAGGGCAGTCTTATTGGGCGCCATGCCCTCTAATGGATAATGCCTGCACTAACTCCAGGTGGTTAGGGACAGAATTAAATTGGGGTACCTCCAGCTGAGTTTGAAACAGAATATCTGTATTGTGTACTCCTTTGGTTCCCAGTGAATAAACTTCAGTAATTGAAGGGTATTTATATTTAATGTTAACTAAATAAAGTATGGCTCTTTAAATTTGATGTAATCAAGAAGGAAATATATTATGAGTCTCTTAGAAATTCACAACTTACTGGATGGATGTTGATATACTTTTATTAAGATCTTAATCAAAATAAACTTTTAGGATTACCAGAATTCAGGTTTCTTTATCGACGAACATTTTTCAGTAGTGTCTATGAATTTTCAGAGATCCCTCCAGCTTCTTTTGCTTGATTCCCTTTGTGACCAGCAGCCTCCATCTGCAAGATCACCAGCTGGATCTAGAGGTTGTAGATTTAGAAAGGCTAATAGGCCCATCGTGAGTTAAAACCTGTGGTCTTGATTAGTAGCTTAGTGGTGGGTATATGGCTTCTTCTGTGAAAGGTAGAGAGCATCCATAGAAAGTGGGCAAATTCTATCCCATATTTGAAGAACTATAGTCATCATGCATTTGAGCACAGTAGCAGGCAATGTAGAGCATTACCAAGGAAGAGAAGGTGCAGTATAGTCAGGAATTGCTTCTGATTATAGTCAGAAGGTCAAAACTAACACAAAATTCACGCTAATCCAGAAATACAAAAATAGCTAACTGTTGTAATAACAACCCTAGACTATCAGTGGCTCAAAACAATAGAAGCTTATTTCTCATTCATTGTTTAATCTAATGTAGGCCAAGGTGGGAAGGGGCTCTGTTTTGCAGAGGCATTCAATGAGCCAGGTTTCTTCCATGTGTGGCCTTCCCGTCTTTAAGGCCCCATTTCCATTTGCATTTAGCTGATGAGTAGCAGAAGAAAGACAGGTTGTGTGTCTCAAGCTGGAGGTGACACCCATCACTTCTGCTCCCATTTCATTGGTAAGAAATAGTCTTTTGGCCCCCACCCAGATGCAAGGATATTGGGAAGTAGAGGAGAACATGGATGTTGGTGAGCACCTGCTGTCTGTCATAAATCCAGGACCAGTAATAGCTGTTCACTGGTGCTAAGATAATTGGCATGGCTTATTCAAGTGAGAATGGTTTGGGACTGTCTCAAGGAGTGCCAGAGGGAGAAAAGATAAAGTGGCGAGAGCGCATCCCCTCGTGGATTCAGTGTCCTGTATAAATGTTATCAAACTCAGGTTTGGCTGCTTGATGCTTGAAAGCCAATACTTGAGAGACAAGTGCTGGTAGGAATGGAAAGGTTGCTTTATTCAGGAGGCCAGCAACCTGGGGAGAAAGCGGACTCATGTCTGAAAACCAACTCCAAAGACTCTGCTCTACCGTGAAATTTTTAAAGGGAGAATTATTTGAGGAGGGTGTCAGAGTCTTTGTTCTCTTCCACTCTGTGCAGACTTTCTTCTGATTGGTTGATGGTAAGGTAACAGGGCGGTGTTCCAGGACTCTTGTGCTCAGCCTGAAGTTACCATCCTCCATCTGGGTGGGGGCCTTAGTTCCTGCAGAAGAACTCAAAGGTATTTTGTTAAGTATATTCCTGTGATGGAACCAGGACCCTGCCCTGTGGCTACACCACCCTTTCTTGACTGCTCCTCCTTTGTTTCTGCATTCCCTCCCTTCCCTGATAAGCAACTGTTTGAATCTGCCCTTTGGGACTCAGGGAAGGTCAAGGAGGCTGAATGACGCCTATTTCCTGCAAACAAGAAATGGGTGACATGGAAAGGATTTGTACCTGGGAGGGCTTCAGAGGGTCCTGTTCTGTTTCATAAAGGCTTACAAGGATAAAGTAGGTAAGCTGTATGCTGGGGATAGGAAGTGTGGTTGCCTGGGGAGTACACCCTGTATCAGCCATAACGTAGTATGGAATAGGCAAACCAGCTCTCTGTGTAGAATTAGGAAGGCAAGGTAGGAGAGTGAGAGATCCTCAGAGGATTGGACTCTCCTGATCAGGCCTAGAGCATCAGTCACTGTGTCTGGCATAGTGTAGGCACACTGGAAATGTTGCCTGAATGAGTTAACATCCTCCTGTCTTTAACAAAACAAAACCTGAAACCCTTCCCTCAACCCCACATTCTCCTCCAATATTATCCCTTTATCATCTTTCCAGCAGAACTCCTCAGAAGAGTTGACTATGCTCTCTGCTTTGACTTCCTCTCTTTGCAGTCTTCCTTGGAACAACGCCAGACAGGTTTTCTCCCCCACACCACACAGAAATCTCTTTGTCAAGGTCGCAGTGACTTCCTGTTGTCAGCACCGTCCTTGTTAAAACATTTTCTTTAACTTGGCTTGCATGATGCTTCTGGTTTTCTCTTACCTTACTGACGGCTTTTTCTCATTTACCTTTTTGCCAGTTCCTCATCCTCTTCCCAGCCTCTCAGTGTTGCTTGAGTTCCCTAGGTCTGACCCCAGGCTTCCTCTCTTCATCTACAGTCATTTCCTAAGTGATCTTACCCAGCCCTGTGATGTTAAATACCGTCCTTTTTATGTTTCTAACTCTTCCCCTGAATTTAAATTCGTATATCTAGGGGCTTCCCTGGTGGCACAGTGGTTAAGAATCCGCCTGCCAATGCAGGGGACACGGGTTCGAGCCCTGGTCTGGGAAGATCCCACATGCTGCGGAGCAGCTAAGCCCGTGTGTCACGTCTACTGAGCCTGTGCTCTAGAGCCCGTGAGCCACAACTACTGAGCCCACACACCACAACTACGGAAGCCCGCGCGCCTAGAGCCCATGCTCTGCAACAAGAGAAGCCACCGCAATGAGAAGCCCGCACACTGCAACAAAGAGTAGCCCCCGCTCATCGCAACTAAAGAAAGACCATGTGCAGCAATGAGGACCCAACACAGCCAAAGATAAATAAATAAACAAACAAATAAAAATAAAAAAATTCGTATATCTAAATGCTTATTCAAAAACTTCTCTTGGATATCTAATAGGCATCTCAGAGTTGACATATCCAAAACTGAATTCTTCGTTCCAGCTCCCTGACAGCCCTCCTCTCCACAGTAAAATCCCTGTCTTCTCCATTGTTCCTTGTTTCAGTAAATAGCTACCCTATTCATCCAGGTGCTTAGACCAAAATCCATGGTATCACCATATCCTTCTTGACTATTCGCTTCTCTCATATCTAATCCATCAGCAAATCATATATAATACTTTATGCCTTCAGAATGTATTCAGAATCTTATCACTTCTCACCACCCTAGCACTCTCTCTCTAATCTGTACTGCCGTCATCTCTTGCCTGGACTGTTGCAGAAGCTCCTAGCTGATCTCTTTGCATCTACCCTTGACCACTACAGTCTGTTCTCTCAGCTGCCAGGGTGATCTTTTAAAAACAAAGTCACTTCTCTGTTTAAGACACTCCAGTTACTTCCCATGGTACTTAGTATAAAATCAAAAGTCCACACCACAGCCTACAAGGTCCTGTTTTATCTGGCTCCTGGCTATCTCTCTCACTTCATTTTCCACCACCTCACTCAGATGCATCGGTGTCCTGGTCTTGCTGAATCTCAGCTGGGACAAGCTCACTTGTACCACAGGGACTGTCCACTCGCTATTTCCCTTGCCTGAAATACTTCTCCTGAGATGACCTCGTACATAGAATTAAGAGCACAGACTCTGGAGTCAGACTGCTTAGGTTTGAATTTCCTCGTTATCTGACCTGAGCAAGTTATTTAACCTTTTTGTGCCTCAGTTTCTACATCTGTAAAATGAGAACAATAATGGGACCTACTTCATAGAGTAATTATGCTGATGAAATGGGTTAATATATGTAGAGCACTTAGAATAACACCTGCCTATAGTAAGCTCTGTGCGTTAACTATGTGATGGCTACTACTTCATCAGGTCTCTGCTTATACGTCGCCTGCTCAGAGATGTCTAAATAGTTGGAGAATTATCAGAATGAATGGTGAATATGCAGCCTCCTGGGGCATGTGCTTTGAAGGGGACAGCTTACTGTGGTGTAGAGACAGCACATGTGCAGGAAATGTCTTTCTGTGAAAGGAGTGCCCCTTTATTTTAGTTACCACCGTGAAGGTGCCCACCTCTCCTCACCCACCCCCATTTCTCTTTCCCTGGTCAGTCTCTTGTAGGACCCATTGCTGCCTAGTATTCCCTCTCCCAACTCCTGCTCATAGTAATTCAGGCTGGGTCTTTGGAGATAGACATTTGGAGACCTGTAGGGTTAGACATGGGAAGGAGAAGAGTTACCTCACCACCATATCATCCCTTTTTCTTTGCCTCAGCATGGACTTCTTAGGCAGCATCCATAGTATCTCCATTTCCTCCTCTCACCTTTATCAAAATACTGAGGAAAAATTACTGACTGTGAGTATTCTGTCCGTGTGTGTGTGTGTGTGTGTGTGTGTGTGTGTGTGTGTGTGTGTGTTTTAACTTTACCTTTAGAGAGAAAAGGAACACAGTGAAAAAGGGACAGGGCAGAAGAGATTACCTGTTTCAACTTCCCTTCTGTTTTCATTATTCCTATCAGCAAACTTTCTTTAAAGCACCTAGGCTTCAGTGATATCCCTCAGGGACAGGAGCATAGGGAAGTATTGGGAGACTTGGCCTTGTTTTGTGGAGAAATACCCTGTTCAGAAATAGACTGGTGGAAATGGACAACAAGGGAGGGAACTCACTGGGGCCCTAGGAGTGGGAAGGTTCAGAGAGGAGATGAGTGAAGAAATATGTAACAGGGTCTCTCAGCCTGAGAAATAGCTTCAAGGTTCACAGATACCCCTCTACTTGCAACCTCATGCACAGACTATAGAAATCCTCACCAGTGACTTGGAGCTGGGGGCAGGGTCCCTGACTCCCAGTGCCAATTGAGAGGAAGCATGGAGCTACCAAAAGGCCAGATCTCGTGCTCCCAGCCACAGGGAGAAGAGGTGTATTTTTGGTATTCTAACATCATCTACAAAGTAAGAAGAGGATTAGATTCTTTGTAATATGACATATTTCAGAAACTTTATGAGAGTTAAGAAAGTTTTAGATCTCAGTCCTTCTAGACCTGCCCATATACATTCTAGTATGTTAAGTAAAAATATTAGTTACATCTTTTTTTTTTTTTTTTTTTGGCCACGTGATGTGGCTTGTGGGATCTCAGTTCCCTGACCAGGGATCGAACCCAGGCCCTCGGCAGTGACAGCCCGGAGCACAAGCCACTGGACCACCAGGGAATTCCCTAGTTACATTTCTTTTATAGTTATACATTATCTTTTTAAATATATATGCTATAAAGTAGACTTTGAAATCCAAATTTGGTCTAATGGTGATTCACATTATAGCTTTGCATGAAGCAGATGCACTTATTTCACTGGAAATTCTCTGAATTATTTAGGCCATAATTAATTGGATTTTTGTAATCTGGAGGCAGTAATAAAATAATTGAATCTCAAATCTGTTAAAATTATTTTTGCTTATGTACCATTCTCCGTATAACTGGCCAGAGTAAAATGATCTGGAATAGCTTTCATATTTTTTCTTTTTGTCCAGTAAAACCGGAAACAAAGGCTATATGAAGTAATTGGTAAATATAATGGCAGTGATACTCTGAACACAGCCAAGAGTTTACACCTTAAACAGGGCAGGATAGGCTTTAGATAAGAGCTCTGTAGAATTATCAGACCATTGAATGGATTAGTTTCCCTACTTTGTGTCTCATTTCTGTAAGAGGGATATTCAGCGTCATTTGTCAAATTTATGCTTGCTTTTCTAAATGGGGAGATATTTGTGTCACTTGGAGTAAGTAGTCTAATACTACCCTACCCTGCTACTACTCTAATTAGTAGTTGTTATTCCCCTGACCCAGAAAGAGGAAGCTTGTAGTATATATTCAATGAGTGAGGTCTGCTTCTCCACTTCTTTCATGTTAGTCCCAGTTGTAACAATATTGCCTCCCAGGAGTATGCAGTAACCTGGAGGAGTGCACTGACTTGTGTGCCCACTGGGGCACCCTCAACCAAGGGCTTTGCACACTGGGTGTATTTTGGGGGCCTGTTCAGAGGTCTATTTTGGGTCATCTATCCCTGATGATAGATGGATGTCCATTCACGGTTCTGGCTGTCCCTAAAGATCCAAATAACTTCTGTCGTGATTTCAGGGGGCCCTTAGCCATTTATAATGAGTCAGTTCCTTTATTCCTTCAGTTCAGGAGTTCCATAGGTAGCTTTCCCAGCCCTGTTATTGTTGTTTTGTGGAGGGAGAGCATAGAAAATTTCTGCAAACCTTGTTTGGGATCTAGAACTCTCACAATATCTGTGGATAGATAAATAGCATCCCAAAGTAGAAGCTTAGCCTGTGCTACTCTCTTGGGATCGTTCAGACCTTTGAGATGTGGATAGGAATGTTCCCTGGCTATTCGGACCCTACAGTCATCATTATTTGGCTCTTTAAAGGAAAGACTCTGACATCTCTAAGACATACAGAAGTTTACACACCCTTCAAAGCTTCAAAGCACCCTTACAGAGCTCTAGTGTGAATTTTTTAATACCCTGTGTCCTCATTGTAGTAAATTTTCCCCAAGACTTGATACTTCTTAGTCAATGGTACATAAGAGGATAGTTGACTAATGGAATCTCTGTAGCGAGCAAACTTGAGCTTGTGTTTGCATAGCTTATTTCTCTTAACTGTTACCCTGTACCAAAATAATGAGAGTTGCCATTTTGCTGGAAGTTGTTACTGTGGGGCCTAGCCTCATCTTTGGTGAAGACAGTGCTATAGGTATTAAGAGGAACACAACTGTTAGTTATATTTATGAGACTTGGAGGAGCACAGACAAGCTTCTGATTAAAATAGTGAGCAAACAGCAATGACAGAAAATAATTTATCAGCTGCTTATGCCAGCAAATTAATGGAAAGATATTTTAGAAAAGAGTGCTTAAATGAAGCAGTGGAAAAATGGATAAGAATGTAAATAGGTTACAACACTTAATCTTCTTAAATTAGTAATATATTTCAAAGTATAAATTATTCTGTGAGAAATCAAAATGGTGTCCAAAACTAGTTTCTTACTACAATATGAATCCACAGTCATTTGGAACAAAATGCCACACTTGATGTGTTTTATTACTTTTAATCATTTGGATGGATTAACAGTGAGATATCTGTGTTAGCCTTTACAAAAGGTAGACTACTTATAAGATTGGATATAATATATGTTTTTGTCCTTACATTAAATATTGGAATGTAATTTTTAAAAACAGACTTGATTTTTGGAACAGTTTTAGATTTACAGAAAAATGGAGAAGATAATAAGAGAGTTCCCATATACACCCCACCACACCTCCCTCCATGCACAGTTTTCCCTGTCATTAACATCCTAGGGTAGTATGATGCTTGTGTTGCAGTTAATGGATCAATATGATACATTATTGTTAACTAAAGTCTATACTCCATTCAGATTTCCTTTTGTTTACTTAATGTCCTTTCTCTGTTGGAGGAACCCATCCAGTATACTACATTACATTCAGTTGTCTTGTCTCCTTAGGCTCCTCTCAGCTATGACAGTTTCTCAGACCTTACTTGTTTTTGATGACCTTGACAGTTTTGACAAGTATTCGTCAGGTATATTGTAGGTTGCTCCTCTTGAAATTTGTATTATGTTTCTCTACTGATTAGGCTGGGGTTATAGGATCACATAGTAGGACTATGTATAGCCTTGTAAGAAACTGCAAACTGTCTTTCCTAAGTGGCTGTACCTTTTTGCATTACCACCACCAATTTACGAGAGTTCTGTCTCTTTGCATACTTGTCAGCATTTGGTATAGTCAGTTTTTTGGACTTCAGCCATTCTGATAGGTTTGCAGAAATTGGGGTGCAATTTCCATAGTTGGTCATTTAGTCTTACTACCATATTTTATTATATCTGACTATAGAAACATTGGCTTTCTCCTGATATTTCTCTTTAAATTAGCATTAAGAAAAGTGTGTACTTTTTCCCATATGAATAACTGTTACAGATGTTTCAATAGCATTTCGCTTATTACATTAAAATACAATTACCTATTTTCTTTCCTTTCTTATTACTAATAGCTTATAAGCTACGTACTATTAGTGTTAAGCTGTGTTCCGTTGATGTTAATGTCTCATGTTTAATTGCTTTTGTTTAATTTTTTAATTCTCATTTTCCATTCTTCACAGTCATTTTTGCTTTTTTGTTTGTGTTTCTTTGTTCATAAAGCTTTTTTGTTTCTGTTACATTATGTAGTTTTGTACCAATGGCTAGAAGCAGATCGTCATGGCAAGAGCCAAGGTGCTGCAAATACGACTTCAGGTAAAAATAAAAATAAAAGTTGAGGTGTTAGAAATTATTATTTTAATTCATCCCAAGCCCATCAAATTGCTTCTTTATTCACTTTTGTTTAGGCAAAAAAAAGGTATTATTTTGTATTTCTGTTCTTTCATTTGCATCTTAATTTTTGTAAAGACCTCATTTGCTTCAAGCCTTGAAGAAATTATTTATTCATTAGTGTTTAAGCTCTCTTGGCAGATATGTCCTATTTTCTTAGGAGAAAAGTCTTCATTGTAGCTTAAGGTCAGTAGGAGGTTACTTGGCAATATTACTTGAAATTAAGTCCACTTGTAGTTGTCATGGGGGAATATTAATATTTGCACAAATTTATAATCCTTGTTTATTTCAGGATAATGTTTAAAAGGTGGATTTTAAGTTAAGTAAAGCATACTTATGTAATTTCCATTTCCTGGGAATCCAAATTCTTAGACTGATTCATTTTTCCTGCTAAGTCCTAGCAATAAATTCTGTTAGAGGTTTATGGGTTCAAAGTGCAAAGGTTAGGTTGCTGCTCTGTCTCACACCTCCAAAAGGCATCTCCAAGATTCTCTTCTTTGACTGGTACTAGTAGGAATAGCTGCATTTACTCACTTCTGAATCCTTAACAGTGTTATCAGAATTATCACTCAGATTTTCTCCAAATTTTCTTCAAAATAATATTTGCCAAGACAGCTGTGTATATAGCAATGATCTTACCCCCTTCTAAAGCAGTCTCATAAGAAGTGATGGTGGTGGTGGTGGTTCTGTTTTTCTTTTGTTAGATTTGTATTTCTGTTTCGTGGGTTTTTGTTTTTGTGAAATTCTTCTTCCCTGGAGGTGGTTTTCCTTCTTTCTCTTCTGGTTGATTCATTGTGCTTCAAGGGGGTGTGGTGTTCCTTCCTTAACAGGACAATTATATTGAAAATGGCAGTATCATGACTTTTCTGATTTATTTCCTGACGCATTAGTAACTTGATATATGAATGAAGATAATGTTACTATTTTAACCAAACTGAGGCAGGAATTCATTAAAAGGTAAGTTGCAAGGAGTTATATCCTGCATTATATGCTGCTTCTTCTGCTCCTGCGGTATTTCATATTTTATTTACATTTGTGAATGATAAAATAAGCATTTTTGGTATTTGAGGGTGGGCGAAGGAGAGGGTTTCTTGATGGCTGGGTATTATCTGAGGATATCCCGTTGCTGTGTCACTAGCACAGTCAGCAGCATAAACCTTAGAACCAGGAGAGAATTTTTGTTTTTCTTTTTCTCTGACTTGAAGTGAAAAGTAACCTTTCTTTTTTTAATGAAGAAGTAAATAATCTAAAAATTCTTAGCATTTGCATGAAAATCTAGTACCAGCTTAAAGGTACCATTTACCCTTTCTGAAATCAACCGTTTGATTGATTTCAGAATCAATCAATCAATCAATCACTCCTTTCTTCAGAGTAGTGACCCATGGATGGTTTCACATTTTCCATTGACTTTCCCATACCCTAGAGGCATGGTGCAGAAATTGATAAACTTTCCTTAGGGGTGCATTTGACAGTTTCTCTTCTAGAAGTGAAAGCTCTCTATCTCTTAGAAGATGGAAATATGAGGTAGAAAGACATAGAGATGAAGTGCTTGCCTAAATAAGTAAGAGGAATCCAAAGGAAAATGATCATTAGCCAAGGGCTGAAATTAGAAGTAAACGGTTAGTTGTTGCAGTAAATCTATTTAAATTATGTGCCTTTATTCAAAAACGCTCCTGTGTATTTTATATTGCAGTCTCCAACAAGATTTTATAGTGTGGCTTTTCCCTCCTTCTGTGATCTGATAAGTTTTGCACTGAAAGGTGTTTTAGTATATGTCTTTTATATTTTTACCAGAGTTGGAAACTGAGTCTAACTAGGTGTCCAAATATGACTCATGAATTGCTTTATGATATTTTTATTTGTACAGATACTGGTAGGTGGCATTTATCTTGATACATCAGCTTGTGTTTTGTACTTACTTAGAACTTAACAAGTAGAAAGAACACAGGAGACAGAATGGTATTGCTCCCAAGGTCTTCTAATTCCTTAATCTCAACTTTCTGACACTGAGAATTTGAGATCCATCCATATGAAAATATTTTGTGAAAGTAAGGCATTTGGAGGTAACAGGTCCCATGGGTGTTAATTTAGTCAAGGACATAAAGAGCTAACAATTATTACTGAATTTTCTTATATATAATAATCAAAGGATAGTCTTTTTACCTTTCCAGAATTTTAACAGGTGATAAAATTGGCTTAGAATAGCTTGTTTCTTTTCAGAGGTTAGTGTGCTTAATGTGTTCTGTCTGCTAAACCAGACAACTCAGTAATGATGTTTCTGATTCTATTAATAATGTTACTTGTAAAAGCATGGAGATGCAGTCAAATTTACCAGAGATTTTTGTGGGAACTCAAGCAAAGTTGCCTCCTTTGGGCACTGCAGCATTAAGTCTATCCATGTACAAAATTTCAGGATCTTAAGAAGTATAATTAGCTTAATTTGAGATGTTTCTTTAGTGAGTTAAATGTTTCCAAATAGATTTTTTTTTTTTTTTTTTGGTCACCACATGTTGAAATGAGGACAGTAATTAGGTTACAGCAAGGATTATTTTAGCATGTCTTGATTTTTAGTATCAGTTGTGTAGCCAGGATTTTAAAATTCAGATTCTGAACTTTTAAATGCAGATCTCTTATTAACAGTTCCTTTTCAGTTGTCCATTGAAAAATTTACAACTGAGACTATTAGAGGTAGAAATTGAATCAGATTTCAACATTATCAGTCAGTATATATACAAAATAAAAATAAAACTATGACATGCTTTTGAAAAAATTCTAGATATTAACTAATTACTAATTATCTGTTGTAGGTGAAAATTTTGACCAGAGTCCTTTGAGAAGAACATTCAAATCCAAAGTTCTGGCCCACTATCCTCAGAATATAGAATGGAACCCTTTCGATCAAGATGCAGTAAACATGGTATGTGTTTGTTTTTTTTTTTTTTCCTCTTCAGCCTTCTTTTTATTTTAAGATGACAATAGTGACTATATTTTGAATGTCTACATTATTTCATTTAATTTAACCCTTTAAATAAAAAATTCTTTAAGATATAGTATCCTCATTTTACAGATGTAGAAAATGAAGCTCAGAGAGGTTAAGTAACTTGCCTAAGATCCCCATAGCTAATAAGTGTATATAACAGACCCTCAAAGCCCATTTTCTTTTCCGGCTATTAAGCTGTGTGGTGAATTTGTATTACTTAATACATAGATACTTTGGTAACAGTGATATCATTTTCTTGGCCTGAAGTGGAGCCTCATGGAAGGAGCATGATTACAGTTTTCATATTTCAAGGAATGTTTTATGATGGGTCTTTAATTTATCATATTCACAAAGTAAGGTAGGAAAGGAACTTCAATGCATCATTTAGACATTAGTAGGAATTTGTTTATAAGGAATTTAAATTAATGTAATGAGTTACCAGTGGTGATTGTAAGTCCCTTTAGAGGTTCTTAAAAATACAGTAGGTCATAATTTTCAGGTCATTTAGGAAGGGTCCTTCTTAGAGGCCTGCATGATATTTTGTTCCTCCATGATCTCTGTGATTATAAAAATCAGGGGCCCCCAAAGTGAGTAAATCAGGCGCGATAGGCACAGAAGTGATTAAAAGTGGACAGGGACTTCCCTGACGGTCCAGTGGTTAAGACTCCACACAGGGGGCGTGGGTTCCATCCCTGGTCGGGGAACTAAGATCCCGCATGCCATGCAGCGCGGCCAGAAAAGAAAAAAGGGAAGGTGGAGTGAGACACATAGTTGTGGTTCTTTTTGAGTATTTTAAAGGTGGAGCCAAAAGACCCCATTATGATGTGATACTGTAAGGGAAGAAAATTAATATTTAGTAGTAGATGCCTGCTAGATACGTCATGAATGTTACTTTCACATACATGCTCACATGTACCCAGTGAGGATTCTTATTCATATTTTACAGAGGTTAAGTTTACTTGCCCAGAGTTATACAGGGAGTCTCAGAGGTTAAATCCAGATCATTTTTACTCTCTAGCTCACTTTTTTCCCACCTGCATGCTGCCTCCCCCAAAGAAAAGCTATGTAACTTGGTTTTGACATGCCCCAAAATGATATGGGTCACATTGGATCCTTTGCAGTATTTCTCTTATCACAGTAAACCCATTCCAGTCTGGACTTATTCCAAGGATGGAATAGCATGGTACTTTTTCTAAGGACAGATGTCTAAGGCACTTGGCAGTTCGACTTTGATTCTTTACAGAGCACAGTGTACTTATTTCTCTTGACTGTTACCCTATACCAAAATAATGAGTTGCCATTTTGCTGGAAGTTGTTACTGTGGGGCCTAGCCTCATCTTTGGTGAAGACAGTGCTATAGGTATTAAGAGGAACACAACTGTTAGTTATATTTATGAGACTTGGAGGAGCACAGACAAGCTTCTGATTAAAATAGTGAGCAAACAGCAATGACAGAAAATAATTTATCAGCTGCTTATGCCAGCAAATTAATGGAAAGATATTTTAGAAAAGAGTGCCTAAATGAAGCAGTGGAAAAATGGATAAGAATGTAAATAGATTACAACACTTAATCTTCTTAAATTAGTAATATATTTCAAAGTATAAATTATTCTGTGAGAAATCAGAATGGTGTCCAAAACTAGTTTCTTACTACAATATGAATCCACAGTCATTTGGAACAAAATGCCACACTTGATGTGTTTTATTACTTTTAATCATTTAGATGGATTAACAGTGAGATATCTGTGTTAGCCTTTACCTCTATCTGCATAACATTCATCTCTAAAGCAATTATCAGCTTCCTTGATCTGTCTTTGATATTTTCTTTACCTCTTCTCTCTGAGTTATTTTACGGAAGCAGAAAACATTTCCCTCTGAAGAATAGACACGTAGGCTTGTGTTTCGACGCTTAAGCACCATACAACATTTTGTTTATTGCTGCAAATCTAAAGGGATTTGCTGGTACTCCTTGAAAATCTCTGAAAAGCATCGCATTAAACTAGTCTGCATTTGGGTCATAGATTTACTTCCCTTAATTTCCTCTTTGATTTATTAGTAAGTACATTTGTATGAAGCTATAATTTATTCCTACCTAAAGGTATAAAGCTTTGTTCTTGCCTTTAGCAAAACCCCACTCCAATAAATTATTGCCTTCTGTAATATCGCTCATTCTGCTAACAAAGTGGAGCTTTGGATAAGGGTCATGAATTTCATACAAATTAAGTACCCCAAAGCAATGAAACTTGCTAAATAAAAAAAAATTCCATGTATAAGAGTGCAGTGCATTTATAACAGAAAATAGTTATGTGACATTTGAAATTGCTTCTGAATTAATTGCTTTTATTCTCTTTTGGTTGTGGATTCCCAGATTTTTGTGGGGAAAAAAATGGAAGTATCATAAAACAGAGAGAACAAAACAAGTCATATACCCATCACCCAGAACTAACATGTCAACATTTGACAGATTTGCTTCAGAGTCATACCTTTCCTCTTAAATGAAACAAAACATTGCAAATGGAGCTGAAGTTCCCCTGTCTTCCCCTCACACCCCACCGCCCCCATTTCAGATCTCTTTAAGGAAATCTGCATATTGGCATCCATGACCGTCTATGTAATGTTCTAATTAGATGGAGCTTATCCTTAAGAATGTAGAGAACCTAGGAACTGTTAGGAAGAAAATACGGTTAATACTTTTTAAAGCAAGTTTTACGAAATATAAAGATTCTTTTTTGTATATATGTCCTAAATGAAACATCTGATATATGATATTTCAGGTAACTAAAGAGTAATGACTATTATATAGCTCTTTATAATCTGTAAAGCTCTAAGTTTACAATTTACTATTTGATCACAAAGAAGCATGGAGTGGAATGATGAGCGAAGAGTAAAGGGTAAAGGGTTGGCTGGAAAATACCTATTTAGAGATCCGTCTTGCAAAATGCAAGGAAAAAGAGCACTATATACTTTTGGCAGACTCAGGAAGCACTTGAATTTGAAATGGATAACCCTTAGTTACATTAATAGATCTGACATTGGAATGAAAGTAAGCCCTCATTTTGACCCAGCTTTAAGTTCATGTCTCACAATAAAATCAAAGGAATGGGGGCTTTAATCCAGCCATTACTGGGGGAGCCCACTTGTTTTCTTAACATCACAGCTAGAATATTTCACCGGCATCTCAAACTCAGCATGCCCAAAACTGAATTCACAGTCTTCCCACCAATCTTGGTCAGTGAATGGTACAACCATCTACCTAGGTGCCTAAGCCAAAAATCTAGCATCATGCATGAAAGTTCCCACTTTCTCACCCTCTCCCATATGCAATCAGTTATCATCTACTTCTCTGCGCTTCTACATACCCGCCTTAGTGCAAACCAGCAAGCTCTCTTACCTGGATTCCTGCAATAGCTGTCTAACTGGCCTCCTGCCCCTGTCCTTTCTGTTCTTCACACTACAGCTTCTGCTTCTGCTTTCACCTCTCTTTGGAAGGCTCTTCCACTTCTCCTTCCCCTAGTGAATTCTTCGTATTGACCCTTCAGATTTCATTGTAAACATGATTTCCTCAGAGAAGCCATCTCTAACCACCACCTTCCATCACCCTTCCAGCATTCAGCCAGGTCCCCTTAGGTTCTCTTGGCACCTTGTACCTTTTTGTAGCACTGTTACAGTTGCAATTAATTAATTATGTAGCTGGTTGTCTACTCCCTGTCTCCTGCTATAAAGTAAGTACCATTAGGACAGGAACACTCTCTTTTATTCATTGCTATATCCCTAGCTTTGCACATAGTAGAGGTTCTAATCATTGAATAAATGAAGGTCTATATGCTTGCTTACAGTACTTCCATTCCCTGTCTTTGTTCAGGTGTCACCTCCACTGCAAAACCATCTCTTAAGCAGGAATGGTTAGGTGCTCTGTCTTCTCTATTCCTATAATACTTTGAACACACTCTGTAGCAGTATTGGTTACATTATTTTGTAACTGCTGGTTTATATGTCTTTCTTTCCTATTAGGCTAGAAGCTCCCAGAAGTAAGGGGTGATTTTCATATTTGTGTTTTGAGTTATCAAGATCTAATGCAATACATGACATGAAATAAATGTTTATTAAATGAAGAAAGGAAAGAGAGAGGGAAAGAAAGAAGCAAGAAAGGAAGGACAAGCTGACTCATTGAGAGTTTTATTTGTATAGTAAGAGAGAAGGAGTGGGATTAATAGAACTATAGAAAATGGAAAAAAGAATTGTTAAAATTCTAGCCACACTGCCTAAAAGAGTCCAGAGAGATAATAAGGACATTTGGTCACTCAAACCAGGAGAGGTACACAGCATTGTGAGCCCAATTTGGCTAGAGTAATCTGATTGCCAGCGACAATCTGGTCAGCAGTGACAACTCTAAATTTCTAGTTGTTGTGGGAGAGTAGGGTGGGGAGGGATATTGTTGGTAGACAGCAATATCAGGGGCTAAAAGATGTTGTTGAATGCCATGGTGAGCAAATCTTGACTTAACAGTTTAGGATTATGAAAAATAAACTTGACAAATCATATGATTCTCACTTTTAAAAATGAAAAAGCAATAGCATTTTCCAATTTATGGTTCCAAGATTAGAAATATAATTCTTAGTTTTGTTGATATGTAGAAAGAGAATTTAATAATTCTTACATCTGTTATCTGTAACATAGAAAGTCATTCTTCATTTTGAGCACAACTTTTGGCAGGCTCTTCCTGTAGATGTTTGAATGCATGCTGACGAAAACTACAGATCCTTCAGGGAATATTTGGCAGCTGTTCAAAAACAGTTTGAGCTGGAATTTTGTGGTTTATGATGTCAGGAAACCCTGTCAATTAAATGAAGTCTTTATGTTGACTTTGGAGATCACTGTGTTTCTGTGTGCCTATTTGATGTAAAAAGAGAGCTACAGATTGAATGAAGAGATGAACTAAATCTGATCCTGTACCCCGAGCTGTTGTTTTTGATTGTTTTCTTGTTCATTCATTTATTCATTCAGTCAGTCAACAAATACTTCTGTGTGCCATGCACTATGCTATGCAGGTTTGAGCTTAGCCTGGAGCAAGACTGATTCAGGTCATCCTTCCTACAATCTTTATTGACTATAGTAAATGTGTCAGATGAGTTTTCATTCATAATCAGTAGAAGATCTCATTGACTTGTTATGGTGAAAGCAGCTTTAATTATGAAGGCCTCTTTATGAAAATATTCTGCCATGGCCTTTTATTCCCAAGATTAGGAATAAGCAAAATTTCCCCCAACAGATCGAGGTATTCATGTGTGTTACCTAAATCTATATCTTATTTTGCGCAAATGTACACAGTAATTTAATTTTTGTCAACATACGTATATAATAATAATTAAGTAAAGCTACCGTAGCTCTTTCCACTTCTTATATTCAGTGATATGAAATATAAAGACATTTTCACTGGGATACTTAGCTGAGCTTCACAATTTTTGCTTTTTATCTTTATCAGTCACCATTTACTACAGCCCCAAATAGTGTATTGTTCCATGTGTGGTACTCTTGAATCGTTAAGGCTATTACGAGTCCTTGAGTAGTTTTCAATCTAGAGATGAAACAAAATTTGAGAAACTACTGTGTGTCATTATACAGTGTACATATGTATACTATGGTGCAAGATTTTAACTACTTCATTCAACAGAGACTTTTTAGAGGAGAAGTGACATTTTAACGGCATTTATAGGATGAAAACACTATTTTTTATGGAAAAATAAAGGAAGTCCTCTTTAAGGTAGTATTTATATGGACACTTACAGGAAGTAAGGGAGTGTTTTGGGTATATATAGCTCTATAACAAACCATCCCAATGTCACTTAAGTGGCTTAAAACATAGGCTGGCAGGGGTTTTTTTCCCACAAAGGGCCAGATGGTAAATAGTTGAGCGTTGTGGGCCATGCAGTCTCTGTTGCAGTTATTCAGCTCTGCTGTTGTAGTGCAAAAGCAGCTGTGTAGACAGTGCTTAAATGGAGGAGCGTGATTGTGTTCCAATAAAATTTTATTTTCAAAAACAAGTGGCAGATTGGATTTGACCTCAGGGCTGTAGTCTCTTGATTTAAAACAACAAAATCATCGTTTTGCTTACAGATCTGCAGTTTGAGTAGGGTTTGGCAGGGTAGCCCCTTTGCTCTACTGGATGTGAGTTAGGGTGGTTCCAGGCCGAGGACTGGGATTGTCTGAAGGCCCCCAGCAGAGTAGGTGAGCTGAAGAGCAGGTTTCAGTTCCCCAGAACCTCACATTCTGTCTTCTGGGCTTTTGCACGTGCCCTCTCTGCCTTCTCTTCATCTCACTAACACCTATACACACCTATACTTATCCTCAGGTCTCCGCTTGGGCTTCCTTCATTTTTTCCCCTGGTGGCTTCCTCTTTTCTCATTTATGTCCTCCTGCTGTGTTTTTTCCTAGCAGCCTATATTTACCCTATCGTAGCACTTCCAATACTTTATAATTTTTTTTTAATAATTTTTTAATCATCTGTCCTCCTTACTGGACTGGAAGCTTCAGAGGAGCAGGAACTGTGTCTTTCTCACCATTGTATCACCATCACAGGGCCTAGCTCAGAAAGGCACTTAATAAGTGTTTGTTCACAGTTTGGATGAAGGACATGTAACTCTTAAGTGAATTACATCTTTTTGGTGATGTGGGGATTTGGGAGAACTTCTAAGTTTTACACCAGATCGACTATTAAATCTGAAAAAAAATGTCATAATGTATGGTAAAATTATTTCTATGCAGAAAGTATATTGTAATACAAAAGTAGAAAGGAATAATAGAAAAGTTAATAATGATCATTATTTTAGGATAGTTGAATTACAAGTCCTGTTTTCCTTAGTGTATTTCACATTTTCTGTAATTTGTTTAAAATGTTTTAAAGACTTGATTTTATTTTCTTGTGCTTTGTAAGTATCTTAAATATAGCATCTTTAATTCCTCATGTAATTTTATTCCCAAGTTTGACTCAATCCTGGGTAGTTCCCAAGACCTGGGACATGGTCTCTGCTGGAAATAATCTAAAATGTCTTGTTTCTGCCCTTCTGCTTCAGTAAATAAAAAATCATTTAATTTTCAAAGCTTATTTTCCTAAGGATAATATTGTTCAAAATGATACAAAAATGATACTGTTGTTTTTATTATTCTATGTTTAACTTTTTTTCCATTTATCAAATGAGCCTTCACCTGTCTGTATTCCTCTGAGACATTATCAACATTACTCTAAAAATAGTCCTTAAATACTAAATATTTGTGAAGTGCCCTTGCATATTTTGTCTTCAAGTCACTGATGCAGCAAATGTTGTAGATAAAGAAACCGAGGCTCAGAGAAGTTACATGACTTACTGAAGGTCACAAGCTCAGATGGAGCTTCACAAACATTTTTTTCTGGTTTGAAGTTGTTTGTGTACTGCCTTCTGATGCTTTTCTTCTCCTTCCTCCACAGTTGTGCATGCCTAAAGGACTATCTTTCAGAACACAAACTGACAATAAAGACCCTCAGTTCCACTCATTTATAATTACCCGGGAAGATGGTTCTCGTACCTACGGTTTTGTTCTCACTTTTTATGAAGAAGTTACAAGTAAGCAAATCTGCACAGCAATGCAGACGCTCTACCAGATGCACAACGCAGAGCATTACAGCAGCTTGTACGCGTCATCCTCCTGCAGCATGGACTCACTGGCAAGCAGTATTGACGAGGGAGATACAACTTCCCTTTTGAAACTCCAGCGATACAACTCTTATGACATCAGCAGAGACACCCTGTATGTTTCAAAAAGTATATGTTTGATCACACCGCTGCCTTTCATGCAGGCCTGCAAGAAATTCCTTATTCAGCTTTACAAGGCAGTTACCTCACAGCAGCCACCACCCTTGCCGCTTGAGAGCTACATCCATAATATTCTCTATGAGGTGCCCCTTCCTCCTCCAGGGAGATCACTGAAATTTTATGGTGTTTATGAACCCGTCATCTGTCAGAGGCCGGGCCCCAGTGAACTTCCTCTCTCCGATTACCCGCTCCGAGAGGTCTTCGAGCTCCTGGGCCTGGAGAACTTGGTACAGGTGTTTACCTGTGTTCTTTTAGAGATGCAGATCCTTCTCTACTCACAAGGTAGGTCTGCCCTAGCTTTTAGGTCTCCCAAAAGCAAGTACTTATGCTCTCAACTACTGGGGTATATTACTAGAACCAAATAATTAATGGTCCGAAGTCTCTTCTGTCTCGTGGAAAGGAGAGGGTTTTAGGTAGGACCAGAGGCTGAGAGGTTACTTCTCTTTTGGATGGCAGTGACTGTAGAGAAAAAAAGGGAAGGAATATAAAAGCATTAACTTGGCTGACTTGAGTGTATTTGTTTTTTAATGGAAGTAGCCCTTTTTTTCCCTGATAATAAACATAATCATCATAAAAGAAACATATTTCTTTTTATAATGAAAGTGAGAGAATCCTCTTACTACCGGGAACGTGTAGACTTCTCATTTTTTTACAGGTTAGTAAAAGTTCACATCAAGACTCAGCTGACATTGGAAAGGGTTAAACGAAATCGTTGACTCTGCGGTTTCCTAAGGCGATCAACTTTGGATGGGTTGATTTCATGTAGTGAGAGAAAGGGGTACAGGCGTGTGGAACAGACACGATTCTCCTAGGTCTAATAATTCCACCAAAATTATGTGGGGGTTTTTTGTTTTGTTTTTAATCCCAAAGGAAGTTATCTTTGTGATATTTTTCATTCAAAATTCTCCCAAAACATACTTACAAAACTAGCAGAATTTGGGTTTTATTTTACCAGTGCATCTGTGATGACTAACTTTGAGCCTAGACTAGAGCACTGGTTCTAGTCTGAACGTGAATTTGCAGAGGAAATAGAGATGCTGTGGGTTTTTTGTTTGTTTGTTTTTGTTTTTTTGCGGTACGCGGGCCTCTCACTGTTGTGGCCTCTCCTGTTGCAGAGCACAGGCTCTGGACGCGCAGGCTCAGCGGCCATGGCTCACGGGCCCAGCCGCTCTGTGGCATGTGGGATCTTCCCGGACCGGGGCACGAACCTGTGTCCCCTGCATCGGCAGGCAGACTCTCAACCACTGTGCCACCAGGGAAGCCCGAGATGCTGTGTTTTAATGGATAGTGAATTGAAGGAAAATATAAAATGGTACCTGTGCCTTGATGGGTCTTTTGAAAAATGTGGCACAAATATTGGGTTAGCATTTTGCTAACTTGTACTTAGGCTGACGGAATTGTAGTGCAGTCTCCTGACTGTTGCTGTCAAGCTTATTTTACCAGTTTCCTTTTTTTCTTTTCTATTTTAAATTATAAATGAGGCTGAGCCAAGTAGGCTATATTTGTACTTCCCCATCTTGTGTGTATGTTGACACTGTTTGTGTGTTGACAGCCCTTCATGAGGTTGTATTTTCTTCAGTTTATCCTACATAACGTTCTCTGATAATGTGTTCCAGTGACTCAATTTTTGTTGTCAGGAAGTTCTTCTCTAATGACTAATCTAAATTCTTTCCTGTCCTCGTGCTCTCACTTTCTTAGTGCTGGTCATTACCACAGATCACATCCTTTTGTATCTGAAAGATTTAATGTTAAGTAATCCTTTCTTCTTTTCTGCGTCTTCCTGTCTTGCTTTTTTCCCTGAAGGAGATAGGTGTTGGAGAGTTGCTTGTTGGGGCAGGGGCTTGAAGCTTAATACCCTCAGGTATATTAGCTTATTAGTAAAAAGAATTTAAATCCTAGATTTTCAAGAGATCTTCCCAGTCATTTAGTTCCATTTCCTAATGTTCTGCCTAGAGAAGCAATTTGGGGCAGAAAGAATATTGGTTTTTGAAGTGATAACAATCATGGGTTCAAATCTCTGTTCTGTCACTTACTATCTGTAACCTTGGACAAGTTACATAATCTTCCTGAGTGTCAATCAGTTCATCTTTATGGGGATAACAGGTTTTTTCCTTCTTCTCTCACTGATTTATTGTGAGCAAGTAAGAAACCTGTGCTGACTAAATGATAGCCCATGTTGTTGTAATTATTATCAGTTTTATTAGCCCTACATAATCCTCTATAAAATTATGCACATCTTAAGTTGTGAGGATCTGACATATTATTGCATTCAAAGTATAACTTTGTTAAATTAAATAGTCAAGGCATTTGTTTCAGGGTTGAGAACTTAATAAATGTTCTCTTATACTGAATGTCATGCTTCTTAAAGAAAAAAGCCCTTAGTTATCACACTTCCTGTTTTAAATAGCACTTTATGTCTCTGTGCTCGTGGTCTGTCTTGAGCTCTCATCTTTCTTCTCAGCTAGATTAGCTTGTCGCATTTAGTTTATGGAGTCTGTTGAAAAGTTATAGTTAATTAATATCTACGTATTAATTTCAGTTTCAAATTAAGAAGACTGAATATGAGCATGTTTTTGTACTCAAATGAGTATTTTTTGGTAACTTGGTCTTTTATGCTGAACACAAGAGTCAATCTTGAGATTGTAGAACTCTCATCATACATATATTTTTAAAGTGTCATACAAAGAGAAGGCTCATAAAGTAATTTTTTTTTTTTTTTTTTTTTTTTTTGCGGTACGCGGGCCTCTCACAGCTGTGGCCTCTCCCGTTGCGGAGCACAGGCTCCGGACGCGCAGGCCCAGCAGCCATGGCTCACGGGCCCAGCCGCTCCGCGGCATGTGGGATCTTCCCATACCGGGGCACGAACCCGTGTCCCCTGCATTGGCAGGTGGACTCTCAACCACTGCGCCACCAGGGAAGCCCTAGTAATTTTCTAATCATTCACAGAAATCACTCTATATTAGGAATTGTACTATTAAAGTGCCTTGTACATTTTGGTCTTTTTGCCCCCTGCATTTAATCCTCTCAACAATGAGTTAGTACTGCACATGCTTTTATGAAGGAGGAAATTGACGCTCAGGGAAGCTTAGTAACTTACCCAAGATCACACAGCTATTAGGTAACGTGGTGGAGCTGAGAATGGGCTTGGATCGGTCTTTATCCAGAACACTTACCCATATGTTAGCTGTATTGGACACTGCACTTAACCTTTCCTTATCTGTCTCAGTATTTATTTTAAAATTATAAACTCACCTCTGAGGGTCTTTTGTAAAGGTACCATGTTAAATAATTGTAGATTATCTGTGTAAATGCAAATTTTAACAATGGCAACTGTCTCTCCCATTAGAGAAAGAAGGGAATGAATTAAGTGTTGTTATATTGATTTGTACTCTGGTGCCATTCTTCATTTCTCCTGACTGTGTTAAGGGGTTTTAATAACATCTGACACTTCATTTCTTGTTCACTAATGCCATAAAATTTAAAAACATTGCAAGTCTTGAACAATTACCATGAAAACCCAAAAAGAATAAAAGTAGATGGATTTCAGTGATGAAAATGTCCTTCTAGACTGATTTGAAATTCTTGTCCACAGCCCTTTTTTTTCTTTATTTTTAAAAAAATGCTGCTGCACACATTCCTGGGCCCTGTTTGTTTGTTTGTTTGTTGGCTGCGTTGGTCTTAGTTGCAGCATGTGAGATCTTCGTTGCGCACATGGGCTCCTCTCTAGTTGCGGCACGTGGGCTTCTTTCTAGTTGTGGCATGCGGTTTTTCTCTCTCTAGTTGTGGCATGTGGGCTCCAGGGTGCGTAGGCTCTGTAGTTGTGGTGCATGGGCTCTGTAGTTTGCAGCACGCAGCTCTCTAGTTGAGGCGCCTGGGCTCAGTAGTTGTGGTGTGCGGGCTCAGTTGCCCTGCAGCATGGATCAAACCTGAGTCCCCCCTGCATTGGAAGGCGGATTCTTTACAACTGGACCACCAGGGAAGTCCCCCACAGCCCATTTAAATCTATCCAGTCTGGGGACTTCTCCAGTGACGCAGTGGTTAAGAATCCACCTGCCAATGCAGAGGACACGCGTTCGAGCCCTGGTCCGGGAAAATCCCACATGCCGCAGAGCAACTAAGCCCGTGTGCCACAACTACTGAAGCCCGCGTGCCTAGATCCTGTGCTCCGCAACAAGAGAGGCCACCGCAGTGAGAAGCTCGCACACCGCAATGAAGAGTAGCCCTCGATCACCACAACTAGAGAAAGTCCACACACAGCAACGAAGACCTAATACAGCCAAAGATAAATAAAAGTAAATAAATTTTAAAAAAATCTATCCAGTCTGTTATTTAGAGAGTGTGTACATCACAGTCACTTTGCAGTGGTAACTGGCTAGAAATTTTAAGCAGGGAATGAACCCAAGAGGTAAAGGCTCTTTTCTAGAACCCCAGATCAGAAAAGAGTACTTTTCTTCTGCGGCCTAGAAATACTTGGAGCAAGAGAGTGGGAAGATTGGAGTCTGATCATCTTTTCAGAGGAATAGTGGAGGAATAAAAGGGGAATTTAAAACCAGGGTCCAACTTCTGATACCAATAATTAAGGTCTCAGGAACATTTTTGGATCCTTGCTTATTACCTTCTTTGACTCTTCACGATGGAAATAAGCAGTTACCCACAGCCCACGCTGCACTGCCTGCCTGGGAGCCTTCACAGTACTCCTCTCCCTTCCCCTCCCTTTGTAAGTTGTACATGAATTAACCTTGGCAGAAAGTAGAAGCTGCTTGAAGTTTTCTTGAAGAAGTTGGGAGCCTTGTAAACACAAATTGCTAGTCATGCTCAACTAAACGTTATAGCTTATTGGTTATGGAGTTGATAAATCATAAAGTCAAACTTGATATTTTGATGGCAGAAACTGGGTTCCCATGACCTGTATCCAAAAAGCATTAGAATTTTAACAGCTTTGGCCAATATTTTTATAATACTAGTTTTACTTTGTGATAAACAAAAACTTAATATTAAGACATTTTTCTTAATAAGTTTTCATTATATATTCAAGAAGCTAATCCTTGGTCAGTTATATGAGAAGCACATGTCTCCTTCCAGTTCGTGGCTGTTAATTTTCTTTTAGGGATCTTTTGATGAATTAAGATACTCTTAATCATAAATTCTCATTTACAAATCTTTCTTATGACTTAACTTTCTGTTCTATTTAAGAAATGCTTCTCTATTCTGAGTTTGTAAAAATAGTCTACATTTTTTTCCGAAATGTTTTTAAGTTATATTTAGCATCTCTAAGAAATTGATTTTTGTTTATGTTATGAGGAAGAGATCAAATTTAATATTTTAGAAATATCTGTAATTAGTTATTCTATACTAGTTATTAGATAGACCATTCTTCCTCCCTCTGATCTGCAGTGCCACTTCAGTCATGTATAGTTCCTGTATGTGAAGTTCCTCTATGTATTTCTGGGCATTCAGTTTATTCTGCTAGTTTTTCTGTCCCTGTAGTAAATCACGCTGTTGTAATTACTATAGCTTTAAAGTAAGTCTTGGTATCTTATAGGACAGTTCTCTTCACCACCTTCTTTTTACTGAAATTTCATTGAATGTAGTTTTGAGACAATTAACGTATTTAGAATGTTGAGTCTCCCCTCCATGAAAATGATGTAATCTCTCCATTTATAAGGGCTTTCTTTAATGTCTTTAGGTAGTTTTATAATAGCAAAGTAGGTGATAATGTGCAAATAATGATGGTTTTATTTCTTCTTTTCCAGTCTTTGTCACCTTTATTTCTTTTGCTTGCCTTTTAGTACTAACTAGGCTTTTCAGTACAGTATAGAATGGAATTGATAATAACAGGCATCCTTGTCTTTTTCCTGATGTTAAAAAGAATGCTTTTAATGCTTCACTGTTAAGATGCTGGCATAGTACCTGTCCCTTTGGCATTACTGCTTAGTTCAGTCTATCATCCTACTGCATGAAAATGTCTCCCCGAGCAAGGCCACTGAGGTTTGCAGGGTTCCAGTACAATACATCTTCTCAGGTTCCAACTGCAGCAATATACGGCTTCCCCCTTTCAAGGCATCCGGTATAACTGAGCTAAGAGACAATGTCATCTCTTGCCCCGAGCCTCTTTCAGGGTGTTAATGTAATATTGGATTTCTCTTATTACCTACCATAACTCATTTATTTACTCCTTTACCCTTAACTACTATTCCTCCTTCTTTCCATTTATACCCAAACTTTTCCACCTTTGGAAGGGACATTAGGTTCAGCCACAGCGCTGGTTTAGATTGCAGGCAGCAATAGTAGTCTAGCAAGTACCTCCGCCTCAGTTCACTACCATTCATATTAGGGTAAGGTTACATAGGTACAGAACTAGTGGGCTGTTTTTACCTCCAGGCATTATAGCTGCATTCACTGTTAACCCCCATTTTGCCAGATGGGGTGAAGGCACAGCCCACCCCAGCAGGCTCTTAGGAATTCTGACATAAAGGTTTAAAAATAGAGTTTCATCCCTGCTTCTGGCACTTGTAGCTGTAGTCCTGGTCCTGCATCAGGTAGGAAAAACAAAGCTGAGATGATGTGGGGAAGAAAATAAAAAGTATATTGTCATACCAGCATCCTTACTCCTTAGGAAGAATTGTAGTCATACCAGCATCCATCTCTATCCCCTTTTCCCCAGATCCACCAGAAGAACAGAGGTATCTATCTAGTGGGGACTCTCCCTTAGGCCCCCTTATGTTGAATGTGAGCACACACTTGTGAACGCATGAAAGTCAGCCCTTTATGCTTTTATCTCACACATTTTAGACAGCAGATGTTTCAACTGCCTGTTCTAATTCTCAATTAAACCATTACTGTGAGGGTGATAAGCAACATCATATATCCATTTGATGTGGTATCTTTTCACCCACTGTTGGACACTGTGTGCTGTGAAGCGTGTTGTGTCCCATAGCCTGAAGATGTGTAACTTGGCGGCCCACATTGGTAGAGTATCTTCTGTTCCAATCCTCTAATGGTATTTTAAGCATCTACTGCCTCATATGCAAAGCCCAGTCTGAAGTGTCTATTCCTGGTAGGACCCATTTATAGCCCCCCCCCACCAGGGCTGCTGGCATTAATCCAGTGTAGTCTGCTTGCTGGCTGTGTGTAGTAGGGCCTTCCCCCCCGGGGAGTCTTCCCCACAGCCATCTGCATCCTCTGTCTCTCCTGTTGGCAGACAAAACAGTTCTTGTTGGCAATTTGTGCCTCAGAGGGTATAAGAGGATTATGTCTAGATTCAGCCCATCTCTGCATTGCTGCAGTCCCCCAGGTGGCCACGTGAAGGGAGTGTACCAAAAGGTCCACTTGGTGGTTACATCACCTCCCAAACCTGAAAGTGGGTTCTTCTGATGGGCATTAACATGTTCTACTTTAAAGTGGCCCATAAATTCCCAGAGGGATTTCCATATGGCTGCACCTTATACAGGCATCCTTTTAATAGTCCAGTTTTCCGTTGCCCATGAGTCAGTAAAAACCCAAGCATGTGGGCTTTACCATTGTTCAGTTCTTCCATCACTGCTAGGAAAACAGCATGTAAGTCAGCCCACTGAGCCCATCTGTGTTTACCTTCTTTGATCAGAGTGGTGGCCATTCACCTTGGAACTGTCATACATAAACCAAGCATCTCTTTGTTGGTCAGTTGAGAGATATTTATACTGTCCAAGTGACAACAGAATCTGGCAACTCCTCACTCAGTTCCAGAGTCAGTCCTCTGGGAAAAGAGGCTCCTCATTGTATCTCCTCCTTGCCTTCTCCTCATAACGAGCTCCTCTATAAACAATCTCCATTTAATTATGGAACTCTTCTGTGCACTGCCTTCCTCATTAGAGTGTTTTTCTGACATTACCCAAGACATCATGGGTATCTTGGCTTTCAAGATTATTTTGTCTTCCAGTCATAGGGGCAGTTTAGACTAACGTTCAATAGCAGGCTAGTAATTGCCTCTCAAATGGAAATGCTCCAGTTTGTCATCCCAGTAGTTGTCACTGGGAGGTGCTCACAGGCTTTTGCCGTAAGCCCCAGTCTGCGCTCTATGTAAGGCTCCTGTACAGAGTTTGTCTGCCAGGCTCCAGCTTCTTGTCTATAACACTGTGTGGGCTCCGGCAGTCTTATTCCCATTTAGCATGATGTCTAATTAATATTGCTTGGATTGGAGAGCGAGTGACATGCCATCTGTTTTACTTTGGGGGGAGGTGTTCCCCATTTAGACATAGTATCCATTCCCATAAACCATTCAGGTAAGCCTGTTTAAACATTCCAGTTTTCACCCAAACTTCCACCTTCATCAGTCAACCTTAACTTTTTTCATATTCTCTCAATCTAATTGTAGCCTGCGTTAAGACTTCACCAAAGGGTTTTGGTATCACAGTGCATGAGGTCCCATCCCAGTAAAGGACTCCTAGAAACTTCTCCACTCCCTGACCGTTTTAGCCAGCAGGGGGTTTGAGCCAAGATTAATCTGCCTGACTATTGCCCCAGGTTATGTCAGGTCTGGTTTCTCATTATAATCATTGCTTTCCCGTGTCTTACATTTCTCCAAACTAGGGTAAACAAACTCAACTTGCTTAGAGCCCTTTAATGTAGGGGGTCCAGCAGGGGTCCCTTTGATCCACCCAGTCTCAGATAGTACTGTATTAAGACCTTTATTTCAACCCCATCAATGTCAATGTCCATTTTATTCATCCCATTTCTTTTTTTTTAATCTTTTTATTTTTAAGATTTTTAAAAATTTATTTATATATTTCTTCCTTCCTCCCTCCCTCCCTTCCTTCATTTTTGACCGCGTTGGGTCTTCCTTACTGCACGGGCTTTCTCTAGTTGCGGTGAGTGGGGGCTACTCTTTGTTGCGGTGCGCGGGCTTCTCATTGCAGTGGCTTCTCTTGTTGCGGAGCACGGGCTCTAGGCACGTGGGCTTCAGTAGTTGTGGCTCGCGGGCTCTAGAGCTCAGGCTCACTAGTTGTGGCACACAGGCTTAGTTGCTCCACGGCATGTGAGATCTTCCCGGACCAGGGCTTGAACCTGTGTCCCCTGCATTCGTTGCATTTCTTAATAACCATCCACAGATTTCCATCCTGCTGGGATGAGTCTCTTGACACCCTTCTTTCTTTTTCCTCTTTCCCACTTCTATCAACATTTGCTTTATTCACTCAGTTTCTTAATAATTGTTTAAAAATTTCCACCATGCTGGGATGAGTCCCTTGACTCTTTCCTCTGCCTCTCCACATTTTCTTTTAAATTAATATAGTGTTTTTATTAGCATCTGCTAAGATTCATGAGGGGAAGCTGAGACAGGCTTCTCTGACTCTAAGGTTACATGGGCTGCTAATGCAGAAGGGGCCCACAGTATTTACCATGACCTGAGTAATGGACATTTTCAGTTGTGAATATACTAGTTATAACACCAATCCCACATGGCTTACATATGAATAATAAGGGGTGAATTCATCTGGGGTGTTCCACTTGACATTTTTAAGGGGAGTCAGGTAGTCCCCCTTCTTTGAATAAACACTTTACAGCAGTTTTTATCCAGTGCACCAGGCTGGCTGCTCCCTCAGGAGTAACCTGCTCTGTGTCTGTATCATGGATAGCCATCTGTAGTTGTCCCATAGTTAGCTCTGGGTCCTGCACCAACCCTTCCACTCTGCAGCATTTAAAAATGAATATACTGCTCCAGGGACTTATCTGGTTGTCCAGTGGTAAAGAATCCACCTTATAATCCAGGGGACACAGGTTTGATCCCTGGTCAGGGAACTAAGATCCCACATGCTGTGGGGCAACTAAGCCCGCGTGCCACAATTACTGAGCTTGCGTGCCTCAACTAGAGAGCCCGCGTGTTGCAAACTACAGAGCCCACATGCTCTGGAACCCGTGTGCCACAACTACAGAGCCCACTGTCCCTGGAGCCTGCACACCACAACTAGAGAAGAGAAAACCCGCACGCCACAACTAGAGAGAAGCCCATACACCACAACAAAGAGCCCATGTGCCGCAACAAAAGATCCCACATGCCTCAAGGAAGATGCTGCGTGCCACAACTAAGACCCAACGCAGCCAAAATTAAAATAAATAAAATAATAAATCTTAAAAAATAAAAATGAATATACTGCTCCTAAATTTCTCTCTTTGTCCTTTTTAGTAAAGCTTCTTCAGGAAGCTGGTGATGCCAACCTCCAAAGTGAGACAGCTCCTTCACACTGAGCCCCGTGGTCTCAGTAGTTTCTTGGTTTTGCCCTTCCCAACCCCACACATGAACTTTGGTGACCAGCAGTCTTGAGGTGCTCTTTGTTGTCCCTGAATAACTTTTCATTTTGGGGGGCAGCTTTGAAGCTAGTTGGCCCAGCATCAAAATCTGACCCAGCACTCTCTTTTAATTTCATTTTAGCTATTATAACTAATAATAATCAAGGGATTGTATATTTCACTTTTCTCTTATTGGTTTGTATTTCTTTATGCATCCGTTGAAACAATTCCCCAGGAGTTAGGTCCATCAATAAATTCCATCGATAACTTTTACCTTCAGTCATTTATCTCAGCATAGCTGCTGCCCTACACCATGATTGATCATGTGGCCACCCAGGAGTCAAAGGTTCCTCATACCCTGCCCTGTTGCTCATCCTTTCACTTCCTAAACTACATGCTTCTGTGAGCCTGTGTCATTCTACTGAATTCCACATTTTATGACACTAAATGAGAGCTACTTTCCTCCCTGACATCCATCAGATCTGATACCAGCAATTTAGTTCACTTCTGACACGAACAACCTGGAGTTAACATCAGATTCCACAGGTTTAAGGGTTTGATCCTGCAAGACTACCCTCACTTCAGGCACCAGCCACAAATAGGGTGCCCAGGCTACCCACATTTCTGCCCAGCCAACTACGAATTCAGGATTTCCCACGACCCCACTTTCGGGGGGGGGGAGATTTTCCCACAAACCCACTAGAACGACTCACAGAACTCAGGAAAGCACTTTACTTACTGTCACCGTTTACTATAAAGGATACAACTCAGGAACACCCAAATGGAAGACATGTATAGCAGAATGTATGGGGGGGGAAGGACACAGCGCTTCCGTGTCCCTCAGGCACATCATCCTCCTGGCACCTCAGTGTGTTCACCAACCTAGAAGTGCCTCTATTTCTTCTTGAATCAATTTGTGTTCATTTCTGTTTTCTCTAGGAATAATTTTCTTAGCTTTCAGTTTATTGACATAAAGTCTTAATATTTCTTTATCTTCTTAATATCTGCTGTGTCTGTAGTTTTGTCCCCGTTTTCATCCCTAATACTATTTATTTATGCCTTCTCTCTTTTTCCCTTGGTTGTTTTTCCATAAAGTGTGTCAATTATGTTACTCTTTTTTTTTTTAACATCTTTATTGGAGTATAACTGCTTTACAATGTTGTGTTAGTTTCTGCTGTATAACAAAGCGAATCAGCTATACATATATCCCCATATCCCCTCCCTCTTGCGTCTCCTTCCCACCCTACCTATCCTACCCCTCTCGGTGGTCCATATATATGGGATCCATATATATGGGTTAGCATACGGTATTTGTTTTTCTCTTTCTGATTCACTTCACTCTGTATGACAGACTCTAGGTCCATCCACCTCACTACAAATAACTCAGTTTCGTTTCTTTTTATGGCTGAGTAATATTCCATCGTATATATGTGCCACATCTTCTTTCTTCATTCATCTGTCAGTGGACACTTAAGTTGCTTCCATGTCCTGGCTGTTGTAAATAGTGCTGCAGTGAACAATGTGGTATATGACTCCTTTTGAATCATGGTTTTCTCAGGGTATATGCCCAGTAGTGGTATTGCTGGGTCATATGGTAGTTCTATTTTTAGTTTTTTAAGGAACCTCCATACTGTTCTCCGTAGTGGCTGTATCAATTTACATTCCTGCCAACAGTGCAAGAGGGTTCCCTTTTCTCCACACCCTCTCCAGCATTTACTGTTTGTAGATTTTTTGATGATGGCCATTCTGATTGGTGTGAGGTGATACACTGTGGTTTTGATTTGCATTTCTCTAATGATTAGTGATGTTGAGCATCCTTTCATGTGTTTGTTGGCAGTCTATATATCTTCTTTGGAGAAATGTCTATTTAGGTCTTCTGTCCATTTTTGGATTGGATTGTTTGTTTTTTTGATGTTGAGCTGCATGAGCTACTTGTATATTGGAGATTAGTCCTTTGTCAGTTAGTTAGTTTGCAAATTTTTTCTCTTTTCTGAGGGTTGTCTTTTTGTGTTGTTTATGGTTTTCTTTGCTGTACAAAAGCTTTTAAGTTTCATTAGGTCCCATTTGTTTATTTTTATTTCCATTTCTCTAGGAGGTAGGTCAAAAAGGATCTTGCTGTGATTTATGTCATAGAGTGTTCTGCCTATGTTTTCCTCTAAGAGTTTTCCTCTTAGAGTTTCCTCTAAGTGTCCGGCCTTACATTTAGGTCTTTAATCCATTTTGAGTTTATTTTTGTGTATGGTGTTCGAAAGTGTTCTAATTTCATTCTTTTACATGTAGCTGTTCAGTTTTACCAGCACCACTTATTGAAGAGGCTGTCTTTTCTCCATTGTATATTCTTGCCTCATTTATCAGAGATAAGGTGACCATAGGTGCGTGGGTTTATCTCTGGGCTTTCTATCCTGTTCCATTGATCTATATTTCTGTTTTTGTTGCAGTACCATACTGTCTTGATTACTGTAGCTTTGTAGTATAGTCTGAGGTCAGGGAGCCAGATTCCTCTGGCTGCGTTTTTCTTTCTCAAGATTTTTTTGGCTATTCAGGGTCATTTGTGTTCCCAAACACACTGTGAAATTTTTTGTTACAGTTCTGTGAAAAATGTCATTGGTAGTTTGATAGGGATTGCATTGAATCTGTAGATTGCTTTGGGTAGTAGAGTCATTTTCACAATGTTGATTCTTCCAGTCCAAGAACATGGTATATCGCTCCATCTGTTTGTGTTTTCTTTAATTTCTTCATCAGTGTCTTATAGTTTTCTGCATACAGGTCTTTTGTCTCCTTAGGTAGGTTTATTCCTAGGTATTTTATTCTTTTTGTTGCAATGGTAAATGGGAGAGTTTCCTTATATTCTCTTTCAGATTTTTCATCATTAGTGTATAGGAATGCAAGAGATTTCTGTGCATTAATTTTGTATCCTGCAGCTTTACCAAATTCATTGATTAGCTCTAGTAGTTTTCTGGTGGCATTTTTAGGCTTCTCTATGTATAGTATCATGTCATCGGCAAACAGTGACAGTTTTACTTCTTCTTTTCCAATTTGTATTCCTTTTATTTCTTTTTCTTCCCTGATTGCTGTGGCTAGGACTTCCAAAACTATGTTGAATAATAATGGTGAGAGTGGACATCCTTGTCTTGTTCCTGATATTAGAGGAAATCCTTTCATTTTTTCGCCATTGAGATAAATGTTTGCTGTGGGTTTGTCATATATGGCCTTTATTATGTTGAGATAGGTTCCCTCTATGCCCACTTTCTGGAGAGTTTTTATCATAAATTTGTGTTGAATTTTGTCAAAAGCTTTTTCTGCATCTATTGAGATGATCATATGGTTTTTATTCTTCAGTTTGTTAATATGGTCTATCACATTGATTGATTTGCGTATGTTGAAGAATCCTTGCATCCCTGGGATAAATCTCACTTGATCATGGTGTATGATCCTTTTAATGTGCTGTTGGATTCTGTTTGCTAGTATTTTGTTGAGGATTTTTGCATCTATGTTCATCAGTGATATTGTCATGTAGTTTTCTTTTTTTGTGACATCTTTGTGTCATTTTGGTAGCAGGCTGATGGTGGCCTCATAGAATGAGTTTGGGAGTTTTCCTCCCTCTGCTATATTTTGGAAGGGTTTGAGAAGGATAGGTGTTAGCTCTCCTCTAAATGTTTGATAGAATTCACCTGTGAAGCCATCTGGTCCTGGGCTTTTGTTTGTTGGAAAATTTTTAATCACAGTTTCAATTTCATTGCTTATGATTGGTCTGTTCATATTTTCCATTTCTTCCAGGTTGTCCATTTTATTGGCATAGAGTTGCTTGTAGTAATCTCTCATGATCCTTTGTATTTCTGCAGTGTCAGTTGTTACTTCTCCTTTTTCATTTCTAATTCTGTTGATTTAAGTCTTCTGCCTTTTTTTCTTGATGAGTCTGGCTAATAGTTTATCAATTTTGTTTATCTTCTCAAAGAGCCAGCTTTTGGTTTAAGTGACCTTTGCTATTGTTTCCTTTATTTCTTTTTCATTTATTTCGGACCTGTTTTTTATGATTTCTTTCTTCTTCTAACGTTGGGGTTTTTTTGTTCTTCTTTGTCTGATTACTTTAGGTGTAAGGTTAGGTTATTTATTTGAGATGTTTCTAGTTTCTTGAGATAAGATTGTATTGCTATAAACTTCCCTCTTAGAACTGCTTTTGCTGCATCCCATAGGTTTTGGGTCATCACGTTTTCACTGTCATTTGTTTCTAGGTACTTTTTGATTTCCTCTTTGATTTCTTCAGCGATCTCTTGGTTTTTTAGTAGCATATTGTTTAGCCTCCATGTGTTTGTATTTTTTAGTCTTTTTCCTGTAATTGATATCTAGTCTCATAGCATTTTGGTCAGAAGATACGTAATATGATTTCAATTTTCTTAAATTTACTGAGGCTTGATTTGTGACCCAAGATATGATCTATCCTGGAGAATGTTCCATGAGCAGTTGAGAAGAAAGTGTATTCTTTTGTTTTTGGATGGAGTGTCCTGTAAGTATCATGTATGTCCATCTTGTTTAATGTGTCATTTAAAGCTTGTGTTTCCTTATTTATTTTCATTTTGGATGATCTGTCCATTGGTGAAAGTGGGTGTTAAAGTCCCCTACTATGATTGTGTTACTGTCAGTTTCCCCTTTGATGGCTGTTAGCCTTTGCCTTATGTGTTGAGGTGCTCCTATGTTGGGGGCATAAATATTTACAATTGTTATATCTTCTTCTTGGATTGATCCCTTGATCATTAAGTGGTGTCCTTCTCTGTGTCTTGTAATAGTCCTTATTTTAAAGTCCAGTTTGGGACTTCCCTGGTAGCACAGTGGTTAAGAATCTGCCTGCCAGTGCAGGGGATACGGTTTCAAGCCCTGGTCTGGGAAGATCCCACATGCCGCAGAGCAACTAAGCCAGTGCGCCTACAACTACTGAGCCGGTGATCTAGAGCCCATGAGCCACAACTGCTGAGCCTGTGTGCCACAACTACTGAAGCCCACACGCCTAGAGCCCATGGTCTGCAACAGTAGAGGCCACCGCAAAGAGAAGCTCGTCTGCCTCAACAATGAGTAGCCCCCACTCGCGGCAACTAAAGAAAGCCCATGTGCAGCAGCAACAAAGACCCAAAGAAGCCAAAAGTAAATAAATTATAAATAAATTTTAAAAATAAGAAAATAAAAAATAAAGTCTATTTTGTCTGATATGAGAATTGCTACTCCAGCTTTCTTTTGATTTCCATTTGCATGGAATATCTTTTTCCATCCCCTCACTTTCAGTCTGTATGTGTCCCTATGTCTGAAGTGGGTCTCTTGTAGACAGCATATATATGGGTCTTGTTTTTGTATCCGTTCAGCCAGTCTTTGTCTTTTGGTTGGAGCATTTAATCCATTTACATTTAAGGTAATTGTCGATATGTATGTTCCTATTACCATTTTCTTAATTGTTTTGGGTTTGTTTTTGTATGTCTTTTCCTTCTCTTGTGTTTCCTGCCTAGAGAAGTTCCTTTAGCATTTGTTGTAAAGCTGGTTTGGTGGTGCTGAATTCTCTTAACTCTTGCTTGTCTGTAAAGGTTTTAATTTTCCATTGAATCTGAATGAGATCCTTGCTGGGTAGAGTAATCTTGGTTGTAGGTTTTTCCCTTTCATCACTTTAAAAGTATCCTACCACTGCCTTCTGGCTTGCAGAGTTTCTGCTGAAAGATCAGCTGTTAATCTTATGAGGGTTCCCTTGTATGTTATTTGTTGCTTTTCCCTTGCTGCTTTTAATATTTTTTTCTTTGTATTTAATTTTTGATAGTTTCATTAATATGTGTCTTGACGTGTTTCTCCTTGGATTTATCCTGTATGGGACTCTCTGCACTTCCTAGATTTGACTTACTATTTCCTTCCCATGTTAGGCAAGTTTTCAACTATAGTCTCTTCACATATTTTTTCAGGCCCTTTTTTTTTCTCTTCTTCTTCTGGGACCCCTATAATTCGAATGTTGGTGCGTTTAATGTTGTCCCAGAAGTCTCTGAGACTGTCCTCAAGCCTTTTCATTCTTTTTTCTTTATTCTGCTCTGTGACAGTTATTTCCACTATTTTATCTTCCAGGTCACTTATCTGTTCTTCTGCCTCAGTTATTCTGCTATTGGTTCCTTCTAGAGAACTTTTAATTTCATTTATTGTGTTGTCATCATTGTTTGTTTGCTCTTTAGTTCTTCTAGGTCCTTGTTAAATGTTTCTTGTATTTTCTCCATTCTATTTCCAAGATTTTGGATCATCTTTACTATCATTACTCTGAATTCTTTTTCAGGTAGACTGCCTATTTCCTCTTCATTTGTTTGGTCTGGTGGTTTTTTACCTTTCTCCTTCATCTCTGCATATTTCTCTGTCTTCTCATTTTGTTTAACTTACTGTGTTTGGGGTCTCCTTTTTGCAGGCTGCGTGTTCTTAGTTCCCATTGTTTTTCTTGTCTGCCCCCAGTGAGTGGGTTGTGTAGGCTTCCTGGTGGAGGAGACTGGTGCCTGTGTTCTGCTGGGTGGGACTGGATCTTATCTTTCTGACGGGCAGGGCTGCATCCATTGTTATGTTTTGGGGTGTCTGTGAACTTAGTATGATTTTAGGCAGCCTCTCTGCTAATGGGTGGGGTTGTGTTCCTGTCTTGCTAGTTGTTTGGCATGGGGCGTCCAGCACTGGTCATTGGGTTGAGCTGGGTCTTAGTGTTGAGCCAGAGATCTCTGGGAGAGCTCTCGCTGATTGATAATACGTGGGGCCACGAGGTCTGTGGTGGTCCAATGTCCTGAACTTGGCTCTCCCACCTCGGAGGCTCATGTCCGACACCCAGCTGGAGCACCAAGACCGTGTCAGCACACGGCTCAGAAGAAAAGGAAGAAAAGAAAAAAAAAATTAAAAAAAAATAAAAAGAAAAATTAAAAGAAGAAAAAATAATAAAATAAAAAAAATTTTTAAATAAAAGAAGAAGAGAGCAACCAAACCGATAAAGAAATCCACCAATGATAACAAGCATTAAAAACTAAACTAAGATAAACATAAAAATCAGAAACAAATCAGTCACAGACAGCAAACCCCAAGTCTACAGTTGCTCCCCAAATCTACCACCTCAATTTTGGGAACATTTGTTGTCTATTCAGGTATTCCACAGATGCAGGATTCATCAAGTTGATTGTGGGGATTTCATCCGCTGCTTCTGAGGCTGCACGTAGAAATTTCCCTTTCTCTTCTTTATTTGCATGGCTCCTGAGGTTCAGCTTTGGTTTTGGCCCCGCCTCTGCATGTAGGTCGCCCTCAGGCATCTGTTCCCCACCCAGACTGGAGGGGGTTAAAGCAGCGGCTGATTAGGGCTCTCTTGCCATCTCAGGCTGGGGAGAGGGAGAGGTATGGTAGTCATAATTGGAATGCGGGGTGGCCTATGGTGGCAGAGGCCGGCATGACATTGCAACAGCCTGAGGCACTCTGTGTATTCTCCTGGGCAAGTTGTCCCTAAATCTTGGGACCCTGACAGTGGCGTGCTGCACAGGCTCTGGGGGGGTTGGGAGGGGTTGTGGGTAGTGACCTGCGCTTGCACACAGGATTCTTGGTGGCAGCGGCAGCAGCATTAACATTTCATGCCCGTCTTTGGGTCTGAACTGATAGGTGCAGCTTGCGCCCTTCTCTGGAGCTTGCTTAGGCAGTTCTCTGCCTTCTATGGGCACACAGGGAAGGAATCCCCTTTCCTAGCGCACCCCGAAACAATGGTCTCTTGCCTCTTCGGCAGGTCCAGACTTTTTCCTGGATTCCCTCCTGGCTAGCTGTGGTGCACTAGCCCCCCTTCAGGCTGTGTTCATGCAGCCAACCCCAGTCCTCTCCCTGCGATCTGACCACCAAAGCCCGAGCCTCAGCCCCCAATGCCCACCTGTCCTGGTGGGTGAGCAGACAAGTGTCTCAGGCTGGTGAGTGCTGGTCGGCACCGATCCTCTGTGCGGCAATTTCTCTGCTTTGCCCTCTGCACCCTGTTGCTGCGCTCTCTTCTGTGGTTCCGAAGCTTCCCCCCAACTGCCCATCCCACCCCCATCTCACGAAGGGGCTTCCTAGTGTGTGGAAACCTTTCCTCCTTCACAGCTCCCTCCCACTGGTGCAGATTCCGTCCCTATTCTTTTGTCTCTGTTTTTTCTTTTTTCTTTTGCCCTACCCAGGTATGTGGGGAGTTTCTTGCCTTTTGGGAGGTCTGAGGTCTTCTGCCAGCGTTCAGTAGGTGTTCTGTAGGAGTTGTTCCACATGTAGATGTATTTCTGATGTATTTGTGGAGAGGAAGGTGATCTCCGCGTCTTACTCCTCCTCCGTCTTGAAGGTCCCCCACTATGTTATTCTTTTTAAACTTTTACCTTTGTTTGTACTCTCTTTTTTATCTTTGTTTTCTGTTTTATTAATTTCTGGTTTTGTTTTTTACTTCCTTTGGACCCATCCCACCCCCAGTATTAGCATCTTAAGTATTTGAGTGTTACGTTAGTTGCATCCCACAAGTCTTAGTATCTGGTATTTTCATTATTCAATTCTAAGAATTTTTAAATTTTCATTTATTTTGACCATTTGCCTTTCTCCCTCTTTTTTTTTCTTTTTTGCCTTCTTTTGAAATAATTGAAACGTTTTTTCTCATTGCAGTTTTTTTTTAATTTAATTATTGTAGGTGTTATATGCTCTGTTTCTCTTTATTAATGGCAAACTTTGAGATTTTAACATGAACACTCAGTGTTATGTTAATCGGAATCTTTAAAATACAGGTACTCTAAAAATGCTTTGACTCCTATCACCCCCATCATGGCTTACTTGTTATAGTTGTTCAAAATTTTGATAATCCCTCAAATTAGGTATATTTTATGTACTTGATTTTGCTTAAAATTACTCATAATTGCCATTTTAAAAAAGATTCACATTCGATTTTGTATCTTAGGTATTTCTTCTGGGATTAGTCTCCTTATTCCTAAAGTGTATCCTTACAAGTTCCTTAAATGAGGTGGCATTGTCTATTAGATTTCGTTCATCTGACAGTGTTTTAAATTTGTCCTTGTTTTTGAAAGATGGTTTCATTGGATATTAAATTCTATGTTGAAAGTTTGTTTTTCCTCTCCCTCTTTGCACATTATATTCTACTGTCTTTTGGTTTCCATTGTAGCCATTGAGAAGTCATTTATCACAATCACTCTAATTGTCATTCCTTGGCCAGAAATCTATTTTCATTCTGGCTATATATATGATTTTCTGTTTGTCTTTGGTGTCCTGTATTTTGACCGTGATTTATCTAAATGAGGGTTTCTTTATTTGTCCTGCTTGTGATTCATTGTGTTTCCTGAATTCTAGGGTTAATATTTTTCACGTGTTGGAAAATTCTTAACCATCTTTCTAAATTTTACTTGCATCTGTCTTTTTTCTTTTTTATCCTCCTGAACTTTAATTAAACGCGTTACTCTGTCTTGCTCAGTCTTCCATATCTCTCAACCTCTTTTTCTATCTCTTTGTCTCTGTGCTGTATTCTGGTTGATTTATCTCCCACCTTATAAATTCTCTTTTTATCCATGTTTAATCCATAGTTAACCCTTCCTTTGACATTTTAATTTCAGTGGTCCTATAAATAGTCTTACTCCTAATTCTTCCTTTAATTTCCTTAAACGTATTAAACATACGCATTTTATATTCCTTCTCAGATAAATTCAATATCTCATGAGTTGAGGATTGAGGGTTTATTCCTCCAGGAAGGGTTTGTATTTTCTTTCACCAGGCACTTGAATTCACTGGCAACACAGGTTTACTTTAAGTTAAAATTCTCACTCTTAGTCTTTCTTTGGGCCATACAGATAACACGAGAGCCCCCAAACATCCTTGAAAACCAGCCAGTAGGTAGGAATTCACAGGGAGGCTTTTTTCCCCCTTCCTCCCTGGGCCTCGGCCAGGGCCAGGACAGACTACTTTCCTTGGCAATACAGATTTTGGTTTTGTTTTTTTCCTTTCTACAGGTTTTTGCCCTTTTAGGTCTAGCTTTTTGCAAGAGGATCTACCATCTTAATTCCAGCCCTTCTTGGACTTTGTCCCTCAACATGCACAGAGGTAAAACCAAAGCTCTAGGCCACCTTAGATCAGTAAACACTCCAAAGACAGCCAGATGTTTGAGTTTTACCACACTGGACTCTTGCTCACATTTTGTTCCCAGCCTCCAATGACTTCCCTTATTTTTATTTTTTTTAAATTTATTTATTTTATTTATTTATTTTTAACTGCATTGGGTCTTCATTGCTGCGCACGGGCTTTCTGTAGTTGAGGCAAGCGGGGGCTACTCTTCGTTGCGGTGCATGGGCTTCTCATTGTGGTAGCTTCTCTTGCTGCGGAGCACAGGCTCTAGGCATGCGGGATTCAGTAGTTGTGGCTCGCGGGCTCTAGAATGCAGGCTCAGTAGTGGCGCACAGGCTTAGTTGCTATGCGGCATGTGGGATCTTCCCAGACCAGGGCTCGAACCCGTGTCCCCTGCATTGGCAGGCAGATTCTTAACCACTGCGCCACCAGGGAAGCCCCAACTTCCCTTATTTTTTTTGGCAAATTCATAGTCATGTATTGGATGTTATATAGCTATTTTATTTACCATTTGTAGACTAGTTTTGGAGTCCTAGTCTACAACACTGCCATAAATAGAAATGTTTAAAAAAGATCACTGAACTAAAATTAAAATGAACAGATTGAGTGTGACAGTTATTACAGAATGTAACAACTGCTAGGCATATTAATGTAACTACTAGTAATGTAAAATAGGAAAATAATCCAGATCTTTTTTCTCTTTTACCAACAATTACCAATTATATCTAACCTACGTTAAATGATTTAAGTACATAGTATGTGCATAAATACTTTGTTTTAACCTTCATTGAAGCAATAAGATACTACTTTTCACATATCCTCATGAGTGTTAGGAAATTATATTTTTATGAATGTATAGATATATATATTTATAGGAAGCTATATTTTATTTAAAATTATGAATTAAACAAGACCTGTTAATTTAGAAAACAATTCTCAATGAATATATAGTTCATTGCCTATTTTGCAAGCCTATTTGACTTTGAAACATATGTATACTTTTTTAAAAAGTCATCTCATATCAAATACATCCTTTTCAAGTCAGATTCAAATTATTTATTCTCATGGATCCATTTTGGGGGGATTCTACTTCCCACAGATTATTTCCATATAGATTATATTCAGCAAGTTTTAAAAATTGTGATAAGAGGGGCTTCCCTGGTGGCGCTGTGGTTAAGGATCCGCCTGCCAATGCAGGGGACACGGGTTCGAGCCCTGGTCTGGGAAGATCCCACATGCCGCGGAGCAACTAAGCCCGTGAGCCACAACTACTGAGCCTGCGCGTCTGGAGCCTGTGCTCCGCAACAAGAGAGGCCGCGATACTGAGAGGCCTGCGCACCGCGATGAAGAGTGGTCCCCGCTTGCCACAACTAGAGAAAGCCCTCGCACAGAAACGAAGACCCAACACAGCCAAAAATAAATTAATTAATTAATTAAAAAATAATAAAATAAAAGCTCCTTTAAAAAAAATTGTGATAAGAAAAAAACCCCATAAATTTACCATCTTAACTATTGCTTAGTGAAAAGTTCAGTAGCATTAAGTATATTCCCATTGTTGTGCAACCAATCTCCAGAGCTTTTTTCATCTTGCAAAGCTGAAACTCTATACGCATTAAACAATAACTCTGCATTTTGCACTCCTCTTAGCCCCTTCCTGACAACCACCATTCTTCGTTTGTTTGTATGAATTGACTACTTTAGATACCTCATGTAAGTGGAATTATACAATATTTGTCTTTCTTTGACTGGCTTATTTCACTTAACATAATGTCCTTAAGGTTCATCCATGTTGTAGCATATGTCAGGATTTCCTCCCTTTTTAAGGCTGAATAACTTTCCATTGTATGTATATACCACATTTTGTTTATCCATTCATCCATTGATGGATGCCTGGATAGTTTCCACCTTTTGGCTACTGCGAATAATGGTACTATAAACACAGATGTACAAATATATCTTCAGCACTCTGCTTTCAGTTCTTTTGGGCATATACCCAGCAGTGGAGTTTCAGCAGGTTTTTAGTACTTAGCTGCTTCCTGCTGCTGCCAAACACACTTTGGTTTTCCATGTTGATAATATAGATATACTTTTAATAGCTTCAGTGTATTTCATTATATAACTGGCCATAAATCTAACCCTTTTGTTAGTTACTTAGGGTATTATAAATAGTTTATTGTTATAAATGACACTTTATACATCGCGTCCATGTACATATGTTTTTGTATATTTGTGTGATAAATTACTAGAATTGCTGGGTCAGATGATCTGTATATTTTTTAAGCTTTTGATAGATACTGCCAAGTACAAAGCTCTAGCAATTTATGCTGCCTTTATAAGGCAATGTATGAGAATACCCTTTTCTCCACACCTTTGCTGTGATTTTCTTTTTAATCTTTGTCAATCTGATTAAAGCAAAATGTAGCTCACTTTTCAGCCATCATCGAGGGTGATTTTTTTTTAATGTTCATTTGAATTTGTATTCTGCCTTTTGTGATATCTTTGTGAACGAGGAAGATAAGCTGAATTATGCATGGGTCCAAGCCCTCAAAGCCAGCCTGGCTCAGTTAGTAACCAGTCACTGCCTCGAGTTAGTAAATGTATAATCTTTCAGCTGCATCAGGATGTTCACCAGAGGTGTGCTGTACACCACCATCCTCACACCTCCACTGGCAGTGCTTCGCAGTATGTAAACCCCAATAATCATGGCCTTTTCATGGGGCATTGCACCACCAGGCAGCGCTGGACCTGCTCTGTGTCACTCAGCCATCTCCTCAGCCTGCAACATGGGTCCTGTGCCCCCAACCTCAGCTCCAGCCCCAGGCCGCTGGACTGTCCCCAGGGGGCTGACCTTATTCTCCACAGTGATGCTGGTGGACAGGGGCCGAGACCCGGGGATGAGACAGTGGAGGCCAGGCCATCTCAGAGTCTTTGCCTGTGCCACTGCTAGGCAAATTTTTGGCAGTATGTTTTATTGTATAACGTAGGCAAGCATAATGTCCAATAGTTTTATTTCATTTTACATGTCCTAGATGTTAACATATTAATTTCTTAGTACACATTCATTGATCACTCACTATGTAGTAGGTCCCGTACCAAGTGCTAGAAATTCTGAGATTAAAAATATAGTCATTGCTCTCCAGCAGGTGAAGGTTAGCAGGGAATAGTGGAGAGATATATGAACAGATAATTATAATTGAATTTTAATAGTTTTAGTGAGAGGAATAATTAGTGTGATGGAAATAGAGGTGGGGTACTGTGGAAGCATGTGGAAGGGACTCTCTTGACAATAAGTATTCAGAGAATGCTTTCCAAAGGAACCATTGCCTAAGGAAAAAGTGGAACTTAGCCAGGTACTGCAAGGGGAAGAGATATTCTGGGTAGAGGGAAGGGGTGTACAGAGGCACAGGGACCTGTGAAAATATTTCATGTTCAGTAAATGAATTTTAAGCAGATAATGTGACTGTATATGTGGTGGTAAGAAATGAGGCAGGAAAGGGCCAAGTTATGAAGAGCCTCATACGCCGTGCTGAGGCATGTCTTAAATGTGGAAACTTATTACACATTCCTCACTTTGAGTATCAAAGAAAAAATAATTTTCCAAATTATTTAAATTTTTAAAAACATGCTTAAAGAAGAAAACTACCTTTTATTTCTTGATTCAGTTAAAAAGAATTGTCTTGTTTCTGCTAAGTAACTGCATTATTAAAATGTGTATGGCATTTAAACCAATCTTGAGAAAGCAGAACTGGAAAAAAGAATAGACATAGAACACCCACAAGTTGGTGGAATTGTGGTGAAGGAAAAATAAACCATGTGTATCAGTCTTTCATGTCTACTAGAAGAGGGGAAAACATATAATTTATTTTCACTTCCCAAGTGAAAGTTTACCATAATCAAAGCAAGAAAATAGCCCAAGATGCTGGTTTCCATTCCTTAAAGAATCTGTGTTTCCTTTGAGATTGAACATTTTCCATCAACAGCAAATAAAGTAGCCAAGCTGCTAGGGATTTGATATGACGGCTTAAAACCCTCTGCCTTTCAGGATAGGTCCAATCACGAGACAGATTAAACCACACAGTAATTTAAATAGAGGAATGTAATAAGAAGAATTGTTAAACTATAATAGGAAACTATAAAGACATGAAGAAAACTCTAAAGGGTACCCTAGGAAGGACAAACTTGGAAGGGGACCCACTTCCCAAGGCTGAGGTTCATATCTCACTGAAGAAAGTGTGGTGGCAGCTCATTGGATGGTGGAGGTCAGTGGGTTGCCTGGGCCAGAGCTGATCCTCAGTCACCAGGCAAGCAGAAGACAAGACAAACCTCCCAGGTCCAAGTGAGCTGTGGCTGGTGGGCAGGCACACAGAAGTTGTCAGGGCGCCAGGTGGCTGTGTGAGATATGAGTGTGCCGTGTCCGCATTAGGAGGGCCCAGTCACTGAGGCTGCCCACTCTGGGCGTGTGGCCGGGGAAGTGGGACACCAGATGTCCTCACATATCCACACCAGTGATCAGCCATGCAGAAGGAGCAAGAACACACAAAACACTGCACCTTGCCCACTACACTCCAAAACCAGGGAGGAGAAGCGCTTCCTCCTGCAGTGTCTCTCTGCTGTCCTCTCTGGCAAAGTTTTCTGGTGTGTTCACTATAAAAGAGAACATGCTTACGGTCCAGTCCATTTTCATAGACCACCTATGGAGTGATTTGGAGCTCAGTAAATAGATCAATAGATAACTGGCACAGGATCTGACTGTTTAAGACCCTGAACCTTTCACCTGTGTCTGGCTTTTAAATGAGAAAGAAATTAAAAAGCCCCTGACACCCAGGAGCTGATCTAGCTCTCAGCTCAGCCTCCCTGTCACTGTAGACTGACTGGATGCTCATAGCTGAGCCACGTTGCTCTGTAGAGCATAAACGGTCTCACGGGACCATCCACTCCAAGCAAGGTCACTGTGCAACCCACAAAATACCAAACACCCTCTTCCCTCAAGCTGCCTGGTATTTGTTGTTTTTTTTTTTTTGCGGTACGCGGGCCTCTCACTGTTGTGGCCTCCCCCGCTGCGGAGCACAGGCTCTGGACGCGCAGGCTCAGCGTCCATGGCTCACGGGCCCAGCCACTCCGCGGCATGTGGGATCCTCCCGAACCAGGGCACAAACCTGTGTCCCCTGCATCGGCAGGCAGACTCCCAACCACTGCGCCACCAGGGAAGCCCTGCTATTTGTTTTTTAGAAGTATTCCTGTAAACAGGTTTTCACCTAAAATTTTATAATGAATCAAATAAGGAAAATTATAAATACATGTAGGCTATGGATAGCTGATGATTCATGACCAAAATCCCATTGTAGACTATTAAAGATAGTCATTTACAGATTATAAAACAACACAAGAAAAAATTTTAATGGAAAACATCCTGCTTTTGCGTGGTTGGGTGTTCTTTGAGTTTGATATGAACCAAGTAGCATCGGATCATTTCCCTTAACCTTTTTAAAAAGACTTCCCCAGAGTCTTACTCCCCCAGATTTTACTGTATTTGTGCACAATAAATCCTGTGAGAGAATTATTACAATTCCACAGTATCCATTCTGAAAACCAAACTTTTTTTGGAAACTCATTTATCGGCAAAATCAGATCTGAACCAAAGTGACCCCATTTAAGTTCTTTGAGTATATTGGGACACTCATATAGTTTGCTGCAGAAACATTAATGTATTTGATTATAGGGTGCTGCCCTGGATATTTCAAGTATGTGTGGTATGCACAGTATTACCTTTCTAAATTAAAAAAGAGAAAATCTGAATTCTGAAACACGTCTGCCTCTGAAGATTTTTTTTTTTTTTTTTTTTTTTTTGCGGTATGCGTAGCATCGGCAGGCGGACTCTCAACCACTGCGCCACCAGGGAAGCCCTGCCTCTGAAGGTTTAAATAGGGATATAGACATATGTATGTATAGCATCCATGGCAGAGTGGTTTTAGAGGGCACTTTATTTGTAGCTATGTGAGTTGATGAATGTTAACTAAACTTATTGTGGTAATTTATTTTGCTGTTTATATATATATCAAATCATCATGTTGTACACCAAATGTTATATGTCAATTATATTTCAATAAAACTGGGGGTGGGGTGAGAAGGCACTTTAATACTGTGGACAGTTTTTAGTTTTGATAAATTAGTTCATGTAAACAAAACACAACAAAAAACCAACCTCTAATTTTCTGGTAGCTTTCACTTTGTCCCTAGATTTGAGTTGGAGGTTAATGTAGGAAGTGTGACTATGAATGCATATATCTGTTGACTTCTTGTACCCACAAAATGAAGGCTAAAATAAATATAATAAGGATACCTATAGGCTATAGCCATGATCATTTATACAAGAAAAACAGAGCCTCTGAATTGAGGATTGCATAGATATACATGTATATAAAAAGTGATCAGTAGCAATATTCTTACACATTTTCAATGGGAGAAGTGCCAAAAGCAATTTTATTAGTTCTTATTTGCTTTGCATTTTGAGGGAACGTCAATACACATACCAGTGTTTTCAGAAGCAAAAAGCTTAATGATGTTTCCCACCTACTCATACCCCCTTAAAACCATTCAATGAAACCATTTAACTCTTTAATTATGGTGGAATAGAGCTGACCTCTTTTCTGCATGGTCATGAAGAAACATTTTACTTATTTATTAGCACACGAATTTTTTCTGGAAATTCATATTTTCAAGCTTAATGCAGTGATTATGTTTTGACTTGTAATCTTCCCTACCATTTTTGTTGTTGCTGTTCTGTACAGATTATCAACGCCTGATGACTGTGGCGGAAGGCATCACCACACTTCTGTTCCCATTTCAGTGGCAGCATGTTTATGTGCCCATCCTCCCTGCTTCTCTGCTACATTTTCTTGATGCTCCTGTCCCTTATCTGATGGGCCTTCAGTCAAAAGAAGGAACTGACCGTTCTAAGCTAGAACTTCCTCAAGAGGTAAAAACTTACAGTGAACGATGAAGCACTTGCTGTTGTTGATTTAGGTCAAGCCCACTTTTGTTAGATAGCATTGTCTTTGTCTGAACTGAGTCTCTGGCTATTCTGCATCTTCCAAGTAGGTCTAGGTCTAGGGCAGAGGCTCAGCCATAGAATGCAGATCCTGATTCCTGATGATTATTATATGACATAGTCATTAATTAAACATGGATCAAAACAGGACAGTGGCAAATTTTCACAGCTGTAAATTTGTGAAGATGGAGCAGTAGTAGTATTATCTAGGAGCTTTATTATTTTAATAACATTTTATTTCTTTTTCCCTATTCCTGTTATAAATTTTGTTTTTAAGTGGTACAGCCCAATTTTAACATCCTTCAAATTATTGTATTAATTGAGGTGAATTTGATTCTTGACCTCTACCAAATGAAAAGTAACATCTTTCAGCAAGCTAGGGATCATGGAAATATTAAATACTTTAGCAGTCTGTTTTCAGACGTAAGGCCAGTTATCAGCTTTTTCTAAATGTTAGCTTAGCTCTCTGGTTGAGATAAAAATTCTAACCCTTAGCTTTTAGTCTACCTTAAGATTACTGTGCTCTCTGTGTGCTATATTTTCAAATGTTGTTTCAGAAGAAAATAAACAGGAATTCTTGAAAGCATTTTGAATCTAATTTTTAGCTGTTGTTAATGGTACTCAGAATTGAAATGTAAAGCCTTTGAATTGAAATATTGATGAGAGTGCCATGGCCTATTAAAAAACATAAAATGGTTAATTACATTATATTATTCGCTGTTTAATTAGCACCTTTCTTAATAAAATCTTTCATGCTGTGCTTCACTCTTTTTTGTTATTACCCATAGAGATTCTCATTTTAATAAATGAATTTAAAATAACACACTAAGCCACGGACGTTATACCCAGTAATGATTCTTGTAATCATCCACTGCTTACTTTATTCTAATGAATGTTTCCCTACGAAAATTAACATTTTTGTTCAGGGGCAAATAGCTTGATTCAGATCATATAAAATACACATGCAAACTGTTTTGATCTTTTTTGAGCTTGTGCACGTTCTCTGCTTCTCCCTCTCTCTTATACCTCTTTTTTCTAATACCTGAACTCTCATTTTCTCTTTTATTAAATTAATCTAAGTATCTTGTTAGTTCAAAGAAGTAAGTCCTTTAAATTTTTAAGGAAAAAGAAATAGACTAGCCAAATGCATTTTGTTTTCTTTCTTTTTTTTTTTGGCGGTACGTGGGCCTCTCACTGCTGTGGCCTCTCCCGCTGCGGAGCACAGGCTCCGGACGCGCAGGCTCAGCGGCCATGGCCCACGGGCCCAGCCACTCCGCGGCACGTGGGATCCTCCCGGACCGGGGCACGAACCCGCGTCCCCTGCATCGGCAGGCGGACTCTCAACCACTGCGCCACCAGGGAAGCCCATGCATTTTGTTTTAAAGACTTAAACAGTGACATGTTTTAGCTTCTTGTTGAGTAACTGGTCTCTTTGCATGTTAATTAAATGATATATTTTTAGACACATAAATATTATCTTTCCATTTTTGCATGAGTAATAATTGTTGAGCAATTTTAAATGCCACCTTAATGTATTTGTCAGGAAATCTTTCTGTCTCTATGCCTGTGTGTATACTCTGACTCTAAAAATAAACAAACTTAAAAATTCTGAAAGCTGTTACAGTAATGTCCGTGATTTTCTAATTTTTCATTCACTAAACCAACACTATTTAATAAATATACATACTCATGTATTCATAGAGTAGAATAATAAGAAATAACCTGAATCAGCTGTGAAAATAACACTGCTTCTGTATAGAAAGTATTCATTAGAGCATTACTGTTTTATAATAAAAGGCTAATAGCATATCACTTTGCTCTGGTTTCATTTTACAGTGAGATGAAAGAATCTACTCCACAGAATTTGGAGGAGGAAGTGGGTATAAAAATAGTCATTTTAAAAAAGTGACTGGTAATACCCTCCCTTGCTTTGAAAACTGTAAAATATACTAATAGCTAAAAATAGTGAGAGGGCTTCTTAGAATAGTTGTGAAAATAAGTTTACAAAATGATTATTTTAAGAAGACATGATTTTAGTTGTTAGCTAACTAATGTAACTACATAGACTTATAATTAACTACCCACTCACTTGCCCCATGATTCCAAAATGACAGGCACAGGTAGCGATTTGTTATATAGTTTTGGTCGGGGGAGCGGGGGAGAGTGATGGTGGAAGGATGTGGCACTGGGGATTAGTTGCATAGACTGTACCTCATTTTCTACCATTCTTGCTCATCTTTACACTGAACGGTAGACAAAAAAATCTAGGGAAAAACTGAAACAGCATTGCTTTTCTACTTTCTTTTTGTCATATCTTGCCCTAAAATTTTATGAAAATGTTAAATGTGCCCCTCTGGCTTACCCTTATACCAGCTTAACTTCAGCTATTGAGAAACCAGGACTCTTACCAAACATGAAGAGGGCTGTCCTGGACTCACATCCCTGGATACTTCTTCCTCTTGCCTATATTTTTAAGGTTCCACAAAATGACAATGTCCTTAAGCCTTACTCATTCATTCATCAAACAGTTGTATCATACACTACTAGTGTACAATATACGGGGAGACATCTAGAGAAAAATGTCACCTTTAAGAGGTGATTTCTGATTTCCAAAGTAAGACATTTACAAATATCAATAACACAGGCTAAAAAAAAACGAATAAGAGGAATGAAAGAACTAAGAATATATACAGAGGAAATCAAGATGCCTTTAGGATAGGAACATGGGAAGCCTTCATGGCAGAAGAGATCATTAAGCTTCAAGTCTTTGTCGCCTACTTTTGAGGGAATGTTTGTTGTTTTTAATTGGAAGTAATTACAGATGAAGGCTTCTGGGCAGTGTTAATCAGTAAAAATATAGAAATATTTAGTTCTAGGGACTTCCCTGTTGGTCCAGTGGTTAAGACTCCGCACTCCCAATGCAGGGAGCCTGGGTTCAATCCCTGGTGGGGGAACTAGATCCCACATGCATGCCACAACTAAAAGCGCCTGCATGTCACAATGAAGTTCTCGCACGAGGCAGCGAGGATTCCGCGGGCCGCAACTAAGACCCGGTGCAGCCAAATAAATAATTAAATATTTTTTAAAAAAGAAATAGTTCTAAAACATCATAAGATTGAGATGTTGAGTATATTTTTTATTCTTGAGTTCTTAAAATTTTTTTTTAATTTAATGGTATTAAAAGTGAGAAACTGACTTAGAATACTCTATTGTATGGAGTTCTTATCTGTTTTAGAAAAAGGGCTTTTTGGTTTTTCTTCAATAAATTTTTATAACACAAGTTTACATTCCCTATTTCTACTTTGTAATAATCAAAGCCCCAATTCAGGCTCCTGTAAGTCAGCATAGGAGGGTGAGAGGGACTTGCGGGAACATGAAGACAGGCCCGTAGCTGTGGTGCTGGAACATCCACCTTGCCGCACATTTTTGGCTCAGCAGTGATTACATGAGCATAACAAGCTTTAAAATTTCCCCAAATGTATCATTTTTCTCTTTTCACAGGGGAAGGAGAGGTATAGAAAAGGATAGCAGGAAGGCATTAATGAAGGATACAGTACAAAATGTAAGTGGTGAGAGGTTGCTGGTTAACATTTAGATTAGCAAGTTAGTGAATTTTTTCTTCCGTTTTTAAAGACATTGAATCATCCATTTGAATTATGGTGACCTAGTTTCTCCCTTTAAGGCTTACAGTATATCCTACTTTCTACAGACTGTAGAAACATATATAAAGATGTGGATTTAAATAAAGCTGTAATAGCACTACTGTCTTCAGTAAGATGTGACTTCAGCTCTTACTCTATATAGAGAAAACTATTGACATTGGAGATGAGGCATAATGGAGAAGAAAAAAATCCCTTAAGCTACCAGGCTGTTTGAGGGTGTGTACCTGGAACAGGTGTCAGGAAGTCACCTACCTTCTTGGGCCTCAGTTTCTTCATCTGCAGAATTAAAGGGTTGGATTCAAAGGTTATTTTAGGCTTGAAGAATCACTGTTGATTCTGTTTTTGGATGGTGGAAAATCTTGAGTTTTTATCAATCTTAATTTGGAATTTTGCTATACTTCTTGCTCATCAGTATCTAATATGAAGAACAGGGATCAAACAGAAATAACAGAGACTTCCCTGGTGGCGCAGTGGTTAGGAATCTGCCTGACATTGCAGGGGACACAGGTTCAAGCCCTAGTCCAGGAAGATCCCACATGCCGCAGGGCAACAAAGCCCCCGTGTGCCACAACTACAGAGCCCATGCACCACAACTACTGAGCCTGTGCTCTAGAGCCCGTAAGCCACAACTACTGAGGCCCGCACGCCTAGAGCCCGTGCTCCACAACAAGAGAAGCCACCACAGTGAGAAGCCCGCACACTGCAATGAAGAATAGCCTCCCCACTCACCGCAACTAGAGAAAGCCCGGGCACCGCAATGAAGACCCAATGCGGCCAAAAATTAATTAATTATTTTTTTTAAATTTGACACTAAAAAAAAAAAGGAGAGAATAACAGAAGCCTAATTGTTTGCTCTGCTCTTTTCATCTTACCTTGGCATTCAGGATCAGAAGACAGTATGAATTCTCTCCTTGCTGACCTGGGGGCATTGTTGAGGGGCGGGGAGATGGGGAAGCATGAGGTGAGGCTTCCTATTCTGTTTACTGACTTCACCCCATGCCTTGTGTCCAGCTACTAATCCAGTCAGGATCAGTTTTATGTGATGGACTACCTTGCCCCCCTCCTCCTCCCCAGTTTAGGAGCTTAGTTTTCCTTTACTCTGACAACCTTGTTCTGATCAAGAGGGTATGGACAGTAAAGGTAAAATACTGTTTTTGTATATACTGTCATCAAGTACCTGAGGGACAATGCAAATTTTAGGCAGGTACTTAGCCCCTTGAATTTTCTATATCTGAAAGATATTTAAAAGTCTTTTAATTCAAAATCCAAAGTGTAAACAAACTCAAAAAACATTTCCTCTTATTTCTGTCTCCTCTTTTCCTCAACTCAAAAATGTTCAAGTCAAGTCTGAGTTACCCAAGGGTTGGTCACTTACCTTTCTCTAGGCACTTGCCTCCACTGCTCTCTGCCTCCTGCTCTTCGTCCAGTGGCTTCTGAAATGGTTTTGCCATGTAAGAGGTTGAAGCTAAGTTTAGATAAAGTGAAAACTTGTGGGTTTTCTGTGGACTGGATTGCCCTTTGCCAGTTTCATTCCATTTTGGGATACTACAGCTGCTAAATTTTAGCAGTTATTGCGAATTCTACATTATAAACGGTGTTAGAGCGGTGGAATGGCATAGAAAGTTCAAGCTCAGTAAGCATTTTATTTTCCCCAGTGCCTAATTTGTAAGGTACTATGAGTCTGTGTGCTTTTACCTGTCTAAGGAAAGTCTGTTCGATGCCATGTATTACAGAGTTATATCCGGATTATAATAAACTGATGAGACACAGGGGAAATGATTCATATGTATTAAATATATACTTATATATTCCCTCACATAGGGAAAAATGCTGGCAACAGAGATTTATTTTTAAAGAGTAAAATATTCTTAACCCTGAGAAGGTTAACATAAAAGGCAGTGCAACCTTTTCTTTATAATAGTTGATTTTGTTTATAATAGTTGGCAAGAATATTTTAGAACATAAAATTACTATAAAACCTTTGTATTTCTTAATTGATACTTTTAGCATTTTATTAAGTAAAAGTTTTTTTAATTAATTTTTTAATTGAAGTATAGTCGACTTACAATGTTGTGTTAGTTTCTGCTGTACAGCAAAGTGAATCAGCCATACATATACATATATCCACTCTCTTCTAGACTCCATTTCCATATAGGTCATTACAGAGCACCAAATAGAGTTCCCTGTGCTATACAGCAGGTTGTTATTAGTTATCTTTTATGTATAATAGTGTGTATTTGTCAATCCCAATCTCCAATTTAAAAACCTTTGTATTTCTTTTTCCTCTTTCAGGCTAATTTGTGTTTTGTGGATATTGACAACCATTTTATTGAGTTGCCTGAAGAATTTCCACAGTTCCCCAATAAAGTAGATTTTATCCAGGAACTCTCTGAAATTCTTCTTCAATTTGGGATCCCTCCTGAGGGCAGCCTACATTGTAGTGAGAGTGCCACCAAGCTAAAGAATCTGGTTCTGAAAGACTTGGTCAATGACAAGAAGAACGGCAACGTCTCTGCTAATAACATTAGCATGTATGAGTTACTGAAGGGCAACGAAACCATAGCCCGCCTCCAGGCTCTAGCCAAGCGGACTGGTGTGACCATGGAAAAAATGGACCTCTCTGCCTCTTTGAGTGAAAAAGAAAAAGATTTAAAACTGCAGTGTGAAGAGGCAGAACTAAGGGACTACCAGCTCAACGTACAGCTCCGAGAGGTCTTTGCTAACCGCTTTACGCAGATGTTTGCAGATTATGAAGCGTTTGTGATTCAGACTGCTCAGGACATGGAATCTTGGCTGACCAACCGGGAACAGATGCAGAACTTTGACAAAGTAAAAAGAAGCAGAGTTTCCCTTTTCATGGTTTTTAGTGGGCTATACATTACTGATTTTGTTAACTTTTTTAAAATACAGATTTTTCCGCCTCTCCTTTCCCTTTAAGAACTCTTTTTTACCAGTATTTTATACTATATAAAATAATTTCACTGGAAAGTATAAATCAACTAGCTCATTAAGCTGCTCATTGAATTATGTATTTAATTGCCTTTAACCTTATTTTTAACTTTTCTATACTTTGAAGATGTTTGAAATGAAACTTAAATTCCATGTTTTTCAAATCTGTTAATACTGTCTCACTTTGTACACATTTTATTTACTCATATTTTAGGATCAAGTCTAGTTAAATGAGGCCTATTCCTTTTCTAATAAATCCTTATTCTTATATTTTGTCTTCATCCTGCAATGAAGTCACAACTTCCCCATGTAAAGGTAACAGTTTACTTTCAGAAGGTAAATTTTTATCTCATCTTAGGATCAAAAGAGAGAAAAAGGGAGGTTTTATGAGAAAAATGAGTTTTTATGACTTTAACCCTCTGTTCCTAAGATTTTGGAAAGGGAAGACAGAAAACGACACTAACTTTTGATTGTCCTGCTGAAATTGAAGCTGCTTTCTAAGGTTTACTATAGAGTATTCTTCTGCCGGTTTTTCTGGACATATCCACCAATTTTTTTTTTCTTCCAGACAAAAGCACTTAGGGGTGTGCATTAACTCTTTCAGGTCACTAGGGTATAGTTCAGTCCCTTGCCTCTGTGATTGCCAAGGCATGATATTGCTATTAGAATGAATTATGGCTTTTTGCTAAATAGTACCTTTGTATCATGAAAGACCTCTCAAAGGGGCTAATATGTTCTAAGAGGCTAATCTACAATCTTGGAGCATCTGACAAATAAGAATTAATAAAAAATTTTGTAAAGGTGGGTGGTATAAAAGATTATTTTCTGACTTCATCAGATTTTTTTAGATGAGTTATATAAACCACATTTAACAGTTAATTTCTGATGCACTTTATGTTTGAGAAAACTTCTTTAATAAATTAAGAAGCTTTCACCTCTCCAAATATGTTCTTGCTCTTAGTTTCCATTCTCATTAAGCTTAACCATTTTTCCACATTTTTTCCTAGCCAGCTTGGAACTAATCTGTGTATACTCATGATTTATCCTTGGAGCAATTCAAATTCTTATCTAAATCGAGCACTGGTGCTTTCTTCCTTCTTAATCTTTATGTAGCTTCAAACTATAAATGGAATTCTTTTTATATAACCCCTAGAGAAATGAAAGTTTCATGTTGGATTCCAGAAGGCTTGTAATCATCTCATTTTCACTAGGAAAATTTACAGGACTATCACATAGTAGTCCTGCAAGCCAAGTCTTTCCTGCCTTAAGTGATGTAGCCCACAAGGATCTAAATATCAAAAGCCAGACATTTGGTCCATTTAGGAAAAAAAGGCTGTTTGCTCTGTGAAAAGTAAAATTGCTATTTATCTGTAAAATATCTTTTGAAGAGGTGAACTGTTTCTGGAGATGACTGTGAACCTTTCTTTGGTGATTCGGATTTGTGTAACTCCATCTGAACTATGGAGGCACTTAAATTGAATAAGTGGATTTCTGTAAGGAAGTTTTTCAAAGCTATCCTAAATTTCAGAATTTATTTCCTAAATAAATATGCTAGGAGGAAGCTAGTGAGTATTAAGGAGAGTAACCTTAGGTCAGAACTTATCCTTCCACCTTTCCCCTTCTGGCTTTTGCCACATTGCACCTAATCAAAAGAATGAAAAGCAAAAGTAACCCCACAGCTGAAATAGTAATCCACTTCCAAATTTTAGCTAGTGTCACATTGTGGCTAGAATTCCTCTACACACATGGACCTGAAGAGCCAAAGGAAAAAAATGAACCCTTTGAATTAGAAACTGATTACAATTTACTGAACCGTTCCATGCAAGCAGAAAGGCTGGTAACAGGACCATGTGGCTGGTTGTACATGTTTTCCAAAGGCTTGGCTTGCTTTGGATGGTTTTTCAGGCAGTGCTTTTTTTAGTTGTTAAGGCCCAAACTATTCTTTCAGCACAGGTCTGGATGGAGTTTGATCTTTAACTAATACTCATCCATCAGTTTTTAACTGGGGGTCCTAGGAAAACATCCCCCTGAACCAAAGATTTTACCCATAAGCACAAATTCCACGTTGTTGGATTTTTTAAGGTTATTGCTTATGTATATCTTATTATTGTATCAGTTAGTCACCTCGATGCCTTATGACTTGGAGGTATTTGGCACAGGCTAGGAATAGAGAGCAGAAGAAATTACAGCTCACTGGGGAAAGGGGTCAAATTTAATGGTAAGTGAAGAGAATGATTGATGATCATGTAGCAACTGATCCACCATCTTTCATTAATGATGCTCTTTTTTCTGCATAATGGTCATGAGGACCAGAACGTAAATCAATTTTGAAAGGTGGGATCAGTGCTGAAGAACTAAGTGACCTAAATTCTATGACTTTAGAAGATAGGAAGAAGAAGTGGAGTTTTAAGGATTTTTAAATTTCAAGCATCAGTTTTGTGTGTTATAAGATTGTGAAAAGGAATGATCTTAGCAACAGATAATTTTTGGATTTATCATGTAGTATTGAGATGGTCTCTTTGCACTAATAATTGCCTAATTATCTCATTACAGGCTTCCTTTCTGTCTGACCAGCCTGAACCTTACCTGCCATTTCTTTCACGCTTCATTGAAACACAGATGTTTGCCACCTTTATTGATAACAAAATTATGTCTCAGTGGGAAGAGAAAGATCCTTTGCTTCGAGTCTTTGACTCTCGGATTGAGAAGATAAGACTGTATAATGTAAGGGCACCCACCTTGAGGACATCTATATATCAGAAATGCAGCACTTTAAAAGAAGCAGGTACATTTGTTATGCCTTTTAAAATTAACTTAAAATCCACGATCATATCTTTTTACACATCGTTGGCCTTATAAACCACAGAATTAATTTTCAATGTTAGACTTCTTGGTTAACCCTTGTACTGTATCAAGAGATGCTTTCTATCGTTTTGTTTCCTTCTGTTTTGTGAGCTAATGTCTGTCCTGTTCCTGCTTGACATTCCTCTTCCCTCAGAAGATGAAAAACAATAACAAATTGAATGGAATACAACTATAAGGTTGCTGTGAAACTGTTAATTTCTGTCTTGCTGCTTATTTTGCCTTTTTGCTTTTTACCTATTCTCTCTTCATCCAAGGAAAGATAAGTATTAATTTGAAATAGTAAATTTGAGTTGCTGCCTAATTTACATAACTAAAACAGTATATTTACTTCAGTGGTGCCATTAATTAAAATAGCTTCATTTACTGAAATTAAACTCTAGATTCTTGTATTCAAATTAGAGGTTCCCAACCCTGACATTAGTTTTTTCTCTCAGAGAATTATGAGTCTTGGCCAATCTTGTCTGGCAGTGTGATGTAGTCCGTTAAATAAATAATCATATTAATAGTCAGTGTTTACTGAGTACATACTATGTGAGGGACATAATGCCAGCTGTTTTACATGCATTTTGACATTTGATCTTAATAATGAGGGGGTATAGACACATTTTATTGTCTGTTTTATCGCTGTCGTCATCTTACAGTTGAGAAAACTGAGAGGTTAAGTAACTTGCTGTGATTGCATAGCTTGTGGTTGGTAGAGCCCTGATTTGGACCAGAGTTTGACTGATTCTAGCCCCTGGAGCCTCACTACCACATTAGCTGTTCATTCAATAAATGAACATGTAAAATGTACCAGTCCACACAACTTTATACATTTATACCTGGTTCCTAACTCTTTCTTTGCCAAATAAAGTGATATCTATCACTTGAGTGCCCCTTCCTTTTATTTCTTCCCCTTCGTGTAGAAGTTATTTGAGAGCAATTTTTTTTTCCGGAGCAAAAAGGGGCAGCAAATGTGGATTTTCTTTGCTCTGCCTCTGTTGCTTGCCTTTCTCACTTTATTTTAAATAGATCAAAGTTACAGGAGTGGTGATGCTGTAGTTGTAGCATATTTTAAGGAAAGAAGTATATAAATGATGTCTCTTGTGTAGCCTTAGAGGTTTCTGATGACTCGCTGAAACATCCTTCTGTTGTATCCCACCTATGAGGATAGATCCTTGGAGCCCCTTTAGGAAGTGACAATTGTTTCTGTGTTTCTAGAAGTTGAGGGAGTAGAGTGAATGAAATTGTCTATGCCTATTCAGAGAATAGTATGACTTTCAGTGCTTTAATAGCCATGTAAATAGTGTAATGCCTTGTTGAGCAAATTTTATTCTTCCCTTCCTGACAGAATTTTTTAAATGAAGTTAAGTGCTGATTGCTATATTTGTGTGCTTCTAGAAAATCTTTTCAATTAAAATAGATTTTCTGTCAGCCTCTCAGAGTTTTATACTCCTACTGTCATTGCAGAAATTATATAAACTGTTGAAAATGTACCATTATAGCTTATATATGAAGTCCTTTTATTTTATTTATTTATTTTTTTTAACATCTTTATTGGGGTATAATTGCTTTACAATGGTGTGTTAGTTTCTGCTTTATAACAAAGTGAATCAGTTATACATATACATATGTTCCCATATCTCTTCCCTCTTGCATCTCCCTCCCTCCCACATGAAGTCCTTTTATTTTATGATGCTATGAAAAAAGCATTGACAAACAGACAATATGTACCCAAAACACTTCTTTACTGCTTTTATATTAAAAAAGCTTTAAGAACAACAACAACAAAAACGTACCATTACAGGTTTAATATATATGAAAAAGAGATTAGGCTAATTTAGGAATAGTCTCCCAGGAACTTAATTTATCAAAGACTTTCTTAAAAAGTAAAAGGAGGGCTTCCCTTGTGGCGCAGTAGTTAAGAATCCACCTGCCAATGCAGGGGACACGGGTTTGAACCCTGGTCCAGGAAGATCCCACATGTTGCGGAGCAACTAAGCCTGTGCACCACAACTACTGAGCCTGCGCTCTAGAGGCCGTGAGCCACAACTACTGAGCCCGTGTGCCACAACTACTGAAGCCCACGTGCCACAACTACTGAAGCCCACATGCCTAGAGCCCATGCTCCACAACAAGAGAAGCCACTGCAATGAGAAGCCCATGCACCATAATGAAGAGTAGCCCCCACTCGCTGCAACTAGAGAAAGCCCGGGCGCAGCAACGAAGACCCAACGCAGCCAAAGATAAAAATAAAAATGAATAAATAAATTTATTTTTAAAAAAAGTAAAAGGAGGCAGTCAGCTGTAACTATGTCTCACAGATGGTGCAGTTATTTCTTTTATCAGGTAAAATTGTCTCCTCCCCACCCTCTCCCACAACAAACTAGGATTTTTTGGTTGACATTGGATTTTATTGTGTATCTTGTTTTTTTTTTTCTGTCCTTTGTTGTGTTGCTTTTGTTTCTGTTTTGCCTCTAACTAAAAAGAATTTTGATTTGCAGGTGAACTCTTTAGGCAGAGGCTATCTGCTGCTGATATTGTGGCACCAGAACCTCATGATTTCTGTGCAGAAAGACACCAAGTTGCTAGTAACGCAGAGTTTTCTTATTCCTTACTGATCACAGGAAATGAGTTTTGGCACAAACCCTTGAAAGTCTAACAACAGCCCCATGATCTCTCGAAGCAGGCATTTAATAATTTCTGAATGTTCAGTATTCACTGATGATACAATCACTGAAAAGTAGCATTGTGTTATGCTCCCTATGGCAATCTTATAAACCCTAGAGTAATTCATTGTGAATCATGATTTTTGTTTTTACAGAGCTTCCGAACTAAAGGAGAATAACTCAATATCAGATGGATTTTTTTCTGTCATTTTAAATCCAATGGAAAAACTGAAGCTACTTTTCCTTTTTTCCTTTTGTGAGAACAGAAGCACTTTTTGGCAGAGATGGAATTCTGTACTATTTCATGGAACATAAAATCGTCAGGGACTTCAGAGAATTCCATGCCATGAATCTAAGCATTATTTCTCTAACCATCTGTTAATTGTGTTTTATAAATATTAGGAAGCATTAAGAGTATAGATACGGTTGTGGAGAGTCAGGGGGCATCATTGAAAATTAAATATCATTTCACATTAAAACATGACATCCTTTTGCCCAGCCTAGAACATATGGACTATGTTTCACGAGAAGTTACAAGTTACACATTAAAAATAAAATGAAATTCAAAAAGTGGTGGATAAATTCATATGAGTTATAAAGAAAAATTAGGGAAGCTTAAAACAGATATCTAACATTTTGAAGTTTAGGGTAATAATGCCTTCTGCACACATGCCTTAATGTTGCAAATGCAAACAACTGGCTGGGAGGCATCCATCTCACATAAGATGGTCTTAAGCAGCTCCATTTGACAAGAGTGAATTGTGTCATGGACAGACCCCTCCCCATCCAAAACAGAAATTTTTCTAGAGTATATATGGGGAAGAACCAGCAATACTCAATCAGCTGGTATTGAGTGGGGCAAAATAAACTGATTCTATGAAATATTTGTAAAAATACCTGTTTACTTCTCTCAAATCCCAAGATTGGCAGTTCCCATGGTGTGTTCTGTTTATCACACAACCACACTTACTGCTTGTTCTCCTTGCAGTAATCTCTAGTCAAGGGATGGGAGACCTAATCTTGCTTCACAAGTATTATATTTTTTCTTGAAAATTCAGTTGATAAAGGCATTTAAGATCAGATTTTTTACCAGAGAAATAGTTCACTGTTTCCTGGGCCTTTGAAACATCTCTCAACTTTATGTGGTTTTAAAATAGAAATGTTGAGTAATTCCTATTTTTTAACTCTGGCCTATTTTATTCTTCAAAAGGCAGCTTCTTATCCCCTGGACATTTTCTAAATGCCTGCTTATTTTATTTTTCTCTGCATTATGCCTTTTGATCTAATAAACACTCCTAAATGACTCCTACTAATGAGAATGTGTTGCTAAAAGTGAGGTGATAAACTTTACACAGTTCCTTGTTTTTACAAATGGAGAAGCATGAATATTTAATGGATCTTTGCACAAAGAAATAAAGTAACATAAGGCTACAGTGCTTGCTTTTTTCTTCCCTTTATCTTTCAGCTCAAGGAAAATATTTTATTTGCCATCATTTTCTTTAATGTTGTACTTAGAACCATATTTTCATTAAGAATATTGAATTTCCCACTTAAGGGAAACTGTTTCAATACTAAATTATAGATTTTTTTTTAACCCCGCTGCCCTGCTTTTGACAAATGCAGAAAATAGTATGAAAATGAATTATCTAGTATTTACTTAAAACTAACCTTTTTATACTTAACATTATACGTGATTTCTGAAGAGCTTTTGTAAAAATCTATTTCAGACTATCAGAAAGGTCGAGTTTCTTGTCACTGCATGAATGGAGGAAGCATTATTTTTTAAGGTTTAGCCAGTGAAATGTCTCTAATATGTTATGAATTTAATTTATAGCCCAGTCAATTGAGCAGCGACTGATGAAAATGGATCACACTGCAATCCACCCACATCTACTTGACATGAAAATTGGTCAAGGCAAATATGAGCAAGGGTTCTTTCCAAAGTTACAGTCTGATGTCTTGGCAACAGGACCAGCTAATAACAAGTAAGCATGTTCTTCACTTAAATAGTTGGTTGAAGGAGTGAATGAAGGGCGCAGTGCTCTAATGGGGAATGCTTAACTGTTAAACATTTTATCAGTCATTACTTTTTCAAAGACCAAATTAATCTGCTTGAAATATGAATTGACACTCAATGAGTATTTGACTTTTAATTCCATCATGTAAGAAAATCCAAAGCCTAGATATTTTTCTCTTGTTGAAGTAATGTGCACATGGGAATAGTTTCATTTTAAATGACTGTGTTTTAAATATAATGCTAATACTGTCTAATGGAATTAGAAAAGTTATGCCTTCACTGTCTGTATTAGTTTCCTAGGACTGCTGTAACAAAGTACTATAAACTTGGTGGCTTAAAACAAGAGAAATTTATTCTTTCATAGTTCTGGAAGCTAGAAGTCCAAAATCAAGGTATTGGCAGCACCATGCTGCCTCCAAAGCCTGTAGGAAAGGACCCTTCCTTGCCCCTTCCCACTTCTGGTAGCCCCAGGCATTGTTTGTCTTACAGGAGCATAACTCAGTCTCTGCCTCCTCTTCACAAGGCTGCCATCCCTCTGTGTCCACTCTCCTCTTATAAGGACAACAGTTATGTTGGATTAGGGCCCACCCTAAATGCCCTCATCTTAACTTGATTACATGTGCAAAGATCCTCTTTCCAAATAAGGTGATATCCACAGGTGTTGGAATTAAGACTTCAGCATATCTTGGGGCTTCCCTGGTGGCTCAGTGGTTAAGAATCCGCCTGCCAATGCAGTGGACACTGGTTCAAGCCCTGGTCCGGGAAGATCCCACATGCCGCAGGGCAACTAAGCCCCCGTGTGCCACAAGTACAGAGCCCATGCACCACAACTACTGAGCCTGTGCTCTAGAGCTCATGAGCCACAACTACTGAGCCCACGTGCCACAGCTGCTGAAGCCCGTGTGCCTAGAGCCCGTGCTCCGCAACAAGAGAAACCACCACAATGAGAAGCCCGCACACCTCAATGAAGAGTAGCTCCCTCTCGCCGCAACTAGAGAAAGCCCGCAGGCAGGAATGAAGATCCAACGCAGCCAAAATTAATTAATTAATTAATTAATTAATTTTTAAAAAAAGACTTCAACTTATCTTTTAGCGAGACACAATTCAACCCATGACACCATTCTGTACTTTTAAGTATCAAGTGCAGAAATTACAAAACAACCAAAAATAAAGGTAAACCATATCATTTTTTATGGTAGATGATTCCACTCAGAAAATATCTGAATATGGTTAGAATTGAGAAGTTATTTGGATTTAGGGGAATTCTTGATTTTAGCTGAACACAAGAATGTAATAAAGAAGGATTTTACAAGAAAAGAACTCAAAGGAGAGTATTAATGGGGAATATGGTAAGTTGGAAAGAAGCCTTTGAATTGGAAATCAGCAGTTCTGGAATTTAGTTCATTCCTGACCACTAACCAGCTTAGGATCCTTGGACAGCTTGGAATCACTTGCCCCTTTTCTCATTTAATAACATTCTATAACATCTGTGATTTTATTAAAGAGGCTCAGAGAAGGAAAGGGAGGAGCCAGGCAGTGGCCAACAAATGAGATAGAAGACTGTGGTAGAGATTGGGTGTATAAAATGGAAGTGGCGTTGAGCCAGAAGGCAAGTAGAGAATCAGTGAGGGGAATAAGACAGGTGGAATTATGCCTTTTAATCTAAATGGCCCAATCTAAATAATAATATGCAAGTTCTTGAAAGATGGCTTTAAAGTATGCTGTTTCTGTCTAACATATGATCTGCTGAGCTACATGTTGGGGAAGTTTTGGTACTTAACCTCTTTATTTCCCGTAATGATTGTCATGATTTTATTGGTCAGGAAAAAAGAAAACTTAGTAAATTATCTTTATCATATGTGATGGTAATGCTTGGTTTAATTTATTAAACACATACTAAGCTAAGTATTGTGCTACTTGGAGTTTCTTGGGCTGCATATATATGTGGTAATATTTGTATATCTTGTGTTTGTATAGTTACTGTCCTATTTTTAATAACCTAAAGGAATGAAACCCTTACCATTTTCCCAGCTAAAGGTGTTCCTTTAAATGTGTTTCTGAAATGTGTCAAAATTACTGATTCATTTAGGTCTACACGTGAGAAAACTACAGTGATAGCAAACACATCAAAGGAAAAAAGATGGTGTATATGAATTAAGGAAAACAGTTACAGTACTATATACATTGCTGTTTCCTTTGCTTTCAGAGTCTAGTACTGGCATACCTCAGAGATATTATGGTTTTGTTTCCAGACCACCACCGTAAAGTGAATATAGCAATAAAGCAAGAAGTTTTTGGTTTCCCAGTGCATATAAAAGTTATGTTTACGCTATGCTGTTGTCTATTAAGTGTAGAATAACATTATGTCTATTTTTTTTTACATATACATATCTTAAAATACTTTATTGCTAAAAAACGCTAGCTGTCATCTGACAACACAGGGTTGCCACAAACTTTCAATCTGTAAAAAATGCAGTATCTTTGAAGTGCAATAAAATGAGGTGTGCTTGTGTGTATCATTATAAATATCTGCCCCTTTTGAGGTCTCAGTCAAAAAATTTGGAAATTTTCATCACTGCTTCACTTAAAGTAATTATCCTTCCTTGTAACCCATTTTTTCTGCTTTCAGAAAGCATTATCTTCCCTGCCAGTGGAGCCTTCTCCATTCCAAGAGAGTGTTGGTTGTGGAGATGCTGCTAATAGCTAATATTATTAAGCCAGTCTGCACTGGCGTCTCTTCTGACTGCATTAAGTACATTGCTCATTGATCCTTATTACAAGCATATCCCTACATATAAAGCCTATATTGCTTTACCCATTTTAAGATTGAGTCTCAGAGACAGTCAACAGCTTGCTTCAAGGTCACATAGTAGGAAGTGGTGAAACTAGGATTCAAACCTAGGTCTGCTGATTCAGGGGCCCAAGCACTTAACCATTATACTACATATACTGCCTGGCTCTGTTACTCTAATATAAAGGTGACGTGTGCCTTTTGTTACTTCTGGAATTGGATGTTTTGCTTTGGTAGCCCCCAAGAAATTTTGAATAGCCTAAAATATGGAACGTAAGGGAGTTTAGCAACAGCCTGTCATATCAACCTAATGATCTTTCAGAATGAAAGAGCCCTCAGATGCCTCACTTCTACCTCACACTGGGCTCTGTTAAGAGGGGTGGACCCGGGGCTTCCCTGGTGGCGCAGTGGTTGAGAGTCCGCCTGCCGATGAAGGGGACACGGGCTCGTGCCCTGGTCCGGGAGGGTCCCACATGCCGCAGAGCGGCTGGGCCCGTGAGCCATGGCCGCTGAGCCTGAGCGTCCGGAGCCTGTGCTCTGCAACAGGAGAGGCCACAACAGTGAGAGGCCCACATACCGGAAAAAAAAAAAAAAAAAAAAAAAAAGAGGGGTGGACCCAAAAGAAGATAAGATAATAATTTGGGAAGCAAGATACATTCTCAGGTGCCATCTTGCTTCATGAAGAAAAGATTGAGATCAAATAGCCTAACCCCGAAGTAGTGTCATCGTTATATGTTGGTAAGAGTACACTTTTGGGTTAATGGCAGGGTTAGGATTAGAACCCAGGTCTCCTTATTCCTGGCACCACGTTCATGGTGTCTCATTCATAAAAACTGTGGAAAGGTCTGGAAAATCTTCAGTACCAGCATTCTTTTACATATTTGGAAAAGGATCACTATGCAGTAAAGTGAAAGAATTGTGGATTTTTTAAAAGCTTTATTTGATTGAACTCTTTTATTTAAATAGGTTGTTTGAACTTTAATGAAGACAGTAAAGGAGGATGATTCACTAGAAAGGCGGCCCCTCCTGTAGAAACGCAAGCGTTTATGCTAAAGTCTTGGGTAGGAAGGCTGTAGAGAGAATTTAATATGCTGCTTACAAGATGGAGGTAAATAGCTAATGACTGAAAATTTTACCTTACTTACCTTAGTTAATTTACAGGGTTTCACCTTCTAGTGAAGAGCTATCCCTGCTTTTATAAACACTGAACTTAAAATGTGCTAAGAGATGTTGACCATTATGGGGATTCAGACTTTACAGATGATTGTACTGGATACAGTGTTCTATTTTTCAGAAGTGAATGACTAGTCATCAGTTTATTCATTTTTTTCTTATGTTTATAGATTATCCTAATTTTTTGAATCAATTTGATATGAGTAGACTATTAATTTAAATGGTTTTTATTTCCTTTTGATAGCATTAGAGTGCTCATTCATTCATTTGGCAAATATTTATGGGACCCCCTACTATATGTGAGACACTGTCCTGTTCATTGGGAGTTTAGCAGTGAACAAAATAACAAAAATCCCTGCTTTCAACATGAGGACGCAAACAAAAAAACTTAATATGTAAAATAAGTAACCTGTCAGAAAGCGATAAGGTTTGTGAAGAAAAATAAAGGAAGGGAAAGGAAGTAAGGAGTGCTTAGAAGGGAAGATTTCAATTTTCAAATGCCATATTTTATTGCTTTTAATCTTATATATAATCTCCCCATTTCCACACAGAGCCCCAAGCATTACATTTTCAGCTAGATTGTAGTCTGAAAGAGAATAGATGTCAGAACTAATTACAGGGTAAAGGGATTTATAACCGTGCCTGTACAAATGGTTGATCAACTGTAAGAATTTCATACACTACTTACAAAGCAAAAGCAAATAAGCAGTCTTTAGCATTTCAGCAAATGTGGTCATCTTTGGTAAAATTATGCTTAGAAATGAGGTTTAATTATGCAAAGAATAAATTAATTACTTAACAAGACCAGGAATATGTGGACTTCATAGTAATTTTCTTAAGTAGATGCTCATTTCCCTGTTTTGAAAATAAAATTAAACTGGGCGTTTTGTCTCACAGAGTGAGATGCTAGTTATATCCTGTAAATTAATATTTATCCTTATCTTCTGTGCTTTTCCACTTTGCCTGCCAGGAGAAATGTTCATCCATGTGTATTCTGCTCCTTCCTTTATTCATTATATAAGTTTATCAGCTGGTGTTTATAATCTATTTCATATTTTTGCTATTTATTTGAACCACCTTGCCCAGTAACCCTAATTTTTTAAAACCCTGAACAAATTTTACTATCTTACACTGACTGTTTTTTGCTACAAGGCTGTTTCCAAGGCCTCCAGGTCTTTGTACATTGTGTTACTTATATTTTACCCTTCCTCTTTATTTATTATATAAGTTCATCAGCTGGTATTTATATTTTGCTTCAGAGCTGTTAAAAAAATATTCATGACACTTGTTGAAGATGGTAAGACAGACTTTATTCAAGGCGGAGGGGCACCTTTATTCAAGGTGTAGGGACCACCGCAATGGGGTCTTGCAGTGGAGAGGGAGATTAGAGGCTTCTCTGAATACTGCATGGACAAGTGGGAATTTATCACCAAGGAGCAGAGTGGAGGTCAGCGGATAGAAAATTACTAAGAGGAAACATCATGGGTATGGGGGATTCTGACTAAACTGACCTACCAGGATTCTTGTGGAAGGCAGGCCTAGGTGATTAGACATCACCTGGGGGATGGTGGAGAATTCAGAACCTGATCAGATATCCAGAATGATCATATAATGAGAGGGGAGATGGTTTCTGCTAAACTGACTTAGCTAGGTTCTTGCTAAAAGTGAATTTTACAAAGAAGTGCACAAATGGGCTTAGGAAGGGTTAGGAGTCTGACTAAAGTTTGGTCAAGCAGAGAATCTTTGTCAGTGTCTTGATACGCTTTTTTTCTGGATCTTCCTTTTCAGTCACCCAATTCTCTTTGTATCCTTTTTACAGTCTTTTATTGATCTTTTGCTTTAGGGACATTTCCAAGGATTCTACTTCAAAGATCTGTCACTAGATCTTTGTACCTTTTTTTCCTGCTATAAACCTATTCTTTAGAAAAAAACAAACAAACACTATTTTAAGAGGGGTTACCTTCCTTTGCTACCATTTTTATAATAATTATTCAGTGTTCCTCTAAATAGCAGACTGAAACGAGATGATTCGTCAGTTTGAAACTAAAGCCATGCATAAGTTATTTAAAAAGCAACAAAAGAAGCAGCATTCTCATTTTAAGCTTTTTGTAAATTGGATACTTCATTAATAAGAAAATTTTAAATTGTGGATTGTCAGTAATGCAATATGACTTTCGCTGAATGGCAAAAGTATAAATTCATTTCTTAACTCGTGTATAGCTCTGTGCTGTCAGGGATATACTCAACAGTAAATATTTTCTAGAATAGTACAATGAATACAGTCATGGGGATGATAAGTCAAGACCTGAGAAATCTTTTTAAATAGTTTGATATATGAAGGAAACATAGGCAGAACACTCTTTGACATAAATAGCAATATTTTTTAGATCTGTCTCCTAGAGCAAAGGAAATAAAAGCGAAAATAAATAAATAAGACCTAATTAAACTTAAAAACTTTTGCATAGCAAAGGAAACCATCAACAAAACCAAAAGACAAGCTACTGAATGGGAGAAAATATTTGCAAATGATATGACCAATAAGGAATTAATATCCAACACAAATAAACAGCTCATACAACTCAACATCAAAAAAACAAACAACGCAATTAAAAAATGGGCAGGGCTTCCCTGGTGGCGCAGTGGTTGAGAGTCCGCCTGCTGATGCAGGGAACGCGGGTTCGTGCCCCGGTACGGGGGGATCCCACGTGCTGCGGAGCGGCTGGGCCTGTGGGCCGTGGCCGCTGGGCCTGCGTGTCCGGAGCCTGTGCTCCACAGCGGGAGAGGCCACAGCGGTGAGAGGCCCACGTACCGCAAAAAAAAAAAAAAATGGGTAGAAGACCTGAATAGACATTTTTCCAAAGAAGACATACACAGATGGCCAACAGGCACAGGAAAGATGCTCAACATCATTAATCATCAAAGAAGTGCAAATTAAAACCAGAGAGGTATCAGTTCACACCTGTCAAAATGGCTGTTATCAAGAGGACCACAAATAACAAACGTTGGTGAGGATGTGGAGAAAATGGAACCCTCGTGCACTATTGGTGGGAACGTAATCAGTGAGGTCACTAAGGAAAACAGTATGGATGTTTCTTAAAAAACTAAAAATAGAACTATTTTATAGTTCTACTGCTATATTTTATAGCATTTCCACTTCTGGGTATTTACCTGAAAAAACAGAAAACACGAATTCGAAAAGATACATGCACCCCAATTTATTTATTTTTGTTTGCATCGGGTCTTAGTTGTGGCATGCGAGATCTTTTGTTGTGGCGTGCATGCTTCTCTCTAGTTGTGGCGCACAACTATAAAAATAAATAAATGTTCATAGCAGCATTATTTATAATTGCCAAGATATGAAAGCAACCTAAGTGTCCATCAACAGATGAGGATACAGAAGATGTGATGTGTGTGTGTACACACACACACACACACACACATATACACACAATGGAATATTACTCAGCCATAAAAAAGAATGAAAGGGCTTCCCTGGTGGTGCAGTGGTTGAGAGTCCGCCTGCCTATGCAGGGGACACGGGGTCGTGCCCCGGTCTGGGAAGATCCCACATGCCACGGAGCAGCTGGACCCGTGAGCCATGGCCACTGAGCCTGCGTGTCTGGAGCCTGTGCTCCATGGCGGGAGAGGCCACAACAGTGAGAGGCCCGCATACCGCAAAAAAAAAAAAAAGAATGGCAATTTGCAACAACATGGATGGACATGGAGGGTATTATGCTAAGTGAAATAAGTCAGAGAAAGACAAATAATGATATCACTTATATGTGGAATCTAAAAAATAAAACAAATTAGTGAACATAACAAAACAGAAACAGATTCACAGATACAGAGAACAAACTAGTGGTTACCAGTGGGGAGAGCAAAGCAGGGAGGGACAAGATAGGAGGAGGGAATTAAGAAGTACAAACTACTATGCACAAAATAAATGTGCTACAAGGATAATACTGTACAACACAGGAAATGTACCCAATATTTTATAATAACTGTAAATGGAATATGATATGACCTTTAAAAATTGTGGCTCACTTTGGGACTTCCCTAGTGGTCCAGTGGCTAAGAATCTGCCTTCCAATTCAGGGGACATTGGTTCGATTCCTGGTCCGGGAACTAAGATCCCACGTGCCCCAGGGGAACTAAGCCCGCGCGCCACAACTAGAGAGAAGCACGCACGCCACGACGAAAGATCCCGCATGCCACAACTAAGACCCGATGCAAACTAAACTAAATAAATAAAATTTTTTAACTAAAAAAAATAATAAAAATTGTGAATCACTTTGTTGTATACCTGAAACTTGTATAATATTGTATATCAACTATACCTCAATAAAAAATTAATTGTAAATAAAAATAAAACCACCTATAATGCCATCACCATGAGATGTTAACATTTGGTTTTATGCCCTTCCATTGCATGGATCCTGATATGTGTGCATGTCCATACTTGTTTTGTTTTTTACAAAAGTAGAAAATGCTTACACAGTGTTGTATCCTGCTTTTTCATTCATTATTGTATCATGAGTACTCTCCCATATTATTGATATTCCTAGTAACTTAATTTTTTTAAATGACTATATGATGTTTCATTATATAGCACCTCCTACTGTTGAACATTTGGGTTGCTTTGAGCACATTTACTTGATTCTAAGTAACTGTTGGTTGTAAGATCTGCTATTAATTCAAAAGCTTTTTGGAAAAATTATACTTTAAACATGTATATGAAATAGTAGATTCATCCTAGTTTCAGGAACATTTAAAAACCAAAATGTGAGTCTTAGAATAATGGAAACACAGAATTGGTTATTGCATATATGCTGTGATGAACGTCTATAAACCTAAATATTAGACTGTGTCTCTGATTACATTTATTTAGGGTATATTTATAGAAGGGGCAGGTGATGTAGTTGACTCTGCAAATAAAATGGCTGAAAGACATGATACCAACCCTTCAAGCGTTTATAGTAGAGAGGATTGTATAGAAAATAGAGATAAGTAATTATAACACACTGTGATAAATGCTACAATTGGAGAGTATAAGAGGGGTAGCTAATTCAGATTTGGAAGAACCATAGAAGACTTCCTGTGTAGCATCTAAAGCTGTCTGAGAGATGAATAGAAGTTGGGAGAAAACTTCATCTTCAGAGGCTCAAAGGTGAGAGAGCTTATCCTATTGGAAGCACTGAGGTAGTTGAAGACAACTGGAGTTTTAAGGTAGAAAGGGTGATCAGCAGAGAGTTTAAGTAAGCTAAGAATTGAAGAATAGCCATTGGATTGGCAGTGAGGGCTATAAATGGCTTCAAGAGCATTTTCAGGGGAAGAAGCTGATTTGAGATGAACAAAATATCCAAAGATAAATAAGTAGAGGCCTTACATCTAAACTTTTCTTAAGAATGTTTACATGAGAAGAGTGAGGAAACAGTTTTAAATGTAACTATCGCATGTCAGCATACTTGTAAGCTGAAGGGCAATACTCAGTTGAGAGAGAAAAATTGGAGATATGGCACAGGAGGTTTCTAATGGAGCAGATTGGAGGAGGCAAGAGAGAACTGGTCAGGGATCCTGGTGGAAGCAATAGTTGTGGCCAATATACATTATACTTTGGGATTAGAAGAAAGATGAGGGGTTTGCGTGTGTGCGTCATTGAAGTAGAGAGTAGGAAGAGGGAGGCAAGGCTGGGTCATCAGTTGAGTGGAGGCTCTTGAGGATAAAGTGAGAGGTTTGGGAATGGCGAGTGAGGGAAAGTTGATAAAGGGCAGGTAAAGTGGTTCATGGTAGTCATGAGGGAGATCAATAACTAATTTGCATGGATATTTTAAAAGGAAGTGAGAGGGTAGTGCCTATCCAGGTTTGGGATTCTGTTGGGCAGATAAGGTGGAAAAGAGAAGATCATTACAGCTACTGTGCATTTTTTAACCTTGGTTTCAACAAAGCATTGATTGTGGTGATGATTGCATATCTCTATGAATATACTAAAAACCATTGAATTGGTTACTTTAAATGGGTGAATTGTATGTATCTAAATGACATCTCAATAAAGCTGCTATATATTTTTAAAAAGAATTGATTGAAAAATAAGTATTGTTGGTCTTTGGTTTTCAACAGTACATTCTTTCTATTTTAAAGACAAGTGATCACATTTTTTTTTGTTGCGTTGTTTCTTTTAACCTACCCCTTCTGTTCTTTCAGTCGCTGGGTAAGTCGGAGTGCCACTGCACAGCGCCGGAAAGACCGCCTTCGCCAACATTCCGAGCACGTTGGGCTGGACAACGACTTGAGGGAGGTATGTGGGCTGCCCTCCCGGGATGCCTTGATGCAAGAACTGTGAACTAGGCTTACTTAGCCCAGCAGGTGTCATTGTGTAGGTTCTTTTGTGTTCTTCTAAAAGAATCGGTTCAATTTTGTTTTAAAATAGTAATCCTTTTATACTGACATAGCTGAAAGCACCTTTTTTTCCATTTTTTGTAATTTTAATACATCTAAAATAAGGCTGTAAAACAAGTCACCCTGTGTACCACATCAAGTAAAGGCTAAGCTTAGGATACATTTTTGGTCAGTGTGTCTCCCACAGGGAAAAAAAGCTATAAGAAGCGTAGACTTTCTAAGTTTCAAGCATAATTTAAACTTAGTAAGTAAAGATACATTTGCCTGTGCTTTGTCCTTGGCTTGCTGACACCATTTTTAGGAGTGTTTTTAAATTATTTTAAATTGAGATCTTTATGCTTTATTTGTACTACTTGAAAACAAAACGGTAATTACACATTTGAATAATGATAATGATAAGTAAGTTTTTATTTTTTCTTGTGATCAAAAGAAAATACAGTCAGAAAATCCGTTAACTATTTTCTAAACTCAGATGGGTAGAAATAAAGCAGAAAACAGCATTCCAAATATATATATTGCTCTTTGTTGATGTGTTCATGTATATATATATGATTTTAAACATTTTCTTAAGAACTGACGCATAGCCTGTCTACTGCTTTTCTTTTGTGCTGCTGTATTTCTTCTCTCCCTTCCCTTCTGCTGTGACTTTATCATATGCATGCTTGTTTTGCTGTCTCTTTCTCCCTGTCCTTTTCTTTTTTTGCTTTTCTGTCATTGGCACTTCTCCATCCTCTTAGCCTTCCGGGGAACTTGTGGTCTGTCAGAACTCCATGGCATTCTGGGAGTGGGATCAGGGTCCACCTCCTCCTGCACGGCTTCCTAAAAAATCCTTCTCTGAGTGCTGCCTGGTATGTTCTATGCCTGAAAGTGCTTTGCAGATGTTCCTGAACCTTGTCTTTGGTGTTCCTCGAATCATCCACGTGTATGAGTGCACATAGCTCTAGAATGCCTCACATCACCTTGTGACGTGAACTGTTAGCTCTCCACTTCCTTTTGTGATTGGTACCTTTTCATGGTGGTGTGCGCTAACAAGAGTAATTCTATACCATTGGCAGATAAAACTGATTATTTAAATTCCCTATCAGTGGTGTTTTTGAGGGGGAAAGGGGGGACTAGATTTAACACAATTGTTTTTCTTCCAAAGGGGAAATACATTAAATATTCAAATTTTATTTAAGCATTTTGCAAAAGTGCAGAAGTGATTCATTTTCAAACAGCTTTTCTTTTGCCGAGTTTTATCTCCACAGTGTTTTTTGTTTTTTTCTTTTGTGGTACACGGGCCTCTCACCGTTGTGGCCTCTCCCATTGCGGAGCACAGGCTCAGCGGCCATGGCTCACGGGCCCAGCCACTCCGCGGCATGTGGAATCTTCCCGGACCGGGGCTCAAACCCATGTCCCCTGCATCGGCAGGCAGACTCTTAACCACTGAGCCACCAGGGAAGCCCCTCCACAGTGTTTTAATTTACCTTCCTTATTCCTGGTCTGTATTTTATATGGTCAGAAAATCAGATCATCAATATAGAATCTTAGTGCTAAGAGGAACATTTGAGGTAACTTTGTCCAACTTGACATGATTTACCTGAAGTCTGAGAGGCTTGCCTAAAGTCAAATGGACACACAAAGTCAGGCCTAGGCCCACAGGCCAGGCCTCCTTACTCCAAGCCAGTGCTCTTCCCAGTAACCCTGCACACTGAGTTGCACTGAACAGCTACTCACCTGAGGGCCAGAGTTACTTAGGACTCCTGGTTGTATTTTTTCCCGTAACGACATATTAATATAAATTTACTTAACTTTACAGTGGTCTGCTCTTCACAAGCTCCATGCTGGTTAGAGGCACAGTGTGGTTATTAGAAAATTCAGGGAAAGCCTGTACTAAAGAGCAGTTATTTCAGTGTTTACTGAATAATAGGATATATTTTCCTAGGTAGCTCCTACTGGTTTGCTTTTGGCTTAGGCAACAACGACGAAGAGCATCGTAAAAATCTCAGCAGAAACCTGGGGTGACTTCCCTCTGTCGGGAAATCGACTTTATTATAAAACCAGTCCTTGTGAAAGATTTCTCTTTCTTCTCAGTTTTTTATCTTAAAGTACACCTTTTCTTCCAGCGACCCCAAAGAAAATTACATTCTTATCATCACTTGTTTACTGTAAAGGCACTGCTCTATTTTTGTAGTATACAGGGGCAGCCTCACTGCTTGCTGTGAGGAAGGGCCTTGAGCCACCCCTGTATCCATTCTGTGCATGTCTGTGGAACGTTGCTTATTTTGTGGCTTCAGCAAAGGTGCTCAGAAGGAGAGTTTGCACGTGGCCCGGTGGAATTCACTGTTGGCTAATACTACATCTGCCCTGTATGTGCAGGGTGATTGGTGAATATGGCCACTAAAGGACAGCTCCATTCTAGCTTGCTGTCATTTATAAAATAGAACATAAACTTTAAACAGTGCTTAATTTTTAATCCAATTACTGACTTTAAAAAATCTAATTATGCATATTTTTCAGAGAAAAGAAAAATGCCTGTGGCTTCTTCCTAGCCTCTTGCCTGACCATGTACCTCACTTCTTTCCTTGTAGCCAGTGTATTTCTTCCTAAGCCAAGTTTAAGACTTAACCCTTCTTGAGAATTGAGTGTTGTAGTGGGTCTCTCTGCGTTTGCACAAGTCCTAAAGATGGAGGAATTGAGGCTGGGGGAGAAACAGAACTCTTTTAACATTTAACAGTTAACATTTGTTTTTACCAACTATTTATCTCTAATTTGTAATGTTCCAGTTAACATTAGTACAACCTGAAATGATAGGAAATGCAGGTATTATAATCTCATATATGATCCCTGTCTTATATCTCAGGTTTGTTTTTCTGAAACTTTTCATTTCTTGATTTTATTTATGTGAACATTAACCTTCAGGATGTTTTGCTAGACCTTGTTACAGTTAATTTCCCTAGTGGTGATAATTGACTCTCATTGTCAATTTTTCCTCTTTCTTTGACCCTCTAAAAAAGATTTGAAGCAGAAAGAAGTATACACAGCTGTTATAGAAACTAAATTCTTGCAGAGTTCATTTCAGTTTTTAATCTGTTCTTAAAATAATTACACTGGAAAAGAGATTATTTTGTTAATGCTGCGTTTCGTCAGGAGGGCTGGTAGAAGTAGAAGGTAAATGGATTCGTTGAATCCCTAGTTGATGAGATTTTTAACGAATTGTACTAGATTTAGCAGGTTATTTTTCTTCCAAGGGGGAATGTATTAAATGTGCAAACTCTCTTTTATTTAAAGAATGCAAAGGATTTTACACATCTTTTTCTTATAATATCAAATTTCCCCTTAAGATAGAAAAGATAGACTTCACATATGTATCTGTGGGAGGATGTGCTGGCTTGCAATCTCTCTCTCTCCAATAAACTGCTGGTTTTACTGTATAATTTAGAGCAATTATTCTCTAAATATGGACCTAAGAAGATACTTAGACTTTTTGGAGATTCTGCCCTGTGGTCCTGACAAACATAAGGTATCTGATGAGCTTTTGCAGGTACCACAGAAAGAAGAGAGACAACAGCTGTCCTGCGCTAATTATGTGTAGTGATTTTTTTTTTTCCCCCCCTGGAAGTTCATTAATCAAAGCTCAAGAGCAGTGGTCTGAGTTTCTGTGGTCCTCTCTGAGCCATCGATGTCTCCTAAAATGATATTTCTTATTTCTTTTGACTGTGGAACAAGGCAAAGGAGGGATGTAGCAAAATGTCTTGGAAACAAGAGGCCTCCTCCTGCATTTGGAGCACATACTTTTCAGAGTGATCTCATAGCTTTCTGTGAGGCAGGTGGGCTTGTTTTATGCCCATTTTATGAATAAGCAGATATGCCTGAGGTCATAAAATTGGTTGCAGCCATTTTCCAGAGCTCCTGATTTTACTGTTGTGACTTGATTAGAGCAAAGGGTTGGGTTGGACAGCACTGCCCAAGAGGTTAGAAGCATGTCAAGGCTCTTGTTTTGTGGGGAGATGAGTGGAGGAAACCAGTGATCTGAGAATCACTGGGTTCCTGGAGAGCCTTGGATTTGTTATTCAGACATGCAAATGTTTCCATCCCAGCCATGATCCTGACTAATCACACCCCTGGGTATTCCCAATAAAAAGACTGAACTAGATGAAACTCCATCTCATTTTGAATGAGCTTTTACTTGGTGTGGCTTCTGTCACTCTCCTTTTCACGGGGTAACAGTAGAGGGGGTGGGAATACCTTCTGCCTTTCAGTGTGCTAAACCTTGAACTGCTGTTGCACGTATACACTTATGGCCTTTTTTTTCATCTTGTTGTTCCCGCACTTGTTTGTAAGGTTAAGTAGGTCAGAAGAATATCTGATGTTTATGCATTAAAAATACTCTTTAATTTTTAGAAATACATGCAAGAGGCACGAAGTTTAGGAAAAAACCTGAGGCAACCCAAATTGTCAGACCTCTCTCCTGCAGTGATTGCACAAACCAACTGGAAATTTGTAGAAGGCTTATTAAAAGAATGTAGAATGAAGGTATGTATTACTCACTGTGCAGGACAGTGTACATTCATGTTCAATCCATGTATGAAGCTAAGATGAGCTGAGCCAACCCCCACTTGAGCCTGTAGCTTCCCTAGAAGGACACTTTTACTGGGGCATAAACCTCATGTGCTCTTTACTGAGGGCATGAACCTCGATGGGTTCTATTACCCACAGAATCAGTGACATGGGAGCCCTGCATGGTTTTTCTCACCTTTCAGCCATTGCTATCTTCCTCTCCAACATGACAGATATTAAACCAGTCAGAAGTTGTGTCAGGGATGTCGTCATCTTATGTGAAAGGCAACACATTTTTTTGTATGTGTTTATACGTGTCTCTGTGTGCACCTGTGTAGAACCTTATCTGTGCTCATATGTGTGTGCGTATATCCATAAAGAAGAAGACCTTAGCTGTGTTGTAGTTTTGTGTATATTACACATGAGTCTCCTCTCAGACATCTGTGTTTATCAGAGGTAGCAATACAAATTGACAAAACTCAGAACATCATTTTAGCCAATAACTTCATTCATTTATTTGACAGTCATTTCTTGAGTACCTTCTCTGTATTCAGTAAATGCACTATTTTAGCATCAGCTTACAATGCTGAATCACACAGACAAGGTCCTTGCCTAGAGGAACTAGATTCTCTCTCACTTTACATTTTATGAGGGCAGCTAAGTCTGCTGTAACTTAACTTACTTGAAACTGACTTCCATTTCCTTTCCATTTTCTGGTACATACTCATAGCAGAGAAGAGATGAAAGAGAAAAAGAGGAAGGAAAAAAAGAGGTCTGCTTCACTCACAAATTAGACAGCTCTGAAAAAATTTAGAGCTGCCTGTTTGTATTGTGGTTTTTGCCTAAATGCAATCAAAACTAAGTGTGAATACCTTTAGTATGCTAAGATGAAGTGTGAGTTGTGGCAGGTTGGGGTTTCAGATTCTACAGTGTATTTTCTAGGCCTGGTGTAATCCCCCAATGTTATTCAAGCAAGTAATCTGAAAATTGTTGTACATAAGCATTTACATGAGGATACTTTAAAATAGCATCAGAGTCTCTCTTTAGTGACTCTTTCTCTGACAAAATAGTAAAAGTATACATAATATTACTTGTTAGTTGACCACAGAGATTAAGACACTTTTCCCAAGGTGATTCAAAATCTGTAGTTAGAAGTATAATGAAGGGGAACCCAGATCTCCTGATCCAGGAATTGACTTGATGGCTTTTGGGCTCACTGCTGGGGTTAACACTTGCGACCACATGTGATGTTTTCAGACAAAACGCATGTTGGTGGAAAAGATGGGACACGAAGCAGTGGAACTGGGCCATGGGGAAGCAAACATAACCGGCTTGGAGGAGAACACCCTGATCGCCAGCCTCTGTGACCTGCTGGAAAGGATATGGAGCCATGGCTTGCAGGTCAAGCAGGTAACAGTCTCAGGAGGCCCTGGTGACAGGGCGAGTTAGGAGCTCTGTTAAGAAAAGTAACAAAAAGAAAAAGATATTATAAAAATTCAAGGTTATGTCCCTTTGTCACAGGATGACTAGAAATACGCCCCAGGCATTTTAATTCCAGAAAAAGAAAATATAACCCATGATTAGCAGGCAGTTTGGGGCTCTTTTCTGGTAAACAGGAAAAGATAAAACAACACATTCACTGTGGAGGCTGTATCCCCTGTAGATTCCATTAAGTATCTGCTTTCATCGCTGTCCAAGAAAAAAATCTATTCGCCAGAATTAACAGTTCTTTGCCATTTTAAGTTATCTGGTTATTCAAGGCAGAAACACAGATGATTTCTTTGCTTTTGTCCCTCATTTCCCTTTCTGTTTTTTTTTTTTTCTGTTCATCTTCCTCTCTTTGTCCCCTCTTCTCTTTCTCCTCTTGCCCCAGTTTTCTTCCCTCATTGCTACTGCATACATCCAAACATATTTTGCATACAGAAGTACATTCTGTGCTGCTGGAGCCTTTAATTCTGTGCTTGCTTGTGTGGCCAATGTAGACAGCCCTAGTTACATACAACTAAGTAACAACTGAGCTGAAGTCAGGAATTTCCTTGCCTGCCCTTCCGCCCTTTGCTTAGCTGCCCTTCCCCAGGCTGTTGCCAGTCTTGTCAGTGAGGCAAAGGACGACCCTCACTACACATGGAGTGGGGTGCTCAGAATGTCACACAGCTAGGAATGGATGAGCTTGGGTCTCCCAGCTTCAAAAAATAGGCATTTCAGTGTGAATAGTTTTGATAAGTTATTTTTTGATGAATCATTTCTTATAAAATGAAAAACTTTATATGCCTTGTACTTTCAGGGGAAGTCAGCTTTGTGGTCACATTTAATTCAGTTTCAGGACAGAGAAGAGAAACAAGAGCACCTTGCAGAATCACCAGGTGAGAATTCATTGGCTTGATTGTTTCTACAGCACTGGCAGCAGTGAACCATGTGAAAAATCAGCACCTGTGGCTTTGTCTCCACCTCTGTCAAGCTGACGCTCATCCCATCTTGGGGTAAAGTAGAAGGAGCAATATTACGTACTAGCTATGAGACCTGGGAAAAGTCCCTTGACCTTTCTGATCTTCAGCTTCCTCATCCACAAGATAGGGAAACTAATATTAGGCATGCCAAGGCTGTAGTGTTGATCCAATCAGAAAACATTTGAAAACGTCTAATGAGTTGTACTCATAGATCATACAAGTAGTATACCTTACTCTCAGCAGTGTTAGGGTACGGTGTATACTGGTTTTTTCCTTAAATAAAAGTTTATTCACATCATTAAAATCTTTCAGAGGAGAAAACATGTATATATGTTTCAAAAGTATTCAGAAATCAGATTTCTTCTTCAGTTTATAACAAGACACCTCATGTTACAGTATCGTGAGTCATTAGCTAATAATGGTAAAATAACCATCTATTTCACAAAAAGTAGAAGTAACAGTGGAAAGCCAGTAGAAGTAAAATGTTTTATACTGAGTCAGCTATTTGGGAACATTTTCTAAAATTATTGATTACTTTAGACATAGAAAAATGTGGGAAAAAAAGTTTTATTTTTTTAATAACTCATAAGCCAACCACCAGCGTAAGAAATAAAGCATTGCAAATATGATTGAACCACCCTATTTCCATTCCCCTCACTGCCCCTAGAGGGCAATACTACCCTAAATGTGGTGTTTATCGTTGGAAACCTAGTTTTTCAATGTATCCAATAAAACAGCTAGGAATGTGAATTTGATACAACATTGCCCTGGAGCCCCTCTAAACAGAATGTCAAGGTTCTGATGTCCCAGGATGTAACTGTATTTATAAAGATTTAGATCGAGTTTAAAAGCGTTCTCTAGTGTCCATCTATCTCCGTTGTCCATTTTTCTATTGACAAAGTAAAAGTGCATTGGCATAGTCCCTGAAACTATCTCTAACGTTCACCCACGTTCATAGAAGATTTAGCTGTTCAGATGTAAGGCCATAACCAAGGTAGTTTACCCTAATTAGAATAAATAAATTCCTAGGAAGAAATAACCATTTGTAGGATGAAATGTTGCAAAGCCAAGCTCAGTTAAGCAGGGAGGTGGAAGCATTTGACTCTTGTGCTGAACAGGCATGTGAGAATGTCCAGCTGTTAAAGTGAGCAGCTACCAGGCAACACCAGCAAGTTCATGGCTTTGAATGGTCAAATTGTGGGTGGTTGAGCTAGAGACCAGAGACTCAGCTGTTTGCAGGGCCTTTCAGTCAGTCAGTAATGACACCAGTAAAACTCTGAAGTCAAGGCTCAGAAATATGGAATGTGTCAAAGCCTCATGCAGTCCCTGTGCTGCACTGCCAGGTGTCAATGAAGGGCTGGAGATCTAAGAACGAACATAAGCTAAATATTGTACTGATCCTAAGTAGGATTAATGTAAGCTGTGTAGCTTTTGAAATCAAATTTATTGTCTGTTTGAAGGGGTGGGTTTGATAAATATTGCTCTAACACTTCTGATAATTCAGCCCACAAAGTTAGGACTTAAAAAGATGACAGTGTGAAATGTATTTGAAAAAATCAGTTTAAAAGTAAAATCATTCATTGTTGAGAAACAGTGTGTTCTAATTATTTAGAAATTAGCAGTTACTGACTTTAATGATTTTAAATCTGGGTATTTGTTTTTTTCCCCAAAAAATACTTTTTGTTTGCCAACTACTTAGCTTCCTAATTAATGGCAGTAAACAGTCTGCATCTTCATATTAAGGAAAGATCCTCCAAGTCCTTAGAGATTCACAGTGGGTTTGAAGACAGCTCTTATTAGCATCGAACCAGGATGAGATTAGGTGATGGTCATTACTGTTCTTTCAGAAGCAGCGCTAAACAGGAATCAGACATTTTAAGGGTTGCAGAAGAATGGAAAAGATCTCTTAGTAAGAGGACCATAGCAGGGTAGACTGTCTTGAAATTTTTTTAATAGATTTTATTTTTATAGCAGGTTTAGATTCATGGCAATATTCAAGAGATGGTTCAGAGATTTCCCCTGTAGCCTCTGCCCCTACACATGCATAGCCTCCCTCATTATCATCATCCTCCACCAGAGTAGTACGTTGCTTACAGTTGATGAACATACATTGACATATAGTCACCCTAAGCCCATTGTTTATTTACATTAGGATTCACTCTTGGTGTGTTGTGCAGACTGTGGGTTTAGACAAATACATGTTAATGACATGGACCTACCATTGTGGTATCATATAGAGTACCTTCACTGTCCTAATAATGGTGTGTTCCTCCTATTTATCCCTCCCTCTCCTCTAACCCCTGTCAACCACTGATCTTTTTAACTGTCTCCATAGTCTTGCCTTATCCAGAATGTCATATAGTTGAAGTCATATAGTATGAGGCCTTTTCAGATTGGCTTCTTTCACTTAGTAACGTACATTTAAGTTTCCTCCATGTCTTTTAAAACTGTCTTAATTTTGACCTAGTCAAATTTTGACCAAGTCACTGTACCTAGTAGTTAAAAGTCCCATTTTAGAGAAAAGATCTCAGAATGCAATTGATTCTAGAAAGAGGACTGTTGTTGACATATCACCCCAAAGTTTCTACCCTTAAGAATGTTGACCAGCTTAGACATAGGGGGTGGGGTAGGGTGCAGAAGGGAGTGGAAATACCATTTTAAACAGTTATTCTGGATCTAGCCAAGAATTTGGAGTCACTCTTTAAACGTCTTTATCTTCATCAAAGTTTTCTTTAGTTACTTACCTGCCTGTAGACTATAAATGGCTCTATAAAAATAATATATGCAATCTGCGCTCTACAAACTTGCTGTCTATGCAGTAACATTGATTCAGGCAGAATACAAAGGAATTCCTATGGCTAAGTATTAAATCCATGAGTGTTTATATTGAAGGAGAAAGTAGCCTATTGCATTTGAGTATAGTGAATTAAGAAATACTAATAGAGAGAGTCCCTGGTGGCCTAATGGTTAGGATTCAGGGCTTTCCCTGCTGTGGCCCAGGTTCAATCCCTGGTTGGGGAACTGAGATCCTGCAAGTCATGCAGTGTGGCAAAAAAAAAAAAAATATATATATATATATATATATATACACATATATATACACACACTAATAGAAATACACATTTTTAAATAGTTCATAAATTTCTCTTCTGGCTAGAGTAGACTTCATGGAAACTTCTTAGATTTTAGATCTCTAGATAAAAAGTATGGCCTTACTCCTTTATTCCTAATCTGGATTTTTGTTCACAGGCTTCTAAACTTTCCTCCAAAGTTACTAATAAAATACTGTATTAATTTCCTGGGGCTACCATTATACAGGACCATAAACTGGGTGGCTTAAACAACAGGCATTTATGATAGAGGTACTGGGCATTAGGACTTCAGCATTTTTTTGTTGACAGTTAATCCGATGTTATCATCCAACTATCCCATTAGCAGATTTTTCATAAATCTCTATCTCCATCCCTAGTTCCTAGACGTCCATAGCCCACTGGAACCTCAAACTCAACACATCCTGAAACAAACTCATTATCTTAGCACCTCTCCCTCCTGTCCCAGTCAGGCTTTCTCCCTTCTTCTCTCCATTTCACTTAATGACATCAGTACCCTCTTGTCGGTCAAACTATAAGCCAGAAAGTCATCCTTAATGTAACAGCCCACTGGACGTGACATCAGAACACTCTGCCCCTTTTAATTAATGGATATGATTGGGCAGGTTTCTTAACCTCTTTGAGCCTCAGTTTCTTCATTTGCAAAATTAAGGTTAAAAAATGTTAAGGAAAGTTTTAACTATGGGATAGTATATATTAATACAGTTTATATTCATACTTAATATTGTTTGTGACTCTTGAGTCCTGCTTACCCTTAATCCAGTCATTTAAGTCCACTGCATATTTCTCCTCTTCATTCTCATTGGCTGACACTGTCTTAGTTCATCCACAGGCTGGCCTTTGGAACAACTTCTAGCTCATCTCCCTTATAGCCCTTATACCATCACACTATCACTCTAGTTAACTAACTAAAAAGCACTGAGAAGCATATCACTTCTTTTCAAAATTTCTTTCCCCTCCCTAGGATTTCTGTAAATTTCTAACTTGTCATTTAAGGTTCTGCTGTCTGGCCCTAAATAATCTCATCTTCCTAGTGAGTATTTGCTGTGCATTTTGAGGGGCCCTCTGGATATTCTCAGAACAGGATATGACCAAGCCTCAAGAGGCGTATAATTTAATAGGAGTAACAGAAGTGTTAAATTGTGGTAAGTTTGTGATAGAGGTTCAGTTTTACAAGTCCCATGAGAGAGAGGGAATGACTTATCCAACAGTGTTCCTAGGGGAAAGAGAATATTCAGGAAAGATTTCACACAGAGGCAAAATTAAAGCTAAATTTCTTTCCTTTTTTTTTTTTTGAGAACTTACTTTATGCCAGGCACTATTATAAGTGCTTTACATCTATTTGAATATGGTAGGTATTGTGACTGTCCCCAATTTGCAGATGAAGAAACAGACCATAGAGGGGTTAAACGACCAACACAAGGTCAGCGAGCTATTAAGTTCTCTGTAGGGCTTGAGAAAGCCATGTTCTTAACCATGAAGCTATACTGCTCTCAATCTGAAGTGATAAATAGGCTATAAACAAGGAGAAAGATACAGAATCACTAAAGGATGAACCAGAGACTTTAACGAATTGCATGGAGACATGAAAAAGTATATCACATGTTTAAGGAATATTGATCAGTGAAGGGTGGCTAGAATACAGGATTCCAAAACAGGATTCCCAGAACATGGTTAGGCCTGTGAGTGCTCTCATTGTGGTTGCTACCACTTCTTTAAATGTCAGACTCCTCTTTTATTAAGTCTCTCGCCTGTTCTCTGCTCCCTGAGGCATGATTCCTTGTATTTTATGTCTTCTTCTGGCCAAGTTGTCAGATTATGGTCTCAGCTCCTTTCTCCTGCCTCATGATCTTTTCTTTTTCTCTTCTCAACCTATTTCATTTTTTTAAAATTAATTCATTTATTTATCTGTTTTTGGTCTGTTGGGTCATCATTGCTATGCGTGGGCTTTCTCTACTCTTCATTGCTGTGTGTGCACTTCTCATTGCTGTGGCTTCTCTTGTTGTGGAGGACAGGCTCTATGTGTGCGGGCTTCAGTTGTTGTGGGCACATGGGCTCAGCCGTTGTGGCTCACGGGCCCTAGAGCGCAAGCTCACTATTTGTGGCGCACAGGCTTAGTTGCTCTGCAGCGTATGAGATCTTCCCGGACCAGGGATCATACCCGTGTCCCCTGCATTGGCAGGCGGATTCTTAACCACTGCCCCACCAGGGAAGTCCCTCGACCCATTTCTTATTACGTGTGTGGCCATCTTTCATGCTGTCTAATCATCTGGAGTGTAGAGGCATTCTCTGAGGTATTTCACTTTCTCCCCCAAAAGAGGGATGTGCTTTCATTAATTAGCACACTTAAGTGATGATAGTCTCAGACAGGAAGACAACCAGCACATTCCCTGCAAGTCTGTGGAACAATGTCTTCGGTGTCTGTTACCTCTTGGGTATCAAGATGAACCAGTGTTTTCAGTGACCCATTGAAAACTCCCTCCCCAAACTGCCAAGACAAATGCCCTATTTGTTACCTGCTTGGTAGGGAAGGCCCTCAAAAGGACTGCCTTTGGGTTGGTCTGGCCGCATTCTCTTTGTCTTGGCAACGCCATCAGTGCTCATACCTGCCAAGTATCAGCCCAGCTTCTTTCACCAAGTGCCAAAAACTTGCAGATCCTAATCCACCAAAATGTCCCCTATCTTCCTTCAGTGCCAGCTTCATGTATATTTATGTGTTCTGATATTGTATTCTAGCCCCCCGAAGTAGAATGGATCTAAAAACTGAGAAAATGCAAGTTTAATATACAACGAAAACTCACATTCTAAATTCTGATTTTATCAATGCATTTGCCAAGTGTGATGTTGCAATTTACTTTTCATTTACAGGTGGGAAAATGGAAATAAAGAAAGGGGACAAAACTCCACAGCATCTCATTTAAAGTGAGATTGAGCACTCCAACTACAACATATTAACCAATAATTGATTGTTTAGCCATTGCTATATAAGAGAATAATCTTTCCTTTTATAAATGTTAGCTCTTCAGACTTCATAGGAGAATGGCTCATAGACATTATACTTCTAACTGTCCGTTAAGATTACTCACTTTGCATGATAAACATACTGTAGTTTGGATTCTGAACTTTGAAGTAGAAACTTATATCAGACTAAAGAATCCAAACTCTTAGGTTTTTCTTTTTAAACCCTCTTTCAAAAGGGGACTTGTATGATTGTAGTTCACAAGCCCAGAGATAGTTCACGTACTTAGTAGGTTAATTTACAGACATTACTTTCCTGTAATTATTTGGACCTATTAGAATGATAACTTTAGAAAGTGACTGGCCCTTCTGGCCAAAATGTGCGCACATTGTCTTATTTGCTAAGTGGGCTTTTATGATTCATTTAAAATTTTCAAATACAGCCCCATATTAACTAGAAAGAAAATAACTAGTTTACTGTATTAATAAAGTAGGAACATTCAGGTAAACAAATTTGAGCTTTTCTGTTGTCTTTAAAATTTGTTCACATCAAAATAATTTCAAAGTATTTATTTATGGAATGTGAACCATGTAGTTTTTTTAAGTCTTAACTGTTATTTTTCTAATACTTTGCTGATATTTTTCTACATAGTTGCCCTTGGACCAGAAAGAAGAAAATCTGACTCAGGAGTTATGTTGCCAACACTCAGGGTCTCTCTTATCCAAGACATGAGGTATTTGATATATGTGCTAGCATATGGTGATAACTTTGAAATATTTATGGCTTTCATTTAAATTGCTCAAATAACTGTGGCTATGGTATTTTTTGCTTATGTATTCTGAAGAAAACCTTTTTTATAATCTTATTTATTTTACTTTTATACTATTATGTGTTTTCCTGACATTAAATCCAAAGGCAAAATGCAAGTGAGAAGAATTTTAAAATAGCCCTATTTTAAATTGTAAATTTAAATTGTAAATTTAATTTAAAAATTTTAAAATAGCCCTATTTTAAATTGTAAATTATTTTACAATTTCTTTGGTTCTTTTTTTTTTTAATCTCCTTGAATTCCTTCTGCCCCCAAATATAAATCAAAAAATCTGCAAATAATGACAGGTTACTTAGCAGAAAAATCACTGACAGGTAGATTTTCTTTGAAGCAAATGCAAATCTGAGAATTATCACATGCAGTTACTGGCTTTAGAAATCATTAGAAGGCATCAACATACCTAAAATAGATTTATTGAATGAGGAAGGCAGAGGCTTTTTTCTTTTAAACACTTTGGGTACATTTTAGTCAGCTTTTAAAATATGTGGGTCTAAAGTGAATGTTATAACATTTATAACGCTTGAAATTTTTCCTTTGTGGTATGCTTTAATATTAACTATTGATGTTTATTTGATTTGTCAGAGGCTTACAAGTGAAAAGCATAACTTTTATGAGTGGCATCATAGTGCAGTGGTGACATATCCTGGCTTCACACTAGCTGTGTGATCCTAGGCACTTTTTGTAACTTCTCTTTGCCTCAGTTTTTCCTTCTCTCAAATAGAGATAAGAACAGTTATCTAGCTCATAAGAATTAAACTAGTTAGTCCATTACACTAAAAAGTTTCAAGAAGTACTCGGGTCCTCCTGAGAGTTCAGTAAATGTTGGATTTTGCTATCTGAATCAGTTCCTATGTTTGTATCTTAAATGCCCTTATTCCTTGATAGATGTAATGTAGTTGTCCTCATGTAGCTTATGATTCCTTTTGATGGTCAGCATGAGATGAATAGTTGTAACTTTGAGGGGAAAATGCACTCCAGCTCTCTTAATGGAAGCATAAAACCATCTGTTCTGCAGTGATTTCACAGTAGCCATCACTTTAAGGGGATGATTGTCAAAAGCTTTGCAGTGGTGACCTCAGGGCCAAACTTCTGAAACCTAATTAGGAGATGGTGGCATCACATAAGGCTGCCCCGCTCCTTCCAGTTTCCTGCTTATTTACTTTCATCTGCTTCATGTTGTTGGTTTTTTGTGGGGAGGGATGTCCGGCTTCAGTAAACTCCCTTCACTTTATAAGAGGCAGTCTAGCGTGCTGGTTAAGACCTCAGGCTATGGAACCAGCCTATAAAGGTTGCTATTTTAGCTCTGCCACTCATTAGGCTCCGTAGCCAAGGGTAGTTCCTTATAGTCCCAGTTATCTCACCTGTAAAATAATAGTGTTTCTCTTAAAATTTTGGTGTAAATATTCAGTGAGTTAATAAGTGTAAAGCACTCAAAATAGGCCTGGAAATAAATCTATGTTTATGAACTCACGAATACACATACATCTATATTTATTTCTGTTTCTATGTTTATTTATATGTGTGTATATGTATTTTTACACACAGTTAATTTTTTTAAGACCATAAATTCATAATGATATCTCTGCTTCCAGTTCAGTACCACGGGGACCATTCTAGCCTTCTCCCTTATTCGTAATTTTTTTCTCCAACTATGAGACACCTGACTCTCGTTATCTGCAACATATTCACTTATTTGTGCAACCTGTATTTTCGGAATTGCTACCCCAGCCCCTGTAAGGAGCAAGGTTACTAGTTAAGTTTAGTGCTGTGCACAGCTCCAGTTTTCTTTGTCAATAGCCTTTCAGTATCCAGTCAAAATACTGTTTTCCAAAACTTAGTTTAGTTCTTTTTTTCTCCAGTCCCTTCAGTGTGGTTGTATTATTCATTTTTAATAGTGTTAGGGTTATTTGTTAGCTTGTATTCCGTTTGAGGTTCCCTCCACATCCTAGTGGTTTTTGTTTTGGGTTTTGGTTAAATTTATATACAGTAAAATTCATCCTCTTTTGGTGTGTAGTTCTATATGTTTTCATAAACACACAATCATGATACAGAACAGTTCCATCACTCCTTTCGCATCAACATCTCTCCCAGTTTCCTACCGTTGGCAATCAACTGGTATAATTCCAAGCTCTTTCCACTGAGAGGGCCTCAAAGTAGTAATACCCCAGTAACAATGAGCACAACTAGTGCCCACATATTGGTTTCCAAATACCATTCTCCAATGAAAGGAACCATGGCTCTCTAGAGAAGTGGTTGATTCCAGGACTAAGGAAGGGAAAATATAGGATGAACTTAGTGCATCTTTGGTAAGGCCAGAAAGTAAGGAAGTGCTCAGAAAGTATAGGATCAGGTAATAAAGACATAGGAGGGACATCCCTGGCGGTCTAGTGGTTAAGACACTGAGCTTCCATTGCAGGGGGAGTGGGTTCGATGCCTGGTCGGGAAACTAAGATCCCACATGCCACATGGCATGGCCAAAAAATAGGAAAAAAAAAAAAAAAAAGACATAGGAGCCAGGCTGAAAGAGCTCCAAATGGCCAAAGCTGAAACAATTTGAGCAACAAAATAGATAACAGTAGTAATAGAGCATAACCCATAAAATAAATATCCAAGAGCCTATTCTAATTAAATAAATAGATGAAAGCAATGGGACAGCTCTTTTTTACAGAAGCATTCCAATTAATAAACGTAGAAGAATGAAATAGAAAAATTAGTGGTTGAAGGGTCTAAGGTGAAACCAGAATATCTGCATAGTCTCAAAGTATCCTCTCCCAGGAATTTATTAATTACAGAGGAAAAAATAGTAAGTTTACAGTGGAGAAACCCAGCAGACATCTCTTTAAGCAAGTGATCAAGGTTAACATCACTAGTAATAAGACAAAACTAGTAATGTACCCCCGATATGATACACCAAGAAGAGAACATCACTTCTGCAGTGTTCCTACCATAAATGCATAAACTCAATATAACTATGAGAAAACGTGAGAAAAATCCAAATTGGGGGTCATTCTACAAAATAGTTGACTAGTACTTTTCAAAAGTATCAAAGTCATAAAGACATGAAAAGGCTGAGGAAATATCATGGATTGGAGGAGACTAAGGAGGTGACAACCAAGTGCAATAGGGTTGCTGGATTAGATCCTAGAACAGAAAAAGAACATAAGTGGAAAAACTGGTGAAATCATTCTGTAGTTCAGTTAATAGTGTTGTACCAATGTGAATGTCTTAGTTTGGTTATGTAAGATGTTAACATTAAGGGAAGCTGTGTATACAGGAACTCTGTACTACTTTTATTTTAATTTTTTAATTATTATTTTTAACATCTTTATTGGAGTATAATTGCTTTACAGTGGTGTGTTAGTTTCTGCTTTATAACAAAGTGAATCAGTTACACATACACATATGTTCCCATATCTCTTCCCTCTTGCGTCTCCCTCCCTCCCACCCTCCCTATCCCACCCCTCTAGGTGGTCACAAAGCACCGAGCTGATCTCCTTGTGCTATGCAGCTGCTTCCCACTAGCTATCTGTTTTACATTTGGTAGTGTATATATGTCCATGCCACTCTCTCACTTTGTCACAGCTTACCCTTCCCCCTCCCCATATCCTCAAGTCTGTTCTCTCAGTAAGTCTGTGTCTTTATTCCTGTCTTACCCCTAGGTTCTTTATGACCTTTTTTTTTTTCTTAGATTCCATATATATGTGTTAGCATACGGTGTACTACTTTTAGAACATTTTTGTAAATCAAATTATTTCCAAAAAATGTGTGTGTGTGTGTTTTTTTGGTTTGTTTGTTTTTTAGTAAATTTATTTATTTATTTATTTATTTACTTTTGGGTGTGTTGGGTCTTCGTTTCTGTGCGAGGGCTTTCACTAGTTGCAGCGAGCGGGGGCCACTCTTCATCACGGTGCATGGGCCTCTCACTGTTGCGGCCTCTCTTGTTGCAGAGCACAGGCTCCAGACGCGCAGGCTCAGTAGTTGTGGCTCACGGGCCTAGTTGCTCCGCGGCATGTGGGATCTTCCCAAACCAGGCTCGAACCCATGTCCCCTGCATTGGCAGGCAGATTCTCAACCACTGCGCCACCAGGGAAGCCCGCGTATTTTTTTTTTAAACCAGGCCTGGTACAAAGTAAATGTCTAAGGGCTGTTATTATTATAGCTATGGAGTAGATAGCTTATTTTTTTAAAATACTGTTTTCTGGGGGTTGTTTTTTTTGTTTTATTTTTTAATTTATTTACTTTAATTAATTTATTTATTTGTTTTGGGCTGCGTTGGGTCTTCATTGCTGCGCACGGGCTTTCACTAGTTGCGGCGAGCAGGGGCTCCTCTTCGTTGCAATGCGCGAGCTTCTCATTGCGGTGGCTTCTCTTGTTGTGGAGCACAGGCTCTAGGCATGTGGGCTTCAGTAGTTGTGGCATGCGGGCTCAGTAGTTGTGGCTCGCAGGGTCTAGAGCGCAGGCTCAGTAGTTGTGCCGCATGGGCTTAGTTGCTCCGCGGCATATGGGATCTTCCTGGACCAGGGCTCAAACCCATGTCCCCTCCATTGGCAGGCAGATTCTTAACCACTGCGCCACCAGGGAAGTCCCTGTTGTTGTTTTTTTTTAATTTTTTTGGCTGTGTCAGGTCTTAGTTGAGGCACCAGTGATCTTCGTTGTGTCATATGGGATCTTTAGTTGCGGCACGTGGGATTTTTAGTTGTGACATGCAAAGTCTTAGTTCTGGCATGTGGGATATAGTTCCCTGACCAGGGATTGAACCCGGGCCCCCTGCATTGGGAGCACAGAGTCTTAGCCACTGGACCCCCAGGGAAGTCCCAGAGTAGATAGCTCATTATCCAGGGGTATAATTCTTGGTACAGCTGCTGCTCACCTCTTCCTTTGAATGTTAGATCAGTGAGCTGTGACCTCTCTAGTCTAAGCCCCTAAAATTTCTCTCCTGGATTACATCATGGTCCGCATATTTCAGTGCTTGCCCTACTGTAATTCATCCTCCTCACTGCTAATATGGTGATCCTAGAATAAAGTGCAAATCACTTACCGTGACTGGCAGGGCCCTACTTGATCTGACGCCTGTCTGACTGCAGTATTATTTCCTATCACTCTCTCTTTTTTGTTTCCTCCAGCATGCCAAACTTGTTTCCTGCCCTGGGGCCTTCTTTACCCATTCCCTTCACCTGATAGCTTTTCCCTGAGTCCTACCCCCATAGGATCTCCACAGCTAAGGCTCCTTCTTGTCATTTGCATCTTGGTTCAAATGTCACTTCCTTCCACTAGCCATCCCTGACCACCTGGTCTACAGCAGCAATCCAGTCACTCTCTTTCAAATTCCCCTATTTTTTAAAAAAATATTTATTTATTTATTTGGTTGCTCTGGGTCTTAGTTGCAGCAGCTGGGCTCCTTAGTTGTGGCAGTCAGGCTCCTTAGTTGTGGCTCACAGTCTCCTTAGTTGCCGCATGCAGGCTCTCAAATTCCCTTATTTTAATTCTTTGCATAATAGCACTTATTTGCTTGTTTGTTTTTCTAATGCTACTTATGAACTTCATGAGAGAAGGGAATCTATCTGACATGTGAAACTGTTGAATTGCAAGTTAGTGTTAACAGAGTGGCACATAATTGGTGCTCAATTAATATTTGTTAAATGAAGGATTTGCCATATTTTAATCTCTTTGAGTGTGGGTAAGAGAATGTGTGTGTGTGTTCATGTGTATGTGTGTGTGTGTGTTTATCTAACATATATACGTGTGTATATATATACATATATATATATATATATCTCCTTATAGCCAAACTGTTACTGAATTATATTGGTTACAGTTTTGAAGATTTAGAAAGGTGGTGATTGCTGAGGTACTTTTTACTAATCAATTTAAAATTTAGAATATAGAAGAAACTTGAGAAGTCATATTGCTTAGCTTCTTCCTTTTATATATGTGGAAACTCAGGCGCAGGCAGATAAAGTCTAAGACCATATATATAGCCAACTAACAGCAGAAATGGAACTAGAACTAAGGTTTCCTGACACAGTTCATGTCTCTTTCTAACTAGATTCAAGTTCTCAGCCTTTGCCTTGTCATCAGAAAAAATGCCAGGTGTGACTAGGCACAAACAAGTTGGCAGTAGTGCATGGGTGCACATCACCCTAAATATAATTTAGTATAACCTTGAAGAGTCTCTATTTGTTCAGGATACTCAACAAAAAGTGGATTTCCTATGACTTCTCACTTAAGGGTTACTTCGGCTTTTAATTTTCAGACTGCCTGAAAGAGACCCCTGGGTACCCTAAAGTGATGTTTTAGCCAAATGATAGATACTTTTAATAAAACTTAACTGGTTGATTGCTTTCAAAAGGTGTCTAGTATGGTAGAAAGGCATTGCCGAGAAAAGACAAGCTGACTTCCTAGGGTTTTTCCCTAAGATTTTATTATTAAAAATTTTAAACATACAGCCAAGTCAAAAGATTTTATAATGAATGCATCCATATACCCACAACCTAGATTCTACCACTAACATTTTTCTATGGCTTTTTTAAAAAATGGGGTAAAATATATATCTCATAAAATTTACCATTTTAACCATTTTTATGTGTATAGTCAGTGGCATTAAGTACATTTGCAGTAGTACAACCGTTACCTCTATCCATCTCCAGAACTTATTGTCATTGTAAACTGAAACTCTGTACCCATTAAACAATAGCTCCTCAAGCCCCTGGTAACCACTGTTCTGTTTCCTGTCACTGTGAATTTGACTATTCTAGGTACCTCCTATAAGTGGAATCATGCTTTTTGTGTCTAGTTCGTTTCACTTAGCATAGTATTTTTGTGGTTCATCCATGTTACAGCATGTATCAGAACTTCCTTACTTTTTAAGGCTGAATAGTGTTCTGGTGTATGTATATACCACATTTTGTTATTCCACTCATTCATCGATGGGCATTTGGGTTCTTTCCACCTTTTGGCTGTTTTGAATAGTGCTGCTATGAATGTGAGTGTACAAATATGTGTTTGAGTTCCTGCTTTTAGTTCTTTTGGGTGTGTACCCAAAAATGGAATTGCTTGATCATACAAAAAATAATAATAATAGGCTGAACTTGGGTCATCTGTCCACTCTTGTCTAGTCATCTATGACCAGGTAAGGGCATGGTCACAGGAAGCCAGTTAAACCAATTTATTATTTCCTTAACCAGAGGACATGATATTCTTTTTTTTTTTTTTTTTGTGGTACCCGGGCCTCTCACTGTTGTGGCCTCTCCCGTCGTTGCTGAGCACAGGCTCCGGACACGCAGGCTCAGCGGCCATGGCTCACGGGCCCAGCCGCTCCGCGGCATCAGCAGGCAGACTCTCAACCACTGCGCCACCAGGGAAGCCCCAGGACTGGATATTCTTTCATTGATAAAGATAGGCTCTGCCTGGAAGCTAGATCAAAATCAGAAGTCTACTTGCTGTCCTCAGGAGCAGAGAGATGGATGCCTGATCACCCAGTTCCATGCCATTGATCCTCATACTAAGGGGACTGATGTCATCTCAGAAAGGCCCTGCAGAAACACTGCCCGTGGTTCTCTCTCCCTTTTCTCTGCTTCATTTTGCCTCTTTAAGATAACTTTATATGTATTGTTGTTCTTATTCTTGATACGTTTACTTTAACTCTCAGTGCACGGGCTTATTTCTGTTTCCAAGTTCTTGGCAAGTACTTCATTGTAATCCCTAGTTGCTAGCGCGATAGTTGATGTAGATGCTTTTCCTTAAAGAGAAACACCCAAGTAATATTTCTAAACTTCGGTTTCTTTCACTATGGGCACTTAAAAACTTGTTTTTTAAAGATTAGGTAGCAAAGATATCTGAGTTCACGCATTCTGTGGGACACATTCCCTGGCAGTACCTCCTGTTTCCCACATTTCTCTCTTGAAGCAAAGCCACTGGCAGTGTAGAGACTTTGAGTCCTCATAGTTGTCAAGTGTCTTGGTACCAGATTGCTTAGCAGCTGGCATGAGTCCAGACATGTCTACAGGCTATCCCCTGTTATCTCTGACAACTCCCCAGGACCTTCATAGATGCCGAGTATCACCATACTGTCAGTTATAGAATGATTCTTTTCTTCCAAAGAGAAAGGCTTGGGACAGTAAATATTAATAATTGTACAAGTTGTTGTCTACTTATAAAAGAGGAGTATTACCATGCCGTTACCATTATTACCAATTTCTTTCCAGAGTAGCTGTGCATATATCATCTAGCCATTCAAACTAGCACAGGCTTTCTCTAGTTGCCGTGAGCAGGGGCTACTCTTCATTGCGGTGCGCGGGCTTCTCATTGCAGTGGCTTCTCTTGTTGCGGAGCACAGGTTCTAGGCACACGGGCTCAGTAGTTGTGGCTCTCGGGCTCTAGAGTGCAGGCTCAGTAGTTGTGGCACACAGGCTTAGTTGCTCCACGGCATGTGGGATCTTCCCAGACCAGAGCTCAAACCCGTGTCCCCAGAATTGGCAGGCGGATTCCTAACCACTGCGCCACCAGGGAAGTTCCCCAACTTTTATTCTTAATGACAAAATGCAATTAATAATGAGGGGCATAGTAGAACATTACATGATGGAGGAGATTGTGAGTACTATAATCCAAGTATAGATATTCTGAATATGTAAACAAATGAACAGGATATCTGAGTAAACCCTAGAAATATCTGGTTTACGATGGGAATAAATTACTTGAGGGTAAATTGGCTACTCACTTTATCTTTTTATAACTAATGTCTGCATATGAGCTGTGAGCATCTGGCTTTATTCTACACTAAAGTTAAATAGTCATGATTGATTTTGTTACCCTCAGAAGGAATATTTGAGGAATTTTTATGACTATACAGAATGTGGGCTCACACTAAAATTGGCTAATTCCTTAATCTCTCTAATAAATATTATTGTGTTTCATTGGTGATACAGTGAAATAAGCACCAGTTTTGGACTCAGGAAATGTGGATTCAAATTTAGTTGCTGCTACTCTCAGGAATCATTCAGTTTTAGGGAACAGAAGCCCGTTCAAACTAGCTTCAGCAGAAAGGAGGATTTATGGGAGATACATGAGGGTATTTTCCAGAATCCAAGCACAAGAACTGTGGCTGGATTGGAAACAGTTTTGTCCAAGGTTACTCTCCATCTCAGAAGAAGCAAATTGTCCCTGCTTTTCCCTCCACTTCTGCTGGTTTTCCTCCCCTCTGTCCCTTTCCCTCCTTTTCTGCTTTACTGTGAACATGCTCTCCCAAGCCCTGGCCTTAACATCCCTTATTTAAGCATTCAACAAAAACTAACTTGGTTTTTCAGTGTACTAATTTCCAGTTTCTGAGAGAAAATCTGATTGGCTCAGCTTAGATCAGGCAGATAGATGCTGCTTATCCATTCAGTTCTAGCTGAAGGATAAGGAGCATCGTCATGGTGGTACCTGAAGTTGTTGCTTCTGGTTCTTCTGGGTCTGTAGAAGGAGAGCTTCTCCAAGAATGTGAGTACCAGGAAGAAATGATTGGTAAAAAATGGGTGGCATCTCTAGAATATGTACTATTTCTGTGACCTTGGGTGGGTCACTTAGTCTCGATGAATCTCAGTTTTCTCATTTTTGAAGTGAAATAATGATGGTCTCCCTCTCACTAGTTATTGTGACAATCAGATAAGACAGAATACATAAAAATTAGAAAGCTTTGTACCAGGGTTGGAAACAAATCAAATAAATAAGCTATTTAAACCACACCATGTTTGCTTTTCTGTGAATTAACAGGATCTGTTTTATTTTAATTTTTATTTTTGGCTGCATTGGGTCTTCGTTGCTATGCACGGGCTTTCTCTAGTTGCGCCAAGTGGGGTCTACTCTTCATTGCAGTGCGTGGGCTTCTCATTGCAGTGGCTTCTCTTATTGCGGAGCATAGGCTCTAGGCACACGGGCTTCAGTAGTTGCAGCATGTGGGCTCAGTAGTTGCAGCATGCAGGCCCTAGAGCACGTGCGCCTCAATAGTTGAGGCGCATGGGCTCAGTAGTTGTGGCACGTGGCCTCAGTAGTTGAGGCTTGTGGGCTGTAGGGTACAGGCTCAGTAGTTGTGGCACACGGGCCCAGTTGCTCCACGGCATGTGGGATCCTCCCAGATCAGGGATCAAACCCGTGTCCCCTGCATCGGCAGGCGGACTCCCAACCACTGCACCACAAGGGAAGTCCCCAGGATCTATTTTAGAAGTAATACTTGTATAATATTATGCTGAGTATCATTGTAATTACCTATAATAAATTATTCCAATTAAAAAGATTCAAATGGGGGCTTCCCTGGTGGCGCAGTGGTTGAGAGTCCGCCTGCCGATGCAGGGGACATGGGTTCGTGCCCTGGTCCAGGAGGATGCCACATGCTGCGGAGCAGCTGGTCCCGTGAGCCATGGCCGCTGAGCCTGTGCGTCTGGAGCCTGTGCTCTGCAATGGGAGAGGCCTCAACAGTGAGAGGCCCGCGTACTGCAAAAAAAAAAAAAGATTCAAATGGTATAACTACACAGAAAAAATTTTAATAGATTTAAAGTTGAATAACACAACACATATAAATTGTTTTAAAGCATAAAATTAGATATAGATTTACAAAGCAACAGAATTTTTTTAGCTTTTTATATACACTAGGCCCTAGAGGGAGCAAAGAAGGATTCAAGGCTAGTAAGAAGTATTGGGTTCCTCATTCTCAGGGAGCTTTTGTCAAGCTGAGAAAAATGTATACCAAGAGAAAATGATAAAAGTAGTAATGCACAATAAATGCAAATCAGACTATAGAATTCCGTAAATTAGAGAGGTCATTGAAGGCTGTCATGGTCAAGGAAAGCTTTCTAGAAGAAGCTGGGATTTCAAACATGAATAGAATCAAATAAGGAAGCTAGAAGAGAGTAAGTACTTCAGGTAATAAAATACAGAGTCTTATAAGTTAACTGCTTGGAATAGAATTTTTTAATAGGAAAATATGTTGAGGCCAAGGGGTAATGGGTCTTGAATGCAGGCCTGAGCAGTTCAGGCTATATCCTGTGAGCTTTTGAATATTCTGGGACAAAGGAATTACATTAGGAGGCAATTTTTTAGGCAGAGTAATTTCCCTGGTGCCAGTGAACAAGGGGCTTGAGGAGAAGAATCTGGTGGCCTCATCTCCTCATTCCCATGCTTCCTGACAAAAAGAACACAAAAAAACAAACAAATAAACAAAAATTAGTGCAAATATTTTTATGATGGGAGTGCTGATAGCCACCTAAATAAAAGAGGTTTCACTTTATGTATTCCAATCCTTCCCATTTTCCTTTAACATAACATTGTTTTTCAAATAATTATTTCCCATTTTGACATTCTTCACCTATCATGTCTCCAGATACTTAAGACCAGCATGAAACTAATTTCAGTAGACTTTACTGTTTTAGAGTAGGAAGAACACTTAGGGAAAGATTATACAACATACGTACTTACCAAACCTCATATAGATTCATTTCTGGTGGATACACTTTGATCAACTTGGTATTCCTGGATCATGTGAGCTCTAACCTGGCACTGCGCTCATGGGGGGACCTTGTACATACTGTGGAACTTTAAGTGGTAAATACCTGAGCATTTCCCCCTTGTTGCTTTTAGTCAACTGTGTCATCATTTGGGCAATGTCAGTAGTTGAGGAACAGCCAGTGCTGTTTCCTAGGCTCATTTTGGAGGTGCCCGTGTGGGTCATCCTACCACTGCCGCCACCACCAGAACCAGGGTCTAAGCGGGACTTGCCTGACACCAGCTTTCTCCATTCACGACCGTGTGTAATGGTATTAGCCCTTTAAAGATAAATTGTCATAATTTCTGAAAAAAATTCTTAGAGGTGAGGTTGGTTAACGAAACGGCAAGAGAATTTTCTTTTATTTCCTCATTCTGACTTGTTTTTAAGCCATCTCTTTAAGCCTCACTTGTGTGATGTGATAATGCTTTACATTTTATCAAGAGTGTTTGATCAGACGCAAGACAGGCTGCCCCAGACGGGAAGCCCGAGCAGCCAGCCGAGCCACCCTGCCCCTGCTGAGGGAGGAGCCACAACGAGGCTGCCTAATGGGGCTGGTTTGACCTGAGCAGGTGACCAATGGCCAGGGGGCGAGGAGGTGAGGGGGTGGGGCTGCAGAAGGCCTGCCTACAAATGGAGTCGAGGGGCGTGACCACACTGCAGAAGTGGAGCCCTTCCGCCCAGGACTGGCGAGAAAGCCAGATTGCAGGGGCGGGGTGGGTCAGGGATGTGGACCTGCGCGAACAGCATGGAGATGCACGGGCACTCACGAGGCATCCAGGACATGGAACAGCTGCGCTGGGGACCACAGGTGACCCGTGGCCCGGCAACCAGCGCAGAGAGCATCATGGCAGAGCAGGTGGCTCTGAACCAGACCCAGGTGTGTGGGATACTACGGGAAGAGCTGTACCAAAGTGATTCCTTCCACCAGTTTGATACACGTATCTTCATCATCATGGGCGCATCCAGCAACCTGGCCAAGAGGAAGATCTACGCCACCATCTGGTGGCTGTCCTGGGGTGGCCTTCTGCCAGAAGATACCTTCATCATGGACTACGCCCTCTCCCACCTCACAGTGGCCAATACACGCAAGTGGAGCGAGCTATTCATCAAAGCTACCCCAGAGGAGAAGCCCAAGCTGGAGGAGTTCTTTGCCCGCAACTCCTATGTGACTGGCCATTATGATGACGCGGCCTCCTATGAGCGCCTCAACAGCCACATGAACACCCTCCACCAGGGAACGTAAGCCAACCGCCTCTTCTGCCTGGCCTTGCCCCCCAAAGCCTATGAGGCTGTCACCAAGAACATCCACAAGACCTGCATGAGCCAGATAGGCTGGAACTGTATCGTCATGGAGCAGCCCTTTGGGAGGGACCTGCAGAGTTCCAACCACATTTCCTGCCTGTTTCATGAGGACCAAATCTGCCACATCGACCACTGCATGGGCAAGGAGATGACCCAGAACCTCACGGTTCTGAGGTTTGCCAACAGGATCTTCAGGCCCATCTGGAAGTGTGACAACATGTCCTACGTCATTCTCACCTTCAGGGAGTCCTTTGGCACTGAGGGCTGCTGGGGCTACTTCAATGACTTTGGGATCATCTGAGACGTGATGGAAGATCACATCCTGCAGATGGTGTGTCTGGTGGCCATGGAGAAGCCCCTCTCCACCGACTCAGATGACATCCGTGATGAGAAGGTCAGGATGTTGCAATGTATCTCAAAGGTGCAGGCGAGCAATGTGGTCCTGGGCCAGTACATGGGGAACCCCAACGGAGAAGGTGAGGCCACCAAAGCATACCTGGACAACACCATGGTGCCCCGCGGCTCCACCACCGCCACCTTTGCAGCTGTCATCCTCTACGTGGGGAACGAGAGGTGGGACAGGTGCCCTTCATCTTGCGCTACGGCAAAGCCCTGAATGAGCACAAAGCTGAGGTGCCTCTGCAGTTCCGAGACGTGGCCGGTGACACCTTCCAGCAGCAGTGCAAGCACAGCGAGCTGGTGATCCGCGTGCAGCCCAACGAGGCCGTGTACACCAAGATGATGACCAAGAAGCCCAGCATGTTCTTCAACCATGAGGAGTCGATGCTGAACCTGACCTATGGCAGCAGATACAAGAACGTGAAGCTCCCAGATGCATATGAGCGCCTCATCCTGGACATCTTCTTTGGGAGCCAGACGCACTTTATGTGCAGTGATGAGCTCCAGCAGGCCTGGTGCATCTTCACACCACTGCTGCACCGGATCGAATGGGAGTAGCCCCAGCCCATCCCCTACATCTACAGCAGCTGAGGCCCCACAGAGGCAGATGAGCTGATGAAGAGAGTGGGCTTCCCATACAACGGGACCTACAAGGGGTGAACTCCCACAGGCTCTGAGCCCTGAGCAACTGGTCCCCACTCCCACCCACCTTGGCCCTGTCTCTCTGTCCTTCCCACTGTCTGACCCCACTTCAGGAGGACTTCGGGACCATAAACGTCAGCCTCACATTACCAGCCCCGGGCCTAGGCCACTCTGTGCCACTGCTGCCTTGGGCCCAGCTACATTCCTCAACCACCAAGCCTCGGAGAGTCGTGCTGTGACCATCCCCAGCCACCACTGAGCCAGCTCGTGTCCACAAGACTGAGCCCCAGTGGAAGGAAGGAGAGTGGCTCTTCATCTATCCTGGCTTCTTCCAGAGGCCTGGAGTTAGGAGCCACAGGGAGGGGCAGTGATAGGCCTCATGATCTGTATAAGTCAAGTCATTATGTTGTACACCTTAAACTTATACAGTGCCATGTATCAATTATACCTCAATAAAACGGGGGGGGGAAGAGAATGTGTGTGTTTTACTGGGAGGATATTCCTTACTCTGAATGCTTGGAATCATCAGAGAAAAGGGTTTGTTGCAATATTTATTACAGCTGAGATGAGTCATTCTGTACATTAAAAAAAAAAAAATCAAAGGAAGGGATGGTGGGTCACAATCACAAAGACTTTTCAGTGAGTCATTGTAGTGGTTCTATAATTATCCTGTCCCTTAGGCTTGTCCTTCCTGCTCAATCCTTCTTTCTCCTTAGGAGGAGAATCATTAGATAAATTCAGTCCTGCTGGGTATGGCATCAGCTTCTACACAGAATGCTAATATATACATATATGTAACATTCATTTGGGGGTTGACCACACAGTTTGTTTGTGGCCACACAATTTCCTAAGTCTCTCAAATTTTTAAGAATTTTGAATTTATTAGTATAGTACAGCTTGTATTCTAATGCCATAGAAAATGTGATTTCATATTTTCCATATGTTGTCAGGGCAATTTGAAAAATGATTCAGTGGATTAAAGTTGTAGCAGATACTTCAACTGTAGAACAATTATTCTGAATAAGAACTTGAATATTCAGCCTGTTTTATTGCTTTTATTTTTCTGAGTGTCAGGAATAACCAAGTGCCAGTTTATAGGTATCTATGAGCCTGAAACAAGAATAAATAAAACCTGAAAGAGTGAATGAGTGTTAAATGCTTTATCTTACGATATTGCCTGTGTGCTCGTGTTGTAATGGTAATTCTGATGTTGGACTAATTTCATGATTCAGGTGGAACACTTGAAGTTTAATCAACATAAATTGTGTGTTGCCTGTTTCTTCCTCAGTACAAAATAACTTTTCTGTGCAAGGTGCCGTAACTCTTCAGTTCTTTTCCAGTTCAAGGTTAGCCTTAGGATTTACATCTTTGCTGTTTTACTATTCTTTAGGCATATTCAAAACATGAGTGAGATCAAGACTGATGTCGGACGAGCTCGAGCATGGATAAGATTGTCTCTAGAAAAGAAGCTCTTGTCCCAGCATCTCAAGCAGTTGCTCTCTAACCAACTGCTCACAAAGTAAGAGATGGCCTCTTGAGGCATTTTTGTTTCCGTGACCTGTGTGCTTACAAAATACATTTTATAGGCTGCCACGGTGGTTTCTTCAGCCTGAGTTGCTGACTCCTCTGCACATGAACTCTTCCTTTCTAACAGGCACATGCTTCAGAAACTCTGTGTCATGACCTCCTATTTGATTATATCTGGGAGGGTACAGATTTCAGAGCCAAGGGGCAGATTGTGCTACTCTGTTCAGAACAAAAGCTGATAGTCCCACAGCTGAGAGTAACATCCAAAAGATGGGTGGAATTTATGTAAACCGTATATCATATTGTAAAGATCACAACAAAACCAGGAGTGGTAAAAAAATAAAAAGGTCCACAGGAAAGGGCTTCTCTGAGAGTCTTGCTAATACTTACATTTAGTAGTTTAGAGCCAGGAAACCAGTCAAGTGCATATTAGTTAATAGTTAACTGTTTTGATAGTTTCCCTTTACCCCATCAAGAAACCTTGGATGAAATGCGTCATCCAGCTAATATGTATAGTAGAACTAATTTGAAGGTTGAGGACTTTGAGTTCTCTAGACCAAAGGTATGCAAAGAATTCAACAGAGACCTCAAACGTGACAGTGTTGGAATGCCAACAAAACCCAATTCTTTTTGTGATTTTGCATTTGTACATATCACTGTTGGGTTAAGTTACTCTCTGGAGCATTTTAGGATGAGTCTTAATGTCCAAAGAATAGGTTTGATAAAGAGTGCGTGATGTGAAGTACAGTCTGTGAACCTGACCTTGTTCTCTTAAAACTGATTACTCTCCCCACACCTTATCCCCACCCATAAGTCACTTGCCCTCTGTGGCCAAAGCACAAAGAAGAAAATGATAATCATTTAAAATCTTACTGCATAAAGGTGACTACTAAGTATTTCACATGTTTTCTTCTGTACTTCCGTACATGTTCTCTTAGTTAAGATTATACTATATTTGCAATTCAGCATCATCTTTTTTTGGCTTAATATTATACCATAACATTTTCTATATCATAAGGATTTAGCCTCTGAAATCTGAATGCCTATGTTCAAATACTACCTTTACTATTCACTATTTGAATAGCCTTAGACAAAATACTTAACTTCACTGTATCTCTGTTTTCCTCATCTATAAAGGGAGAATGCTAATAGACTTACCTCTCGTGGTCACGAGAATTAAATATATTAATAATTTTTAAATACTTGGAAAATGCTTAAGTGTAAGTGCTTAATAAAAAGTTATTTATTATTTTGGGGAGTAGTAGTTTTGTTTTTGTTAAAACTCTTCCTAAACTTTATTTTTAATGGGTATACAATGATATATTTTTACTTTTACAAATAATATTCAAGTGGACATTTGTGAGTAAATCTTTGCCCACATTTCATATTATATCCCTAGGACTGAGCCCTTAAAGTAAAATTAATGAGTCAAAGAATATGATTGGTTCAAAATAATTATTACCAACAAATTTCTTTTCTGAAATTTTCAGTTCCACTTTCTGTTATTCACTGCCACCCCCTACCCCCCATCAGCAGTGGTCATCACTTTTAAATCTTTATTACTTTAAGAGACAAAATGGATTCATGGCAGGTTATTTCTTTAATTACTAAATAGATTTAAATTTGTTATTAACTGTATATGTGTTCATTTTTGTGAATTGTCTGTTCTTTCTAGATTAAAGTTTCTACCCATAGTTTGTCTAAGTGGAGATGTTTATTTTTAGTAGAAGACATAATGAAAAATATACTATACTATTATTTTGTGCTTGTCTTACCCTTTCCTAGGAAGCTTTATAAACGTTATGCTTTTCTACGTTGTGAAGAAGAAAGAGAGCAGTTTCTTTACCATCTTCTTTCCCTCAATGCTGTGGACTATTTCTGCTTCACCAGTGTGTTCACCACTATCAGTAAGTCTGGAGAATTGACTGTTAAGTGAAGAGTTGCTCAGATGACTAATGGAATAAGGGTTTATAGTTTTTAAAACGAGACATATCACAGCACAGTGAGTCACACACTGTGACATCCACCACCACCCCCGCCCTACCCCATCTCCATTTATGAATGAAGGTTGTGCCCCAGCAGCCGGAGATGCTGCTGGAAGACCACCCTCAGCTGTCAGCTCCTGTGGGGAGTGTCTCACCAAAGAAAACTACCTTGCCTGAAGCTATCCCTCCTACCAGAGCTGGCCAGCATCCCTGCCTGATCCATGGGCTGTCCCAGAACTCACTGTGGGACCAGCTGAGCACTCACAGCATCAGAGCTCAGCTTCTGCCTCAGCCCATCCTGCTTTCTTCCTCACATTCTGCATGCTAATTTCTGACTCAGAGTCTGCTTCCCAGGAAACCCAGTCTGCAGTAGGAATTGGGATGGATGTAAAGAAAAATGTTTTATTAAACAAATATTCCAATATCTTACCTGAAACACATAAATTCAAAGAATCAGTATATGATAATAAACTTATATAACTGAACATCATTAAACTTTGAAGATTCAGAAAGACTTCAGGATCTTGCTGGGTGTTGTAGGTCTATAGAGGGAGGAAATGATGGTTGGAGATGTGTTTTTGATAAATTGAATTACAGCATTTATTCTGTTGCAGTGCATCCCCTTCCCTACTTTGGAGAATTTTTACTTGTATCAGCAGTTTTATTCAGCTGCAAGTATCAGAAGCTTGGAAAATAGTGGTTTAAAGAACTCGGTTGTTTTAATTTTCTTACACAGTGATAAGTCTTGGGGTAGGCAGTCCACAGTGCTATCACGGACCCAGGCTCTTTGACAGTTATCAGTGCGTGCTGATCGCCTCCAGCGACGGCTGTTCTCAGTCTACCCTCCAGCCCAAAGAGGGAAGGAGTGCCAAGGAAGAGGGGTTAGAATCTGTGCTAGAAAAACATAGTTTTCTAAGAAATCTCAATAAATATCACCAATATTTCACTGGGCACAGTTGTGTAGGTTTTGGCCTTCAAAGTCTCTGGTAGAGGCAGACAAGGGGGAAATGGAGTTGGAATGGTTATTGGGCCAACCTGTATTATCTTTCAAGCTACTATTAGTTTACTAGAAACTAAGATGTTATATACAGTTTTGAAAGAGAAGAGTTAGGATCCTAAGTTCCTCCCCATATATGCAGATTTCTCTTCATCTGAGGAGCTCTTTCAATTAGAGGAATCGAAATACTTCATGAAATAAATATGCTGAGTTTAATAATATTGCTCTTTTTCTACTTTATGAAATCATTGTTGTGCATCTGTGAGCCCTTTGCAGCCACAGAACTGCTGACCTTAAACAGGCCTTTTTCGGTAGCTTTTCTAATCCTGTCAGTGAAAGAAATGAAAGTAGCCTCTGGGGCCTAAAATAACATCTTGCACTAACCTCTTCTGCTTTCAGTTTCGAAAATCATTTGAGTCTCATGATTACTAAACCATGAAAGTATGGCCTTCCCTCTGACATTTTCCTTTCCTTCAGCGAAAATAAAAGGACAAAAAGGGAGGTTATTCACCCAACAGAAAGTCGTCTATGTAAAGTTAGGGAAATGAACCATTTATCCCATTCATTTCGCTCATCTAAGAGCACATTGAAGCATGAGCTCCTATTGTGAGGCTGTATCTGAGCCTCTTATCCAATAAATGTTTTTAATTCTACGTGTAGTTCTTTCAAGGAGGGCTTTCTGTTAGCTCTCTTGTGGCTGAATGAACAGAAATCCTGAGAATACCAACCAAAATATTGATTCTACCCTGCTTTAAAAACAACAAAAAAGTATGGCTCTGAGGGATAAAAATATGCTAATGTGTTTGAGCCATCCCCATTTTTTAAAGGAAATGGAGGTATGTTTAATGCCTGGGTGGTTTCCACATTTGAGCAAAGGATGGTGATAGGACAGTGACATCTAGTGGTGTGCCTTTTGAAGAGCCCTCAGAGGCGAAAGATTTCTTACAGATCCCTTTCCATATCCTGATTCTTTCCCTGGGGCACCTCTTGTACGTGAGTCACCTTTCCAAGTTGTAGTTTATAGACTTCATATTATGTCCAGAATGGAGGTGCTGTTGTTTATTATTCTTGGCTTTGCATATTGGACTGTAAAACTGGGATGGGAAAGTTCTGGAGTGCAGTGCTTTTAAGGGTTGGCCAAGAAAATCAGCAACAAGAGGATGCTATCCAAGAAGTCATCTACCACCTTTTTTTTTTTTTTTTTTTTTTTTTTTTTTTTTTTTTCCGGTACGCGGGCCTCTCACTGTTGTGGCCTCTCCCGTTGCGGAGCACAGACTCCGGACGCGCGTACCCAGCGGCCATGGCTCACGGGCCCAGCCGCTCTGCGGCACGTGGGATCTTCCCGGACCGGGGCACGAACCCGCGTCCCCTGCATCGGCAGGCGGACTCCCAACCACTGCGCCACCAGGGAAGCCCATACCACCTTTTTTTATATGAAACCATACTAGTAACTGTGCTCATTTATACTCGATTCTGGAACAAAATTAATAAAAAACATTAAAACAATGAAAATACTATATAACACAGTCACTGTTTATGTCCTCAGAGATTCTGGTGCTAATGCCTGACATTGTTTATAAATGTAGTGGTAATGGTAAGCATGTCATGTACACATGGTGTTGTATATGTGTGGAAACCACAAATATTGGGACTTTTGGCTTATAAACCAGACCTCATCTTTCTAGACTGGAGGAGGTTATGATCTATCTTTTTGTTTAAGTACATCTTGATAGATCATTAAAAAGCAAATTATCTGTGAAAGCCAGCCGAGTTCTTAATGTATATTTGTTTTGTTATCAGGAGAATTGTGTTGTAATTTCGTATTAATTTCAGCATTTTTCTTTCAGTGATTCCGTATAGGTCAGTGATCATTCCCATCAAAAAGCTGAGCAATGCGATCATCACATCGAACCCTTGGATCTGTGTATCAGGAGAACTGGGAGACACGGGAGTAATGCAGATTCCCAAAAATCTCCTCGAAATGACTTTTGAAGTAAGTTCAGCTAAAACCTTTCTTTCCTTTTTTTTTTTTTTTTTTCATTACGCGGCCCTCTCACTGTTGTGGCCTCTCCCGCTGCGGAGCACAGGCTCCAGACGCGCAGGCTCAGCGGCCATGGCTCACGGGCCCAGCCGCTCCGCGGCATGTGGGATCTTCCCAGACCGCTGCACGAACCCGTGTCCCCTGCATCAGCAGGCGGACTCTCAACCACTACGCCACCAGGGAAGCCCAGCTAATACCTTTCTTAGCACAAAGTGTCATACATAGTTCTACACAACGATGCCAGTTTCACTTTTTCATTTTTCCTCGAGTCAAATAATATAAAGGAGTAATTAAGTACACAGGATCATTTTTGGGATTATATACCTAAAGTTGTCTTGAACACGTGAATTTTTCTATTTTTATTGTTATTTTAATTGTTAAGTTCTATTTTTCCACTTATAATGGTGCGCTTTGGGGCTTTGCCAGGTCCTATTCCATAATTCCCAGTGCCTAGCACGGAACCTGGCAAGTAGAGAACATTCAAGTAAATGCTTTCCCCACAGTGGTTCTCTTCCAAACTGTAAATTCACCCTGCCTGAACCTAGACAAAGGAACAGGGAGCTGCTATCCATGCTTTTGGTTTTTAGACCACGTGGTGATATTTATAAAGTGATTTTGCAAAAATAAACCTTTCACTATGGTAGTTTTCAGGTCTTACCTGGTGAAGTATTCTCATACTTTTGAGCCCACATGCTGGTTGATCCTGGCATGCAGGAAGAAGACAAACAGCTGTTCTTGTTTCAGGAGGGAAATGGTGCTAATTGAAATGTCCTGTTCTCATGTTCCTTGGAGTCTAGGAATAGCAGTTTCCACTCAGAGTCATAACACTGCCCAAGAGCTTATTTTGACACTATCTATCTAGTGGGGTCACAGCCATCTGTATATAAAAGATTAAAATCCTTGGCTTTTCTTCGACTACCAAGTACGGAACATAAACTGCATTATAAGTCCCATCATTGCTGTTTCTAGACTCTCACATCTGCCTACTTCTTTCCATCTCTGCTGCCACAACTAATTCAAGATGCCATCCTCCCTCACCTAGATCGCTGTGATTCAAAGACGTCAAGGACTTTGAGAACTCATAGTTCTGATGTCTATGATCTGGGGTCTATGTCAGGGGTAGACCCCAGATCTGGGGTCTATGTCTGGGGTCTATGATCTTTTATCAGAATTTAAAAGTCAGAATTTAGCTGACATTTATTTTCACCATTCCTATTATCATTGCTTTCTTTTGTACTTGTCCACAAAGGGTCAGGAAGGACACTGATAACTATGTTTTTGTTTTTTTTTTTCTTTTTAACAACAGCTTCAAAGACTTCTAGGTGAGGTTTGAAGTCAGTTCTGCCTTAGTATTTTATTAGAAGCAGAAAACTAGTCATGTTGGTGATTTTTTTGTATCTATAATTGTTTCTCTGACCTCTCTGCAACTAAATCTAAACAACATCCTTTTCCCACTTCTTGAGATTCTTCTCATCCTTCATAGGCACAAATCACTGACTCTGCAATGTTTCTGGGTTCTCCAATTAGAAATCATCGTTCTTTCCCCAGTGTTCTTCAAGTACCTGTTTACATCTCTACTCTAGGGCATTGTGCAGTCCCTCTCATTTGATAGTTAATGATCCTATGTCTCCTGTCTCATTAGAAGGGATCTATTAGGTGTGAATATTTTCTCTAGTGCACAGCAGAACACATTATGCAGAGTGGGTCCTCCGCAGTTGTTAAATTGGATGGAACCATGACACCACTGCTAAAGCTGAGGGGTAGCAGGAAGGGATCAGGTACTGAGTAACCTGTGGTCCTGTCCCTGCAGTGCCAGAACCTGGGGAAGCTGACTACTGTTCAGATTGGTCACGATAACTCAGGACTGTTAGCCAAATGGCTAGTGGATTGTGTCATGGTCAGAAACGAAATCACAGGACATACATACAGGTAAGTAAATGTCCTTGGGAGCTCAGACTTCTTTTAAGACTCTTTAGACAAGAAAAGGTTTGAGAATTATTTTCATTCCAAAGCTTTCCCGCTGCCTTCTGAATTTTGGTTTAGTTTTTTGGGTGGTTTTGTTTATGTCATAACAAAATTGTGTTATTTTGTTCCAAATACAAAATTGTCCCCAAAATACTTTTAAGAAACTGATTGTGTTTGCTGCTAATGCTTAGTCCACAAGTGTTGAAAATGATTGGTGGAAGTCTGATTAAAAAAAAAAAAAAGGAAACAAAAAAGAAGCTTAAAATAATGTCAGTAAGAGGAAAGGGTCTTTCAGATGCTCCTGGGCAAAGCCAGCACTCTTCTTTGAGAACATTCTCCTCTTTTCTCCTGTAACTTAACTCCCACATTAGCATCTAGTTTGAAGATATTGTTGTTGAAACTAACCCCAGAATTTTAATACAGACGAGGTATGAGAAAATATTAAAGAATTATTTTAATTTGATGATAACGATTTATTCTCTTTATATAAGAGAGAATATCTTTAGTTTTCAGAGACTCATACTAAAGTGCTTGGGAGTAAAATGTCCTGTTGTTTGTAATTTACTTTAAAATACTTTTAACAAAAAATAAAAATGAAGCATATGGCAAAATGTTATGTTTAAGTCATGAGAAATAGGGTGTCTCTTATCTTTTCTACTTTTTTATGTGTTTGAAATTTTTCATAATGAAAAAAGCAACCCACAGGCACTAAAATGATGGGCTTCACCCATGGTGCCATTTAAAAATTCTAATTAAAGCTAGTAAGATATTGGTGATTCTGAAGTTTGTTTCTGTCCTACCAGGTTCCCATGCGGGCGGTGGCTGGGGAAAGGCATTGATGATGGAAGCCTGGAGAGAATTCTCATTGGAGAATTGATGACATCAGCAGCAGATGAGGATCTAGTGAAGCAGTGTCGGACTCCACCCCAGCAGAAATCACCCACCATGGCCAGGAGACTAAGCATCACTTCACTGACAGGAAAAACTACCAGTAAGTAGTTTTTTTATTTTCCAGTGCGTCATGTTGCAGGCATCATGTAGCCATTTCATAGAAAACTGTTGTATTAATGAATTACGGTAAGGAGATTGAAAAGAAAAAAGCTGAGGAAAATTAATTTGAGAGAAAGGCTTTAAGAGTGGGGAGAGAGGGCTTCCCTGGTGGTGCAGTGGTTAAGAATCCACCTGACAATGCAGGGGACACGGGTTTGAGCCCTGGTTAGGGAAGATCCCACATGCCGCGGAGCAACTAAGACCGTGCACCACAGCTACCTAGCCTACACTCTAGAGCCTGCAAGCCACAACTACTGAGCCCGCGTGCCACAACTACTGAAGCTCAGGCACCACAACTACTGAAGCCCGTGCTCTGCAACAAGAGAAGCCACGACAACGAGAAGCCTGCGCACTGCAACGAAGAGTAGCCCCCACTCACCACAAGTAGAGAAAGCCCACGTGCAGCAACAAAGACCCAATGAGGCCAATAAAATAAAATAAATTAATTTAAAAAAAAAAAAGAATGGGGAGAGAAAAAAGGAGGAAAAATAAAGCAGGACATTAACAAATAATTAAAAGCCCCTGAAGAATTTAGATGCTAAAATCCAACAAAAACTGCCTGCTTCTGTTTTAATTAAGCTTTGGAAGTATGAATAAATAATATCTTGCCTGAAACTTAAAGGAGGAATAAGGACAGTTACATGTTACAGTACTCCCACATCTAGTTATCCAGAGCCCCTTTTTCTAAGAGGAATTCTAAAAATTCCTCTCCCTACCCCACCCCCAACTTCCTGTAGAAGTGATAAAGCAAAATACTATAAAAAAGTGAATTCTGTGGATAGGATACTATGTTCATATGCCATTTTGAATAGTACAATAAACTTCTAATTTATATTAATGTGGTCTTTAATAGGCTGAATAATGTCTCCCAGGGGTATCAGATTTTAATCCCTGGGATCTGTAAATGTTACTTTATTTAGAAAAAGCGTCTTGGCAAATATAATTAAGTTAAGGAACTTGAGATGGGGAGATTATCCTGGATTACCCAGGTAGGCCCTAAATGCAATCACATGTATTCTTCTAAGAGGGAGGCAAAAGGAAATTAGACACACACAGAGGAAAAGACAATAGAAAGATGGAGGCAGAAATAGAAGTGATGCGGCCACAAGCCAAGGAATGCCAGAGCCACCAGAGCTTGAAGAGGCAAGGAGCAGCTTCTTCCACTGAGCCTCCAGAGGAAGTGCAGCCCTGTCCACACCTTGACTTCTGCCTTTGGAATTGTGGGAGAATAAATTTCTGCTTTTTTACGTTACCAAATTTGTGGTAACCTAGTACCAGAACCACAGAAAACTAATATAAAGAAGCAGTATGATTTAGTGAAATATCACAGAAGTTTATCAGTGAAGTGGTTTTATTTCAGTTTATAGACAGTAACCATGAGTAGAATAAGAGGTCCTTAGTTAACTAACAAAGCAGCTTCCTTAGCTATTATTATTCCATATCCATTTCTTAGTACATAGTAATATATTAGCTATTAGAATGATACAGTCTAAAATGTAAAGTTATTCTTTCTCAAATGATTCCCTGTATTCATAATTCTTCTCTGCCTTCAGAAGTAAACTTAACACACACACACACACTAGAATAGCTAAAATAAGGGTAGAGAACAGTGGAATACTCATATATTGCCAGTGGGAATGCAAAAGGAAAAACCATTTGGCAATTTCTTTTAAAGATATACACATACTAACCATACACTTGACCCAGCAGTCCCACTCTAGATATATACCCAAAAGAAATGAATACATATATCTACACCAAGACTTGTACTCAAATGCTGCTAGCAGCTTTATTCATAATAGCCAAAATGGAAACAACCCCAGTGTCCACCAGCTGGTGAGTGGAGAAGCAGATAGTGGTAGATCTAGTCAATGGGATACTATTCAGCAATACTGTGGATATATCTAGCATCACGGATGAATCAAAACTATTATGCCAGGTGAGAGAAACCAGACACAAAGGACCAGACACTATATGATTCCATTTGTATTAAATTCTGGAAAAGCCAATATAATAACGATGAAAAGCAGATCAGCAATTGACAGGGGTTATGAGCTGGGGAAGGGGATTGACTGAAAAGGGGAACGGGGAACTTTTTGGGTTGATGGAAATTTTCTATATTATGTTTGTGGTGATGGTTATATGTCTATACATCTGTCAAAACTCATCAAATTACACACTTAAAATTGGTGAATTTATTGTATGTAATACCTCAGCTATGCTGATTTAAAATCAAAAAGTGGATTTCAGTTCAGTCCTTCCAAATTATTACAACTTGTGAATCAGTCCAATTTTATGGGGTATTAATGTTTTGAGAGGCCTTATCCCCCGCTTCCAGTCATATTTTCTTTCTCAGTAAGCAGAAAATTTTAAATAATGTGAAACTCAGAGATGGGTACCATGGTGTTTTTTTCACAGTGTGTGCAAAGTGATATTTAGAGAACTAAACATTTTAAATTGGTTTCAAAGTAATGCTGATCAGCACAGGGTTCATTCGAAATGAATAAAAGCTTGCAACATAGATCTTCATGTTTAAAAGAGAAAGATACAAGTAAAAAGATTACTAGGAGCTGGAGATGACACAGTATCAGTCCTTCAATTATAAGAGGTTTCCATTTTAACAATTTTTTTGCATTGGTATAGAGAAAACTTACTTGAGTCTTACCTGGAAAATGTCTTATGCAAGAAATCCTCCAGCAGTATGAATTTAAAGAGTCTTAAATTCTAGACTGTATAGCATGTCATTTATAGTGTGATATGTGAGTTTGATTTAAGAGTTAATCACTACAAGAAAAGACCAATTATTTAATTTTTCTCTTGTTATTTAGTTCTATCCATGGATGAAACCTGTTTACCACCTTTTTTTCTTTTCCGTCTTTTTCTCCTTTTTTTTTTTTTTAAATCATTATTGGGCTTTGGGAGGCAAAGGTGCTTTAGATTCCATTCAAGAAACCCACCAAGCTCTCCCTCAGGAAGGGGGCCTAGGTCAGCAAGTACTGGCTGAGAGAATGAAGCAGTGCCCAGATGGACTAAGTGGCCAGAAAGAAACAGTTCTGGGCTTCGAGGCAGGGTGTCCCCATGTACCTGGCATCTTTAAACATATACCCTTTACTTTTAAGACAACAGCAAAGCACACGATCCAAATTAGACATTCAGAGCTCCAGAAGCCTTAGTCTGTGCCTACTAAGGACTCGGAGGTAGGTGGGATAAGGGGTACCTGAGGAGTGATGCTGTGGGTCTTTCCCACCTCTCTCCTTAGATCTGAGGACTAGTAGCACTTTGTGACAGGCACCATGCCAGATGATTTACATGTAATATCTCATTCACTTTTCCCTGTGACCCAAGAGGTGTGTGTTTTCCCTGTTATAGATTGAAGAAACTCAAACTCAGAGGAAGTTAGATAATTTGACCAAGGTTATGGATTGCAAGTGGTAAGGCTGGGATTTGAATCTTGGGGGTCTCTTGGTTTCTACTCCATTGTGCCAATATGCCTCTCCCTTGGCCAAACTGGCCAAGGCAAGTTTCACGGAACCCTGACAAGCCAGCCTGCTCTGGTGAAGTGTTTCCACCACAGGCAGGCACAGTTGATGTCCTATAGTACTTTGGTTTATTTCCCTTGCATGAGAATTCAGCCATTATTGATTATTTTTTAGAACCCAATGCTGGACAGATCCAAGAAGGAATTGGAGAAGCTGTGAACAATATCGTGAAACATTTTCACAAACCTGAAAAAGAGGTATGATGGGCTATAAAACTTACTATGGTAGGATTTTAAAGCTGCTTTATACATGATACATAAGGCAATAAAAGGTGCTTTAATTTTCATTTGTAAGCTTTCTAATAGCCACAAAAAATGCTTCATTGCTACTCTCAGCACTTGTTCCTCTAGTATTTTTCTTAAACATCGAGCAAGAGCTTATTCTCCGGCACTGTGTGTTGCGCTCCACAGAGAGGAAGCCTCACTGTGTTGCTGTGTGGAGAGAGTGGCTTAGTTGCAGCACTTGAGCAAGTTTTCCACCATGGCTTCAAATCTGCTCGCATCTTTCACAAGAACGTCTTCATCTGGGACTTCATAGGTAAATTAAAGCTGGTGTGTGTTGTTATAAGGTCATCAAAATGTTTCTTAGAAAACTCAAACTCAGGAATTGGAGTGAATAAGAGTTAGTGATAAGGGTGTATGTTTTTAAAAGTAAATATCAAATAAGCAGTATCTGTGCTTTTCATTCAGTCAACAAATATATATAAATGTCCACAGTATTCTAAGCAGTATTCTAGATGCTCAAGATATACATAAAGATAAAAGTAGACAAAACACAGAAATTCCTATGGTTGACAAATTTATAATCTGGTAGGGGCAAACCATACACAAAAACATAACAGATATGCAATTCATCTGATATATTGGAAGGTCATCGCTGATCCGGAAAAAAATAGAGCAAGGTGAAAGGAAATGGAGTGGGGGCACTCTTTTAATTGGGGTCCTTATAGACTTCGTTGACAAGGTAACATTAAGCAAAGACTTCAAGGAAGTGAGCCTTGTGAATACGGGGAAGAGGGCACTGGAGGCTGAAAGAAGCGCCCCGGCAGGCAGAGCAGGGTGGGGCTGTGCTTGGCCTTGCAGGGAGCAGCAGGGATGTTGGTGGGACCAGAGCGGAGTGCGGGAGAGGGGCTGGGATTGGGAGGACAGGGTGTTTACTGCCAGAGCCGGTTGTGGAGGGCCTTCTAGGCCTCTGGAAGCACTTTGTTCTTTGTACTGAATGGTATGGGAAGTCCTTGGAAGGCCTGGAGCTAAGGAGTGACATCATATAATCTATGTTTTAAAAGGATCACTCTAGTTCCGTGCTGTCCAATATGGTAACCAGTAGTCACGTGTGGCTATTTAAATTGGCTTAATTTAAATTAAGTTTAAAATTCACTCCCTCAGTCACACCAGCCCTACTAGTGGCTGTAGAATTGGACCTTGCAGATGTAGAATATTTTCATCATCATGGAAAGTTCTACTGGAATGTACTGCTCTAGCTCGCTAAACTTTGTGTTCTTTATTTTGCTATGCAGGTTCTTCTACAATTCCCAGTTTCTTTAACAGGGAGATTAATCATTTCATGTTTATAAATAAGGCCTGGATGAAGTAGTTGATTTTATCCAATAACTTTTAGACAAAGAAAGGAAAGTTGACAGAGCTAGGCCCCCTAGAGTGGGTTTTTTTTTTTTTCTTTTGGAATGCATAGACTCTTACTGCTCCTGCTTCTGATATGTATATACATAACTCTTCCTCAGATTTTTTTAAAAAATAAATTTATTTATTTTTGGCTGTGTTGGGTCTTTGTTGCTGCACACAGGCTTTCTCTAGTTGTGGCGCACGGGGGCTACTCTTCGTTGCGGTTCGCGGGCTTCTCATTGCCGTGGCTTCTCTTTGTTGCGGAACACGGGCTCTAGGCACACGGGCTTCAGTAGTTGTAGCACGCGGGCTCAGTAGTTGTGGCTCACGGGCTTTAGAGCGCAGGCCCAGTAGTTGTGGTGCACGGGCTTAGTTGCTCCATGGCATGTGGGATCTTCCCGGACCAGGGCTTGAACCCGTGTCCCCTGCATTGGCAGGCGGATTCTTAACCACTGCACCACCAGGGAAGTCCCTCTTCCTCAGATTTACTGAAGCAGTTCCATTTCAAGGATTTTGTCGCGCAGTGTTAGCCAGCCATTCTATAACTAGAACAAAGGGCGCCACCTCAATGGCTACCATGTCTTTGCTACTTTTAGAAGGCTCCAGTCTTAACAGACAAGTTCATGGGGTTTTTTTTCTTTGCTGTCAACTGCCATTTCTTGAAGGTATTCTAAAGAGAGTAAACTTTCCAACCGTCTGGAATGCAGTCTAGATTAGAAAATAAACTCCTGGGAGCATATTGTTCTACCGTGAAACATGGGCCTCTAGAATTTATTGTGAAACCAGGATAAAGTAATGGTTGTGGTTTTAGGACTGGCTATAATGCAAAGTGTCGTTAGTATTTCCAGAATAAACCAAGTGATTCATCTTTTTTTATTTGAAGTATTATGTGTATTGTGATACGACTCTGACTTCCTTCTCCAGAGAGAGCAGTTGCTTATTTTGAAACAACTGACCAGATTCTAGACAATGAAGATGATGTCCTCATTCAGAAATCATCCTGCAAAACCTTCTGCCACTATGTAAATGCTATTAATACTGCACCCAGGAACATTGGGAAGGACGGCAAATTCCAGATTTTAGTTTGCCTTGGAACACGGTATTAAGCCAGTTCTTGACTTTCCCTGTCTTTGTCACATGTTGAGCAAGAATTTAGAAAAGATTATACCAGATCATGCCCCTTCCAAAGCTCTCCCGTGGGTTTCTTTCGTACCAGATTTTATGAGACTCCTGTTTATTGGGTGCTTGCTATGTGTCGGGCAGTATGTTCAGTACTTCACGTACATTATCTTATTTAACCCTCCTGTTACTTCACCACCACCACTGCATGAAGTAGCAAGCGATATCCCCACTGTATAGATGAGAAAATAGAAAGTAGAAGAGGCACGGGTAAGTTAACAAACTTTCCCAAGGTCACACAGCTGGAAAGAGGCAGAGCCAAGATTTACACCTAGTCGCCCTCCAGAGCCCAAAGCTCTGAACCGTTACACAGTACTGCACCAGAGGTGGGTGGGTAAGTTAATAGGTAGATTGGTAGACAATTAGACACGCCAGCACATTCACACATATATATTTCCTGTATAGAGCTTGTATAGTGTGTGTATGCTACCATGTTGCTTTAATTTTAATACATTGTGGAATTCTTACTATCTAAGTAATTCTTACTATGGGAAGTCTTCTCCTTAAGACAATTTCCTACCCCTTTCTTTTTTTTAAATGACGCATAGGAGCTGTACACACCATTAATTTTAAAACGGCTCTCAGAATTCTAAGAAATGAACCACATAGATCTTTAGAAGATGTTTTATCTGTGCAATGTTTGTTTTCTTCTAAACCCCTAGAAGCCCCAGCAAGAGGTGCAGGATGGCCTAGCTGCCTTGTCTTGAAAGCTTAGCGAGAGGTGCTCAGTGAGGATGTCTTAGCTACTTAGCGACAGATAGCTCATGTCAGTTTAATCAGGAAACACTGAAGATTGAGATCCTGTCCTCCTGAAGCAACTGCTTTACTGAGCTAAGTTCTGTATTTCTTCTTAATAAAAGCTGCCCAATTTCAGCTGTGTTTTTTAAAGTTCCTTTTGAGTATGATCCTTATCTCCTTTTATCTCTTTACTTTTCTGATTTATTAGACCAGCGCAAGCCCTCTTTTGGTTTATAAAATCTACTTCATGTTTTTCTGCTTTGATTTTGTTCCTTACCTTGTAATGTTGTGTAAATTTAAAAAAAAAAGTGCTAGTCCCTACAATTAAATGGAAACTTTCTTCACAAAAGGTCAATATACTTTGGCATGCCTTGCCACAGATGTCTGATTAACATCCCTGTAAAAAAAGAATACAGAATGGCATTCTGCCTTTTTTTAAAGTGGTAGAATCAGAATAGAGAATTTCTTTAATACATCTAAGTCCTTAGGGCCAACTTGCGCAGACCCACTTTTAGAACCTGATGGGGTTCCTCGTTAGCTTACACTGTCTCATTACCTTATCTTTTTAACCAGTCATTATCCAGCTAGTTGACTTTGGTTTTGTCTTTGGTGACCTCAGAGCTTGGCTAGATTTTTCCCCATCCAGTCCCACACCCACACCTTCCCGTCGTCAAAAGCTCCAGTGTGTGCCTTGTTCTCCAGCGAGGGCAGCAGTGCTCAGGACTTGTTTCTGTTTGGGTCTGTAGGGATCGCCTGCTCCCACAGTGGATTCCGCTGTTAGCTGAGTGTCCTGCCATCACCCGAATGTATGAGGAGAGTGCCCTCCTGCGAGATCGCATGACCGTCAACTCCCTCATCCGCATTCTGCAGACCATCCAGGACTTCACTATAGTCTTAGAAGGCTCACTCATCAAAGGAGTGGATGTGTAACCCAATTAGCTAGAAACTCGCAGTCCAGACCCCTTGTTCCTGAGCCTTCCCCAATGACGGGGACCGATTTGGACTTGTCTGATGAGGTAGTGAGTCACTGCAGGGGGCAACACACCGTATCCCCCAATTTGAATAATGCTGACACTACAGACAAGGTAAAGTGCTGTATTGTAGTTCATTTGAACCTGGAATTTAGTATAAAATAGAGTATTTTCATGTGTTAGATGTGTGTAAATATGCTCTCTTCTTTGAGAAATTATATTACTCTAATAAGATAACTTTTCTTAGATTGAATATTCCTGTGACTTAAAATAAGTAGCTTAAAAGTATTGGGAGGTGGGGGGTGGGGGGAGGAGAAAGAGTGGTGCTAGTCAGGAAGAAGCCAGTAAACATGTAAATACAGTGCAACCCAGTGGGGCTTTTTTTTCCCTCCCGGTATCACAAAGGAACTCAGAATGCATTGTTATGTCGTAACCAGCCATCCTGGTGTCTGATCCTTTGTATTGTGAATGTAAACAGCTTTACCTACTGTAGGGGATAGTAGCCCTCACTTACAGCTTTTAAGTTTCACATGGTTTCATACATTTGAATTGAGCCACTTTTCCAGTCTTTTGGAAAAATTTTTTCCGTCAGCACAAGATATGATTCAAATATTTTAAATACTGTACCCCAGGAGCTTGGCTAAACTGGAAAGAGAACACACAAAGCCCTGAGAAGTGTGTTAACTTGTGGGATTATAACTTCTTTACACTTTGGAAAGATTAGCCTAGACTAACTTCATTCTTGGCATTTTTATTCTTGTTATTTGAGGTACTTTGGGGAGATGTGAATTTCAGAGTGTTGGCCTCATGGTCTTAAGAACTGCAAACAGCAATTTGATTCTGTACTTTTAATTTGGCCATCTCAACCCTGCAGTGGTCCCTTACCTCTTAAAGATAAACACAAACACGGTCTTTGTTTGGTTCCAATCACCCGCCTCCCCTCTCCCAGTGCACATCCCCCCTCAGGAAATGGAAAGAATGTTTAAGAAGGAGGAGGGCCCTGTGTGGCTTGGAATGTTTTTGTGAAAGTATTTGTTGACCATGATAATGCAAATAACAGAAGAAGAGAGAAAGAATGAACCCTTTCTGGGTGTTTCAGGGCAAGCTTTATGTTCTTTTGTAAGCAGGGGTGAAAATGGAAAACAACTGGCCCAGAGAAGGTACAGGCCAGTACTGACAAAATGGAAGCGAAACAAGAGGCAACAATTTTAGGAGACCAAACATTGTAACTTTCCAGTTTGGTATTTTTTAAGGAAGTTAAATAAATTTGGTATTAGCTCGTTACCTTAAGTCTTCATCTTACGGTCAGTCCTTTAAGTCTAATTAGGCATTTGCATGTTGTTAGCAGGGAAATTGCCTCAGCAGAGCTCCAGATTTTGTTCCCAGGTGTGGCTGAGAAGCAAAGCCATGGCCTCTCAGGACCCTTGTGAAATCTGAGGGTCCAGGCTTTAGCCAATAGCGTTGTTTACCTTTTTTCCTGGAAGAAGAAACTAATGATACAAGTGCCTCACTCCCTTTATCAAACAAACACTGTATTCAAGCAAGGCACACGCCCTTTTAATACGTGACTGAGTACTTGAGGGTAGGGAGAGTTGAAGGCAGCATTTAGAAACCCATGGAAAGGGTTTAAGAAGATGGTTCTGGGTGACCTGGGTAGACCAGAAATTTGTTTGCCTACAGCTGAAGTTTGTCCACAGTGGTGTGGCTGTTCCAGGGACATGGAAAGTCTGTTATGGGAGACATCCAGAACCTGTTGCACACTAGGCACTTACTGTTTCAGTGATGAGAAACCACAGCGTGATCCAATCCCGGATTTTGTCATTGTTACCCTTTCCAAAGGCCATGCTTCTGACACATTCTGGGCAAACAGAGAGATGGCTTAGGTTAGCAGGCTAGAATTGAGTCATCTAGTCTAGCCTTCTCATTTTACAGATGGGAACACTTAAGGGTCAGAGAGATTAAATACTTACCCGCACACCTGTGACAACACAGAGTCTAGAATTCATGTTTTTTATTACACCAGGCTGCATGAGACTGGCCTCCAAGGCATTCATATTAATAGTCTTTCTACCCTTGGTTTATTCATCCACCTATACAGGTAGCACAGGGATTAATATTCATTTTAACAAATTGTCCTTAAGTTATAGAGAATTACACCTATTTTAAAAAGTAGGAGCAGGAATTCTCTGGCGGTCCAGTGGTTAGGACTCTCACTGCCAAGGGCCCGGGTTTGATCCCTGGTCAGGGAACTAAGATCTCACAAGCCTCACAGCGCAGCCAAAAAAAAAAAAAAAACTAGGAGCAAAATTGGATTTTGGACCTGTGAATAATACCAATACTTTAAAAATTAATACCTCCCAAAAGAGTTATACCTAAAGTTTCATCCCACTTTCTATTATCTGACTATAGTAGTGAGATGACCAATTTCAAAAGAAGGAATCACACCAGAACTGACACATCCTCTAGAATGCTAGGCCCTTTAGAGTGGTCACCTTGGGAGTCCATATATGTATGCCAGTGATAAAGCCAGTGCTCCAGACACCTGGGGGACCTCCTTATGAGCTGCCTGAATGACCTACAGCCCATTCTTTTGAATACTGCCAGTGATGGGAAACGGTGGCCTTTCAAAAGAAATTTAAAATTTGAAACAACAAAAAGTCCTTAGGTTACAAGTTGATGAATGAAAAGCAAAGTTTGGGGTCACATAAGAAACACAATTCTAAAGAAATAAGACTTAGTTCTTGCATGGCTTATAACTACCTTTGAGCCAATATCAAAATATTTTGAGCGGGACAGTAGCAGAATCCTTAGAATAAATGTACATAGCCTTCTAAGCTAACTTCTGAAGGTCATTCAGAGGTATACTTTCTGCTCTGTTAACACTTTATTTTTTTTTCCTGTTAATACTTTAAACTAGTATATTGCTTTATCATCACACTTCAAAGTTAAAGTACATAAAAATCAATTTTGTAATTGACCTTTTTTTTTCCTCAAAATAAATTAAAAGTAATGCCTGGAATCATAATTAGTATTTTCACATAATAATAGTTAAGAAGAAATTGTTTTAAAATTAACTTGCCAAAAATATTATCTCTTGAAACATTTATCTTCCAAGTGTTTTTCAAATGTCCTGAAACTCCTAATATCAACCTTGGTGACATAGTAGCATTACACCGACATTGGTATTATGTGTGAGACCCTGAAGCTGTGCCCTGTCTGGGGGCTTACCAGCGCCTTAATAATGACTGAGGCTCAGTGTGGAGTAGTATAAAGTAGGGTTCTCAGTGGAGAAAAATGGGCTGCTGAGAACAAAAGGAAGGCCTCCCAACCTTATCCATCCTCTTTCCCACTGGGGGCAAGAATTTGATAGAAGAACCTAAAGCTTGCAAAAGTTTATGATTTCCCTCTAAAATTTATTTTAAATATTTCACACATTTTGTACCTTTTGTAACACTATGGTATTTACTTTAACATGGTTTTTTAAGAAATCATTTTAATGAACTTCTGTCACACTATATGAATGATACAGGGGAAATACTGAATTGCTCGTATTTCCTTTTTTTGGCAATAAAGCACTGTAGTATGTAAATGTAAGTAAAAGAGGGATAGAGGCTATACATAACAGTTCATGTGTAGTAAATGTTGACACCTCTGAGATATTTTGAAACATGAGGCAACAGACAAGGACCTCAGATTCCCCAGGGAAATATTTATTTGACAGCATTGGAAGTGTAACTCTTAATGATGAAATAGCTTCTTTCTGCTAAGAATTATGATTTTTTCAGTAGATTTTCATTTTGAGAACTGTGAGTATTTTCTCTGTGAGGTTTACAGAAACTAGTCTATCTTTTTCACCATTCAAAAGGACAGTCTGAACCGTAGCTATTTACATTTCAGTATTAACACACCTTCACTGATTGAGAATGGAGTCTTGAGATCATCTCTACTTTTTTAAAGTGAATCAATCCTATTTCCAAGTCATCCGTGTCATTTGAAGTCCATGTTTCTTATATAAGTATTTGTTACATTACCTTTTAGTGTAAAAGGAGGCAGAAACAAATAATAAGCTACTAGGTCTCTTATTCCTGTTAAAATACATTTATAAATCTCTTGAATCAAACTGATTTCCAAGCTTTTTGAAGAGGGTACGGATGGAGTGAGATCAGAGTAATCCAAGGAGAACCTCATCCTATCACATCTTACTAGACATGATTGTCCTCTCAAGGACAAAATAAAGATTGGCTCCAGAAAGTTATCACATTGAGCAGTTAATACCAGAGTGAAAAAAAATCGTCAAAAACAGTCTCCTCATTTGAAGGAATCCAGGGTATCCTTGGGTTATGTGGGAGGGAATCATGCTTGACCCAATTACCTAAATGTATTTACATGTGGCCCAGCCTTTATTCCAAACACTAGACAGATCTTATTAAAAGTAGAGAGGTATGGTAAGAGTTCCTGTTGTCAATCAAATGAGGGTGTTAAACTTATAAAAAGAATTCTCTGTGTTACACTTGAACCATGTATAAATGTACCCTGTGTATCTTTTTTTTTAAATGAGCATTTCTGCATTTAAATTATATTGTTTTCTTTGTATTGTTAACAAAATGCATCAGAACTGGATTTTTTTTCTCATCTGAGCATACTTAAAATTTAAAGAGTATTGTGATATCAAGCACTTTAACATATGTATCAGAGAAACTGATGTGGGTTTTTCAGGTTTTGGAGTACATTTAAATATGACTTTTCATGCTTCATTCTTTACAAATAAAACTGTGGGGTTGATACTTTGTTTTGCTTCATTTTTATAGAACCTTAATACTGAGCAGTTCACAGGGCAAGTGACTCCAGAAAGTAGAGGGATAAAACCATTATGAGAGAAAAAACTACATAAAACCATTATGTAGTAGAAATATAGCCTGCTGGGCAACTGGTTATCTAAAAGGGGTTAAAAAAAAAGAACCCTACCTCACACCATACAGAAAGATCAATTAATTCTTGGCTTAACAACCTAAATGTAAAAGGCAAAACAAACATTTTTGAAGAAAATGTAGAATGTATTTATGAACTTGGGAAAGGGTAGTATTTAAACAAAACACTCAAAAATAACTAGATTTTTAGTCTGTAGCAAAAATGAAAGGCAGAGATTCCTTGATTACCCACTATATGTTAAGCATTACTTTAGGTTAAGGACATAAAGCAGTTTAAACATACACGTACATCAGATTCCTGCTATCATGGAATTTATATTCTAATGAAGGAGTTACACAATAAACATGACAAATAGGTAATACATATAGTAGTTAGATAATAACAACAAGCAAAGAAGAAGGATTGAAAGTATAGTTGGGACTGCTTAGAGATGGACTGCAATTGTAAATGGGTTAGCCAGGGAAAACCTCACTGAAAATGGAGTTGTCTTTAGCAGAAATTGGAAAAAGCGTAAGAGAAACAAATTTACAGGAGGAACATCAAGAGCTTACTTTTGGCAGTAAGTTTGGCATGCCTGATAGACATCCAAGTAAAGATGCTGATAGACAGTTGCACATATGGATTCGGAGTTCAGGGGAAAGTAATGGTGTGTTTGTCGGGGTCCAAATCAAGAAACAGAAATCACACAGCAATTTGAAGAGGGGTAGTTTAATGTATAGAACTATGTTAGAATTCTCCAGAGAAACAGAACCAACAGGATGTGTGTGTGTATGTATATGTATATGTATATATAGAGAGATTTATTTTAAGGAATTGGCTCACACAATTGTAGAGCCTTGGTGAATTCAAAATCTGCAGGGTAGGCTGGTGGGCTGGAGACCCAGGGAAAGAGTTGTAGTTCGAGTTCAAAGAGGTTTGACTGGCAGAATGCCTTCTTGCTCTATTAAGGCCTTCAACTGATAGGATACATTATGGAGGGTAATCTGCTTTACTCAAAGTCCACCAATGTAAATGTTAGTCTTATCCAAAAAACACCTTCACAGAAACGTCCAGAATAATGTTTGATAAATATCTGGGCTCCATGGCCCAGCCAAGTTGACACATAAAATTAACCATCACAGACTACTGTAATAAGAAATTGGAATTATGGACTATTTGCTATTAAGCAATGAAAAGAACTCTAAAGAATACAAGAACAGCATATATAGGAAGCAGCCACTAACCGTAGGGCTGGGGCAAGGCAAACCTAAAAAAGCCCCCTCCCCCTTAGGCTGAGAGTCAGACTTTTAATATTAAGAGGGCACAGCCATGGCCCACTGGATGGTAAAGAAGTTTACTGAGATGCTGCACCAGTGCCACTTGTTTGGAATCTGCTGTCAGGCACCAGGGAAACATCCATGGAGAGGTGGCATAGCCCAGAACTTGCTGGGAAACCACTGGAGAGGGTGCCAGGGAAGCCATCCACTGGTGAATTCTATCAAAAATTTAAGGAAGAAATAATGAAAATTCTAATCAAAGTCTTCCAGAAAATGGATGAGGTATGTGTTAGTTTGCTAGAGCTGCTGTAACAGCAGCTGGCTTAAACCACAGAAAGCTATTTTCTCACTATTCTGAAGGCTAGAAGTCTGAGATGAAGGTGTCAGCTGGATTTGTTTCTTCTGAGGTCTTTCCCTTGGCTTATAGATGGTCGTCTTACCTCTGTCTTTATATGGTCTTCTCTCAGTGCATGTCTGGGTCCTAATTTCTTCTTCTTACAAGGACACCAGTCATATTGGATGAGGGCCAACCCTAATGACTTCTTTTTAACTTAGCTCTTTAAATACCCTACCTCCAAATACAGTCACATTCTGAGGTACTGGGGGGTTAGGACTTCAACATATGAATTCCGAGAGGACACAATTCAGCCCACAACAAGGTAATACTTCCCAACTCATCCCATGAGCCAGCATTACCCTGATACCTATATCAGACAAAGAAATTACAAGAAAAGAAAAATACAGACCAAGAACTCTCATGAATGTAGATGTAAAAATTCTTAACAAAGTGTTAGTAATTCAAATCCAGTGATAAAAATGATATGTCATGACTAATTGGGGTCTATCAAGGAGAGCAAGGTTGGTTTAGCATTCAGTCAAGGAATATAATCCACCACAGTTACAGATTAAAAAATAAAAATTTATATGCTCATCCCAATATACACAAAAAAATTTTGACAAATTATAATGTTCATTCATGGTTTAGAAAAAAAACCCCAAAAACTCAGTGGACTTCCTCACCTCAGATATACTGTGTTCATGGATCAGAAAATACTGAAAGTCATCTGCAAAAAACCTACAGCTAACATCATCCTTTATGGGGAAATGCTGAGTGCTTCCCCCATAAGATCAAGAACAAGGCATGGATATCCACTCTTAATACTTCTGTTCAACATTGTACTATAGTTTCTAGTCAGTGCAATAAGACAAGAAAAAAAAGGCGTAAAGTTTGAAAAGAAAGTAAAACTGTATTCACAGATGACACGATGGTCCATGTAGAAAATCCTATGGAATTTACTAAAAAGTTACTGATGCTAATAAGTGAGCTTATCAAGGTTGCAGGATATAGAGTCAATCTACAAAAATCAGGTGTATTTCTATATGCAATAGCATTGCAGTGCAAATCTGAAATACTTGGGGATAAGTTTGACAAAAAATGTGTAAGACTTGCTCACTGAAAACTACTGAGGGAAACTAAAGAAGTCCTAAATACATGGAGAAATATAGTGTGGTCCTAGGTCAGAAGATTCAATATTATTAAGATGTCAGTCCTCCCCAAATTGATCTATAGAGTCAATGCAATCCCATTCAAACTCCCAGCAGTCTTTTTCGTAGAACTTAACAAATTGATCCTAAAATTAATGTAGAAATGCGAAAGCCCTAGAAGAGCCTAAATAACTTGGAAAAAGATAAACAAACTCGGAGGACGTATATTACCTGATTTCAATACTTACATTAAAGCTACAGTGATTAATAAATACAGTGTGGGGAAATTGAGGTAAAGTCAGACAAATAGCTCAATTGAACAGAACAAAGAGTATGGTAATAGACCCAAACATATATGGTCAATTGCTCAACAAAGTTCAAGGGTTATTAAGCGACAAAGAGGGTAGTCTTTTCAGTGAATGGTCCTGGAACAATTGAATAGCTACATGTAAAAGAAATGAAGTTTGATCCACACCTCCCACCATATACAAAAATCAACTCAAAATGGATCATAGATATAAATGAAAATCCTAAAATTAAAAAACTTCGAAAGAAAACACATGGTAAATGACCTTGGGTTAGGCAAAGATTTCTTAGATATGAAAAAAGATACAGTCCTTAAAAAACATTGATCGAGACTTCCCTGGCGGTCCAGTGGTAAAGAATCTGCCTTTCAATGCAGGGGACGCCGGTTCAATCCCTGGTCGGGGAACTAAGATCCCACATGCTGCAGGGCAACTAAGCCCACCCGCCACAACTACTGAGCCCTTGTGCCTCAGCTAGAGAGCCCACATGCCACAAACTACAGAGCCCACACGCTCTGGAGCCCGCGCATCACAACTAGAGAGAGAAAACCTATAGGCCACAACTAGAGAAAAGTCTGTGCACCACAAATACAGAGAAGCCCAAGCGCCACAAGGAAAGATCCAGCATGCCACAACGAAGATCCCGTGTGCTGCAAATAAGACCCAATGCAGCCAAAACTTTAAAAAAATAATAAATAAATATTTTAAAAATTGATAAATTAGACTTAACAAAAATTAAGGGGCTGCAAAAAAAAAAAAAAAAATTAAGGGGCTTCCCGGGTGGCGCAGTGGTTGAGAGTCCGCCTGCCGATGCAGGGGACACGGGTTCGTGTCCCGGTCCAGGAATATCCCACTTGCTGCGGAGCGGCTGGGCCCGTGAGCCATGGCCGCTGAGCCTGCGCGTCCGGAGCCTGTGCTCTGCAACGGGGGAGGCCACAACAGTGAGAGGCCCGCGTACCGCAAAAAAAAAAAAAAAGAATGTATGTATGCTTTTGTTTTTTCAAGTTTCAGACATTTATTAATCAGTGTAAATGCCAACACAATACACCAACGTGATTTCATGTATGTAGAGGGGAAATATTTCCTGGTTAATTAGAAAATTTTACAGATAACTTCTGGAACACCTTCATTCTAAGCAGCTTTATAGTCAAACATTTCATTTAGAAGTCTGGACCTTCTTTCTTCAGTTTGCTGTAATCCACATTCACTGAGTAGAACATATATTGATCACTGGGATTCAATTTCTTCTGGGTTCTGGGATACTCTTTCTGTTCCAAATGACTGAGCAATGCCAGATACAAGACATACAGTGCTGCTCCAGTACCTCCGGCTCCAATAAATAACGAAGAAAGAAATCAAGCTTGTATGCTTCTTGGCCTAACCAAGGATCTAGTGGAACATATTTGTGGCAAAGGCCTTTGGCCTGAAAGGAGACGAGAACAAATCTGCCAGGCCCCAGACTAAGTAGTCTCTGCCCAAATGTACGCTCTTTGTGGGACTTCTCTGGCGGTCCAATGGTTGAGTCCGCACTTCCACTGCAGGGGGTACAGGTTCAATCCCTGGTTGTGGAAGTAAGATCCTGCAAGCTGTGGCCAAAAAATAATAATAATAATAACTTTGACATATACCTACCACATGATCCAGCCATTCTTTAGGTAATTAAATACTGAAGGGAAATAAAAGCATATGTATATGTCTACACAAATACTCACACATGAATGTTAATCACAGTTTTATTTGTAATAGCCAAAAACTGGAATCAACCCAATTGGCATCGACAGACAGATGAGTGGATAAATAATTTGTGAGATAGCCATACAATGGAATACTATTCAGCAATAAAAAAGAGTAAGCTATTAATATATGAAGCAACATAAATGCATCTAAAAACAATTATTCTGAGTAAAGAAAGCCAGGCAAAAAATGAATGCATACTATAGGGTTCCATTTGTATAAAATCAAACCCAAAATGCAAATAATCTATAGTGACAGATGACAAATCAGTTGCTGCTTGGAAATGGGGGCTGAGGGGAGTTTGACAGAGGCCCGAGGAAACTTTGGAAGTAACAGATATATTCATAATTTTAATTGTGGTGATAATTTCACGAGTACCTACTCATGTCAAAACTTAACAAAATTGCATAGTTTAAGTAAGTGAAATTTGTTGAATGTCAATAACACCTCAAGGATTTTTAAAAATCTAACTGAAAAGTTGAGAATACATACACTGTAATTAAAATGGGGTTTAAAAAAAAAGGGAAAACCCAATAACTTGATTTACCAATCATTCCCTTCTACCTCATTCTATGGGCTTCTAAACAGGTGTACCATCACCTGTTTATCCACAAGCACTAAAGACATCTATGCTAAAGATCGGAAGCAGGTCAGGTAAATCTAGATAAACCCAACAAGTGCCTAGCATGAAGAACTGCAGGCACACGACTGCAGTCACAGTTACACACTCCTTCAAAGAAAGCCAACTTGCATTTTTGCTTCTAGGTTTCTACCTGGCATGCTGTTGTGATTCTTTAAACTCCTTTCCTTAAAACCCTTGCATGGCTGTGTCAGTTAATCCCAAACTATTAGATCATGGTCCTACCCAAACCTAACCAAGCCCCCTTTCCCAATGCAAAGGTCTGCCTTAGACCAGTCTCCAAAACCTTAGTAAATATCCAGGCTCCGCCCTTTGCCCTCTGACAGGTTACTAAGACTGTCAAGGGAAAGCTCTTCCTTACTGTGCAAGCAATAAACAGAATGTTTCCATGTTAATTCAGGAAGCCAGTATTTAACATTACTGATCGTGTATATTTCCTCTTCTGAGTTATTTTAGTAATCTTTGCCCATTCATTTTTAATGTCTGTTTTGGCTTTGATTTATAGTTTAAAAACATTTTTGATAGTGGGAACCAGCCGCATAGCACAGGGAGATCAGCTTGGTGCTTTGTGACCACCTGGATGGGTGGGATAGGGAGGGTGGGAGGGAGGGAGATGCAAGAGGGAGGGGATATGGGAACATATGTATATGTATAACTGATTCACTTTGTTATAAAGCAGAAACCAAAAAAAAAAAAAAATCATTTTGAGCTATTCTTTGCTCTATATGATGTCAATATTTTCTCTTTCCTTTTAATTTTTGGTATTTTTTGTTGCACAGAAAACTTAAGTTTTCAATTGTTTAAGGTTATTATACATTCCTTAAAAAAAAAAAAAAAAAAACAGCTTCTGGTGCCATACTGCCTGGGTTCAAATCTCTACTGCTTAACTATCTGAAGACCCTTGTTTTGTCACTTAAGTCTCTGGGAACCTGGTTTCCTCATCTGTCTCCCCACAGGAATGTAAGCTCCACAAAGGAGGCATTTTTGACTGTTTTGTTAACTGCTGTAGCCCCAGCTCTGGGAACAGTGCCTGATACATAGTGCTCAGTAAATATTTATTAAATGAATGAATCTACAAAGCCAGAACAATAATCTTATTTACCTCATAAGGTTGTTATAAGAATGAACTAATCCTTGTAAATTTTAGTCTAGAACAATGCCTGGCACACAGTAAGAGCACAAGAAATGTTAGCTCCCCCAACCCCCAATCCCAGAATCCTGCCTCTTTGTGAAGTCTTACCTGAATACCCCTCCCTCACCTTCCCTCCTCCCTTTTCCACTCCCACCAGATTTGCCCACTGTCCCCCCACCTTAGCAACACCCGCTTGTCACTTGGAATTCTTAACCTATGGGCAGCTGTAAGCCCCTCTGAGCATCCAAGGAGAGCTATGAACACTCTCCCCAGAAAAACGCACCTGTGCACATACACACCTGTACAATTTCAAGGAGCTCATTGGACCCTGACACTAAACCGCCTTTTTAGATTCCTGAATTAAGTAGACCTTAATGTCGAAACTCCTTATTGCTTTGTAGCAGCAAACCTCAACAGGTCCCAGGAAATTTCTCAGAGCAGATCTTAGCTGCAAGGATCAAAGTCCAAACTGGGTGTCAAGATCTGAGCTCCGAGTAGCAAATTTCTCTCTCCCTTTGAGGAAAGGACGACGATTGTTCCTTCCTGACTGCCCCTTCAGAGCTAACCCTTCACCCTGATCTGACAAGGAAGGGCGCTGTGGAGGACGAGGGCTGGAGGAAGGGGGCTCTAAATGGAAACAGGAGGCCCCAGTAGATTCTAAGACCATCCATAAACTTCGGCAACCCCGTTTATTTATTTCAGTCTCCCAGTTGGTAATTAATAAACCCTTACCACCATAATGACCCGAGTTCCTGTCTTCTGCAGCAGGAAAGAGGGGGTAAAATGGGAAACTGTCCCACTGCCTTTTCAGGAAAAGAGGAAGACTGGCCGGTATGCAGGTGAAGAGCCCTGGACCTGGCGACTAGCCGAGCGACTTCCTGTTAAGTTCTGTAACCTTCCTAAGCCTGTGTTTTGCGCTAAGAACAGGAACAGCAGCATGAACCTCATACTTTTGTTGTAAGGTAACTAAATCGACTACACACTGTTTTGCACCTGGAAGCACCCAATAATTATTAGCTGTTATTTATTACTATGAAATAGCAACTCAAAAGAAGGGCGTTGCCTGCTTACCAACGCGGTGGGCCTGGAGTCGGCCCAGGGGAAGGAGGGCAGCGTGTAGGGAGCTGGCCTGGGGCTGAGCCTGTGCCACCGCCCGGCCTCCCCGCCAGCCACAGGCCCGTCAGCTTCTGTACTGTTGCCCTCCTTCTAGCTACACGGCCCCTTGCCTTTTCTCTGTCCTGGAACTCCCCAGACAGAGATGCGCAGATCCTCAAGGGGTTCACCACCTTCCCCTCCCTCTAGCCGCGGCGTAAGACTCCCTCATCTACGGATGTTTCTGTCACAGAGTCAGAAATTATTGGACTCAGAGAACCTGAAAGATGGGTCCAGCCCTTTCTTTCTTTATTCTGATTAGAAACAGTCCAGAGGTGATGTGATTTGCCCAAAGTCGGCAACTTCCTGGAATTAGAAACCAATCGGAAGACTTCCATGTGGGTGTTCTTTCCGCTATTATCAGGTTACCTCCGAGCCTTAGGATCTGCTTTTGAAAAGGAATGAAGAGGTCGTCTAGGGAGAGCCACTGAAGGAAAAAATATTCGGATTTGGTAACTGCTTATGGCAGGGGATGAGAGAGTCGGGGGTGACAGAGTGTGTAACCTGCTTCCCCTCAAAAAGCATAATGTGAACGATCTTAGACTTGTTTTACGAGATTATGAATTTAATGAGTGCATCTTCCGGCGGGGGCGGCTAGGAACTTTCCTGTTCTGTTTACCCAGGCAAGTGCCTAATGCAAAGTAGGTACCTAATAAACATTTGCCACCTGGACGACCGCATGGCTGGATGCGCCCCATCCACCATAGAGATGCAGGAGGATTTGTGGAAATAGCCCCACCTGGGAGGCACGTAAGTCCTTTCCGGTTTTTCTCAATTATGGCTTTGCCATGCATATTCTTTGTTCCTAAATCCTTGACTGCATCTCTTGATTATTTCCTTAGGATATTTTCCTAAAAGTGGGATTACTGTGAAGGGTACGCCCACAGTTAAGGCTCTCGATTCTGAACCCCTCCAGCGGTGCAAGAATGAGTCAGCTTCCCAGCACGCTGGCTCAAACTGGGTATTATCAAACTTCATTTTTTTGCCATCTTGATAGAACAAAAATAATATTTTATTTGCATTTCTTTGTGGACTGATAAGTTTGAGATTCAACTAATTTTAAAGAAACATTCTAAGGAGCCCAGAGAAATCCTGTGTGGCATAGGAGACCAGTGAAATTAGGCACATTCTGCCCAGTGAGGGGAAACCTAAGGGCACCTATTGTTTGGAGCAATTTGTCCTGAAGATGTAAACATCTGAGCCCTTATAGAGAGGCTTCCCGTGAACCAGGGAGGGAGAGCTGTGATCTACTAGCCTCCCTCTGTTTGTTACTTTCATTTCCTGATGAGGAGTTAATGGTATAAAACAAATGAAAAACCAGTATAAGGTTTTTCATTAAGGACAGCAAGAGAAAGTAGAAATGGGAAAACTATCTCAACTTAAAGTCCTGGAGAAAGGGGAGGGGTGAGCGGTGAACTTTGAAACATATTTCCAGAGGAAGGGAGGTTAAGTCCTTGGGGGTCCGCTGCCAGCCTGGAGGGGCCCGAGGGGGACTCTGGAGACTTTGTATGGGACAGACTGCTGTTTGGTTGTGGAGCTTACAAGGCCAGGGGTCCCCGAACACCCGGAAAGGGCTTTTAAAGGACTTTTGAGGCTCCCAGGTAAACTGCCAAGGGGCAAAGGAAGGCAGTAAGGAAGTGGAGGCCGCGGTGCAGCCCAGGCTGCTCCAGGAGTGCTGAGAAGAGAGCTTCGGGCTTTTCCCAGAGAAGAGGCAACTGTGAGCTGGGGGGCTTTTCTTGGTTTATGAAACAATGAGGACTTCCCACTCAGTCAGAGCCAGGAACTGGTCCCCAACTCTTCAGGTATCCCCTGGGTTCTTTTACAAAGCACACCAAGGAGGATAACTATTTTAGAAATGTTTACAATTTTATTTACTAACCTAGCTCTCATTTACTCTCAAATAAATTTATAGTCCTAATTGCCGTCATTAGCATTTTCTTGATAATAAACATACAAGATGTGTTTTTTAGTTGTTGTTTTTTTAACTTCGTGGGGGAGTTTATTTTCTTGATTGCTTTAAATTTCCTATTAAAGCCTCAAATTTAACAACCAGTCTCACAGCTCAGCAAACTGAGTTTTTCTGTCACTTTAATTCTTCTGAAAGGGCTTAAGCCAAGCCAAGAACCAGTAGTTCTTAGAGGTTTAAGTAAGTGATTTCAAAGCTGTCACACTTCAAAAATCACTTAGCCGCTTTTAAAAAAATTTCAGTTGCCCCTGCCTCCCTTTTGGGAGACCAATTTTATAGGGTTGGGACATACCCTGGAACTGGTATTTTTGAAAAGCCTCCTGGGTGATTTTTTTCAAGTTGCCGCTACAAAGAGCAACTTTGGGGAACTGATGTCTAAATGCTTATCTATTTTGTTTGTCTTTTAATGGAATTTGGAAATGGCAGCTTTAACTTCTAAAATATTAAACAATACTTTGCATTTCTGGAAAACATTCCTTTTCACCTCTCTCCCCACCTGCTCCAGGCTTCAGCTCACTGGGCTCTGCAGTCCTTACTTGACACTCTTACTACCCCATGTTCTCTCTGGTTCCCGTGACTCCTGGTTTTCCTCCCTGGCAGCATATTTTGGGCTTTCTTTCGTGCATGACAATTGGCCTCTCCTCTTGCACTGTCTTTCAAAGCACTGTTGCTGCTCAGGGTGTCCTGGAAGCTCTGGTGGCCCTATCATCCACTCTCACGATCGGCGCCTGGGTGCTTACTGTTCTCTAATCTGCATCTCTCACTATTTCTGTGGGAACCTCTGCAGATGCCCTCATTTCAACTGCCTACAGAGCATCTACTCTCGGATGTCCCACGAAGCACCTCAGACCCACTATTTCTCAAATATTGAGTTCCTAGCCATGTTTGTCCTCTGTGTTTCGTATCTCAGAGAAAGGCTCTCCCAAGTTATTCAAGCCAGAAGTTTGGGGATACCAGAGACTCTGCTGAACTTGTGTTCTAGAAGGTGGCAACCGTCAGTCCAACTCCTTCGTATCTCTAGACTCCTTCAGTCACTACCTTAGTTCAAAATCCCCCAATGGCCTTCCTCTTTCTCTCTTACTCCCTCCAATCCGTTCTCCCCACAGCACAGTCATCTTTCTAAGGTCAGATCTTAACTTTTAGCCTCCAGCTTGAAGCTCTCCATCCCTCCAGGGTAAAGTCCACCTTCACAAATCTGGGTTAAAAAGGTCTTACGCCCTCTGGGTCCTACTGGTCTCTCTAGCACACGTCTCCACCCACGGGAGCCGCTCTCTGCACAGCCACAGAGTTACGGCCGCAGCCCGACCCGCCAGACACTCCCTCCCGCCCCTCCCCTTTAAGATGGCCCCGCTGATCCCCGCCTCCTGGGGATCACGCCCTTGAGTGTGTTTCCTGATGTGATTCTGGAGAACAGAGAGAGTATGGCAGGAGTGACATCAGCTCCGCAAAGACTGTGGCTCCTTTCTGGGGGCCCTCCCCCCACTTACCTGCTCTGCAGGAAGCCAGCTCCCCTGTTGTGAACACCCGGGGATGGGGCCACGTGACCAGGAACAGAGGGGTGGCCTCCAGCCAGCAGCCTGTGAGGAACTGACTCCTGTCAGCAACCGCAGGAGCGAGCTCGGAACCAGGTCCTCCACCAGAGTTGAGCGTTCAGATGGGAGCGCAGCCTCGGCTAGTGGCAAAACTGCCACCCCATAAAAGCCCTTCAGCCTGGAGGCGCCCAGCTAAGCCACACCTTGATTTCTGACCCAAAGAAACTGTGAGATAATCACCGTCTGTTGGTTTAAGCAGCTCCACCTTTTTGTTAATTTGTTACGCAGAAATAGATAACCAGTACCACCTCTGGACCCCTGCCCCTCCTCCACACCAACTTCAGGGTCCTCCTGACTTCCGATTTCCACCAGTCATGCTCAGTGCTTAGCCCTTAGTAGTAGAATTAGGGATTTGTCCAGATCTCTGACCCCAGACTGCAGGCTCTTTGGGGAAAAGAAAGAAAACGCCCAGGGACTTCCCTGGTGGCGCGGTGGTTAAGAATCCACCTGCCAGCGCAGGGGACCCGGGTTCGAGCCCTGCTCCAGGAAGATCCCACATGCCGCAGAGCAACTAAGCCCGTGCGCCTCAACTACTGAGCCTGCGGGTCTGGAGCCCGTGCTCCGCAACAAGAGAAGCCACTGAAATGAGAAGCCAGCGCACCACAACGAAGAGTAGCCCCCGCTCACCGCAACTAGAGAAAGTCCGCGCGCAGTAATGAAGACCCAACGCAGCCAAAAATAAATAAATTTATTTTAAAAAAAAAAGAAAGAAAAAGTCCCTTTCACCTTCTCAAGACTGAATCCCGCCCTGCTCTGGCCACACCTTGGCACACCTACAGTATGGCAGCAATCGCCCCCAAGCAGAGCTGCAGCTCCAAGAAGCTCAGGCGCCAGAGCCAAGCCTACCGCCCCCGCCACCCCCCGCGCTGACCCGGGCGCACACACCCGGCCGCTGTGGGTGCACTGCCCTCTCCTCGCGGGGAGAGTGGAGTCACTCCTTGCTTCTTCACACACACCCTCAGGCTACACTTTTCCGGGGTTTCTGAATGGCAGGTGGGGGCGGGGAGAGCCGCCCAGTTCCTCCAGCCAACCCAACTGTCACACTGTTTGTTCCAGCACGTCGTGGGGAGTCCCTGCAAAAAGCGAAACAAAACAAAACGAAACAAAAAACCCACTAGCCCAAAGTACTCCTGCTGCTTTCATTTTCTGGTGATCCAACCCACGGGTCACTCACTATCTCAGGCCTAACCCTGAGCTCTCAGTACGGTTCCTGGAGCCCAGCACCCGCCTCGGCGCAGGTATCACACTGTCCTTTGGGCTCCCGCCCTTGGCTAGATTGTCTTCCCGGGGGGGACCCCCTGTTACCCTGTGCTGGCTGTACCACGAACCCCCGCTGCCAATCTACCAGCATCCCTACTGAGCCCAAGGTGGATGAATGAATGTTTGAGAGACATGCCTGGGTATGAACACACCTCTGTCTACTTAAGAACGAAAGCTTCTAAATAACAGTGCACGCGTGGCATGTGCTTCTGTCCCCTGCCCCACTGGACACTCCCAGCAGTTCTCCCCTGGGCCCTTCCTCCTGCAGTGGCTTTCTGCTAGCTGCTCTCTGTGGCTAAGAAGGTTCTGCTCTAGGTGTGTGGTAGTGTGATCGTGGGAAGAACATGGGTTTGAGGGTGCAGATCTGCTTTCAAATCTGAGTTCTGCCATTCATGATATTTACCCTGCTCGTGTTACCGGCCACCTATAGGCCTCATCCTCTGGCGGGGGTGGTCGGCTAATAAGCTGTTTCCCCCGTTCTGAGATTAATTTAAAAAAACCACGAATATGACAATGCATGGCATTGTAGTAGTAAGTGTTCAATAGTTGCTTCTTGTGTGTTTTAAAATGACTTTAACAATCCTTGTAATTTTTCCTTAGAAATATATAAAGCTAAAGAAGATGGTTGATGTCTAGCCGACAAAGTGCCTCTTTAGGTTTTTTGTTTGTTTTTTTGTCAGGAGATGGAGTCGGAGAAGGTTAAGAGGTTGGGGGACCCCTGTTTCACTGGTTTTTAATCTGACTCTTCCATCTGCCGTTCGGGGCAATGCTGTAGAAACAGCTGCTCAAATGCCTGAGGAAAGGATGTGCCTGAACCTGCCGCAGACGCCCAGGTGGTAAGGTGTTTTTCGTGTTTGTATTCAGGCCTCTGTGCCTCTGCTTTGGCCCCATCACAGGTGAAAGGGAAGAGCCCACATCGCTCAGAGCACACAAGACACAGTGGCTCGCACGCTGCCTACACTCTGCCATCAGGAGCAGGCATACAGCCTCACTTGCCAGATCAATAAACACAGGACTTCAAAAATTAAACGCAGCCAACTTTCTTCTTATTGCCCAGAGTAGACGCAGGGGGTAAGATAGCAAGTCAGTAGTCTTTTCAAGTCAGTCCACTTCATGGTCTAGTGTGTGCCAGTGCCTGACTTCATGCGTGATCAGAAGACACATTGTGTTGAGAGTTTTAGATATTTAAATCAACTGTAGGAGCTTCTATATCCACAGAAAATTCACGGTAACAATTCAACTTTCTCTCAACAATGTGAAGAATTACCATAGTGTGGTAAACCTAGGTTTAGTCAAAAACAGATAAAAATTTGAGTTCTGAAGTCTACATACTTACTTCCTTGATAACATAAACAGGAAGGAGAAGTATAACAAGATATTTTAACAGTGGGAGAGGTAATTTGGCATTTTTGTATAAAATGAGCATTTCAAATACTACTCCAAAGGGGCATCTACTTTCAGCTAGTCTCTAGCAACTATGTTTGAACTTGCTCTCCACCAGAGCCACTTAGAGTTGTTTGCCATTTAAAATGATAAATACTAGTCATCATGTATAATCATGGGTAAGGCACTTAAAGAAAGCAAAATAAAGATGTCAGGGAAGGAGGCTGACAGGGTTTGACTGTCTGCTCAGACAGGACTGCGTGACTTTATTTAGGTCATAATGCCCAAGGTTCTCGGCTTTGAAGATCCCCAAACTCCCTATTTTGCTATTTTGGAGGTAATCACTCAGGCTCACAGTGGGAGCTAACAATAACTAAACTCCTAAGAGACTGATGTGTAAAACCAGCTGCCAATTTGTAGTTTCACAGTAAGAAGTATAACGCCAAGAAGACCAGATGGTCAGCCCAGTCTCCCTTATGGGAATAGGTGTGAGAAGTGGGAAGGCACATGTTAAAGTAGGATAATAGAAATCAGAGTCCAGGAGTTCAAGATCAGGATCTTAGAGGTCATGAAGCCCTTCGCTATCATGATAAGTGAAAATTCATGTTATAAAACAGTATGTACAGTGTAACCCCAGCTTTGTTTGTTTGTTTGTTTATTTATTGGCTGCGAGGCTTGTGAGATCTTAGTTCCCCAACCAGGGATCTAACCCGGGCCCTTGGCAGTGAAAGCACGGAGTTCTAACCACTGGACCACCAGGGAATTCCTCCAGCTTTGTTTGAAGATAAAAATAAACCTGAAAAAAAAAAAAAAAAGAAAAAAAAAATAAACCTGGAAAAACACACATCATAACATTATAATAGCAGTTATAATCTCTGCATAATGGAATTACACGCATTTTTTATTTTTCTTATCTCCACTTTATTTATGTATGTATTTTGGCTGCGCTGGGTCTTTGTTGCGGCACACCGGCTTCTCTAGTTGCAGCGCGAGGACTCTAGAACATGTGGGCTCAGTAGTTTCAGCGCGCAGGCTTAGTTGCAGTTTGTGGGATCTTAGTTCCCCAACTAGGGATCGAGCCCGGGCCCCCTGCATTGGGAGCACAGAGTCTTAGCCACTTGACCGCCAGGGAAGTCCCCTTATCTCCACTTCACATTTTTTCTACAAAGTAATTATGAGTTCCTTTTGAGGAAACAAAATAAAGGACAAATTAAAAGTCCAACGTTAGAGACTTTGGTAAGTAAATCATGAAAATCTACATGGAATGTTATGTTGTCATTAAATACCATGTTGGAGAAGAGTTTTTAGTGCTTGAGGAAGTAACAGTTAATATTTATGAGGCGCTTACCATGTGTTAGGCACCGTTCTGAGTGCTTTATGTGTCAGAACTCATTTAATTCTGTACCAAGCTTACAAGGTAGATGAGGAAGCTGAGGTAGAGAAACGTTAAGAAAATTGCCAAGGTCACCCAGCTGATCCCAAGGTCAATTTTCTTTTCCATAAAATAAGTTCTCTTCCTAACATTAGCTCATCAGATTGATATGTGAATTAAAGGAGATAACGAATATAAAGAAAATAATCCAGTGTCCAGAACGGGGGTTAGCAAACTTCAGCCCACAGGCCAAATCCAGCCCTGTCACCTGGATTTGTATGACCCATGAGCTAAGAATTGTTTTCATAGTTTTAAATAGTTGGAAAAAATCAAATCGAAAGGAGAATAGTGGGACTTCCCGGGTGGTGCAGTGGTTAAGAATCCGCCTGCCAATGCAAGGGACACAGGTTCGATCCCTGGTCTGGGAGGATCCCACATGCTGCGGAGCAACTAAGTCTGTGTGCCACAACTACTGAGCCCGTGTGCCACAACTACTGAAGCCTGCACGCCTAGAGCCCGTGCTCTGCAACGAGACAAGTCACCACAATGAGAAGCCCATGCACCGCAATGGAGAGTAGCCCCCCCCCGCTCGCTGCAACTAGAGAAAGCCCACGTGCAGCAACGAAGACCCAACGCAGCCAAAAATAAATATATTTATTTTTAAAAAAGGAGAATAGTATTTCATGACACGTGAAAATTACATGAAATTCAAATATAAGTGTCCAAAAATAAAGTTTCATTGGAACACTGTTAAACTCATTCTTTTTTGTATTGTCTGTGGATGCCTTTCTGCTCTGCTGGGATGAGTAGTTGAGACAGAGCATGAGCTGCAAAGCTTAAAATGTTTACTATCTGACCCTTTACAGAAAAAGTTTGCCAAAAGCCCCTGTTGAGGTCTAGCACTGATTATAATAGTTACATGAAAGAAGTCTAGTATTAATCAGTTAAAGCAGTGGCCTCCGACTTTGGCCGCACTTCAGAAGCTCCTTCCATGCTCCATTGGTCGCCCTGCCCTGCTCCCCTTCACAATTTCAGCTTATCCTGTAGCGAAGTAGTTGGGAAGTTTGTATTTTCAAGGGCATACTGTGTCTCATATGTTTATGTTTACACATATATCTAGTTTAATTTTGACAATGGTCCTATGACAGTGGTATTATGACCCCAGTTTTACAGATGAGGAAACTGAGGCCCAAAAAATGTAGGTAGTTTGCTGAAAATTTGTACAATTTAGGAAGTGGCAGTAATAACAGTTTTCTGGAGCTTTGTCAAGTGACTATTCTTACCATGCACGCTGCCTCTCTGAACCTCTTTTGCTATTTCACATGCTTTGTTTATTCTATTCTCTCTGACCCTTGGTCACTTCCTGTTTGGGGTGAGCACCCTGATACAACACAGAACTCAAACATCAATCCCATAACTACCAAGAGGAGTAGCTAATTCTCTGGCCAACCACAGTGTACTAATGGGTAAACGCTAACCTTAGTTACTCCTCTCAGCCCAGGTAATATTTAAATCCCAGTGTATTTTAACCCTATTCGTCTGGAACTGACATTGCTGTCTTTGTTGAGGGACACTGTTGGTGGACATTCTCAGTGGAGGTGAGCACAATGGCAGGTTGATGGGGATTTCTGTTTGGACAGGTGTGACCATTAAAATCACACTATGCAGACTTTTCACCATTTCACCGGGCACTTGTGTAATCTTGTATGTGCTCATTTTTACAAAGTGAAAATGGCTTTTCCTGTGTACTTTTGCATTTGAGCGCCTCATGCTTGCTGGTAATGCCAACTCATAGCCAATGAAAGATCCATAAATAATGTTAAAGCCGATGGTACAGTATTTATTTATGCCAAGTTTATTAGTAAACCTTGGTGCTATTGTTTTTTCTTCTTTCACATAGAATCTGTACTTATTTTGTCTATTTTCATGGTCCTTTTTAGACTGTTACTTTAATTCAGTTTTTTTCCTTCTGGGCACATTTAATTTCTCCCGCACTGAGTCCATCCCCCTGTGGCCACTCAGTAGCCAGGGCAGGCCAAGGGGAAGAGAGTGTTGGGTTCTTTGCCAGCACTGGCTTGGAAGCAATGTTGTCCAGTGACTCTGCTTGCCAGAAGTGTGAACAATACCTCTGGGGCCCAGATCCAGTAGAAGGTGTCTTGCAAAGTTGCTGCTTTCCTGGAAGAGCAAGGCTTAAACAGTTAATGATTGTAAAGAAACTCATTAGGAAAGGCATATTTTACCTCCTTTTCTATCACTGTAATAGAGGATTCAATCAACTGTAATTTTTTCAGCCAGGTGCCTGTGGAAGCTGCCTTGTTTGTTTGGCTTTGTTTTCATGAAATCGCTTGTCAACTGTGTTCCGAGCATCAGTGAGCTAATCCTGCCCCTCTGTCATATCCATGGTAGACAAAGGCCACTAGCACAGAGTCTCCACAATGAGAATGGCAGAGGATCTATTAATGTGTCAGTTGCCTGTGAATTACAGCCAAGATATTTGCCCAACATATGGCACAAGGTTATCACGTTGTAAAAGCATCTCATTGGAAGACAAGCAACGATGCACGCACACAGACACTCATACCTACTTAGTCGTGTAAAAATTATGCCCGAGGACAAATACTCTTGGGAATTTGATGCAACCACTAAATTACAGTAGAGTTAATCAGTTGGGAGCATTTTACTTTTTATAGGACAAGAATAAATTAGAGATAAAATCAGAGCAGCTTTTGGAGATAAAGTGGAAAAACAACCACATTTAGTTCTAATCCTCAATTAAGATTGAGGGTGGTGTCCATGGGCAGGGAAGAGTGCTAGAAGCAGAGTCCATTTTATCCACGAAGACATTTCAATGGAAAGGAACAAGGTAGTATCATGGAGACAGGTATCACCTGGCCTTCTGTTAGCCCCTCCAGACAGGCCCAAGAGGTTTGTCTTTCACTTTTGCTAATTAGGAATCTTTAATTAGCAGCCCCAAGTTAAAAGGATGCAGATAACTAATTCACTAACAAAGCTCAAAGACAGGAATGTATAAAATAGAATGCCAAATTATTCATTTCCAATGAGAAATACAATGGCACAACTTAACAGTTACTGAGTCAGCCTAATCAAAGACCTCTCTCCTGGTCAGTAAGAGAGACCCATAGCAGTGTGTTCCTGTGTTAACCAAAAAGGGCACACTGGGTGAGTGCATAGGGGGACCATGGTTGCAAGGTGGATGGGGAGAAATGGGCAGAGTGGAGCAGATACAGTGGGAATGGCATCAGTTCCTCTGTATGTGATTCTGAGCCCAGTAGACAAAAAGCCATTCAGAGTCGGGAAAGGGGCTGTAAATCAGTTTTCTAGGGCTTCTGCAACAAAGTACCACAAACTTAAAACAACAGGAATGTATTCTCTCACAACTCTGGAGGCTAGAATTTTGAAATCAAGGCATCAGCAGTGTTGGTTCCTTCTGAGGCACTGTGGGAGAATCTGTTCCCTGCCTCTTTCCTAGCATCTGGTGACAGCTGGCAGTCCTCGGCATTCCTTGGCTTGTGGACACATCACTCCAATCTCTGCCTCCATCTCTGCAAGGGGTTCTCCTTGATAAAGATTTTCCCCTTGACCAAACTCTAGTCAGGCTCCTCTGAACTCTCTTCTCAACGAGACCTCGACTTTTGGAATTCTGTGTCATTCTTTGTATCACCCAGTTTTAGACAGAACGCCCCACCGTTGATAGCGGATCACACTCGATATGTGGTTTAGTTTGTCATCCTGTTCCATCCCCCAGGTAATGTCTGATCACCCTGGCCTGACTTCAGCAGGAATCCTGTTAGTTTCCTTAAGCAAGAAATCCCCCCTTAACCCTGCTGTTTCCTCTTAGTGATTTTCCATCCACTGACCGCCCCCCCCCCCAACCCTGCTCTCTGGCTATAAATTTTCACTTTTCCTTGTTGTGTTCAAAGTCGAGCCCAAGCTCTCTTCCAAACTGCAAAACCCCATTGGAGTGGTCCCTACACCTACCATGATGGTACCCTGAATAAAATCTCCCTCATCATTTTTTAGTGTGTTGTGAATAACCTTTCTTATAAGGACACAAGTTAGATTAATGACTCACACTACTGCAGTGTGATACCATCTTAACTACAGTTGCACCTTAAACAACACGGGTTCGAACTGCATGGATTCACTTACACTACCACAGTACTATATGATCTGCAGTTGACTGAATCCACAGATGTGGAACCAAGCATACGGAAGGCAAACTGAAAAGTTATACGCAGATTTTCAGCGGAAAGTCAGTGCTCCTACCTCCCCCCGCCACCTCCTCTGTTCAAGGGTCAACTGTAATCACAACTACAATGACCACCTCACATCTGAGGTGCCGGGATTTAGGGCTTCAACATGTCTTTTGGAGAATACAGTTCAGCCTGGAACAGGCAGCCTCACTATTTCTGCCTGAAACACAGCATAGTGGACACTCTGATGTTGCCTTCCACACTCTTATTCCTTCTCCTGCTAGGGTACCTCCCTCCTCCTGTCTCCAGGGAGACTTTTCCACCAGTCCAAACCTGGGATTCCACACCCCTGGCCACACAGGACGGAGATGTCACCCAAGAAGAGCATGTGGCCAGTCAACTAAAACCCTTCCCTCAGATTTCTCTAAGTAGAGTTGGTGGGGGAAAGCTCTTCCCCCTGGGATGCGGGACTTGGGCATGAAACCCTAGACCTGCTGTGCTGTGTCCCCAAATAAGTGGAGAGAACTTGTCTGCAGTACGAGCAAATGAAACCACCAGAGGAGAGAAGATGAGAAGAAGTGCAGAGAACCAGAGCTTGGAGGTTCCTTCTCCCAGCTTCCTCCAGGCTCAGCCCTGGCTCTTCCAGGGTCATGAGAACTAATCAGACCTTCTCTGTGCTCAAACTAGTTTGAGTTGGGATCTATCACTTGAAAGGAAAAGAGTCCTAGGAGAAACATATAGCATAGAGAAGACAAAAGACAGAGCATTAAGTGGATCCTTGAGGGCTGTGCCATTTGGGAAAGCCCTGGGGAGAGCCCCTTGGGAAGGATAACGTCCCCCCAGAGGAGCAGAGGGGCTGGCTGGAGAAGAGAAGGGGACCCTGAGAAATACTCGGGGACACTTTGGGGGCTGAGGTATGTGGCTCTACAGGGGAGCCACCAAATCAGAAATGTTGGTGTTAAAGCTCAGCTGGACTCAGTTATGACCCTGTGGGAGGGACCTGAAGATATTTGAATTAGAAATGAAAAGGCAAGTTATCAAAAGATTGGTTGACAAGCCTAGAATCCTAGCAAGAGGCATTGACCCGAGCTGTATGACTTAACTGTTTACTAGCATCAAGTTCCAGTATCTGTTTTTACAATAGAACATGCCTGTCAGACGTATATTAATTTATTCATTATTCAACAAATACTTATTAAGAGCATATGGTGTCCCAGGCACTTCAGTAAGAATGAGTATATACTGATACACAAAAGACATGTGATTTCCCCTCCCATGGAGCTTTCAGTCTATGGAGAAAAAAGATATTTAATGAATAAATATAGTACTAAACGTATAATTACAAATGGTAGTAAATGTGAAGGAAAAGTTATAAGAATTATGAGGAACCTATTTTAGATCGGAAGGTCAAGAAAGGCCTCTCTGAAGAGAGACTACTAAGATGTGAAAGTGAGTAGAAGTTAGCCAGACAACGGTATGGGGGAGGGGGTGGTAAGGCAAGGCAGGAGACGGCAGGAGAATCCACGTGAAGGAAACAGTGTATGCAAAGGCCCTGTGGCCAGAAAGAGCTTGACGAGAAATGAAAGAGAGGCATGGCTGAAGAATAACTAGGGTGGGCAGAGAGTGGCTTGAGAAGAGCCTAGAGAGATGGGCAGAGGCCCAATGTAAGGATTCTAGAGTCTATCCCAACTGCAATGGAAAGCCACTGAAGAATTTTATTTAATGTTCCAAGGCACCTTTTAAGAAAGAGAAGTGATTGAAGAAGGACAGAGAGGAAAGAGAGACCAATTAGGAGGCTGTTTGCAATAGTTGAGATGAGAGAGGATGATGGCTTGGGCTGGGTGATGACAGAGACGTCTGCATTGGAGACACTTGCTGATGGTAGAATTGATGGCGTGGGCCTGGTGTGGATATGGTAGGTGACAAGAGGGAAGCACTGAGAATGACTTTCAGGTTACTGGCTTGAACTTTTGGTGGTTGGTAGTGCCATTAACTGAACTGAGAAATAATGAAGAAGGATGTCACAAGGAAACAGGCAAGCAAGATCAAAGAGGGATTTCAGTTTTAACATGTTCCGTCTAAGATTCCTGGAGGACTTCCAGGTGAAGATAGTAAATACTAGTTGGATATGTGAGTCTCATGATATAGGAAAGATCTGGGCTGGTGGTAGAAATCTGTGAATCACTGTAAAAAAGCAATCAGAATGGTTGAGACTGCCTAAGAACAGAGTATAGAACAAGAGAAGAGGAGAGCCTGGGGACGGACAGGAACTCCTTGCACTGAGGTGTTGGGTACAAGCCAATGTGTTAACAAAGGGGACTGAGAAGGCACAACCCGGCAGGTGGCAGAAGAACCAAGAGAAGGCAGTGTCACAGATTCCAAAAGGAGAGTGTTATGAGGAGCCACTCGTCACATGTATCAACTGCTGAGAAGTCCAGTAGGATGAGGACTGAAAGGTGTTGACTGAATTTGGTGGCCTCATCAAGAGCTTCCTCAATGGAGTGGTGGGGGCATAAGCTAGATGGAATGGGTGGAAGGGTCAATGGGAGGTGGGCAGTGGAGTCAGGAAGAAGTGTAGACAGTGCTTTCAAAACCTCTATTTAGGGAATTCCCTGGCAGTTCAGTGGTTAGGACTCTGCGTTTCCACTACCAAGTTCAATCCCTGGTCAGGGAACTAAGATCCCACAAGCTGCATGGCCAAATAACAATGATATCAACAACAAAATCCTCTAATACCTCGGAGTCCTAACCATTGGAGCAGAGAAATGGTACAGTGACCAAAGAGGAAATGGGGGGTCAAGAGGGGTAGGATTTAAATATGAAAGATACTAGAGCATATTGGAATGCAAATGGGAATCATTCCAACCAACCAGGAGGATAAAGACCAGAGGAGTTACTAGATGGAAACGAGGAAGTAGCTTGAGAGGATGCACTCTCCTCCAGACAGGGTAACGCCTGCCTCCAGCTTTGCTCTGCTTTTGTTGATGACCTTCCCTCCTCATTCCGTTCCTTCTGGTTGACCTAAGAATGCTTCATTTCCATGAATATTTTTCACTTTCTTCAGAGTCTTTAAAGGTGACAGTACATCTTTGTGTTCATTCTGCTGTGTTTTGATTTTATAGTTTAGTTCTTTGGGAAGAATTTTCATCTTTCTTAGATACTATACTGATGAGACATTTTTTGTCCCAGTGTAGCCTATGTGGTGTGATTGGAACACCTAGTAAAATTTATCCTTGCCCCAAAGTATCCTTTAGTAAGAACTAATAATAATTAACTTAAGTATAGGAGTTACCTTTAATGAGCATCCTGATTTCACAGATGTTACCTCCTTTCATCTTGGTTTTTGTTTTGTTTTGTTTTTTGAGGGTTTTTTTGGCTGCACCACACGGCTTGTGGGATCTTAGTTCCCCAACCAGGGATCGAACTCTGGCCCTCAGCAGTGAGAGTGCGGAGCCCTAACCACTGGACTGTCAGGGACTTCCCTCCTTTCTTCTTTTTTTCTAAATTTTTTTTTTTTTTTTTTTTTTTGCGGTATGCGGGCCCCTCACTGCTGTGGCCTCTCCCGTTGCAGAGCACAGGCTCCGGACGCGCAGGCTCAGCGGCCATGGCTCACGGGCCCAGCCGCTCCGCGGCATGTGGGATCTTCCCGGACCGGGGCACGAACCCGTGTCCCCTGCATGGGCAGGTGGGCTCACAACCACTGCGCCACCAGGGAAGCCCTTTTTTTCTAAATTTTTATCAGAGTATAGTTGATTTAGAATGTTGTGTTAGTTTCAGGTGTATAGCAAAATGAATCAGTTATACATATACATATATCCACTCTTTTTTCTTTTTTTTTAGATTCTTTTCCTACATAGGCCATTATGGAGTACTGAGTAGAGTTCCCTGTGCTACATAGCAGGTTCTTATTAGTTATCTATTTTATAGGAATTCTGTGAGGTAGTTTTCAGTATCCCCATTTGGAAAAGAAGAAACTGAGACCAGGAGCAGTTAAGAGATTTGCAAGGTTACAGAGCTAATAAATGGCAGATCCTGGGTAGTCTAAACCCAAAATTTCAAGCAAAGCTCTAGTTGGATCTTTACACATGTAGTTTCATTGCTCTTGAGGTTCATATAGATGATGAAATAATCACAGATATTCTGCCAACACTCCCCAGCTGTCAGCCTCCAAGAACAAGGGGCAGGGAGCCAGAGTAGAAGCAGAAAAGCACAGATTTGACGTTCAGCTCTGAAAATGCCTCATGACTGCCCTGAACCCATCATGTGGGTATCTTTCACAGCTAACCGTCATTCCACAGAATTCAGCTCATGTCCTCACAAGTTACAATGAGACTGAGAAGTAATCTGGTTCCTGTGGACAATCAGACTGGAACCATGCATGTATTAACTGCAATTAACCTGGAGGAGGCTTATATTGTTACTCTTGTTTCAGCACAAAAAGTGGAGGGTAGAATAAAGTTTTCCCACAACTTAATTTTCTGAGAATGGTGTTTGAAGTTGGGATGAGATAAGGGATATGAAATCTCTTGAAAAAGGTACTGCCACATTGCTGTGTGATGCATTATTTGTGGTGGTGGAAGGGAATTGGCAGTTCACGGTATTATCCCAGAGCTCAGGGCCTTGTGAACCAATGACCCTACCTCCTACCAGGAGGCGATGGAGGCTACCGTGCCTCCCCTGCATCCCCCAACTGTAGTGCTCCATTTATTGAATGGCCCATTGCTCTTCCATCACACCAAAGAGATTAAAAATGGAAGATGGACTGTGTCCTTTAGAAGCTGTAAGGACAGTTCAGAAGCCCAGATCAATTCTTTCTTGGTTATGCTAAGTAAGCAAAGGTTTTGGGAAATGTCCACCATGTCGTTAAGCTGTAGGACACCCCACACACACTTAGTGATAGACAAACTGAGAAAAGCCATCCATTTTTCAGAAAATTATCCTATATAAACTAAGAAGGTAAAATGATAGGTGCACTATTTGGATTCGGAAGAACCAGGGTACAATCCCATTTCTGTAACTTATAAGATGTGAGATTTTCATTTCTCTCAAGCTCATTTTGCTCAGCGATAAAATGGGTCTAATAATAATGCTTAGTTCACAGCAGCAGTGTGAAGTAAAGAGATAAAGTGACAGACCAGATAATGTCGGTAAAGTTCCTGGTGCTTTGTGTTACAGCCATTGGTCTGTAGCTGAAATGTAGGAAGGTGGGCTTGTAGACGCCCTGAGGAAAGTACAAGGAATCAAGTGAGGTTTCGAGAACAGTTGCTCCAGAGTGGAGGAAGTGCTGGTCTGGAGAAGTGGGAGGTGGGTGTGCAGGAGTTTGGGTGCCCTGGGGGCTGCAGAAGGTGGTCTGCTGGCTTAGTCAGATTTGGACTGGAGGTTATAAAGCTTTATCATTTCTGACACATTAAATAAAGTCTGTCATATTGACTTCTAAATTGGAGGTTTTATAATTCACCCTGGAGGGTAAAAAGCATTTTGCTGCTAGATTCACTGCTTGGTTGTATTCTCTTTCCCGAACTCATGTGATTTTCATTTCTCAGAACCAGTTTATCAAGACTAAAGACTAATGCCTATGCTGTTGGCTTGTCTGGAGAAAACAAAGCCATTAATGATAGTTAACATATTAATTGCAGAATGTGCTTCTTTAGGTTTCTGTTGGCAACAAGTTACCAGTCTAACAGAGTAAGTGAAGTGCATCCAGACTCAATTTAAAACCTGGCCAGGCAGGGCTTTTAATCTCCACGCTTCAGAATTTCGTTATTAGAGTTGCCAGAACGCCAAGCTTATAATTTACAAGTAGTACCCGTGTGTCACTTAGAAAGAAACCCAGACCCGAAAATAGAAATGAAACTCAGGAAAACACCAACCCAGATAAATGAATCTTATGTCAAATGCAGAAAGCTTGTAAACCGTGCTCAAGGTTACACTAATTGCTTAAATTTCGATGAAAGCAGGTACATTAACCAGTTAGTATGTCACTGCCCAGAGGAAAGTGGCAATTCGAGAGAATTATTTCAGAAAAATTTCTCACATCATTTCTTGCTCTTTTTTTCTTCTCCTGTCTGACTGATTTTTCAATTCTTAGGTAACAGAATGCTCTTTCTATAACAGCCATGGTAATACTTCCATTGGGATTACTTTTACCTAAAGCATTACCCCTAAAGGGCCAAGGTCATGCGTGATCCCTATACAGAACTTTGTTACCTTGCCACACACTGTGTCCCTAACCCCAATCAGTTGTTAGAAACGTATATGCCATGGTTCAGGGTAGGACAAGAGTGAGATTGAAGTTAAAGGGTAAAAACAGAGTACTCGCTGTTAAGGGTAGGACAGATGTGAGAAGGATAGTTGCAAACCATTGTGTCCAGGGCTAAAACCTTGGACCTCCTTTCTCTTTACCCCCACATTCCAGCCAATCACCAAATCCTCCTAGTGTTTTCTCAATTTTTTGTTTTTGGGTCGGGGTGGGGGGGGGGGACATTATCCATCCTTTCTTTCCTTTGTGTGGTGGTTTGTTTTATATGTCAACTTGGCTAGGCTATACTACCCAATTATTTAATCAAACACTAATCTAAGTGTGGGTTACTTTGAAGGTATTTTATAGATGTGGTTAATATCTTCAATCAATTGACTTTAAGTAAAGGAGATTATCTTGTTAATGTGGGTCGGCCTCATACAACCAGTTGAAAGCATAGGGGAGGAAAAGCTTTTTCTCTACTCTCTTAGGTTGAGCGAATGGGAGCTGCAAATTAAAGTGACAAAAGACTGATTAACAGGAAGAGAAAATGGAGTTTATTTATGCAATATGCATATAGCAGCAGAACTCTGTGAGAACTCAAAGGAATGGTTAGAATTTGGGGCTTATATATCATCTTAATACTAGGTGAACGGAAGATGGAGAAAGGCACTTACAGGAAAACATTTATCTTTGTAAAGATAAATGGGTTTTCAGAACAAACAGGAGATAAGAAAGTTGGTGATAATGTTTGTCTGTACAGGTATGAGTAGTCTTTCCGACTCCTTCAGGGCCATAAAAAAACCCTCCTCTGTAGAAGGGGTAGCTCTTTTTCACATTTTCCCTTCTGGGAATAGATCTGCCTTGAAGAGGAATTTATGGCAGCCTAATTTCCCAGAAGTTGCTGCTTTTAGTCAGATAAGGGGAGCTCTGAGAAGGATTTTTTTCTCTATCTGTTGAATTTCAAGTATCTTCACCTTAAAATAATCTTTATACCAATATAGGATTCTGAGTGGGTTCCCACAAAAGACTTTAGGAGCAAAAATTGAAGTTTCCCAGAGAGGAAGTAATTTTGCCTTAAGACGACAGTCTCAACTCCTGCCTGAGTTCTAAGTCTCCAACCCGCTGTCTTCCCTACACATTTCAGTCTTGTCAGCCCCCACAATGATTAAGCCAATTCCTTAAAATAAATGTCTTTATATATACATATGTAATATATAGGCTCTGTTTCTCTGGAGAACTCTGAGAGATATACAGCGCCACCATCCCTAACGAAGGCCCTTATCTAATAATCGTACTATTGGAAACTTAACTAGTTTTCCTATTTGAAGTGTTTCTCTGCTCCAAAATCTTATACATCTTTTTTTTTTTTTTTTTTTTTTTGGCTGCATTCGGTCTTTGTTGCTGCTCGTGGGCTTTCTCTAGTTGCGGCGAGCAGGGGCTACTCTTTGTTGCGGTGTGCAGGCTTCTCACTGCGGTGGCTTCTCTTGTTATGGAGCACGGGCTCCAGGCACGTAGGCTTCAGTAGTTGTGGCATGCGGGCTCCATAGTTGTGGCTCACGGGCTCTAGAGCGCAGGCTCAGTAGTTGTGGCACACGGGCTTAGTTGCTCTGCGTCATGTGGGATCTTCCTGGACCAGGGATGAAACCCATGTCCCCTGACTTGGCAGGTGGATTCTTAACCACTGCGCCACCAGGAAAGTCCTATACATCAACTTTAAGTTTATCTTTCATTGGTTGCTCCCCCAGGCCTGCAGGCAACTGGCTCAACTAGTTCAACTCATTAAGGAGGCAGTCTATGCCCTCAGCACTTGGCGGACTCCACTGATTCAGCCTCATTTTCCAGCACTCTTTTCCTTCTAGTCTCCAGTTCCTGAGTATGCTGTGGGCATTGTCAGCTTCTCGCTATCTGCATTTTTTATCACCCATTTCCCCATTCCCTTGTCTTTGTTTATACATGTCCTACCATTCCTCCAAGGTCTAGCTTTTCTGACAAGTCTTTCGCTGCTTGTATTAGTTTCTTATTTCTACTGTAACAAATTATCACAAACGTAGTAGCTGAAAACAACACATATTTATTCTCTTACAGTTCTGGAACTCAGAAGTCAACAATCAGTTTCAGTAGGCTAAGGTCAAGATGTCAGCAGAGTTGGTTTCTTCTGAGGGGGAATCTATTAACTTGCCTTTTTCAGTTTCTAGCAGGCACCTGTATTCCTTGGCTTGTGGCCCCTTCATCCATCTTCAAAGTACATCACTTCCATCTCTACACTTGTCGTTGTCAAATGGCTTTCTCTCTCTCTTATAGTAAAATTTCCTTCTGCCTCCCTCTCATAAGGACACTAGTGATGACATTTAGGCCCCACCCAGATAATCCAGGATAATCTCCCCATCTCAAAATTCTTAATTTAATTTCATCTACAACCTCCCTTTTGCCATACAAGGTAACATTCATAGGTTCTGTGGATTAGAATATCTATGGGGTCCATTATTCAGCCTACCACACTGTCCCATCTTTCTTACTTCCTTAACTCCAACCAGCATGGTTAATTGTTTAAAGCACTCTCTCCAACGCCCTCTACTTCTTTGTATTCATGTCTTCTCTCCCACCTATCCAGAAAGCCATTGTCTCTAGAACTCCTGAGTCCTTCTAGGACTTAGGCAAGTACAGATCAGCACCACTGCAAATTCATGATGTCCAATCTCAGCTAAACCCCTACACCCCCTTGACAACACTTTCATTTATCCTTTGAAAGCACTCTCTCCCATTCCACTCAGCAACGGTTCCCTCACGATTCTTCTCAATCCACTCAAGGACGGGACTTTCCATTTTAAACTGACTAAACTTACTTCCATTTCACTGACAAAATCAAGGTCATCAAGCAACAGATATCTGAGCTTCTCCCACTCCTAGAAATGTGGCTTCATTTTCCACCATGGCTACATCCTTCCCATGGGTCTCAGAGGATGAGATATCCTTCTATTGCTCCAGACCAACTCATCTACTTCTGTCCTTGAGTCTTCTCTGTATTCTTTTCCCAGGACCTTGTTTTATCAGACATACTCTCTCTTTATCTCCAATGTCTTCCTTCTCAACTCATTCTTTTCATTTCTTTCAACAAATATTTATTGAGTACCTACTATGCAGCATAAAATGCAATGCTGGGTCTCAGCCTACAAGCATGATCAAGTTATTCACACACTGAAACATAACAAAACATATAAACAAAAAACTTCCCTTGAACTTTCATTCCTCTATAGCTTCTGCTCTCTCCTTCCCTTCCTCAAATCAGATCTGTTCATCTATTCCTCTAAACATGTTGATTTACCAGTTTTCTCAATCTCACTTCATGTGACCATTATCCAAATTAGAAAAAAAACACTTATTCTAGACTCTATCCTCTCCTTCATGTACATTTAGTAAAAACCAAGTCCATCTTATTTCCCTCCTTGAAATCTCTCAATCTGTCCTCTTCAGTTAGTTCATTTATATCCAATTATGGACCTTAATGATATATATTTTTTAAGCTAAAAAAATTTTTTTTTTGGCTGTGTTGGGTCTTCTTTGCTGTGCGCGGGCTTTCTCTAGTTGCGGCGAGGGGGGCTACTCTTTGTTGCAGTGTGCGGGCTTCTCACTGCGGTGGCTTCTCTTTATTGCAGAGCACAGGCTCTAGGCACATGAGCTGCAGTAGTGGTGGCACACAGGCTCAGTAGCTGTGGATCACGGGCTCTAGAGCGCAGGCTCAGTAGTTGTGGTGCACAGGCTTAGTTGCTCTGTGACATGTGGGATCTTCCCTGACCAGGGCTTGGGCCTGTGTTCCCTGCATTGGCAGGCGGATTCTTAACCACTGCACCACCAGGGGAGCCCCACCCTTAATGATATATTGCCTAAACTATAGCACTATAATCTTAAGTGATCAGCCTGCCTCCAATCTGATTCCCTTTTAATCTGTCCGCACTGAACCTAGAATTAGATAGTTAAAAACATGAATCTGGGACTTCCCTCTTGGTGCAGTGGTTAAGAATCCGCCTGCCAGTGCAGAGGACACGGGTTCGAGCCTTGGTCCAGGAAGATCCCACATGCAGCGGAGCAACTAAGCCCATATGCCACAACTACTGAGCCTGTGCTCTAGAGCCCGTGCACCACAGCTACTGAGCCTGTGCACCACAACTACTGAAGCCCGCGTGCCTAGAGCCTGTGCTCCGCCACAAGAGAAGCCACCGCAGTGAGAAGCCAGTGCACTGCAATGAAGAGTAGCCCCCGCTCGCCGCAACTAGGGAAAGCCCGTATGCAGCAACTGAAGACCCAACGCAGCCAAAAATAAAATAAATTAATTTAAAAAAATAAAATTAAATAAAAAAAATAAAAACATGAATCTAATTATGTCATTTCCCTGTTTAAATGCTTTTAATGGCTCCCATTTCTTACAGCTTAAGTCCAAGCTCTTTATTAACATGGCTCACAGGCCCTTCATGACCTGACCAAACTTATCCCCCATTAATCCCAATCACGCACTTGACACTGTAATAATTCTCCATGTTCCTTCAATATGGCATGCATTTTCCCACTTAAAAGCTTCTGTTTATGCTGTTACTGCAACTTGGGAAGCACTGTCCATGTTTGTTCACCTGTCAACCTCACATTCATCCTTCCAGATCCACTCAAGCAGCATTTTCTCCAAGCCTTCTCTGAACACCAGGCTGTGCTAAATATTCCAACTTTGTGTTTCCTTAGTACCTTGTGCATACTTTATCATGTTATGCTGAAATTATCTATTTACCTATCTGGGATCCTTACAAGCTCCGTAAGGGCACAGACCATGTGAACTCATACAGCAGTAATGGGGAGTATGTTTTATTTAATACAGAGCTTGTATTATTTTGAGTATTTGGGTAATTACTTTTTATGCAACTGTTGTGTCTCCCTTGTGAGGCTGGAAGCCCATTAAGGATAGGAAGTATATTTTATAACATTGTGCATCCTTACCAAATAGCAAATGTCCATAAAGATATTAATTAACGATTATTATTGTGAATATTATGAAAAACAACTCAAGTTTATACTCTACTACTTGTGGGTTAGCTCTATCATTCCTACATAATAAGAGAAGTCCATTTGAGGTAAAATCTAATTACAACAAATTCCAACAAGATTTCTAAATCCTTATACTGATAGTTAATATAAAACATTGAGAGGAGTGAAGTGTCAGTTAATATTACACATACACACAAATTTTTTTTTGTTATTGTAAAAGTATCCAGCTAACAGGCAGAGATATCAACACAATTTGGCTACCTTAATAGATAATTCCTTAGGTAAGGAACACCATATTTTACACTGCATATGTAGACAGTCCTGTTCAACCACATTCTTGCTGTGATACCTTTAAGTCCCCTTCCCCGCCCCAGATAAATTCACCTTTTTTCAAAGCACTGCCAGAATGATCTAGTCCTCTTTTGCTTTCTTACAATTTCAAGGGAATTTGGAAGAGTCAAGGCAAACATTTTTTTCTGTAAAAATATTTATTATTTCCACTTGGCCCACTGCTTGGGAGAGGGCTCCAGGGTGGTTAAAAAGCTGCCTAGAGCACATGAAAAGATGCTCAACATTGCTAATCATTAGAGAAATGCAAATCAAAACTACAGTGAGGTACCACCTCACACGGGTCAGAGTGGCCATCATTTAAAAATCTACAAATAACAAATGCTGAGAGGGTGTGGAGAAAAAGGGACCCTCCCACACTGTTGGTAGGAATGTAAATTGGTGCAGCCACTATGGAAAACAGTATGGAGGTTCCTCAAAAAATTAAAAATAGAGTTGCCATGTGATCCAGCAATCCCACTTCTGGGCATATATCCAGACAAAACTATAACTCGAAGAAATACATGCACCCCAATATTCATAGCAGCACTATTTATAATAGCCAAGACATGGAGAGAACCTAAATGTCCATCAACAGATAAATGGATAAAGAAGATGTGGTACATATATACAATGGAATACTACTCAGCCATTAAAAAGAATGAAATAATGCCATTTGCAGCAACATGGATGGACCTAGAGATTATCATACTAAGTGAAGTAAGTCAGAAAGAGAAAGACAAATACCATATGATATCACATATGTAAAATCTAAAATATGACACAAATGAACTTACCTGTGAAAAAGAAACAGACTCACAGACATAGAGAACAGACTTGTGGTTGTCAATGGGGAGGGGAGGTGGGGGAGGGATGGATTAGAAGTTTGGGGTTAGCAGATGCAAACTATTATATATAGAATGGGTAAACAACAAGGTCCTACTTGTATAGCATAGGGAACTATATTCAGTATCCTGTGATAAATCATAATGGAAAAGAATATGAAAAAGAATGTATATATATGTATAACTGAATCACTTTGCTGTACATCAGAAATTAACACAACATTGTAAATCTACTGTACTTCAATAAAATAAATTTTTTTTAAAAAGTTGCCTAGTGGTTGCAGAGAGAATCTTCAGGCCAAAGGCCTGACACAAGGCGGATGCCAGAGGGGCTCCTCACAGGCCACCAGGCTCTGTTCTGGAGGTTCCTAGACGTGCTTGAGGGTAAGCCCTTTTGAAGAGATTCTCGCCCAGCCCAGTGTGGGGGCCTGCAGCCTGTGGAGCTTAGTTAGGTGGTGGCCGTTTCTTGATGAGTTTCACCTTTTCATCTAGGAAGTGGCTCTCCAGGAAGTCACAGAGATGGGGGTCTGCATGGGCAGAACCCAGGGCATGCAGATCCAAAAAGCTGGTTCATGAGATGGTGGCTTTCCTAGTGTCCTGGGTTTCCCCACTCATCTTGGGAGTGCTTCTGCTTGTCTTGGAAGAGGGCTCAGCCGCCGTGTAGGCTTTGCATTCTCAAGAGATACTCACACTTCTGATGAATCTGGGAGTTCATGGTTGATCAGCAGGAAGGAGCTAAGCTCCATACTGTTGGCTGGTCCCAGAGGTTGAGGATGGCTGAGTGGTTGATTCTGAAGGTTGTGACTGGAAAAGAGGGTGGAGGGTGATAGGAGGCTAGAAGAAAGGGTGTCCCTGGGCCTTTTCTGTCCAAATATTGTTGAAGCAAGAGACAGATCCATGGGACCAGGAGAGCAACGAAGGCAAACTCTTTATTCTTCCAATATAGCATAAACATTTTTATGCAAGTGTGATCTGGATAAAATAAGGATACCTTTCAAAGAACATAGCCATCATAAAAGGGCAGCATGTAGGCTGAGGGAATGACCTAAGAAGCCTGTTCTCCTTATTCCTTATGGCTATTTCCTTCTTGATACTTCAGGTGTGTTTGAGCACACCTTTGTGCACCAATTGTTTTACCCCTTAACCTCATTGTCCACTACTTCCCTAGAGCTTACGCCACTTGATCCTCCCAGTGTTTGTATCACCCAATCACTTGGGCTTTTCTTCCTATAGAGGTATCTCTGATTCTACATTTGAATTTACAAAAATTATTAATGATTATGAGTAGCTTAACAAGTATTCTTAGGCAACTGCTTTTCACAAGGCACTATGGAAATTCACAGACAAATCAGGTGTGGATGATCCTGTGGATGTGCAGGGTTTTTTTTTTTATAAATTTATTTATTTATTTGGCTGTGTTGGGTCTTCATTTCTGTGCAAGGGCTTTCTCTAGTTGCGGCGAGTGGGGGCCACTCTTCATCACAGTGCACGGGCCTCTCACTGTCGCGGCCTCTCTTGTTGTGGAGCGCAGGCTCAGTAGCTATGGCTCACGGGTCCAGTTGCTCCGCAGCATGTGGGATCTTCCCAGACCAGGGCTCAAACTTGTGTCCTCTGCATTGGCAGGCAGATTCTCAACCACGCCACCAGGGAAGCCTTTTTTTTTTTTTTTTTTTTTTTTTAAATATGCAGGCATCAAGGGCTTCCCTGGTGGCACAGTGGTTGAGAGTCCGCCTGCCGATGCAGGGGACACGGGTTCGTGCCCCGGTCCGGGAAGATCCCACACGCCACGGAGCGGCTGGGCACATGAGCCATGGCCGCTGAGCCTGTGCGTCTGGAGCCTGTGCTCTGCAGCGGGAGAGGCCACAACAGTGAGAGGCCCGCGTACAGCAAAAAAAAAAAAAAAAAAATGCAGGCATCAACTGCAGAAATTCTGATTCCATTGGTTTGTGGCCTAATACATTTTAAAATTTAACACTTCTGTTGATACCAAAATCAGACAAAGACACTGAAAGAAAAGTAAACTACAGACCAACTTTCCTTATGAATGTTGATGCAAAAATTCTCAACAAAATTCTAGCAAAACAAATTCAGTAGCATATTAAAAGTACCATGACCAAGTGGGATTTATTCCTGGAATGCAAGAATGGTTCAACATACCAACCCCCTCCCCCAAAAGAAAAACACCAAAAAAAAAAAACCACTTATATGATTATCTCAATTGATGCAGAAAAAGCATTTGGTAAAATTCAACACTCTTGTATGATTAAAAACACTCAACAAACTAGGAGTAGGAGGAAACTGCCTCAACATAATAAAATCCATGTGTGAAAAAACCCACAGTGAACATCATACTCAATGATGAAAGATTGAAAGCTTTCTCTCTAAGATTAGGAACAACACAAAAATGCGCACTTATGCCACTTCCATTCAACATAGCACTGGAGGTTCTATCCAGATCAAATAGGCAAGAAAACTAAATAAAAGACATCCAAATTGGAAAGGAAGAAGTAAAATTATCTCTGTTTGCAGATGTAAGGAAGGAAAAGATTTTCCTGAACACTCTTATCCCTGGCTGCGTCTGAACAGTAAATGGACAAAGACAGATTAACAGGAGAAAAGCATACAGATTTATTTGTTTTACATGACATGAGAGCTTTCATAAGGAAATAAAGACCTGAAAAAACAGTTAAAACCTAAATATTTTTATGCCAGATTTGATAAAGTGTAGACAGTTGTGAAAAAAAATGATAGGCCAGAATATGAGGGAAGGGTAGTAAACTGAGGGAAACTTATCAAGGCCTGTTTGATTGGACTTTCCTTGGTGACCCTTTATTTTTGGAGATAAGGATGCTCCTTTTCTCTGGGTAAAGGCAGGGCATCTCTCACATGAGATGAAACTTGTTGATGAAACAACAGGACTTGCTTCAGGGGAAAAGGGTTGGGGGGAAGGTCAAAATGATTTTCCTGTTTCTGCCATTTTCTCAAACTTCTTTAGCTTAAAATATCCAACATATCAAGATGCCGTATTATGGGGTAGCATGTCTTGAATATCATCACAGATGATATGACCTTATATGAAGAAAACCCTAAAGGTTTCACAAAAAGAACTGTTAGTACTAATAAATGAATTCAGCAAAATAGCAGGATACAAAATTAACCCACAAAAATCAGCTGCATTTCTATACACTAACAATAAACAATCTGAAAAGGAAATTATGAAAATGATTCCATTTACAATAGCATCCATGTTTATGGATTGGAAGACTTAATATTGTTAAGATGTCAATTCTACCCAAAGTGATCTACAAATTCAATGCAATCCCTATAAAAATCCCAATGATGTTTTTTTCTGAAGTAGAAAATCCCATCCCCAAATTTATGTGAAATCATAAGGGGTCCTGAATAGCCAAATAATCTTGAAAAAAAACAAAGCTGGAGGACTCATACTTCCTGATTTCAGAACTTACTACAAAACTACAGTAGTCAAAACAGTGTGGTACTGACATAAAGAGAGACATATAGACCAATGAAATAGAACTGAGAGCCCAGAAATAAACCCATGCATATATGGTTAAATGACTTTTGACAAGAGTGCCAAGACCATTCAATAGGAAAAGGACAATCTTTGCAACAAATGGTGCTGGGAAAACTGCACCCACAGTTTTCCACAAGCAAAAGAATGAAGCTGGAACTTACTTAACACCATATACAAAAATTAACTCAAAAGGGATCAAAGACTGTAATATCTAAAATGTAATACCTAAAACTATAAAACTCTTAGATGAGAGAATTCCCTGTTGGTCCAGTGGTTAGGACTTGGCACTTTCACTGCCGTGGCCTGGGTTCAATACCTGGCTGGGGAACTAAGATCCTGCAAGCTGCATGCAGCCCCCTAAACAAAAATGGCCACCAAAAAAACCTCTTAGATGAAACATAGGGCAAAACCTTCATGACACTGGATTTAGCAGTGAATTCTTGGATAGGACACCAAAAGCACAGGCAACAAAAGAAAAAATAGCTAAATTGCACTTCATAAAAATTAAAGCATTTTCTGCATCAAAAGAAAATATCAACAAAGTAAAAAGGCAACCCAAAGAATGGGAGAAAATATTTGCATACCATATATAAGGGATTAATATTCAGTATATAAAGAGAACTACTAAAACTCAACAACAAAACAACCTGATTCAAAAATGGGCAAAGAACTTAAATAGACATTTTTCCAAAGAAGATATACAAATGGGGCTTCCCTGGTGGCACAGTGGTTAAAGAATCCGCCTGCCAATGCAGGGGACAGGGGCTCGAGCCCTGGTCCAGGAAGATCCCACATGCTGCGGAGCAAGTAAGCTCGTGCACCACAACTATTGAGCCTGCGCTCTGGAGCCCATGTGCCACAACTACTGAAGACCACACATCTAGAGCCCTTGCTCTGCAACAAGAGAAGCCCCCGCTCGCCAGAACTAGAGAAAGCTCGCGTGCAGCAATGAAGACCCAAAGCAGCCAAAAATAAATAAATAAAATAAATACATTTATTAAAAAAAAAAGCTATACAAATGGCCAATAAGCATATGAAAAGATGCTCAGCATCACCAATCTTCAGGGAAATGCAAATCAAAACTACAATGGGGGGCTTCCCTGGTGGCGCAGTGGTTGAGAGTCCGCCTGCCGATTCAGGGGACACAGATTCGTGCCCCGGTCCGGGAAGATCCCACATGCCGCGGAGCGGCTGGGCCCGTGAGCCATGGCCACTGAGCTTGCGCGTCCGGAGCCTGTGCTCCGCAACGGGAGAGGCCACAACAGTGAGAGGCCCACGTACCAAAAAAAAAAAAAAAAAAAAAAACTGCAATGAGATACCACCTCATACATGTTAGGATAGCTACTATCAAAAAGGCAGAAAATAACAATTGTTGGTGAGGATGTGGAGAACATTTGTGCACTGTTGGTGGGGATGCAAAATGGTGTAACTCCTGTGGAAAACAGTGTGGTGTTTTCTAAAAGAAATTAAAAATAGAATTAACATATGATTCAACAATTCTACTTCTGGATATATACCCCCAAAAATTGAAAAGAGGGTCTTGAAGAGATATTTGTATGTACATGTTCATGGCAGCATGATTCACAATTGCTAAAACATGGAAGCAACCCAAGTGTCCACTGATGGATGAATGGATAAGCAACATGTGGTATATACGTATAACGGAATATCATTCAGCCTTAAAAAGAAGAATATTCTGACACATGCTACAACGTGAATGAACCTTAAGCACATTATGCTAAGTGAGATAAGCCAGTCACAAAAAGACAAATACTGAATGATTCCACTTATATGAGATACTTACAGCAGTCAAAATCACAGACAGGAAGTATATAGAATGGTGGTTGCCAGGAGCTGTGGGGAAGGAAGAATGGAGAGTTACTGTTTAAGGGGTATAGTTTTACTGTACTTTCAGTTTTACAAGATGAAAAGAGTTATGGAGATGGATGGTGGTGAAGGTTGCACATTATGAATGTATTTAATACCACTGAACTGTATATTTAAAATGGTTAAGATAATAAAGTTTGTTTTGTGTATTTTAGCACATTAAAAAAAATTGAAAAAAAAGTTCATTGGTGATTTTCATGCCCTCCACAAGTTGAAACTATTAGATTTAGCTCTCGTCATATAGAGACATCAGAGTAACTGAAATATAAAGCAGAAATTGACGTGTGCCTTAAGATATACTGACAAAGTGCTAGAAGAGTTCAGAGGAGGAAAATAGTACTTGCTGTTTGAGGAATCGGGGCCAAGTCCATGGAGGACTAAAGTGGAATGAATCCAGAATTTGGACCTGAGAGACGTGGTTTCCTCTTTCACCTCCACCTCTTACCATGACACATGAGGCACCGAATAAGCTTCATAACTGTGAGAAAGACTCACATCTGTCACAGAAGTATTGTGAAGACTTTAAACAATGAAGAGAGATAAAAACACATGGAAGCACAGAGAATAATGCTAGATCTAGAGCTGACAATCAAAAAATGATAATTATGTCTGAACCTGAGCTGGCATTTGAGTCAGGGCTTGAAGGATGGATAAGATTTAAACATTCAGAGATGAGAGGGAAAGTAATTCTCGGTAGAAGAAAGAAAGAAGAGCTTTTATGGGCTGCACGGTTTTATGGCTATTTATATACACGTACCATACAAAACATTTTTGGAACTTTTGAAGCCAAACCAGATATGGATCTTTGGTTCAAGAAGCTAACAGTTACCTTAGTAATTCATTCATTAAACTAATACAGACACTTTTTCTTTTGTAATGTTGCTTGTATTCTTAATGGGCTACATGCGTTTTAATAGGTGTCTTTCTACCTTAAAATATTTTAGAAGTAATTGATGTTCATAAAAGCTCGAAGAGGAAAAAATTATATAAAATAAAAATTACTCCTCCCGGGCTTCCCTGGTGGCGCAGTGGTTGAGAGTCCGCCTGCCGATGCAGGGGATACGGTTTCGTGCCCCGGTCCGGGAAGATCCCACATGCCGCGGAGTGGCTGGGCCCGTGAGCCGTGGCTGCTGAGCCTGCGCGTCTGAAGCCTGTGCTCCGCAAACGGGAGAGGCCACAACAGTGAGAGGCCCGCGTTCCGCAAAAAAAAAAAAAAAAAAAAAAAAAAAAAAAAAATACCCCTCCCACTTTCTTTCTCAATTCTATCTTCCTCAGAGATAACTGTGATTAAGACTGTGCTATGTCTACTTAAAATCACTTTTTATGTATGTACAACCACATTATATATATATATTCCTTTTGGCCCCTCAAATGAAAACATAATTTACCTACTGTTCAGGAAACTGCCTTTTACCCACTTTAGAGTGCTAATATCTTCCTATGTCAGTATATATAAGGCAACCCTATTCTTTGAAATAGCAGCATAAGATTCCATTTTATGTATTTCATCATTTCTTCAATCAGTTACCTATTGATGAGCATTTGCATTATTTCCATTATGAATAATGCTGGAATGAGTATCTTTGGACGGACCTTTGTGCTTTGTATAAATATATCTTAGGGGAAATTCCCAGAGTGGAAGCAAACAAAATTTTCACATTTCAATAGATAATGTTAAATTGGTATCTTAATGGAATGAATAATTTATACTCCCAATAAAAGAATATGAGAGTTTCTGTTTTCCTACATGTTCATCAACCCTGGATATTATCAAACAAATTTATTTATAATCAAATCTAGATAAAAGTGGTTGATTTTCCTTACATTAAAATTATTAATAAAGTTATAAAATTTATAAATAAAAATCTTATTATAAGTATGACTAAAGTTCGGCATCTTTCCACATGTTTATTTCCATTTATATATTTTTGGGTGAATTAACTTTTTTATATTCTTACTCTATTAAGAAATTATCTTTATTTTGCAACATTTTTTCAGTTTGACTTTTTTTCATTGATATTATCATATTTTTACCCATGTACAAATTTTTAACTTTTATGTAGTTAAATTTATTAATCTTTCAAGTCTTTTGAGTTCCCTCACTCCAGGATTAAAAAATTATTTGATATACGTTTTAAATTCCAACATTTAATTGCAACATTTTTAAAAAATAATATTCATGATATGACAAACATAGGGAAAAGTTTATAAATTTTATCTTTTGATTATATTGCATCAATTACGGTAAAAGTTAACAGGAATATGTTTTTATATTCAGTTTTCCAAATCAAGAATTTGGACAAAAATACCTAATTATTTAAAATATGGAGGCTACCCTGGTGGTGCAGTGGTTAAGAATTCGCCTGCCAATGCAGGGGACATGGGTTCGAGCCCTGATCCGGGAAGATCCCACATGCCATGGAGCAACTAAGCCTGTGTGCCACAACTACTGAGCCTGCGCTCTAGAGCCCACGGGCCACAACTACTGAGCCCACGAGCCACAACTACTGAGCGTGCGTGCCACAACTACCAAAGCTCACGCACATAGAGCCGTGCTCCGCAACAAGAGAAGCCACCGCAATGAGAAGCCCTTGCAATGCAACGAAAGTAGCCCCCGCTCACCGCAACTAGAGAAAGCCTGCGTACGTCAACGAAGACCCAACGCAGCCAAAAGTAAATAAATAAAAATAAATAAGTTTATTTTAAAAATATGAAATTTATTCTAGTGCTACTGGCAACTGTTCTGCTTTGAAGAAGTGTCAGAGGTAAAATTTCAAAGAATGCATTTTGGGGCTTCCCTGGTGGCGCAGTGGTTGAGAGTCCGCCTGCCGATGCAGGGGACATGGGTTCGTGCCCCGGTCCGGGAGGATCCCACATGCCGCGGAGCGGCTGGGCCCGTGAGCCATGGCCGCTGAGCCTGCGTGTCCGGAGCCTGTGCTCGCGGCGGGAGAGGCCACAACAGTGAGAGGCCTCAAAAAAGAATGCATTTTTTCAGAAGTAGTTTCAAAGATCTGGGATTCCCTTCCACAAAGTCTTATTTTGTAAATTATTAATCTAAGTATAGATTACATTATTGGCATTACAGTAGTGTTTTAGTTGTCAACAACTGAGTACTAACACCCTTCCCTATTTTCAACAAGCTTGAGGATATGTTTTAATTCTATTCCTGTAAAGAAATTTAAATTATATTCATATACTAGACCTTGCCTGTTAGCAAAACAGTATGCAATGTTTTACTCTCCTCTGATACCATCTTCTCTAACCATTGCCACAGATGCAATATGGTACATTCATTACCTCTGTTTCAACTGCTCTGCCTTGTATTTCCATTTCTGGAACACTAAAGCACTGCCAAATTAACAATATATCTAGATAAACTATTAATGCTTATATCATCTGAAACCTTGAAACCAGTATCTCTTATTTGTTGACCTAAGTTATAAGATTGCATTCTAGTTTTTAAAATTCAAGTACAAAAATTCAAATTCTTCAAAATATATATTTAAAAAGTTAAAAAAATTAACTGTGAGCAAAATATTAAATTTTTCTAGATTCCTAGATATTTTATTCCCAAAGTTCTTAGAAATGGCAACCCAGCATGTTTCTTTTACTTTTCTGTATTGTGTCTGCTTCTTCACTTGTTTAACTGTTGGTGATGTACTATGCTTGCCTTCAGTAATGATTTGAATAATTAGAAAAAGTGTTGTTCCAGGAAGTGGATTCTATGGCTGGGGGATCAATTTCTTATTGACATTTAGAAAAATAAACTTTTGCAGAAGAAATATATATTGATTATACCAACTGTAATCTAATCATAGGGGTTTGTCTCTAGAGTCTCTGCACTTTTGTGGTGCAACTACTTCCAACTCAGTGTAGGTACCAAATCCGGAGGGTTTACATTCTGATTTCTCTTAGATTCCAATACCTGACATGATCTTTTCACTCGAACAAGATTCATGTGTGACTTTTATTCAAAGTCATGATGCTTCTAGTCATCTTTCCCCACCACCCGAAGTACCTGGCTGTCTCTAAGAACTTTGTTCCTGAAGTTGCCATTGGTTCAACATTCTTTTCACCCTCCAATCCTTCATCTAATCCTGCTGATAAATTCAGCTTCACCTCTTCAAAGATGCTTTCTCTTACCTCCAGATTACATCAGATCCCCTTGCTATACATGGTTAGGCTCACAGTTCCTTTTCCCTTTTATTTCTCACAGTTTGTAATTATATTTGTTTGGTTATTTGGAATGCCTGCCTACTGCATTCCATGAGGAACTGTTTCTGCATTGCTCCTCATTTTATTGTTAGAGCCTGGCAATTAGTAGATACTCAATAAGTATTTGTTGAATGACTGAATGAATAAATTCATGTCCAAACTCAAATCTCATACTCTCCAAAACAACATTCCTAACCTCTCCAGCCACAGTGATAGAAAAATCCCTTTCCTGAACTTAAGGCTCCTATTGTTTTTAATATTTATTTATTTATTTTGGCTGTGCCGGGTCTTAGTTGTGGCACGTGGGAACTTCGTTGCAGCATGCAGGATCTTCAGTCGCGGCATGTGGACTCTTAGTTGCGGCATGCATGTGGGATCTAGCTTCCCAGCCAGGGATTCAACTTGGACCCCCTGCATTGGGAGCTCGGAGTCTTATCTACTGGACCACCAGGGAAGTTTCCTTAAGGCTCCTATTGTTGATACCACTCATTTATCCCATGGAATCATACTGATAGATTCACAGAGTTCAATAGGAGTTTACAGATAGCAAAGTTTCCATTGTAAATAATGTAACTCATTGAAATAAAAGTCTTGGTTTTATTTTTGTGAATGCCATCATTAATGATGGGGAGTTGCCTTCTGAAGTATCCTGGACCATCCTTGGACTATTCATATGTTTAGAAATATTTCTGATATTTAGCAAGACATTCTTGTGATTTTCAAGGCTAATTTTGGTTCTTAAGTGTAAAAAAATAAGCCCATTGGCTTTTCTTTTCCTTTTTCTTTGGCTCCGCTGGGTCTTCGTTGCTGCTCTTGGGCTTTCTCTAATTTCGGTGAGTGGGGGCAACTCTTCGATACGTCTCATTGCGGTGGCTTGTCTTGTTGCGGAGCACCGGCTCTAGGCGCACAGGCTTCAGTATGCGCGGGCTTCAGTAGTTGTGGCACACCGTCTCAGTAGTTGTGGCTCTCGGGCTTTAGAGCGCAGACTCAGTAGTTGTGCCGCACAGGCTTACTTGCTCTGCGGTATGTGGGATCTTCCCTAACCAGGGCTCGAATCCGTGTCCCCTGCATTGGCAGGCGGATTCTCAACCACTGTGCCACCAGGGAAGTCCCTGGCTTTTCTAATGATGGTCCTTCAGATAGTCAAAGATTGCTCTCTTGCTCAACCAAAACATAACCTTCCTTCAATTATTGCATTTATGCTGTGGTTTCCAGACTCTTTCATCATCCTGATTTCCTCTCCTGTGAACTCATTCTAGTTTGTCAATGTCCTTCTTAAAATAAAATTACTTTTGTTACCGATAATTTTATTTTTTAAAGTATGCTATTCAAATGCCATAAGACTTAAAATTTCTATAAATTCAGAGGTTGCTCTTTCTAAGAGTAAATTTGTGACAATTCTTTAAGTCTTTAAGTTCAGAAATTTGAAAAGTTAATTTTGATTAAGTAATAGATACCTTTTTCTGGCAGCTGTCAACAGTTGCTGGAGGATTGCTTAGATCACATAACCAATTCCATACTTATAGTTTAAAATTATCTGACTTGCTCTGAACCACTTGCTAGTTGAATTTCAAAAGGATTTACACAAATAAGTAACAAAATACTGTGCTTGTTTAGGCGTGAGGAAAACGTTTAGTCTTATAGCTATTACCTGCTAAGGAACCAAACCCAATGTTTACTAATAATAATCAGCTCTTTCCTGGGCTCAACAAAAACGTTTTGATGTGGTTTGTACCAGTCTCTGATGAGGGTATCAGCCTTCATTTAAAAACCAATCATTAGTTTGAGTTGTCATTACAAACCTTTCTAAATTGCTGATAATATCCTTCATTACCAAGCATGAATTGTCCTTTTCAGTCCTTTATATATAATTTTTCCTCCATTCCAAGATTATAATAAATTGTAAAATTGCTGACAATAGTTAATCCTCAAAAGAAGACAACAAAAGCTACAGAAGAAAAAGTAGCAAGTAAAATAGAATTATATAGAAATAAATTAGATGAGGTAAGAGGGGCTTGAGTCTCCCTACTTCTGAAATGGTTTTACTATCTGGAAGTTATGATCATTAAGTGTTTGCTAAGTGAACGAAAACATTTGAGCAACAGGCATAATTCTACAGCAGGGACAACAAATTATAAGCAAGGTAGTTGGCTTAACCAGAGTATCTGGTAACTTATTTTCAATTTCAATTTTTACTACATTTTCAATTTCAATACTTTTGATAACTCAGTATGACTTCAAAATAGCACTATAGTCATTAAAAATATCTGAATATTTTCCTAACATGGTGTAATTCAATCTCCTATAATCCAAATTTACATATTATAAATTCCTTCCTCCCTCCCTCCCTTCCTTACTTCCTTATGAAAAAGTCACTTAGGCTATTCAGGAAATAGTATTTTAAAGTAGCTCATAAATGAAGCTATTGGCCGCGGATAGAACGAGATATAACAACACGCTCAAGCAATGAAATGAACAAAAGAACCTGTGGAATGCACCTGGTTGTTCAAAAATAGCAGGTGCTTTTTTTTTTTTTTTTTTTTTTAAGATTCTAAGGAACTCAAATTTCTCTTTAAGGATTTCGTTGCTACCTTTCCTACAAAAATTACCCAGATTGCTTCTTGACCCCTACTTTGAGAGTAGAGGAAGTCTTACTGTATGGTATTAGCTCAGTAGCATAGTATATCCAAAATACTGTAATTCCTGCATTCTTTGCACATTTGGACCTATTTCATCCCTGGATTACAATATATTTTCTTTTTTTTTGTATTGAAGTATATAGTTGATTTACAATATATTAATGTCAGGTGTATAAGATAGTGATTCAATATTTTTATATTATACTCTGTTTAAAGTTATTATAAAACAATGACTTACAATATATATTCTTTACATAAACTTTCAAGAGGAAAGGCATTCAAGGTGTGTATTTATATTTTATATAAATATATATTTTATATTTAAATAAAATATATAGATATATCCTATAAGTAATAATTGAAGTTTGAAAAATATTACTATACTTGCAATTTCCATACTTTCAGAAGCATATACTAATGTGAAATTATTTTTGGAGTATCTGTCATAAACCATATAAGTACTTGAGACAACCAGGGCCAAACTTAAAAAATCCTCTTCAGAAAGAAGAAGGTAGAAGTTTATGCTTAGAGTCCATTTTGCCACCAAGCCCCAGAAATGGTTATTAAGCCTATTCTGCTTTACTTATGATAAGGACAGGCATTATATCAATCAAGGTGATCACTGTAACTTCCAAACTCATTTTAAGTTGAACACAAAAATTCTAAACTAAAACTGTTTTTATGTGAGATAAGTCTATAATAAATTTGAAAATGTCCACTGATTTATTACTTACAAGCAATTAGTCAGAGTTTATTATGTACTGTGCACTGTTTTTAGGCACTAGAGTACAAAAATGACTACAACATTAAATTCTTGCCCTTAGGGAGCTCACATTTTAGTGAGAGGTGTCAGTTTTTTTCTCCTTTGCAGGTATTTAATATATTGCTTTCATATACAGTTACAGAAGTAGTATGCTACAGAGCTTAAAGAAAAAAGAAGCATTAGTTGAAGAATTCAGAAGTGGATTTGTCTTGTATGTACTAGGAATTGGCTGTCCTATTAAATTAGCATTTCAGAAGTATCTATTTAAATCCATATTGTTGACACTACAGTGAAAGCAGTGAAACTTGTCAGCAGATGATTAAGTTTTATGGTTGATGTCCACACTTTTGTATCCTGGGACCAATATCAAGTTTCTGGGAAAAACATCCTTCCTCTCTCCCCATGTCCCTCTATCATTAAGTCAGGGTCTCAGCCTGTTGGTGTTAGAAGTGTTCTGGGAATAAAGGTGTATCACAGTCATTTTTCATTTTTCACTTACCAATTTGAGAAGATTTATTTCAGTTTTTCAGTTTTTTTCCCCTCCTGAGGCAAGAAGCATGGCTACTTTTTCAATTCCCAAGACCACCAGTTGGTAGTATTATTTCTGGGTGAGTGGAACACACTTTACCAGCAGCTGGAGATGGTATGCACGTCCCTAGATTACTGGCTTTCCACTAACTAGTCTTTTAGGAAAGCGACACTGTTCCCACGGAAATTAACAACCGTTCAACTCAGACTTGAAATCTTAAGGCCAAAGTGGAGAAGAAAATTGGATTGTTATGGGTTGGGTTACTGTCTGACGAGGGCAGACAGGAGTTAGTGAATGGATAGAGTGTCAAAATGGGACTTTACTAAAAGACTCATTAAAGACAAACCTCTTCTGGCCCCAGAAAATTAAAAAAGAAAAATGATTCAAAAACCCATTTTCAAACAAAATTTAGCAAATGTGAGAAACGTATAAACTCAGTGTGGATGCTTGCAAGACCACCTCCCCTGTCACTTCAGGCCAGAAACCGGGCACAGGTGTGAACATTTTGCAAAAACAGCTTTCAAAACTATTTTTCAACGCGAAACGGTGCGCCTGAAAAGCTTCAGAGTGGAAAGCACTTCACGCAGTCTAGTGTTCTCCCTGGGTTGCTAACCTTTCCGCCTTTCCCATCCCGCCACTCCCCCTTGGCCGCCGCCTCCAGCCAGGGGGCGTTTGTTTACGTGACGTCACTGTAGTAAGCAGTCCCCGCCCCCATTTCTCTCTGGCCGCCGCGTTTCCCGCGCCGCGGCGCTTCTCCCCTTAAAAGGACAATAGAGGCCTCGGGAGCGCGCGCGCCCGCCGGGCCTTCTCCCCTCCCAGCCATCGACGCGCGCGCGCCCGTATGCAAATAAGTTCGATTCAGGAGAATTTTGTACCAGGAGCCGCGCGTGCGCAGAGGGAAAGCGGAATCTACACCTTCCGCGCCAGCGGTAGCAACTGCAGAACTGCAGGAGACAATCTTTCTAGACAAGGCAGTTGAGGAGGAGGGAGCGATTGGGAGGTGGGCTTGGCTTGGCGTGCACTCCGCACCTCGGGAACGTTTTTGCGCGTGGAACGTCTGCTTTTGGCAGGTGAGTGACTCGAACCATTACTGTGGTGCAAAACTGTCTCACGAGGCATTGATTTGAGAGTGGCTCTTTTTCTCTTTTCACCTAACCTCACCACCTCCCCCTTCCTTACACAGACACACACGCACACATTTATATACACACAGGAAGTTTTGTCTTGGAGATGGCATTGCTGGGAGCGCTGTTTTCGTGATCTTCAGACCTCAGATTCTTTTGTATCTGCATGTTTAGTGAGTGCTTTTCAGTTGGGGAGGGTATCTGAGGCAAACCGAAAGTCTTGAGGTGGGGGAAGTGAGTGGAGCCTGGAAAGGAGTGAGGAATCGCCTGAGGTGAGGGATCCACGTTGAAGGTGACAATGACTTTTCTCAGCCGCAGTGTTCGCAGGCGACAAGGAGTTCGGTGGCTGAAAGGCCCGAGCGAAAAGGAGTTGCTGGCGATTGCGGAGGGCCCCGGGTCGGTGCACCCGCGTGGGCGCGCGCCCGGGAGTGGCCGGCCGCCGTTGTTGGACCTCGTGCTTTAGTTTCTTGCGGCCCCCGCGCGTGTTGTGATGAGGGTGGACAATGAACGCCCCTCGCTCGAAAACTAAGTTGCCGCCTACTTGCGAGCTGTCGGGCGGAGGGCGTTTAAATCGGCCTTTCGGGTCGGTGCCGGCGTGGCCCGAGTGCACGCGGGTGGCATTGTCCGCCCAACTCTGGAGGGATGCGGATGCGACAATGAGCAACACGCGGCTGCTCGGAAGCGGCCCCGGCTAGCAGACGCCTCTCCCCGGGCCGCGCCCAGTCAGCGCGGGCGTCCGGGGTGTCTGTGGAGCCTCAACTTTGGTTCGCAATTTATTCACCTGTAGCGTAGATGTGGGCGCCGCGGCGCTCTCTAGGGCGACCGTGCGCGGCTTAAGATGGCCAGTCGGAGCCGAGTTGACTCCGGGATGGAGGCAGCGGCGTTGACTGAGCCGGAGGAGTGCGGCAACTCCGGAGGGCACTGCTTTTTGTGCCGAGCGTGACAGACCACGTGCTGGGGCTGCGACCCGGGTTTGGTCGGGGGTCCGGCTGAGCGTCCGGCTCGCGGTCAGCCGGGAGATGCGGGCGCTGTCGGGGCCGGCCGGCAGGACAATGTGACTTGCTGATGATGGCGTCTTGCCAGTTTAAAAAGCAGAGTGAAAGTCGCCAACTCTCGGCCGGTGCGGGGCGGGGAATCCGGGCGTTTCTTATCAAGGACATTGCAAAACTTCGATTAAATGGGCCTGCTGCTAGGGGAGGACGTTGGGACTAGCCCCGGAGTCCCAGGGCGCAGGGTCCGGACCCTTCCCCTGGGCGGTCGTGAAGTGTCTCCCCCTGAGATACAATCCCACGTCCCTGAGGCTGCACGTAGGCAGCGCCCGGCTGGACAGAAAACAAAGAGCTGCATGTGCCGGTGCGGGCCCGGCCGGCACTCAGGGCGGCCGCCGGGCGGGCTGGGCCCCCCCTAAGTTCGGACGAGTTTCGGGAGGGGCTTTTTGTCTCTCGGGCCCTCGCGGGGAAACTTTGGCGGCGCTACTTGTGCGCGGTGCGGTGCCGGTGCGCGGGGGAGGCGGCGTGCTAACGCGCGGCGGGCGGCCGAGGGGCGGCAGTCGGGGCCCGGCGCTGGAGCCCCGGCGCCGGGTGCCGCGACGGCCGAGGGCCCGGGAGAGCGCGGCCGCGAGGGCTCGGCCCGCTCCCCGGGGCCGAAGCCTGCGTCTGGGAGGTCTGTGGATCCGCCTTTGAAGTCGAACTGTTGCCATGTTTGAATTACGTCAGGGCAAAGCCATGAGGAGGAACAAGCCCCGGCAGCGCGGCGTGCGGGAGGCGCGGCCTGCGGGAGGCGCCGGGCCGGCCGGGTGGGCGGGCGGGCGCGGGGCCCGTTGTTCCGGCGCAGGTGAGGGAGGCGGCGGCGAGAGACGCGCTTCCCTCCAGCCGCCGCCGCCGCAACCCCCGCCCCGCCCCGGCGGGCAGCTCTCTGCGGGAACTTTTCCTTCCGACCCCAGTTGCTGTGTTTACCCACCGATCCGCCGGGGAGCGGTTCTCTTTGCTGCCTGGGTGCTTCTGTCTCGGCCGTCGCCGCGTGCCCGGGGTGGGGTGGGGGGAAGCGCAGCCTGGGGCGACCGCGGAGAACCGGGGCGGGACGGGGAGGCATTTTGCTGCTTTCGGGGAAACCGGCGAGCGCGGCGAGCACCCCTCCCCCACAGCCGAGCCGCGGCCCGCAAGTGCAGGGGGCCCAGCCCCGACGACACCGAAAAACCACCGCGGGGAAGTTCGGGGCTCCGGTTGTCCTACAAAGGGAAGTGAGGACTGTGGGTGAATCGTGCGTGCAGCTCTCGTCTTTGTGTGTTTACGTGTGGGAGGGGGGCCGGCTGGGGCGAGGGCTGGTTTGGTTGGGGGGGGTGACTTCTTGGGGGTGGTAGGGCGGTGCAGTGTTTGTTCTCGTAACTCTGACCCTACTAGGTTTCTTTGTTTTTGTTTTCTCGCTCTAACGTTCGATTACGATTACTCCAGGCACCCGGAAGACCAGGAATTACTGTTCAGTCAAACATCAACCCGGGGCGAGACAGTTTCTCCCCAGCCGTCCTTCCCCCCTCACTCCTCTCTCATGTTGTCCTAAGGAAGCTTAAGAAAACTACACCACCTCCTTTCCTCCGAATAATTAAAAAAATGAATTTGACCTTGTCATTAAAAGTACTCTGAAAGCACCTGTTTTTGAACTGGAGTTTGCCGGACTTGAAAAGCCCTTTAATAACTTACGTTGCAAAACCGAACACGTTTATTAGTTGCTGAATCTAAATTAAATTCTGGGAGTTTATTTCTGGTGGACTTGGAGAAAAGCCCGATGGCATTTAAAGTATTTATATAGTGGTTTGGGGAAGGGGGAATCTTCCTTGGCCCTAAAGGTATGCTTGGCTCAATGTTCCGGGCGTTATCTTTGGACGACCTTGAAGAAGCTAGCACGTAGGAGTTAGGCCTTTCTTGGAGATTTTCTCTGGGGGCTGGGGAGGAAGCTGCTCAGGGGTTGACACAAGGTGATGGCTAGCGATCCCCGCTAGCTGCTTCATAGTTCCTGTGAACTGGGGTTGACCTTCTGGTTACCCCTCTTAGATTTTCTTTCCAAGCTAACTTTTTTTTTTTTTTTGGTATGTGGCCCCAGGCATAGCTCAGAAATTATGCTGGTTTGACACATGGATGCTTCTTTGGTATTTGGGGTTTGCCTGCAGTCTAGACATCCGATAAGCAGCACCACGTCTGTTGCTTTCCCGATTTCTCCTGCATTTTGACCATGTTTAAGGGCTAGAATCTAAAAGTGGTCATTACCGAAAAATAATAATATCCTGAGATGCCATGCCCACACAAACCAAAACATCCATACAAATTAAAATCAGTTTTGTGCTGTCATTGTTTTGTTATTAAATAAACGTTTTCCCCAGGCTTTGGTTGACTAAATTACAAATACTGAAAGGCTACCAGTATTAGTAACAGTACATTTCTTAAGTGAATAGAAAGATCTTGTCGAGAGAATGAGAAACTTTGGATTTAATAACTTTTTGGCTTTGGGCAGTTGTTTCTCTGGGTCAGGTATTTAAAATACATATGAGGCAAGGCACACTTAAAGCAAGTTTTACTTTTGGTTGTATTTTCTTTGTATATTATAAACATTTATTTAACTTGTTGCAGTTTGAAGTAAAGTTTCCAATATGTATGTTCAACAATAATCATTAAAATGTTTGCAGCATAAAAATAAATAAAATGGGTATGAAGAGCTTTGCAAATACACTGTGAAATTCTTTGATTTGTTTTTCTTAATTAGTATTTTATAGCCGAGTTACAGCTAGAATTTCAATATTCTGGGAAATTTCAAATAAAATATCTTAAGGGTTTTTTTTTTTAAATATAAGATGAAATGTGCAGTAGAAATTTGGTTTATAAAGGTAAATGAGTTGAGAGTGGGAAAGACACAGACAAGGTCTCTGCTGTCTTCCCTTTTTGCATTACTTTTGCAAGAGATTGGAGTTGAAAAGTTCAATACATAGTATATTCTAGAACCTTTGTGGGCCTCAACGCTGCTGTTGCACAGTACTGTTAATTCTGTATATCTGGAACCTGGATGATCAATTTTTTCCCAGAGTTGTAATCAGGCCCTGGGAAACCCTGGCTCATGAGGCTCAAATTCAGGCAGATTTATGTCAAAAAAGCAATTTGAGAATGATTTTCCATGTAAAATAAGTTTTTCACTGGGGAAAGCTTAAGCTTATTTGAAATCTAAACCAACTTCATAAGCTGTTGTAAGGACAAATTAATTTACTGTGCCAGGCACATAGTAGGTTGCTTTAAAAGTATTATGTTTTCTTTTTTTCCCTAAGCAGTGTTGGGAATATAATTGGCTAAGAATGAGGGGAACACATTTGTTGAGGCACTAGGTTAGTTGTTCAAAAGCCTCTGGGGTTGAAATGCCTAGGTTCCAAAGACTTGATCATCTTAAAGATGTAAGTCATTTTGTAGTCAAATTTTGTCACCTGCAGAATAGCAATAATAATAGTAATACCTGGTTCTTGGGGATATAAATAAGCAAATCATGTGCTTGGTAAATACTGACTATTGTCCTGACAACTTTGGGAAGTAGACATTTTACAGAAGACAAAACTGAGGCCTGGATCAGTTTCCTTGCTGGAGGAAGTAATTCAGTAAATGATGAGTGGAAAGAATGAATGTCTTTGGCCTCTCCCCCACCTTCAGGAACTGGTTCTGGGAGTACACTGCCTTCAACTCCTGGTTGCCAATCCAATTCTGATTCAACCACTTTACATCAAAAAGTCCTGTGGAAATCTAGAATATGCTATTTTCTTTCTTCCTGATTTCTCTTGTCCACAAGAGTGTCCTGTTATAAAGTGAAAATATTTTATTGTCTTTTGGTTCTCCAGTTTCTTTCTCTCTTTTTTGTCAGTTTCTCTTTTAATTGAATCTGCAACTAAGGTTTTCTGTATTATGGAAATGATCTGGAAATGCAGCTAATGCATAAGAAGGGGGAGTGTATTTTCAAGGGAGCGAAGTTTTCTTTTTGTACTAGAAATATGGAAGTCACAGGCACACTTGCTATTATATATTCAAGTACAAAAGTTGCAGTTGAACAAAACTAATTCATTTCTAGCTTCATATTTAGTTGTTTTCACGTACTATAAGTTTGTTTGGATTAATGTTTTTTTAAATTTGGTTGGTGTTAATGTATGCTGAGTTTAAATAGCTCTCATTTTGCGATTCATTTCTCCGCACAGTATTCTCCTAATCTTCCCTTCCTCTCCACGTGCCTGCTTGAAATCAGCAAGAAATATTTCTTCTACCAGTTGTTATGAAAGCATTGACTTGTTTACTATTAATCTTTTCTAATTAAAGTAATTCATTTGGTTTACATTTCCTGGAAATCTTTAAAGCTCACAATTTTTTTCCACAAAAGTCAACAGACTAAATGTTAAAGAAAAATGACACCATTCAAAACATCAGTTTTTTAATACATGTTTTTATTATGGACACCATTCCTATTTCATGCCCTTAAAAACACTGTTCAACACTATTTTGGCCACCCCACTCTTCTTAGCAAGTTCCACCCAGTTTTGTATACTTTGTACATTCAGCACCTGGTTGTAATGTAAGACTTTCTGCCCTGTAACAGTTTATCATTGAGTAGAGGAAATAATACATTTAGTTTCTGCCCTGTAACGGTTTATCATTGAGTAGAGGAAATAACATATTAAACAAGTTCAGGTGTGTTTGTTAGCTATGGAAAGGTTTTGTAAAAAGATATAATCCTTAAAAAATTTCTCAGGTTAAGGGGATGGAGGAGAAACCATCTTGGACAAAAATAGGAGCCTAAGTAGAGATGCGGCTAGTTATTAAAGTTGGTTTGACACTCCTGGAATATCAGAATTCTAAGCTGGGAGCAGCTGGTAGCCAGGACTAGATCCTGAAAAGCTTTGAATTTCTTGCCAAGGAGTTTGGATGTATCCTGAAGCCAGTGTTGGTACCTTGGAAGGGATATTAACATATGAACTTTAGGAAGATACCACCTGTTTGAAGGGTGCAAGGAAGTCGGTTATGAGGCTCTGACAGGTGTTCGAACACCATAATGAGGGACAAACAGGCAATAGGGATGGAAGGGACATGAACCAGAGAAGTGAAGGAAGAAGCAGATTTTTCTAAGGATTTCATCGTGGACATGGTGGGGACCATGCAGAGGATGAGAAGAGAGAGCCTAGTTGACTTGCAGATTTTATATGTGACTGTATGGATGATAACCAAGATAGGTAAACACAGGAAGAGCGTGTTTGGAAGAGAAGACTATATAATCAATTTGGGGCATTTAAAGGTTAGGACTGCCAGTTCTTGTATTGGTGCTTCAGAGAGCTTAAGGAACTTTCCTGAGGTTTGGGTTAGACCAGGTGTGTGCTTTCTTCACATTTTTGTCAAACTTGAAAATGGGAGAACAAGCTTCACTGAAAGGAATATGGTCTAGTTTCATGAACTTAAAAGTCTCTCTGAAAATGCTAAGTGTCTCTTTTCCCACAAACCTGGTCTTAAAAGAAAACCTTCAGAAATCAAGATTCTACCTTCATTTTAATTTGTTGTGCGTGCCTTGGGACAGATAGAGTTCATATTTCTATAATGTGCAAGTCTTATAAATTTAAGGAAATAAATGATGTACATACACTGTTATCTTCTACTCTTGCTTCACAGCGTCCCTGGAAAGTAGAAGTGAGGTTTCACCCTAATATTACGAAGGGAGAAGTTAAAATTCTAAGTGATTTCACCCTAATATTACAAAGGGAGAAGTAAAATTCTAAGTGACTTCGTATTTACTTGTAAAGACAAAAGCAGAAATAGACTCCAACTTGACTCATAGCGCCTTCTTCACCACACTCACAATAGTTGCATGTCTTACTGATAATCATCTCTTAAAAGCAAATAAATACTATGTTCCCAACCTTTAACTTTCCCATCCACTGGAATCTCTCTTAATCTGGTATTGGGATACCCAGATTTTTTAATAACACTGTCAAAATGGGATTTTTTCATACTATCTAAAACTCAGACCTGGATTTGTGATTTTTATTTTTAACCTGTGCCACTTCAGCTGAACACTTATTTCTGAGTTTGACCGCTTTCCCGTAGGAGGAGTTCTAGATTCTGCTAACGTGGATTCCATAGGCACCACTGTATAAATATTTTACCATGTAATTTCTCAGGCTGGGTACATGTTTGGAGAAGCTATTGGCGAACAAGTGGGGATCCATCACCTCTTTTTCGGTTTTCCTCCAGGCAGGTTTAAATTGTTAAATTTCACTTAAAAAAGTGAATCAGTAAATTCAGAACCTTTGGTGTTGGGATGTGGGTTGGTCTCTACTAGAAGCAGGTGAGAGGAAATAGTAGTGTTTAATTGCTCCATGGCTTTCCTTAAGCCCTGCCGAAACATGTCTCCTTGTAGGGGAATACTGCATCCAAGTGGCCTAGCAGTAGGAGAACACAAAACACTCAGTCCTGTTTGACCCTTTGTGAAGTGTTGCTCCAGTTACACTGTTAGTGTTTACTGGATCCTGTACTTATATGTGATTAAAGATAGCGTACTGTTGACTAAAATGGTGTCGAGGGTAGCATTACTAGTTCCACAAACTCAAGGTTGCCCATAGCTTTTGATCATGAGTGTTTTTTCGTATTTCTCTTCATTTCCCATCATCCTGCCGTTTAAAGTTCAGGTCTAAAGAATACATCTCCTTCACTTCAAAGTTGTCTTTGGTTGCTTGGTTCCTTTTGTCTTTGTTCACCACTGCTTCCTTCCCACTTTACAAATCTTTTGCTTGTCTCTTCTCTGCAGTTTCCTTCCCATTCTGTTCTGTCTGTTCTGATTTTACTAGTCTATTCTGTACTCTCTCCTGTGGAATATATTTCCTAATGTGTGTCTCTTTGTCCGTATGTCTTTGAGGAAGTTTATTTAAACTCTCTGGGAGTTTTCAGATTCCTCTTTAGTTAAGATATGTGATGATAACTTAAGGTTTTGGGGTGTGGTGCCCTTGATTAAAAAAAATATCAGTATAGAAGGGAGTAAAGTGAAAGTAAGCCTCCTTCATTCTTGCACCCTTCAGAGGCAACTGCTGTTTACTAGTTTTTAAAAATCTATTTTAAAAAGCCAGTTTGTGTATTTAGGTTCTCATTAAAAACATACTATGGGATTATACTGTATAACAAGATACCTTGGATAAAAGTTCCCTCCCTGCACATGTCGTAGAACTACTGCCATCTTTTGAAGGGCTGAAAGGGTATTCTGTATTATGAAGACACCATACGTAAACCAGTCTGAGAATCCATGGACATTTAGGTTGCTTCCAATTTCTTATGTATTTTTTTTTTAAAGGTCTAGGTCATTTGGATTTTAGAGAGAAAAAGTGATGATTAGAAGCTATAGGGTTTTGGTCTGTTGAAAACTAAGATAACTTTAATTGAGGAATGTTTTAATTTGGGAGGTTGCACCCCTAATTTGTGCATCAGAATTTCACTTCTCAAGATGGCATGGACAAGTTGTGAAGTTAACTGTAAAGCTGATTTATCATCGTTGGCATACTTACTTCTCTCTGTTTTCTTCTATCTATCTAGTCCATCCAGTGGCATTTTGAGTTTTGAAAGGTACTTTTGACTATAAGAAAGACTTTACTACCCAGAAGGAGTCTAGAAAGTAAAATTGGGGAAGTTATTACATTGGAGGAACTATTGGTGTCCTTCAAAGCATACATAACAACTAAGGTGAGCCTAATACATGTTACATTTATCATAATAAGGACCCTCTCCATTTTCCTAAATGTTAAAATCACACCCTTATAAGATTTGAAAGACAAGAAAATACTCTGCAGAATTAAGTTCTTCACCTCACTGTCTCCTAATTCCATATTAAAAAGGGTACTAGAAGCTCTAAAATTTGCATTTCACGATTCTTCATACTGTTTCTTAGTTGGAACTTAAAATCAGGTATTTGGTATTATTAAAAATTGTAAGACATCGCCTTCAAGCTATTTTTCAGAAAACTTTTCTTAAATAGCATCCCTTCACTATTGGCTGTGAAGATTTCTTTCCCATTTATATTGTATCGTACTTAGTAAACTTACCTTATGTGTGCCGAATTAAGTGTAGTAAGACATCATCCCTGCTCCTTGGCTTCATAATCTCATTAGATCAGATTAGAATTGGCTCTTTTGTATCTTGATAAAATAAACAGTGGTTACTTCAGCCTTTCCTTGTCCAACACTAAGGTTGCATTTCCCATCCTTTCATTAAGTTGATGATTGAATTCTTTTTAAAGGTAAATTTATTTATTTATTTTATTTTTGGCTGCGTTGGGTCTTTGTTGCTGCACGTGGGCTTTCTCTAGTTGCGGCGAGTGGGGTCTACTCTTCGTTGCGGTGCGTGGGCTTCTCATTGTGGTGGTTTCTCTTATTGTGGAGCACGGGCTCTAGGCGTGTGGGCTTCAGTAGTTGTGGCACGTGGGCTTCAGTAGTTGTAGCACGCAGGCTCAATAGTTGTGGCTCACGGGTTCTAGAGTGCAGGCTCAGTAGCTGTGGTGCACCGGCTTAGTTGCTCCGCGGCATGTGGGATCTTCCCGGACCAGGGCTCGAACACGTGTCCCCTGCATTGGCAGGTGGCTTCTTAACCACTGTGACGCCAGGGAAGCCCGATCACTGAATTTTTACGATCAACTTTTTGGAAGTTTTAAAGTGGAAGAAACCCCAGTAAATCAATCAAAACAAATGTTTAGAATTGATTGTTGCATTTAAAAAATTCACATTGTTGTCTATGTATGCTATTTGTTCATGTAATTATAGTTATTTCTCTTATGGCTTTTGCTGACTTAGCTATTAACTTTAATCTTTTTAATTTGGGGCGATTGAATTAAATTGGACAGAACAGTAATTTCAGCATGGTTGATTTGTCTTTAACTGTTACAGTATTGAAAAAAATTTGTGGCTTTTTGGCTGACAGTAGATAAAGAACTAATGTCAGTGAAAGTGCTTTATAAAACATGAAGTGCTATACAAATGACAGCTTTTTAAAAAAGTTTAATCAACACATTTATTGAGTACATACCACATGATTGGCACTATTCTAGGTGCTGAGGTTACAAAGATGAATAAAGACAATAAGAGAATTCCCAACCCAGTCTATTTTTATTTTTAAAAACAAGCTTATTGAGATATAATTTATGTACCATAAAATTCACTCTTTAAAGTGTACAATTCAGTGGCTTTTAGTGTATTTAGAGTTTTGCAGCTATCACTACTATCTAATTTTAGAAGGCAAATGACGGTTTTTAATCAGCATTTTACTTCTTTCTGATTTTTGCCTTTATCTCAAAGGTACATTTTCTTCTGCCTTCTGCAAATACATGCTTAAGGGTGAGATTGTACGGGGTACACTCTCATCTGTAACTATTCATCAATTAGGAAGCAGATGGTATTAGCTTCCTTCTATTAAAACACTGTTGAATGATGTGACACCTATAAGAATAGATGCAAAAATCACAAATAATTTGAACAGATAAAATAGATTGTTCTGGAGGGATCATTTAATATTGCACAAATGTGGAATTAGGAAAGAAATATTCTTTTTTTAAAATTGAAGTTGATTCACAATATTATGTTAGTTTCGGGTATACAACATAGTGATTCAGTATTTTTATAGGAAAGAAGTATTCTAAAGAACCACCCGGTTTGTTGAGATAACAGAAATTCCAAGTTTAAAATCAAATGTGCCATGCTCACCCACTACCCTCTCAAATATACAAAGTAACTTGGTTTCAGAGCCAGTTTGTGTCCTTAGTTTTTTCTCAGAGATTAGGTAAGGTTTTTTGTTTTTTAAAACATTAGTGGGTCTGTAGATTTTGTGAAAATATTTTCAGTTAATCTCTGCTCCCCAAAGCTCAAAATGGCTAAACACCAACCACTGCTTAACTGGGTTGCTGTAAACAGAGCCCAGAATGAAACGCCTGCGTATTTGCTGCAGATTCCCAGGTACCTCTCAAGTGCAGGAATAAGCTCAGAAAAGGTTTAATAGGTTTATTAAGTAATCATCCATTAAAAGGCTCATGCGCTACTTGTGTGCTGCATTAGGACAAGTGCCTGCCTGCTTACTGCATTTAGCACTGCTTGGAAGAGGGTGAACCCTAGGATTTAGACCCCACTCAGATGTTTAGGCAGAAGAATTTTGTCAGGAAAAAAAGGTTGCAGAGCTACATAAAAGATTATCAATCAGAAGACATCAGGCTATTGTATTTTTTCTGATGTCTAAGAAGAATATCCTCAAGCTGAAGAATGGATTGTTTCACTGGTACTATTGGGTAAGTTTTGTGGAGATCCCCAACAACAACAAAAATCATACTGAAGATGAACAGTTGATTCACAGTAGCTGCTGATGAAAAGGAAAGCCTCAGTACCTAGCGGTAGCCCTAGTATTTCTTAGCAGCTTGCCCCCATGATAACTGGCACAAACTCTGGCTTCTTGGTCAAATCCAGCCTCAGGGAAGGTAGTTCATATATTGGAGATGATCTGATTTTTGTATAGTTTTGATGGCATGTTTATTTGTGGAGAGAAGGGGATTGTGAGGGTAGAGATAGGAGTCTGTCTGTTGTAATAGGATTTGGTCTGTGTGTTAATGGAATGAACTGGCCTTCCTTGCTGTATACTTCCTTTATCCTTGCTGAGAAGAGAGGTTGAAGTTTCCTAGAGCTATTGATGAAGCTGGTGACTGCAAGAGGAACTCTGGACTTTTGACCTTGATGGTAATGGAAGGTGTTGGGGGAGTTTGGAGAGCCCACAGTTTGGTGTAAGAACTAGAAAGTTATGTTACATTTTTGCCTCAAAACAGAAATATACAAATTAAAGCAATAGCTTCTACTTTCTGAGTACTTATTTTAATAAGTTTCTATAAACCTGTGTCATTTGACGTGGTTTTTTCCAAAGCAGCACATGGCCATTTTCTCAGGAGGCAATTTTCTTTTCATTCATCATATGGGTTTGTTAGATGGAAAAAGAAATCTACCTCATTTCACAGGTCTGTGCCTTTTCCTACTATATACAGAGCACCTTCCTCATTTTTTTCCTTTCAAAAAATCTCATTTAATGAAAATAATTAACTTAATCAACTAGGAGTATTTTATTTTCTTGTTTTAACAATTCTTAAAGTAACTGTTAGTTTAGGCTTAATTATTGAAATGCATCAGTGTCCTTCTGCCCCATTGCACCTCCCTTTTTGCTTGCCTCCCTCACCAACAAAAACATCAAAGAACACTTAATGAACAGTGGCCCCTGTTTAAAAGGAAGACTTAAGTCTTTAGTTATTTACTGATAAAATATTTTCTTAAAAACAAGTTATAAATCATTTGTTTATATTTCAGAATCCCTGCATCTCAAACACACACACACACACACACACACACACACACATATGACATCCTGGATATTTGGTTATTTTTCTGAATCACTTTCATATACTTGCTCTGGTATGGCTAACCAGAAATGGAATGGAATGTGGTTAGGCAAGAGGTCATCCAAAGACAAACACCAAAATTTTTGTTTTACTTGTATATTTGAGTATATTTCTAAAAGAACTTTTAAAAGGGTGGTGTTCTGTAGTTATAATTCCTAAAACTGTGGGCACAAATCTAGCTGGTATTAATAATTTTCTCTTCTTGATGCTTTATATGATGGTTTTGTGATAATTTGTATTTGGACCTTTACACACACACACACACCCTGCTCTGGATTTGTCCCTTGGGGTTTAGTTTCTGTTCATTACCGTTTCATCACCTCTCTTAGTCCAGATGTTCTGGTGAAGTTGGTCCTTGGTTTGGATATTCTAAATTACTTACAAGGTACTTGTTTACTGCCAGCTACATTTTTGTTGCATCCGGCCCTGGAGCTGCATCTGCCTTCCTTGCTTGATGTTGAGATTTTTTTGATCATGGAAATCACAGTTTACGTTTTTGAACATATGCCTCCCACTATTACTGTTCTAAGGCACAGCACCTCATTGAAAAACTTCAAAAACCTCTGTAACAGCTGTGAGGGGCAGACCACTGGGCAGGCAACATGAGCTCATTCTTAATTTATCTTAATGATTTATAAAATTATTATTCTTAAATTATAACCCTGGAGTTTTGTGTATTTTACGTCCTCCTTTCAGTAGTTTCAATTCAGGAACAACTTGCCTTAGAACTTCCCATTTATCACAGAAGAAATCCCCTCTGATTTCCCATAGGGCAAAGTAGTGTAGGTTGATGCATATTGAGCTACTTTTGTGCTTAGTATCAAATAGTGGTCCTGTAGTAAATGCTCAAAACTTTCCAAGAGGAGGGAATCACATTAATGCAGAGATGCAAAATAAAAAGGGGTGCCTTAGCTTAAATTTTAGGATGTGTCCTCCATTGTGTATGATTCCATTACTTCACAGGATAGTGGGGAGAGTTTGTTGTATTCTCTACTTAAAATCTTGAATTTTAGAAAATGCCTCCTTCCTGCAATTTTATTTTATTTATTTTTAAAAATTAATTAATTAATTAATTTATCCTTTTTTGGCTGCGTTGGGTCTTGTCTGCTGCGTGCGGGCTTTCTCCAGTTGCGGCGAGTAGGGGCTACTCCTCGTTGTGGCGTGTGGGCTTCTCATTGCGGTGACCCCTCCCGCCGTGGAGCACGGGCTCCAGAGGTGTGGGCTTCGGTAGTTGTGGCTTGTGGGCTCTAGAGCGCAGCCTCAGTAGTTGTGGCGCACGGGCCCAGCTGCCCCGCAGCATGTGGGATCCTCCCCTACCAGGGATCGAACCGGTGTCCCCCGCATTGGCAGGTGGACCCTTAACCACCGCACCACCAGGGAAGTACCCTTCCTGCACATTTAGAATGAGTGTTTGCCAGGAGGGGAGAAGGAGGTAGTAGAAGCCTTGTTAAATACCTGAGCTACTTTGTGTGTTTTAGACACTTGCTATGCTCGTGTGCCTAGAATTGAGGTGGGTCCAAGAGGTTTTCACCAGTGCCCTCCTCTCTCCGTCATGTAATACCGCATTGCTGGGGGTAGGGTGGAGCAGAGAGTTCGCTTTTAATGGTTTCTTGTTATAGCCCTCAACAAAGCTGTGTCATCAATTCCCTTGGCTTTACAGACTATTGCCCAGAAGAAAAGATGTTTGGTTTTCACAAGCCAAAGATGTACCGAAGTATAGAGGGCTGCTGTATTTGCAGAGCTAAATCCTCCAGTTCTCGATTCACTGACAGTAAACGCTATGAAAAGGACTTCCAGAGCTGTTTTGGGTAAGATCATGTGATGTTTGTACCATTTTTGGAGTGAAAAAGATCACAGTATACAGAAGTATTTCTAAGCAAAGGGATTGGAACAGTGTGCTAATAATTAAAATCACTCATATTCTAATCTAGGTTATTTCAAGGCACTTGCTCTTAAATCAAACAATACTGACAGCCTTCCTTTTTCTAGATTATGAGGAACTACCAAATTAATTGTGAAGCCCTTTAGAAGTTATAATCAAACAAACCCTTTTGTTAACTTCAGGATGTACAAAGAGATTTTTTTTTAAAAATTACCCTTATTCTCTCTTACAGTAATTGTCCTCCACTAGTTTTCTGTCCTTTGTATTGTTTTTCTAAATTATAGAAATATATTTTAACCCAATCTGCTGAGGATACTAGCAGGACTTAATGTACTGCCCTGAAACCTGTCAGGCTATGTTAGCTTTTATTTTATAATTTCGTTCTTTATTTATCTTTTGACAATAAACCTCTGCTTAATAAAATGGAAATTACTTTCCAACAAATACTTGGATGAAATAAAATACTTAATGTTGAGCCATTTCCCATGTTAGAAATTAATTTCACCACTGTTCTTATCAAAACATTCTGTGGATTATTTATTGTTAATCCTAGACTTTGTACTTAATTTTGAAGGTTGTCAAAGAGTCTCCACTAACCAACCTTGCCTTTTGAAATTACATTTTTCTCCTAATGTCTTTATTTCCAATTGTATATATAATAAATGTTATTAGTATTTTTCTGTGTATTTATAATACAGGAAAAGTATAGTAAATGAAAAATTCCTCAGAGAGACAATTAAAAAATAGCTTGGTAACTATAGATTTCTTTCCCCCATGCAGATGTATTCATTAAAAAAAAAATTACAGTGCCTCTCTGGTTTTGTTTGTTGTGAAACTAGAATATCACGGCACATTATTTTACTTAAAGGGTCGTGTTTTATTGCTTATGAAGTATCTACACATTTCAAGAAAGATTAATTGGACAGCATTGTTTAAAACCATGGTGACCAGGATCTTCTCTAGGTCTTAAATTTTGCTATTGTTTTAAAAAACATTCTTTATTTTAAAATGACCAAATTGTAGCACATGGAATTGATTCATTGGATCTAGAAGTTAATTATATTTCTGAAATATTCTACAGAAACAATGGAACTGGATCACTCCAGACAATTAGAAATGACATCTATAAACTATAAATAGTGTTTTTTCTAAAAGAAATGTACTTGCATGAGTTCTTTAATGTAAAGGAGACTAATAAAGGTTTGATTGTTTTCTTATCAGGTTACATGAGACTCGTTCAGGAGACATCTGTAATGCCTGTGTCCTGCTTGTGAAAAGATGGAAGAAACTGCCAGCAGGATCAAAAAAAAACTGGAATCATGTGAGTTCATCTTTCGTCTTTCTCAATTATACCTCTGTTATATTTAAAGTAACATTAATTTTTCCCCCTAATTTAGGAAATAATATGTTCCTAGGGTAGAAAAGTCTGAAAAGAATAAAGAAAAGCACTAGTTGCTGCTCAGATATAATCACTTAACATTTTGGCATTTTGGGGAGCAAAATAGCTTGGTATGGCATTTCTCTAAGGTTGTATCAAATATACCCATTTTTGGAGATCCACAGTGTACATTTCACATATTTTTAGGTTTAACCCAGAAATTCCTAGAGTTAATTAGACATGGATCCTTTTTTTCATCTCCTAGGATTATGTATGTCCTAATTCATGTTGGTACTAATGAGCACATTGGTTTATAATCTGGATTTAAAGCCTGCCTTTACCACTTACTAGTTGTGAACTTTGGGCAAGTGACATTTATTTATAAAGTGCAAAGATAATAGCTGTCTCACAGAACTGTTGTAAGAACTGAATGAGATGATGTATATAAAGTATAATGCATAGTAATCACTCACGTAGAAGCTATTGTTAATCTATATTAAATCTAGTTGAGATCAAACTGGAATGTAAATGTGTTTTCTATTTGCATTTCACTTTATAACGTCACTAGAATTCTTTAGAAAATATTTTCAATAACCAGAACGACACCGTTAGGTCTTATCTAATTTTTCTGTATGCTAGCTTTCAGAAGATTTATGACATTTATACAAAATGTTTGTTTTTAAGCGGGCAAAAAATATTTGTTCTTTACCTTTTTTCTTACACTAGCCTTACACTGTCCTTTGGTGACAATGTTTCATTATTATAATAGGTTTCTGTGGGTCTGTTAACCTATAAAAATGTGAGTTTTTCTTTAATTAATAGCTTACCTGGAGAAGATCCAAATTGTGATTTTGAAGGTGATGTCAACCTTTTACATAAGGGTAGAAATCTGCAAATAGCCAATGTGAGTGAAGGCATGAGAAATGAGACCATATGGGGCTAGACCAGTGGCCACGCTAGGCTGTGGAAGAACATGCCATTGCCCTCACGTGGCTGACCTCAGGGATTAAGGGTGTGTAGTAAAAAGAGCATAAAGCATAGGTCTGAAAACCCTGATTTGCATCTGGGCCCCTTCCCCACCCACCCTTGCCCATTTACTAGCTTAGTGAAATAAGGCAAAATACATAGTTGAATATCTCTTGTTTTTCTTTACCCTAAAACTGGAGTAACAAATTACTGCTTACTGCTTTGTGGTGAAGTTAAAATCAAAAGTATATGAAAACTTTTTGTAAACTGCGGAACATCATCCTATAGAAATGTTAATTGTTGTTAGGTTTGGTTTTTCTTAACCTACTTGGGTCATTTTCACCATATATAAAATCTATGTAAATTTTTTGCCCAGCAGACTCCTGCTATTACTTACTTCAAAGGAAAAAAACCACTAGATAAATTATTCTTTAATACCATGTGATAATTAAAAGTGCACATGAGCTCTCAAACACTGAGTAGGAAATTCAAATTTGGCTCCTTTAAATAAGCATTCGTCTGAACCAAGGGAATACAGAGGTGTCATTTTTAAAATGGTATTAAATATTCAGTATTTTCTTCCAGGTGGTAGATGCAAGGGCAGGACCCAGTCTAAAGACTACCCTGAAACCAAAGAAAGTGAAAACTCTATCTGGAAACAGGATAAAAAGCAACCAGATCAGTAAACTGCAGAAGGAATTTAAACGTCACAGTAAGTTTGATATTGAAACATGAGGATTTAAGAATAGTTGTTTTTATTTTTGTCTGGGGTGGCACATGGCATGTATGGACCATATTTTCTTTTATTGCTTTTTAAAAAAAGAGTGGGAGGCAATGTTGACTTGGGAGAGATATTTTATTTCTATGAAATCTTCGAACTTTATCTTTGATTTTGGTGTCTTAAAAGTACTTTCACCAGCCACTTCTTCAGATTGTGCTAAGAACACAGAGCATTCTGATCTCTTTACTGACATCTTAATTTTCTAGAGGATGAACTTTTCAAATTTGTTTACTTGATTTTTATTCTTAAGGAGTTTGAGGCCTGGAGATATGTAGAAAGGTATATAAATAATTAGTGGACAATCTGAGACTAAAGCCCAGGTTCTCTGGAGTGTAATTTTGGAAATCATAACTCAGATATTGCAGTAAAAGCCAGCCTCAAGACCTTTAGGTTTAAGAGGGCTTGGTGTGTTGTGTGGGGTGAGAGGATGGGAAGGGAATGATAAATTAATATTAAGCTCGTCTACTTTTATTGGAAGTCATTGGGGGTAGGGGACCTTTTGTGGTACTTCTGTATTTAGGAATTTAGATTTCAGAGTTTTTTTTTTTTTTTTTTTTTTTGCGGTACGCGGGCGTCTCACTGCTGTGGCCTCTCCTGTTGCGGAGCACAGGCTCCGGACGCGCAGGCTCAGCGGCCGTGGCTCACGGGCATAGCCGCTCCGCGGCATGTGGGATCTTCCCGGACTGGGGCACGAGCCTGTGTCCCCTGCATCGGCAGGCGGACTCTCAGCCACTGCGCCACTAGGGAAGCCCTAGATTTCAGATTTTGAAAAGGAAATCCACTGCATATAATGTTATTATGTTATTTATTACACCCAGGGGGGTCTGAGGCAGCACTATTGAATCAAACACATTAGTGTTTCTGTGGGAAAAATGTAGGCATATTCATATAGGTGGAATAAACTAACTGTAAATAAGCTAGTCAGGTTTGCTTACCTAATTATAGTCCAGGTCAGGCCAGATTTTGTGACCAAAAGGGTTAGGAATAAACTTTTGTTTTGAGAACATTTTCAGAATTGTAGGTGGACCTGTATTGGAATTTTCAGGATTAAAAAAAAAAACAAAACTGGGGAATTCCCTGGCGGTCCAGTGGTTAGGACTCTGAGGTTCCACCTCAGGGGGCACGAGTTCCATCCCTGGTTGGGGAACTAAGATGCCGCATCCCGTGCAGTGCAGCTAAAAAAAAAAAATCTGTAGGACCTTGTTAGACAAAGTTTTATCACTCAGTGCTTGTTTTAGAAAAATGGAAAAAGACAAGTTACTGATCAGATAGAATGAGAGGAAGGAAGGAGAACTATCATCTCTTGAGCATTTTGGTATATGTACCAAGCACTTTACATACATAATCATCCCAATGATTTCTATTTTAGAGATTAGGATAGGAAGTACAAAGTAATGATTTCACCTTGACCCGAGGTCACTTAGTAAGTGGTAGAGATAAATTTGAGCTGGGGTTTGTCTAATTGCAAAGCCCTGTGCTGTTTCTACAATATCATTCTGCTCTCTGGGATAGTGTAACTCATGCCACAGGACTCCAGAGTCTTTCCAGATCTGCTACTAACTCTGCTCTCAGGTAAGTTGGTGTTACCAGTCCATAGTTATTCTGTTAATATATTTAATCTTTGGCTAAAATATTTTAATACATCTATAGTAAAATATTTAGGCAACATCAAATATGTGTATATTTGAATTATACATGTTTGTTTCTTAACCAGCTATCACCAAGGGGGGAAGAAAGACTGACTCTACCCTTTATTCTCTTTAAATGTTTTAGTGAACATTTAGAAAATAGTAATTTTCTTCTATAACTTGAGGGGTAGAAAAATTGATATTCGTTGTATATTCTTAGCGTCTCCCTTTAATTATAGGGAAAGTGACATCTGACTAACTTTTGCCTTACCTAAGGAAATATGTCCAGTGTAATTTCAGATTTTTGTGATAAAGCTGTGCTGTGGAGGGGTTGGAAGCTGAAAATAACTGGATTTTGGAAACTCAGAGTGAAACATGATTTTCCCAGGTGCATTGTGAATTGCTAGCAGCTGTGTGCACCATAACAGTTTTGAGATATTTGAATTTTTATACATCACCCACTAAATGGTTTCCCTGTCTCTGGTTATATATTTGCTTCCATGCATCTTGCATGTACCTGCCTTGTATTCCTCTTCCTGGGACATTCTTTCCTTTGTGGTGTACTGGAAAGGCATTGGACTTAGGGCTTGAAGATCTGGATTTGAGTTACAGTTCTTGAACAAATATGTGACCCTGGTGTTGCTTAACATTTAACCACAATTTCCTAATCAGAGAAGTGAGGATAATCAAGTAAAAGGGGTTTTGTAAAACAAAATAAAGCGAAATAAATTCCCATATAAATGTTAGCCATTCTTTTTGTCATTCTTCTTCCTAAAACCTGCAATGATTCTGGTTGCTGTAGAATAAAATGGAAAACCCCTAGCATGTCTTTGGATGTACCATTTTAGGGAAAGGGTCAGTTCCCTTCGTGTGCATAGTATATTCTGCTTCCAATTTTACTCATCATCCCCACCTACCCCAAGCTATCTAACTAGTCTTTTGTGCCTTTCCAAATCCTACCTACCTAATGTTTAAGACTTCAAAAATTTCAGTTCTTTGAAGAATTTCCTGATTTACATTCTAGAAGAGAGTTTTTTTTCCCTAACTGCGATTCTATATATAATTGTATCCTAGTGTCCCAGGTGTTAGATTGAACCATATAAAATTGCCATTTTTATAGGTAGACATGGTCAAATAACTGCAATTTCAAATGGTTCATAGGTATTAAACACTCCCTAGGATAGTGATGACTATCACTAGAGCAGCATAGAGATGACTGCTATTGCTGTTAATTATTAGGGAAGTCTTTTGTTTTTTTTTCTAAACACACACCCTAGCAGTGTATGTGCTGTTTATTTATTTATTTAGTTAGTTTGCACTGGGTCTTAGTTGCGACGTGTGGGATCTTTAATTGCAGCATGCGGACTTCATAGTTGCGGCATGTGGACGACTTCTTAGTTGCAGCACGCGGACTCTTATTTGTGGCATGCAGGCTTCTCATTTGTGGTATGTGGACTTCTTAGTTGTGGCACGCACGCAGGATCTAGTTCCCCAACCAGGGATCGAACCTGGGCCCCTTGTGTTGGGAGCGCGGAGTCTTACTCACTGGACCACAAGGGAAGTCCCAGGGAAGTCTTTTAAATATTCCTGTAGACTTATTCCTTTAAAGCCTGCTACTCCTTTTTTTTAATTTATTTTTTTACATTCTTTTTTTAATATTCTTTTCCATTATGGTTTATCATAGGATATTGAATATAGTCCTCTGTGCTATACAGTAGGACCTTGTTGTTTATCCATTCTATATGTTAAAGCTTATAGATGCTAACCCCACCCTCCTACTTCCTCTCTCCCTCAGCCCCATCCCCCTTGGCAACAACCAGTCTATTCTCTATGTCCGTGATTCTGTTTCTGTTTCATAGATAGGTTCATTTGTGTCATATTTTAGATTCCACATATAAGTGATTTCATATGGTATTTGTCTTTCTCTTTCTGACTTACTTCACTTAGTATGATAATCTCTAGTTGCATCCATCTTGTTGCACATGGCATTATTTCATTCTTTTTTATGTAAAGCCTGCTACTCTTGAGAATTTTGTTTGGTTGTTTTTTCCTGAAGTTAAGCTATTCATATATTGGAAGTAAATGAACATATTAAAAACACCAATTGGTGCCTTCTTTGTTTTAGATACTTAATTTTATGCTATTGTATATAAACTTTTGTTAATAGAAAATGCTTGTGAGCGCTATTCAAAAAAGTTTTCTTTAGTCTGTTTCTTCCCATGTAGGATATGACACAGGGTTTGATGTCTAGTGGATACTTAATAAATGTTTGATTAGTTCTATGAATTGGAGGATTATTCTATCCACCTATCCGGGGGGGCGGGTGGGGAGTCTTTAGCCAAAGGTAAGATGTGTGGTGGGCTCAACCCCTGTCTGATGTTGCTGTTGCTGAGAATAGCAGTATGATAGCTTTATAGCTCAGTGACTATCAACCAAAAGATTTATTTTCTGGCTTGTAAATTTATATGAAGTCTTCTGAGGGCAAAAACACTAAATCATGTTTAGCTTGTATCTGATGAATTGCCTTTACTCCTTATTAAGTCAGGATCTATTGTTTTCCCTTTATGGGTAAGGTATCATTTTTCTTTGGATGCTTTCAAGATTTTTTTCTTTTTCTTTAGTGTTCAGAAGTTTAATTATAATGTGCCTTGGCATTGATTTCTTTGGGTATATCCTGTTTGGGGTTTGCTCAGCTTCTTGTATCTATAGGTTTATGTCTCTTGCCAAGTTTGGCACGTTTTCAGCCGTTATATTTGAGTAGTTTTTCACCTCCGCCCTCTTTCTCCTCTTCTTCTGGGACTGCAGTCACATGAATGTATGTTTTCTGTTGTAGTTCCACAGGTCTCTAAGGCTCTTTCATTTGTTTTCTTTGTATTGTACAGGTTGGGTGATTTCTGTTGTTCTTTCTTCCAGTTCACTGATTGTTTCCTCTTTCCCCTCCATTCTGCTGTTGAGCCTGTCTACTCAGCTTTTTATTTCACTTATTGTATTTTTTCAGTTCGGATTTCAGTTCCTTGGTTCTTTATAGCTGCTTTTTTTAACTGAGGCCTACTTGCTGAGGCTGTGTTTTCATTTATTTCAAACTTGTTCATAATGGCTTATTGAAACATTTTTGTCATAGCCGCTTTAAAATCTTTGTCAGATCATGCTAACGTCTCTGTCATCTTGGTGTTTAATAGATGCTTGACTTTTCATTCAGTTTGAAATCTTCCTGGTTCTGGATATGATAACGATTTTTTATTGAAACCTAGACGTTTTTAAATTGTGTTGTAAGACTTGGAGTTTTATTACTTCTGTTTTAACTGGCTTTTTTTTTTTTCCAGAAGGGGAAATGGGGGGGGGGCACCACCTTGTTACTGCCAAGTGGTGTTGAAAGTCAGGTTCCCCCTGACTTTTAACCTCCTTTCCAGCCTCCTTTGGTATCTGAGGGAGGAGGAGCTCGTGACTGCGGCTGGGTGGGGGTGGGCTGGGAATTCAGGCTCCCACGTGGTGAGGGTGCTCCTGTTCCCGGTGGGCCACAGTGAAGGCCCCGACTCTTCAGAGGGCTTCCACTGACATCACCCTGGTGGAGGTGTTGGGGGGCCTCCTAACAGTCTTGGGAGGATGGAAACCTAGGCTCCCCACTTGGCCTTTGCTCCAGTGGGTGGGGGTGGGGACCCTTTTTTTTTCTGTGGTGTTTGGCTGGAGTAAAGGGGTTATTGTTGGGCTTCCCTGGTGGCGCAGTGGTTGAGAGTCCGCCTGCCGATGCTGGGGACACGGGTTCGTGCCCCGGTCCAGGAAGATCCCACATGCCGCGGAGCGGCTGGGCCCGTGAGCCATGGCCGCTGAGCCTGCGTGTCCGGAGCCTGTGCTTCGCAACAGGAGAGGCCACAACAGTGAGAGGCCCGCGTACCGCAAAAAAAAAAGGGGGGGGGGTGGTTATTGTCTCCGAAAGGATTCCTCTCTTGCTAAGCTGCCCCTTTCCTGGTCCTTTGGCTAGAGAGGGCAGGCTTCTGTTGGCTCTGTGTGTGTGTCTATATCTGCACCCATTGACATTTCTGAGTTGTTGGCTTCTTCAGCTGCAAGACTGGGATTTAGGAGACAAAAAGAAAACCCATAAAAGCTAGGGAGCTCACCCCCGCTTCCTTCCTTAAGTCTTGAGCTCACTAGCTGTTGCATACTTTCAGAGTGTTTAGTTTTGTTTTATGTGTTGTGTCCGTATCTATTTTTAGTTGTACTTATTAGCAGGAGAATAGAGAAAAGTATGTCAGCTCTTCATCTTATTGGAAGCTCATTTTCTTTTAGATACACTTTAGTACAAATATCTTCAAATGTCAGTAGTGCATAGAAAATAAATTTTTTCTTTTCTTTTTACTATCTCATTCACTGTGTTTTATGCTGAGGCTTAGTTGCAGCTGCATATAGTGAAATTATAATTTGTTTTCACTTTATTTCAGATTCTGATGCTCACAGTACCACCTCAAGTGCCTCTCCAGCTCAATCTCCTTGTTATAGTAACCAGTCAGATGATGGCTCAGATACAGAGATGGCTTCTGGCTCTAACAGAACGCCAGTGTTTTCCTTTTTAGATCTCACATACTGGAAAAGGTAAAAGCAACAGAAAATAACTCTAACCAGCAAACCTTCTTAATTATAGGCAACGGTTTCCCACTTCCTTAGCAATTAAGTGGCATTTGGCACACAGCTGGTAGCGTATGTGTTTGGAGGTGGATTAGGCAAGAATGGAGCTGAGAGTGTGGATTTTGTGTGTTTTTTCTATTAAAATTGATTTAAAGTAGAAATCATGTTAAGGAATCTAAATTTCCTATGATGGAGTATACTAGGTATTCATTCTGACCAACTCTCCCACTGAAAAAAAGTAAAAGGGCTAGAAGTATATATATTTTTTATGTCTTTAAAAATGGCATCAACAAGTAGACAAGTTAATAAGGAATAATCAGAGGCCAAATGCTGAGTGAATGAGGGACCCCAAAGTCAAAAAAGAGATAATAGACTAAGAAAGAGAGAATATTTAAAGAGAAAGTGGTTAAGGATTTTCTAGTTCACAGATTTGGGGAGACTAACAAGTTAAAAGCAAGGTACTAAGCAATTATCTTATGGGTGAAGAAGATTCACCCATAGATACATCATAGGGAAACTATGGAACATGGGAGGCAAAACAGATTTTAAGTAGTGAGAGAATAAAGACATTATTTTCAAAGGAACAGCAAACCTACAAGCTGAATTCTCAGCACGAACAACGGAAGCCATAAAACAATAGATTAATACCTTCAGTGGCCCAAGAGATAATAGCCCTCAACTTAAAATTATATATATGTAGCAAAAATATCTTTCGTAAATGAGGGCATAGGACTTTTTGACTAGAAAAAGAAAATTGAGAGTTTGCTGCCAAACTGACTCAATAACAAAAATTCTATAGGCAGAAAGAAGAGATCCAAGATTGAAATTCTGAGAAGGATAAATAAATATTTGTTGCCTATAGGTAAATTTAAACAAACACTGAAGGCTTAAAATGATAATAGATGGGAATTTTTAAAAAAAGAATTAAATGACAACAGTAACATATAAGTCAAAGTAATAGAAGTGATGGGAGTTAAAATGTCCTAATATCTTTGTATTGTTGACAGTAAATGTATTGAATAACTTTAGAGTTCAATTAATTAACTGTATAACCACTAAAAGAATAAAAATAAGAATGTAAAACCTCCAGAGAAGAAGGGAAGGATGGAGAGTTTTAAAATATACCTAGCAGGACTTCCCTGGTGGCGTAGTGGTTAAGAATCCGCCTGCCAATGCAGGGGACATGGGTTCGATCCCTGGTCCAGGAAGATCCCATGTGCTGTGGAGCAAGTTAGCCCGTGCACCACAACTACTGAGCCCGCAAGCCACAACTACTGAAGCCTGTGTGCCTAGAGCCCGTGCTCCGCAACAAGAGAAGCCACCGCAATGAGAAGCCTGCGTGCCGCAACGAAGAGCAGCCCCTGTTCGCTGCAACTAGTGAAAGCCTGCGTGCAGCAATGAAGACCCAACACATCCATAAATCAATCAATCAATCTAGCAAAATAAAATGATGAAAACCTCCATATATTTGTAAATTAAGAAACCATGGGTTCAAGAAGAAAGTATAAATTAGAAAATCCTTATAACTAAAAAAAAACCTGAAAAATACCACAAATCAAAACATGTGGCATGAAGTTAAAGAGGTAGAAGAAAAGTTGTCTTTAATGCTTCTTACAAAAGAAAGATTTAAAATAAATGAAGTTACATGTATCCAATTTAAAGATTAATGAAGCTCAATATAAAAAAAATAAAAGCAAGGAAATCCTAAAGATAGGAGTAGAAATAAATGGAGTAGAAAATCAATATGAATGGATAGTATCAGTAAAGCTAAGAGTTGGTTCTTGAAAAACATAACCAAAAAAGTTACTAGAGATAAAGCAGGTCAAGAAAAAGAGATGGTACCCATAAGCATCTTGGATAAGAAAAGGGAGATTCAGCTATAGAAAAAGCAGAAGTTTAGAAGACAGTAGGATATTAGAAACAGCTTCATGACAAATTTGAACATATAGGTGAAGTGGATACATTAGTAGAAAAAGACACTTCACCAAAACTGTCTCAGGAAAAAGTAGAAAACCTGAATTGTCTCATAATAAAGGAATGGATTCAGTGGTCAGAAGTCTTCCCTCAAAAAATCCCAGGCCTAGATAGACAAATTCTACCAAACATTCCAGAAACAAATGATTCTAATCTTGCACTGGCTTTTCCAGATTATGGATAAAAGAGGGCATAGGCTGCAAGCATTCTATGAGGCTAACATAACTTTGATATGTTATAAACAATATATCATAACTAGATTAGATTTATTCTAGGGATGTGAGATTGTTTGAAGCATTAGAAAGCCAACTAATATAATTTGACAGTTTCCTAAAGGAGGGAGAAAATGCTTATTGTATTAGTGGTATATTGAAGATGTTTGATAAATTTGAACTTTGCTTCAAGGTTTAAAATAAAACCTTTAGCAAAATAGGAATAGAAGGGAACCACATTGATAAATAATTTGCATTTTCGAGTAAAGTTGAACACGTTCCCATTCCTATAGCCCAGCAACGTAACCTAGGAAAACACCTTCAGACCTGTGCACCAGTATGTACAGCATGTTTGTAAATTGTCCCATCAGAAGGAGAGTGGGTAAATTGTGGTATATTCACATGGTGGAATACCGTACATAAGTTAAAATGAAATAAAGCTCTAGCAATATGTATGAACCTCAGTCACTGTTGAGCAAAACAATTGTAGCGTACAGTGTGAGTCCATATATGCGCATTTCTATATATATATTTTATTTTATATATTATATATATGAGATAACAAGCAATATGTTTAGAGATGCAAACGTTGTATATAAAGAAAAAACAGTGATAAACCTGAAATTAAGGAGGAGAGAATGAGATTGGGTGGAGTGGGATTGGAGAGGGGCATACGGGGGACTTCATAGGAAATAATAGTTTTTTTTAGAGTGTGTGATCCATGGGTGATTTGTTGTGTTGTCATTTTTGTATGCCTTTATGTATATTTGATAATATGTGTATGTATTTTTTGTCTGCTCAGTATTAAAATAAAACCACCAGCTGTATCAGCCTGTTTATGGTGGCTGTTTTCTTTAACATTTGGTGATTTTTGGAGGAAACCGTTTATAACTTCAGGAGCAGCCTCTGAAACTGACTGCTGTCTCTCAGATTGCCTTCTTCCCTCTTAATATTTGATAAGATTCCAGTGTGGGATTTAAGGTGCCTGGGTAATTCCCATTACCTAGCAAACTGGGGTCACTCTAGGAGCCCATTCATTAGGAATGTGATGAGATTGTGGAAGTAAAACCTTTGATCATGCTGTACTAGTTATAATGATGAGTAGATGTTTCCTTTTTTTGTATTCTTATTTTTCTGCCTTATTTAATATATTTTGTTGTCCCTCCATTTTTTTCTTTTAGACAGAAAATATGCTGTGGCATTATCTATAAAGGCCGTTTTGGGGAAGTCCTCATCGACACACATCTATTCAAGCCTTGCTGCAGCAATAAGAAAGCAGCTGCTGAGAAGCCAGAGGCTCAGGGGCCAGAGCCTCTGCCCATCTCCACTCAGGAGTGGTGACTGAGGTTGATGTAGAAGGGGAACAAAAAATGAGTTAAATTTTGGAAAACACCAACAAAATGACCCTCCTATTTTTAACTTGGATACCTGTTATTCTGCCAAAAGATGATTTCTAGAATAGTTTTGAGTGGGTTATTTTCCCTCCAGTTCCACAAAGTCTGAAGCCAGTATCTAGCTTACTAAAAGGAAAAAAAGAAGTGTACATAATATTTAAGATGCTGAGTATTTCATAGGAAAGCTGAATGCTGCTGTAAAGTGCTCTTTAAGGCTTTTTTTTAAAAAATCCCCTTCTAATGAATGAAATTAGGGGAATTTCAGGGGACAGAGATGGGATTTGTTGTATGATAAACGTATGTAGTTTTAGTCTTTCTATATTGAGAAGCAGTGGTTGGGGCATTTTTTAAGATGGCTGGCTACACTTGTTTTCCTTCGTTATAATAAATTTGACATAACTCAGTAAACACAGACTTGCCCCTAGAGGTAGTTGTTAATAACTTTGAAATATTACGGTGTTGCCAAGGTTCTGATGATTCAAACCTGTACTACTGAATATTAAGCGGGACGGACTAAGCTCTCTAGTGCGAATATCTTGAAGGAGTAATTTCTAAATATACAGAGGTAACTTGACTGTATATGTTGCATCCTGTGTCACCTCCCTCCATATTGATATTTGATAAAGTTTTTAATTTATATGAAACTTCTAAAGCAGAATCAAAGTTCCTCTTGGGGAAATGTCAAATCTTTAGGATAGGCAATCCTATATGAATAGTACCAAAGCATTACCCCTTGGTAGAGAATGCACTCTATTAAAATGTTAAATGATCTGAAAAATAAAATGTGCAAGTCTTCAGGATGGCACATGAAAAAAACAAAGGTTAATGCTTCTTGGGGCACATTTCTTAGAGGGCTTGCAAGTGTGTAAATAATTTGTTTATGTTACATGACTGGTGACTTCAATGAAAATCTGCACAATTCAGTTTTAGCTCTGGATTACTTCGGTTGACCTTTGTGAAGGTTTTATCTGTGTAGAATGGTTGTTTGACTTGTTTTAACCTATTAGGGTTTTGGGTTTTTGTTTTTTGTTTTTCATTCTATATTAAAGTAAAATTCTACTAAAAGAAAAGAGGTGTGTGTTAATGCTGAGTGGGTTGGTTTTGGTTTGGTTTCTTTTAGTCAGGCTTTCTGAACATTGAGGTGTTAGATGATACATCCTAAACGTGGAGCTCTTCAATTGTAAAACCTTCATTAAAAGCCTTTTACTTGAACCCAAACCAAAGTACTATCTATTGCCTCTTTTCTAAAAGTTCAGGAAGAATATATCACCAGTTCAGACTGTTCATAATGCGGGAGGATCACTTGCCTACCTTGTAATAACATGACGCAGTGCTTATTTTTAAAACTGGATTTTAAAGATTGGAATAGTATAAATAACAAGAAGGAGTGAGCCAATTTTTATGGGTACCCTATAGTTTTATAGTTCTTAATCTAAACTTAAAATTTTATATTTCTTCCTCTGGAAAAAACTACAAGCCACCATATGCACAGACTACATAGTGAGTTGGGTCAGCTCTCCCACAGACTTTGAGGTGTGTTACAAGAATCCCAGCCATTATCATCTTCCTCCTGAGTTATTTTGAAATGGTTTTTTTCTCTCTCTCTTTTTTTTTGTACATTTTGGCTGCAGTATTGGTGGTAGAATATACTATAATATGGATCATCTCTACTTCTGTATTTATTTATTTATTACTAGACCTCAACCACAGTCTTCTTTTTCCCCTTCCACCTCTCTTTGCCTGTAGGATGTACTGTATGTAGTCATGCACTTTGTATTAATATATTAGAAATCTACAAATCTGTTTTGTACTTTTTATACTGTTGGATACTTATAATCAAAACTTTTACTAGGGTATTGAATAAATTTAGTCTTACTAGAAAATAAAAGAAGCTGTTTTGTGGCTTTGTCTGAAAGGTGTTCTTAAGTAACAGTAACTAATGTTTTTGACCCTCACAGATACTCAATGTAAGCCCTTAGTATTATAACAAACCATGAAGGAAAGAAGTCCTCTTTACTGAGAAATACAGACTTTAAAATACAGATCTTCCTCCACTTACCATGGGGTTACGTCCCAATAAACCCAAAGTAAGTTGAAAATATTGTAAGTCAAAAATGCATTTAATACATCGTAGCTTAGCCTAGTCTACCTTAAACATGCTCAGAACATCTACATTAGCTTACAGTTGGCAAGATCATCTAACACAAAACCTATTTTTCATTAAAGTGTTGACTATCTCGTGTAATTCATTGAATACTGTACTGAAAGTGAAAGCAAGAATGGCTAAATGTACTGGTAGTTTACCCTCCTGATCGCGTGGCTGACTGGGGTCTGTGGCTCACTGTGGCTCCCTCCTGCCGCTGCATCACAAGAGTGTCATATACTGCATATTGCTAGCCTGGGAAAAAGATCACAGTTGAAGTCTGATTTCTACTGAATGCATATCGCTTTTGCGTGATTGTTAAATCAAAAAATCCTAAGTTGAACCATCATTAAGTCGGAGACTGACTGTAAAAGACATTTTTTGTTGTTGTTGTTGACAGGGACAAGAAAGTAGGGTTTATTGGTGGGCATGGGTAGGGAGGGGGCAGCGCCAAGGCTCTCACGAGTGCAGGGCGTGCCATTTGTCCAGGGGGCCACGATTAGGGATGTACTCGACCCCACAGCCATCTGGGATGAGCTGCTTTTCTGCCACCGTGTTTTCAAATTCATCTGCATTAAACTTAGTGAATCCCCACTTCTTGGAGATGTGGATCTTCTGGCGGCCAGGGAACTTGAACTTGGCCCTGCGGAGGGCCTCAATCACATGCTCCTTGTTCTGCAGCTTGGTGTGGATGGACATTATGACCTGGCCAATGTGGACCCTGGCCACTGTGCCCTGGGGCTTTCCAAAGGCACCACGCATACCTGTCTGGAGCCTAGACTGGGGACAGCATGTCAGTCATTAATGTCTGCTGTAAAGGGCTGTCTCCAAGGTCCCTTAGGGCAACCCATACAGGCAACAGGCTGCATACACTACTGAGGAGGCTGCTGTTTGCAGCCGTTGCGCACCGGGCCCCCACGGGGAAAAGAGCACAGTCGGCTTAACTGGCTGCAAATGTAAAAGACATTTTTTTTTTCTAAAAGACATTTTAACTGATGTGCACAATAATTAACCTAGTGGATAAGATGATTTTAACAGTGAAGGACAAAAGGTCTCCAGTGTTTCAATGTCTGTAATATGGTTTTATTAGTATTGTCTATGGACATAGTGGGAAGCATCATTGAGACTTTAGAGAAACTATAAAAGGTGGTTATAGAGAAAGGTAGATTTTTGGGATTGGGGTCAGACCTGGGTTCTCTGATTCCTGGCTCTACCCCCTTATTAGCCATTTGAGTCACTTGACTTTTGTGAGTCTCTAAACTTCTGTTACTTACCAGAATTGTTTACTTTGCAGATTTATGATCAATCCAAAGAGGTATAATTCATACCAAAGGTTTTTTTCTGTGCCGTGCGGCTTTCGGGATCTCAGTTCCCCAACCAAGGATTGAACCTGGGCCACGGCAGTGAAAGCCTGGAATCCTAACCACTAGGCCACCAGGGAACTCCCATATATCAAAGTTTTAAAAACAGTTTATTACCTGGGAAAGGTAGATCCTGTGGGTCAAACTTCTTATACTACAATTAAATTAGCTTTGGGATAGTCTAGGTGATGTTGCCAGCACCTAATCTAGTTACTGTGAAGCTACTAAGTTAACCTAAGTAGTGGAAAGATGACAGCACCTACATGATCTATTGCTGTTTAATAAAATTACCAAAAATGTAGTGGCTTAAGAGAAATTGATCTCAGTTTCCATCTAGGTGCAGTGTGGCTGGGTCCTTTGCTCAGGGTCTCACAAGGCTGCAACAGGTGTCAACTCGGTTGCATTCTCATGAGGTGACTTGGGAATAATTCACCCCAAATTCACTTGGGTTGTTGGCAGAATTCATTCCCTGTGGCTGTAGGATGGAGAGCCCAGACTACTGGCTGGAGGGCCCCCTTAGTTCCTTACCACTTGGCACTCACTGTACCCAGCCAGCAGGTCTCCAGAGCCAGTCACCTAACAAGACAGTCGTCTTGTCCACATTCAAGTTACACAGTTAACACAAGAGGTGGTGTGTGGGGACCATAGAGTTTTGTCTGCCATAGCGCCTCTTCTTTTTCTTACGTGAACCACTTGAAATTGGGCCTCTTTGTCCTAAAATACAAGCATTTGGGTGTGGCAAGTAAAAAGAAAAATAGTTCCCCTATTATGAAATACCTACTGTGGTGGGCTTGGCACCTGTAAACACTGTTCAAACAACCTTGCAAAGTGAAAAAACAAAACAACCTGTTTACAGGTAGTCAGTGAAGGGGTGCAAGGGGGGCCATATAACTTAAATAAAATCAGCTTTCCTGATTCCAAAGCCTGTGCTCTTCAAACTGGACCCTGTCCCTGCTATAGCAATGGTGCCTTCTTCACCTGCATTTTGGGTGGTCACCTGGGTCTCTTCCGAAGGATGAAAACGAGGGGCAAGTTTCACCCTTGTGAAGAGGTTGAACTTTGTCTAAATCAGTTAATCAAATGTTGTTAATTTTGATGTTGAAAGTACATATTATATACTGTCTTTTTGTGGAGAAAATAGTCTCTAGGAGGTTTAGTTGAAACAACGGAATCTTCTAAAAATAAATGAAGGTAGCCAGAACTAACTGCTTGCTCTGTAGTAAAGAATGGAGGATACCGAGGGAGCCTCTTGATTGACCGTCCCTAGAGCAGTTTCCCAATCGCCCAGATTTAGCATTATGCTGCCCTGGCAGTCATTTTTGTGTGATGTTCAGTGGACTGGGAAGGGAGGAGAAAGCCCAATTGGATCAAAGTTAGATAATTTCACAGGCTCATGTTCTCACAGAAAGGGATCTGAGGGTTCTAACAATTTCTCGGGCTATGGAGTTTGGTTACTTATTGTGGTCATGAGAATGCTTTAGGTTTCAAATATCTTGCACCCTGGTTAGAAACTGCTTGTTATTGTATGTCGAGTAGGGGCTTCTTAGACATGCTTAGTTGCAGGCTTCAGTGTAAAAGAGCTTAATCTTTCAGTTTAGAGAGACCAAAAAGATTTTTGGCAAAGCCTGCCCTTTGTCTCAGTGTCTGAAAGTGGGGGAAATAATTTACTCTGTTTGAGAACTTCAATTCTCTACACTTCTGTAGCTTACATTAACTTTAACATTGTCCAGGTATTGTTTTTTTGTAACTGCAAGGAGAGTGGTTGTTTTATGTTTATACTTACCTCTCAGGAATTAAGACAGAGGTCTCAAGATTCTTCAGCAAGTCATGGGTAGAGTTAAAATAGGAACCTGAACAGTTATTTTTTTTTTTGAAGGTAACAGGTGTGTTCTTTGCTTCCAATCACCTTTACAGTCCACTCCAGTGTTGATTTTGCCCCCAACACTCCAAGGGTCACTGATGGCTTTCTCATGGGGAATTCCAAAGCCCTCATTTTACTCATCCAGCCTCTCAATAGCACTTGATACAATTGATAGTTTCTTTTTTTGAAGCATTCTTGGCTGGTAACACTGCTGTTCCCAGGTTTCCTACTTCAGATGCTCATTGGCCCAGGGTTCACCTTCAACCCTCTTCCCAGACCATCTCCGTTCCCACGGTCCCAAATACTATCTAAAATATGCAGACATCTCCCAAGTCTCTCTCCAGAACTTTTTATTAATCAGGGTACCAGCAGGAAATAGATGGCTTACTGACATTGGATAATTTGAGGAAAGTTTAATAAAGGAACTTTACAAAGCTATGCATATGGTGTAGGGAAACTCCAAGGGAAAGTGCAGTTCTCAGGACTGGTAACATTGGGGCTAGTAATGTTAGGGTGCTGTTACTACCCCTAGGTCTGAAGGGTTGGGGGTCGGGAGTGGTCAATGGAACCAGGAGACAGGCTATGTAAAAAAGGGTGGGGGGCTGGGGGAAGCCATAGGAATAAACATTCCTGTCACTCTCCAGATTGACCAACTCCATCATTAGTACCTTTACACATACTGTTTGTTCCCTCTGACCCACTTCCCCACTATCCTATAGCTAGGCAACACCTACTTATCCATCAGGTTTCAGCTTAGGCACCACTTGGGGAAGGCTTCCAGAACAACCACTACCCTCCCCAACACACACACACACACACACACACACACACACACACACACACACACACAGAATTGTATGCTAAGTAGGTTCCATGAAAGCAGGAACCATGTCTACTTTTTACTACAATAGTTCCCAGAGTCTAGGACAGTGGTTTTTAGTGTATAAGTAGGAGCACAATAAATATTTATTAACTGACTGATTACAACTTTGTATTTTCACAAGTCATGATCATAGAAGAGTTGAATTGATGCTAACGGTCTTGATGAATTTCAAGAATTTAAAAAATATTTTGACTTTGAACATTTTTAAATATGCAGAAAAGTTGAAGGGATAGAACAATAGTATAACCTCTCCCTAGATCCACCAACTGTTAAATTTTACCACAAGTACTTTATCTGCTTTGCTGAATCATTTGAAAGTAAGTTATGGCAATATGACACTTCACCCTGAATACGTAAGCATTCATCTCCTAGGAATAAGGATATTCTACATCCTTAGGTGTGCCGTTGCCACACCTGAGACGAATAGCCCAGTAATATCTAATATGATAGATCTGTATGGAATAATTGCCCCTGTTGTCCCAATGTATCTTTTAAAACTTTATTCCTCATCCAGGATCTAGTCACAATTTATATGCACATCTGGTTAATGTCTCTCCTCTTTTAATTTAATCAGTAATAGTCCTCCCTGCCTTTATTTTTTCATGACATTGAACTTTCTCAAGTATCAGAATCGGTTGTATAATGTCCTAAATCTTGGATTTTTTCTGGTTGTTTTCTTAGTAGATTTAGATTACACTTTCTGGTTGTGTGGGGCATCTCTTAGTGCATCAGTAGAGGCGCACAATGTCAAGTTGCCCCACTGTTGGCGATGTTAAGATGATCACTTGGTTAAGATGGTGACTACCAGATCTTTCCATTTTAAAGCACGTTTTTCCTTTTGTAAATGAATAATCTGTGGGCTGATACTGTGAAACTTTTTAAACACCCTTTCATTCAAGTGTTCATTGAGCACCTATGTCCAAGACCCTACTAAGGGTTCTAAATAGTCCTTCGATGCTTGAGAAATCATGTAATCCTTAAGTCCTTTGAGAATCCTAGCTCACTAAGGTTCTTTTGCTTATTCTTGCCATTTACTTGCATTTGACTTTTATTTTCTTGATTTCCTTGTGGTTCCCATTCAGAAGTAAAGGTGTGTTTGCATTTGACTTTTATTTTCTTGATTTCCTTGTGGTTCCCATTCAGAAGTAAAGGTGTGACGGATGGGAGTAGGGTTTATGTTTAGCATGTGAGCTTATTAGTTAATATCACCGTGGCATAGATGAATAAACAATGGAATTAAAGTTAGAAGACTTGAATTCAAATCTTGGTTTTGGTATTTAATGGCTTTATGATCTCTGATAAATTTTCTCTGAGGTCTTTTCCTTCTCTGTAAAGTGGAGGAAATAATAGCAACCCGAGTTGTAGTAATAATAAAATGAGTAGGTGCACAGTGAAGGTTTGCGCCATCATTTGTTCTTTTTAGCACTGGGGTCTAAATACGGGATACAGGAGGAATGAAAACTTTTTTATTACCTGTAGTTATGGTGAACACAGCAAAGGTCGTCAACAGTTCACATCGACACCTACCCCCTCCAAAAACAAAAACAAAAAACAAAAAACAAAAACCCTAAAGCTTTCTTAAGTTTCAGTGCTTAAAGAAGAAAATGTATTCACTACCAGATGATTACGCTTACGGCAGCACATGAATCCCAGGATTGGGAAATTGTATAGAGGGCATGAAGCGATACCAAATATAATTACGCTCTACAAAAGTGTGCTGAGATCCAGGGAGTGGCCAAGATAGGCTCTCAGGATGAGTTTTTTTTGTTTTTTTGTTTTGTTTGTTTTTTTGCGGTACGCGGACCTCTCACTGTTGTGGCCTCTCCCGTTGCGGAGCACAGGCTCCGGACGCGCAGGCCCAGCGGCCATGGCTCACGGGCCCAGCCGCTCCGCGGCATGTGGGATCTTCCTGAACCAGGGCACGAACCCGTGTGCCCTGCATCGGCAAGCGGACTCTCAACCACTGCACCACCAGGGAAGCCCCTCAGGATGATTTTTGAAGGGTAAAGTTTGGCTGAGCTGTAACAGTACGGTGGAACCAATTCATAAAACATGCTGAAATAGTACAACATACCTCTTAGCCTCAAGGCCTAAATCTCCAGTTTAAGCCAGGCCAGTTGCCTGCTTCGGCCAACCTAGCCTCCTGGAACAACTCCAAGGGCGCACCATTCACATCCAACAGAAATGCTGTCCCTTCCACCCCTCCCCCTCCCCGGCCTCCCCCCACTCCCGCGTTATGCTAGCACTGAAGATAACGGTAGTGGAGTGCACGAATTCAGGGATGCTTTTGGCTTTAGCAGCTTGAGATTCTGCTTCCTAAACTCCATGAGACAGAGTTCAGGTCTCTTTGTAATGTTTTCCTTCTATCTCAAATAAACCAGTGATGAGGGATGCAGTGGGGATATCTTTGGCCGTTTCTAGAGCATCCTGGTGATATCAGTCTGTCAATTGTTAAAGTAAGGAATCTGTCATAATTAAAAATTCTAATTTTCATTTTCTTCTGAAGAACTTAAACCATTTCATTATTGAGGAGGCTGACATCTAGAACTACCAGGGAAAACTAAGCCCTTTGCTACTGTTTTAACCAGCAGCTTTTCTATCTTGGCTACGAAGCTTCCCTTATCATATGGTACTATATGAATGTCCACAAGGTGGTGTTAGTCACACAAAATACTCTGAGAATGTTTTAGGCTCATCCAGTTTAGCGCGCTCATTTACAGATGGAGAAACTTACCTAATGATCACCTAGCTCATTAGTTGCGGAGCTAAAACTGGAGCTAATCCCTTGTTGAATCCACAGTCAGCCAAACGGTTATTTTAGCTTAAATGTAAGTCTTAGAAACATATTTAAAATGTCTGGAGAATCTATTTCTATTTCCTTTTCACAAAGATAAGTTTAATCTTTGTTAAGAACTAAAAGCAACCTTTACTGCTTTCTGCAGTTAATTTTAAATTATCACAAAAGAGAAAGAAAGCATACTTGTGTTTTCCTTCTCCAAATTCCCTATCCCAGAAGACTGCCATTGTGATAAACACATGCTACTGGGGAGTCAATTCTTGAATATCGCAGATACTGTGGCCATCGTCCTAAAGGATTAGGACAGCTTGGATGTCTGTCCAGTGTACATTTGGAGATTAAGCTGTTGCCATACAACTGAGACCAGAAGTTACCAAGCCCTCCCTAGAGCCTCTGATTGATCTGGTTGTTAAGGCAGCGTGCTCCCACTGTCTGTACAGGTGTGGTTTCCAAGTAGTGTGCAAGGCTGGTCCTTTGGGGTATACAAAATAATTTCTATCTATTTTTTCTCATTCTTTTTGTCTCCTCCTTTTTTATTGAAGTATAGTTGACATATAACATTGTATTAGTTTCAGGTGTACAACAATGATTTGTTATGTGTATACATTGTGAAATGATCACCACAGTAAGTCTATAGTTAACATCCATCACTGACATATTGTTACAGATTTTTTTTCTTGTGATAACTTTTAAGATCTATTTTCCTTCTATGTTCTTATGTTTTTTAAGGTACATAATATTAGCACAGTGTTACATGTGCATATATATATATGTATGGAAGAAACGTATTAGGAGTATATACTCATTTTTTCACTAATTGGAGAGAGATCAGAAAGGTTTGGAGAGAGTTGCATACTTCTCTGTATGTGTATTACATGTCAATAAGAAGTTTACTTTTAAAATATTTGAAGTTCATTGCTCTAGTTGCCACATAGTGATGGAGGGTTAGGGGTAGGAACTGTTTATTTTCAAGTCCAAGAGATTATTTTGGTGAAATATTAGAGAAAATGGTTTATGGACCTTTCCTAAATTTGATGGGGAAGGAGGAATGACAGTTGCCAGAGCTGGTTTATATTACATGCTTATCAAACGGTTTCCTCTCCCGCGGTGTTAATATTTCCTCTCCCCTGCCTTTATCACCAAGAGTGGAGTGTTTTTCAGAATGGCATATCCTCCCTCGGGAGTAAAGTTATTAAGTGTGCCTTGTCATTGGTGGAAAGAAAAAAAAAGCCTGGGGATTTCTAGTTTCTTCCTTTGCCTCCCATTCAACTGGATACCCACAATTCCTAGCCCCCAATTATTTTTTCTTAATCATATTGAAACTCCATAGAAAATAGAAATGACCGCACTGCCTTATTAGTCTCTACATTTGCCAAACAACTGAAGGCACTGAAATGGGCCAAGAGAGATAAAATTATGTGCAAGCCTTTTTTTTTTTTTTTTTTTTTTTTTTTTTTTTTTTTTTGCGGTTCGCGGGCCTCTCACTGTTGTGGCCTCTCCTGTTGCGGAGCACAGGCTCTGGACGCACAGGCTCAGCGGCCATGGCTCACGGGCCCAGCCGCTCCGCGGCATGTGGGATCTTCCCGGACCGGGGCACGAACCCGTGTCCCCTGCATCGGCAGGCGGACTCTCAACCACTGCGCCACCAGGGAAGCCCTGTGCAAGGCTTTTTAAGGGAGGTTGAGAGTGGAGGGTAGAAAATCAGTTATTTAGATTTAGCAGTTGTAAAATGAAGCTGCACAGCTACCCAACATGACAGGTAATGAAGAATATGAGGAAGCAGTAGAAAGAGGTTCTTTTGGAAGAGAATCAAGTCAGAACATTTTGAGAGAAATTATTAGTGGATGGTGGAAACTAAGAAAACTTGTTTCGGGGAAAACGAATGTGATTCCATAATTTAGCAATAAAATAATAGATGTTGCAAAGTGTCAGAAATTTATTTATTCAATCATCTATTTAGTTAATTCATTCATTTATTTATTTATTTTTGTGGTACGCGGGCCTCTCACCGCTGTGGCCTCTCCCGTTGCGGAGCACAGGCTCCGGACGTGCAGGCTCAGCGGTCATGGCTCACGGGCCCAGCCGCTCCGCGGCACGTGGGATCTTCCCGGACTGGGGCACGAAGCCGTGTCCCCTGCATCGGCAGGCGGACTCTCAACCACTGCGCCACCAGGGAAGCCCTATTTAGTTAATTTTGAGTTCTTATTCCACACTAGCTGCTGAACGAGGCACTGAGAAAATTATAATGGACTACACACTACCCCTGCTCTCAAGTGTCTCATAGTCTTGGAAAATAGTAAGAAATGCTTAGACAGGGGTAAGCCCTGGTGCCACGTTAGCACACGGAACAGCCCCACTGGTTTAGGGGAAGGTATTAAGTGACCATTTATTGAGCATTTTGTGCCAGGCACTGTGCTAACAAACACTTTAAAAATCACATTGGCTTTTAACAGCTACTCTACTTTTAAAACTAGAGTTTTTAATAAACTCTAGTGTTGTCTTCATTTTACAGATGAGAAAATAGAGGCTCAGAAAGACCAATAGTAAGAAAAAATTTTGATGCCAATACCAAAAATTCTGTAGAATTTTTGTAGATTTAAGTAGAAATATGAGAAAGTAAAAATAATTTGAAAAGTATTAAAGATAAAAGAAACAATTCAGCCACTAAAATTTAAGCTTCCCTGGGTACATTTACTTTCAAACTTTTCATTGAAGTATAACACAAAAGGCTAGGGCACTATGGTAAATGTACAGCTGGATGAATTTCAGTAACTGAGCACACCTATGTAACTTGCATCCAATGTAAGAAACACAACATTGCCAGTTTTCTAGAAGGCCCTCCTATTCCTACCTCCCATGTCCCTTCCTAGTCACTACTTTCCCCTGACTTCTAACAATATAGATTAATTTTACCTGTTTTTTTTTTTTTTTTTTTTTTTTTTTTTTTTTTTTGCGGTACGCGGGCCTCTCACCGCTGTGGCCTCTCCCGTCGCGGAGCACAGGCTCCGGACGCGCAGGCTCAGCGGCCATGGCTCACAGGCGCAGCCGCTCCGCGGCATGTGGGATCTTCCCGGACCGGGGCACGAACCCGCGTCCCCTGCATTGGCAGGCGGACTCTCAACCACTGCGCCACCAGGGAAGCCCTTTACCTGTTTTTTAACTTTATATAAATGTAATTATATAGCATGTACTCTTTTCTTTTTTTACATCTTTATTGGAGTATAATTGCTTTACAGTGGTGTGTTAGTTTCTGGTTTATAACAAAGTGAATCAGTTATACATATACATATGTTCCCATATCTCCTCCCTCTCGCGTCTCCCTCCCTCCCACCCTCCCTATCCCACCCATCCAGGTGGTCACAAAGCACCGAGCTGATCTTCCTGTGTTATGCGGCTGCTTCCCACTGGCTATCTACTTTACAGTTGGTAGTGTATATATGTCCATGCCACTCTCTCACTTTAGCATGTACTCTTTTCTGTCTGGCTTTTTTTTTTTTTTTTTTTTTTGCTAGCTCTGTGAGATTCAGCTATATTGTTGCACATAGTTTTAGATCATTCATTCTCCTTACTATATAATATTTCATCATGTGAATGTACCATACATTTCATAGATATTTGGGTAGCTTCAATGAGCATTTTAGTACATGTCTTCTGGTGAACATATAGATGCATTTCTGTTGGTTATATACTAGGAGATGTGTATGTTCAGTTTTAGGAGATGTTGGCAAATGATTTTTTAAGTGCTTTTACCATTTTGTAGTCCACCACCAAAGAGCTCAGAAAAGCAGCATTGCTTGGGACTTATAGAATATAAAGTGAAACTGCAAAGTATGCTCTACAGAAAATACTGCCCACTTGACTCTTACTGTAGTGCATACTCCCAGTATTAGCTGTGCCAGGCAGCTTGGAGAACCAAGCTGCTTAATTTTTTTATTATTATTTTTTTTTGTGGTACGCGGGCCTCTCACTGTTGTGGCCTCTCCCGTTGCGGAGCACAGGCTCCGGACGCGCAGGCTCAGCGGCCATGGCTCACGGGCCCAAGCCGCTCCGCGGCATGTGGGATCCTCCCGGACCGGGGCACGAACCCCTGTCCCCTGCATTGGCAGGCGGACTCTCAACCACTGCGCCACCAGGGAAGCCCAAGCTGCTTAATTTTTAACTCATCTGAGGGAGAGAGATTTTAGACCTCAAATATCTTCAAACCCCACATTTTAGTTATTTATTTTTTTCACATTGTGGGAGAACTCAGTTACTACTTGGTTAGATACAGGTCTCTTCTTTTATTGATTAAAATTTAATGCATATTAGATGAATAAGTTCACACAATTTTCCTTGACAGTGGCTATTATAATCACGTTATGTAGGATGCAATGGGCGCATTAACCATGACCTTCTTTACCCGAGAACAAATAACCATAGTTAAGAAGCCAAAATTTCTGGCTTTAAAAACATGTATTCTTGTTGTAAAGATAATGGAACATTTTTTTAAACAAACTTAAAAAAAAAAAAAAATCACTTATAAATCCAGCTCTCCATTCCCAGCCCCCGTACAATAATAGCCTTGGTCTTTTGTCTTCCACTCCAGATCCTGGTGTCTAGGTCCTGCTCTTTCCCAGTTGTGGTTTATGTTCCACTGCTACACAAGCAGTTTTCTAAGTCTGTAGACGGTGGAAGACTTAAGGAGGTTTTTTCTTTACAGCTTTATCAGCACTGATGAAATACTGGCAGGGAGAAGAGATGGGAGCTTCCATTCTTTCTATTTTGTAGCTCCAAGGAAAGGAAGTTTAGGGAAAGAGGAGTAATTCACATTTGGAAGATTAGAGGATAAAAGAAAGTCTATTTTCTTAGATGAACAAGGGTTGATAGTCATAAATGGTTTCTGCAGGTTCTCATGTTTGTGAAGAGCCTTGTGTATCCACTCACTCCTCCATGCCATCTCCTCATGTACCGTCTTTAAAAAGAGATGAAACTTGCCCATAGTGATCTAGAAGTTAAGGTCCCAAATGAATTCTCACAGTGATGGTTCTGACAAGCACCAAACAAAAGTAATTAAGATAGTAGAGGTAGCAGACAAATAGAAATAGAAAATGAGTTAGGCAGTGATCCAATAATTTCTTGTTGTTGATTTTAGTCCTTTGCTCATAAAGAAAATTAACATAATGTTTTATTCGAGACTGCACTCTTGCTTCTTTTATCTTCATTGATGATGGAACGATCACTGGAATTAGAAATCCAAATTCTGTGTTCAAAACTAAAGCATTGTATGTCTAGGAATCTATCCAATGTAAGTGACTAAGATTGTATGTAAGATTTAGCTACACGAAAGAATGAATTTCAACCCTTACCTCATACCATATAAAAAAATTAATTCAAAATGGATCAAAGACCTAAATGTAAGAGCTAAAACTATAAAACTCTTAGAAGGAAACATAGGTATAAATCCTCATGGCCTTGGACTTGGCAACAGTTTCTTAAATATGACACCAAAAGCCCAAGCAACTGAAGAAAATAATAGATAAATTGGACTTCATCAAAATTAAAAACTTTTGTGCATTAAATGACACAGTCAAGAAAGTGAAAAGACAACTCATGGAATGGGAGAAAGTATTTGCAAGTAACATATCTGATAAGGGCATAGTATCCAGAATATATAAAGAACCCTTACAACCAACAATAAAAAGACAAACAGCCCAATTAAAAAATGTGCAAAGGATTTGAATAGACCTTCTTCAAAGAAGATATATAAACAACCAGTAAGCACATGAAAAATGTTCAACTTCAATAGTCATTAGGGAAATGTAAATCAAAACCACAATGAAATACCATTTCATACCTACCAAGATAGTGATACTACTAATTTTTAAAAAGGAACATAACAACTATTGGGGAAGATATGGAGAAATTAGAACCTTTACACACTGCTGGCGGGGATGTAAAATGGCACAGCCACTGTGGAAAACAGATGGGTGGCTCCTCAAAAAGTTAAACATAGAGTTACCACCTAACCCAGCAATTCCACTTCTAGGTATAAACCCGAGAGAACTGAAAACATATGCAAAAACTTGTACAAAAATATTCATAGCATCACTATTCGTAATATGTCAAAAGGTAGAAACAACCTAAATGTCCATCATCTGATAAATGGATAAATAAAATGTGGTGTATTCATATGATTGAACATTATTCAGTCATAAAAAGGAATGAAGGGACTTCCCTGGTGGCACGGTGGTTAAGAATCCGCCTGCCACTGCAGAGGACATGGGTTCAAGCCCTGATCTGGGAAGATCCCACATGCCGCGGAGCAACTAAGCCTGTGCGCCACAACTACTGAGCCTGCGCTCTAGAACCCGCGAGCCACTACTACTGAGCCCGCGTATTGCAGTACTGCAGCCTGCATGCCTAGAGCCCGTGCTCCACAACGGGAGAGGCCACCGCAATGAGAAGCCCGTGCACCGCAGTGAAGAGTAGCCCCTGCTCACTGCAACTAGAGAAAAGCCCACGTGCAGCAATGAAGACCCAACACAGCCAAAAATAAATAAATAAATTTTAAAAAACAGGAATGAAGTATTGATACATGCTACAACATGGATGAATCTTGAAAACATTTTGATAAGTGAAAGAAGCCAGACCCAAAAAGCCACACGTTGTATAATTCCATTTATATAAAATGTCCAGGATAGGTAAACACATAGCGACAGAAAGTAGATCAGTAGTTGCCAGGGGGTTGGGGGCGGCAACTGGGAGTGATTGTTAAGAGCATGGGGTTTCTTTTTGAGGTGATGGAAACGTTTTAGAATTAGATACTTGTACAACCTTGTGACTATACTAAAAACTTCTGAATTGTACACTTTAAAATAGTTAAAATGGTAAATTTTGTTTTGTGAATTTTATCTCAAAACATTAGCAAAAAATTTGGCTGCAAGGGTATTCACTAAATTCCTAGCTTTTATATAAAGACAAAGAAGGAAAAGAAAAATGTTAAATGTTCAACTATGGGGTGTTCTTTGAATGAATTGGACTAGAGCCATAAATTTGTAGAAATTAATTTATTAATGTGAAAAGATGTTCATGATCTTGAGTAAAGAAAAAAGTTATAAAATAATATTTAAGGAATGATTCTATATTTTGAAAAAGCAACAAAAAGAAAACCAAAATACACTAGAGAGTGAGAGACTGGAAGGGTTTACACTACCATGTTAGAGAGCTCTGTGTGGCAGTTTTCTTCCTCTTTCTGCCTGCTAGTATTCTCTGGTTTTTCCACAATTCCCTTCGTTCCCATAATAGATTATGATCAAAGAATCGGCTAAGATGTAGGAATTCTGAAGACTTGGGCCACCTTGACTCTCTGGCTTGCCCAAAAGCTGGGTTTTCCTCAGAGTCAGAAAAACATGAAAATTGAAGGGGAAGGAGAAAGTTCTCCAGTTAATAAAGAAATCGTTTTAGAAAATGTCATTAGGCAAATGGTACCTATAACTGCTAGACTGCCTGCTGCTTGATAGTTTCCCCTGGGCCTTCATATCCCCCTGGTGAAGGAGGTAAAAAAGACCAGTGTGTTGGCAATAAAACTGTTATGGCCGCACCAGGGAGTGCTACTGTAATTATGGGGCTCCGAGCACTTTCCTGCAATTCCAGTTTTCAGATGTTTAAAACTATGTTGTAAACTCTTCATCCACAGTGAGACTTAGCACCTTTGACTACTGCTGCCCAGAGATTTAATTGTTAAAAACAACAACACCTTTTGACTGGGGAGAAAAGAAAAATAAGACTAAATATTTCTGGAACTTGGAATGTATTCTTCCACATGATTTTGCTTTTTAAAACGAAAACTCTTACATTATAGTCTTTTTGTATACTTAGCAGGTTTAAAAACAATGTAAAACACTTAATATTTTAAAAAAGCCTTTTAAGATGCACTGACGAAAGTTGAACATTTCTAAAAACTCCAATAAATTATAAAGAAATGTTTACTTATCGGCAACAAGGAAAATACGGGACATTTACTAGCTCTTTACTAGTTGTGTAACTTTGGGAAATTTATATAACCTCTGTGCTTCGTTTTCCTTTCTAAAAAACGGGAATCATAAAAAACCCCACCTCTTCGTGACAGCCATGAGGTACAGCAATCAGATCTGTCTTCAAGAAAGGACTTGTGGGCTTCCCTGGTGGCGCAGTGGTTGAGAGTCTGCCTGCCGATGCAGGGGACACGGGTTCGTGTCCTGGTCCGGGAAGATCCCACGTGCCGCGGAGCAGCTGGGCCCGTGGGCCATGACCGCTGAGCCTGCGCGTCCGGAGCCTGTGCTCCGCAACGGGAGAGGCCACAACAGTGAGAGGCCCGCGTACCGCAAAAAAAAAAAAAAAGACTTGCTCTTGAGTTCTAAGGAGTGTTAGCACCTTCAGGATCTAGCTCAGATTTCTGAGGTAGATCATGATCTGGGGCAGCCCCCGGCCAGTGGTTGAGCTCAGTGGGGTACGGGCGTAGTCATTGCAGCCCAAGATGAGACTCCTCTAAAGGGAAACATTGCTCCAGAGTTTCTGATGGCTAAGACTTTGTCAGACTGCAGCGCGGTCTGAGGCTCACCCGTCCCAGCCTGCTGACTCTTTAACGTGTCAGATCTGCAGTGTGGTCTGAAGACCCTGTGCCAATCCTGATTTTCCAGCCTTTTATCTTCCACAGGCGTCGTCCCCCAATAAACCTTTTTCATTCCTAACTCCATCTGCTTCCCAGAAAACCCAACTGACACGCTCAGATTTGTTATAACACTTAAGTGTGATAGTACATGATAAATCCTAGTCAATGCCCAGCACACAGTAAGCCCTCAATAAATGTTTAATATTACTAGCATTACATAACTGATTTTAAAATTAGTTTTTATTTTTGGTCACCACTATTTTCTCATTTATTCTTGATTTGGTTTCCACCATCCTTTTCTATTGGCATATAAATATAAGATTGCATATACACTAATTTTTTTAAATAAAAGTTTTATCATTGCTGTTCTGTGAAGAGAAAAATTTAAACAAATATTGACTAGTATTTGGCAAAAACTTAAAGAGAAGAAGATAAGATGTGCATAACGTGAAGATAATAGATTATGAGGACAGATATTTTTATTTAATATTTAAACAATGTTATATGGCATATTCTTTTAACCACTCACCTGTTCCACCCCTGCCTCGTAAGAATTCTCTGTCAGCATTTAGAAAATTCTTTTTTTTTTTTTTTTTTTTCGGTACACGGGCCTCTCACTGTTGTGGCCTCTCCCGTTGCGGAGCACAGGCTCCGGACGCGCAGGCTCAGCGGTCATGGCCCACGGGCCCAGCTGCTCCGCGGCACGTGGGATCTTCCCGGACTGGGGCACGAACCCGTGTCCCCTGCATCGGCAGGCGGACCCTCAACCACTGCGCCACCAGGGAAGCCCAAGGAGATTCTTTTTTAAAAAATTTAATTTGGAGCATAGTTGATTAACAATGTTGTGTTAGTTTCAAGTGTACAGGAGTGATTCAGTTATACATATATATGTATCTATCCTTTTTCAAATTCTTTTCCCATTTAGATTATTACAGAGTATTGAGCAGGGTTTCCTGTGCTATACAGTAGGTCCTCGTTGGTTATCTATTTTAAATATAGCAGTGTGTACATGTCGATCCCAAATTCCCAATCTATCTATCCATCACCCCCACCCCTCCCCCCGGAAACCGTAAGTTCATTCTCTAAGTTTGTGAGTCTGTTTCTGCTTTGTAAATAAGTTCATTTGTATCATTCTTTTAGATTCTGCATATAAGTGATATCATATGATATTTGTCTTTCTCTGTCTGACTTACTTAGTATGATAACCTCCAGGTCCAACCATGTTGCCACAATGGCATTATTTCATTTTTTAAATGGCTGAGTAATATTCTATTGTATATATGTACCACATCTTCTTTATCCATTCATCTGTTTGATGGAGATTTAGGTTGCTTCCATGTCTTGGCTATTGTAAACAGCACTGCAGTGAACACTGGGGTGCATGTGTCCTTTCAGACCATGTTTTTCTCCAGATATATGCCCCGGAGTGGGATTGCTGAATCATATGGTAGCTCTATTTTTAGTTTCTTATGGAACTTCCATACCGTTCTCCATAGTGGCTGTACCAATTTACATTCCCACCAACAGTGTAGGAAGGTTCCCTTTTCTCCAGTATTTATTGTTTGTAGACTTTTTGATGTTGGCCATTCTGACTGGTGTGAGGTGATATTTCATTGTAGTCTTGATTCTCATTTCTCTAATAATTAGTGATGTTGAGCATCTTTTCATGTGCCTCTTGGCCATCAGTATGTCTTCTTTGGAGAAATGTCTATTTAGATCTTCTGTCCATTTTTTGATTGGGTTGTTTGTTTTTTTGATATTGAGCTGCATGAGCTCTTTGTAAATTTTGGAGACTAATCCCTTGTTGGTAACACTGTTTGTAAATATTTTCTCCCATTCTGTGGGTTGTCTTTTTGTTTTGTTTATGGTTTCCTTGGCTAAAAGTTTTGGGGTTTAATTAGTTCTCACTTGTTTATTTTTGTTTTTATTTCCACTACTCTAGGAGATGGATCAAAAAAGATTTTGCTGCAATTTATGTCAGAGAATGTTCTGCCTATATTTTCCTCTAAGAGTTTCGGAGTATCCAGTCTTACATTTAGGTCTTTAATCCATTTTGAGTTTATTTTTGTGTATGGTGTTAAAGAATGTTCTAATTTCATTTTTTCACATGTAGCTGTCCAATTTTCCCAGCACCATTTATTGAAGAGACTGTCTTTTCTCCATTGTATATCCTTGCCTCCTTTGTCATAGATTAATTGACCATAGGTGCTTGGGTTTATTTCTGGGCTTTCTATCCTGTTCCATTGATCTATATTTCTGTTTTTGTGCTAGTACCATACTGTTTGGATGACTATAGCTTTGTAGTAGAGTGAAATCAGGCAGCCTGATCCCTCCAGCTCCTTTTGTCTTTCTCAAGATTGCTTTGGCTATTCAGGGTCTTTTGTGTGTCTCCATACAAATTTTAAGATTTTTTGTTCTAGTTCTGTGAAAAATGCCATTGGTAATTTGATAGGGATTGCATTGTATCTGTAGATTGCCTTGGGTAGTATAGTCATTTTGACAATATTGATTGTTCCAATCCAAGAACCTGGTATATCTTTCCATCTGTTTGTGTCATCTTTGATTTCTTTCATCAGCATCTTATAGTTTTCAGAGTACAGGTCTGTCTCCTTAGGTAGGTTTATTCTTAGGTATTCTATTCTTTTTCATGTGATGGTAAATGGGATTGTTTCTTGAATTTCTTTTTCTGAACTTTTGTTGTTAGTGTATAGAAATGCAGCAGATTTCTGTGTATTAATTTTGTACCTTCAACTTTACCAAATTCATTGATGAACTCTAGTAGTTTTCTGGTAGCATCTTTAGTATTTTCTATGTATAGTACCGTGTCATCTGCAAACAATGACAGTTTTACTTCTTCTTTTCCAATTTGGATTCCCTTTATTTCTCTTTCTTCTCTGATTGCCATAGCTAGGATTTCCAAAACTATGTTGAATAAAAGTGGCGAGAGTGGACATCCTTGTCTTGTTCTTGATCTTAGAGGAAATGTTTTCAGCTTTTCATCATTGAGTATGATGTTAGCTGTAGGTTTATCATATATGGCCTTTATTATGTTGAGGTATGTTCCCTCTATGCCCACTTTCTGGAGAGTTTTTTTTTAAAAATCATAAATGGGTGTTGAATTTTCTTAAAAGTTTTTCTGCATCTATCTCCATATGGATTTTATTCTTCAATTTGTTGATGTGGTGTATCATACTGATTGATTTGCAGATCTTGAAAAATCCTTGCATCTCTGGGATAAATCCCACTTGATCATGGTGTATTGATCCTTTTAAAGTATTGTTGGATTTGGTTTGCTAGTACTATGTTGAGGATTGTTTTAAGAAGATTCTTAAGTCTGTAGCTTAAATCCGATTTTTGCTAGGCTAGGCATTTTTTTTTTCAATTCCCCAGAAGATTTTCCAGAACTACTATCTTCATTAGTTTGCCCAATTAAAGTTTGGGCTTCCTCAACTTTTATATTTTTATAAGAGATTAGATTGGCTAGATTTTTCTATGTCATTCCCAAACTCATTGACCATTTATTTGAAGACTTTTAAAAATTGAATTATAGTCAATTTACAATATTGTGTTAGTTTCATGTGATTCAGATATATATACATATATCTCAGATTATTTTTCATGATAGGTTATTAAAAAACATTGAATAGAGTTCCCTGTGCTATACAGTAAATCCTTGTTGCATACCTATTTTATATAGAGTAGTTCCCCCCCCACCTTTGGCCATGCTGCATGGCTTGTGGGACCTTAGTTCCCTGACCAGGGACTGAACCCAGGCCATGGCAGTGAAAGTGCCAAGTCCTAACCACTGGATTGCCAGGGAATTCCCTATGTATAGTAGTTTGTATCTATTAATCCCAAACTCCTAATTTATCCCTCCCCCACTTCCCCTTTGGTAACCATAAGTTTGTTTTCTATGTCTGTGCATCTGTTTCTGTTTTGTATATAGATTCATTTGTATTGTTTTAAAAATTCCACATATAAGTGATATCATATAATATTTGTCTTTCTCTGTCTGACTTACTTCACGTAGTATGATATTCCTAGGTTTATCCATGATATTGCAAAAGGCAATATTATATATATATATATATATATATATATATATATATAATTTTCTAAAGCCAATTCTCTGTTGATGGGCACTTGAATTGTTTCTGTGCCTTGGCTATTGTAAATAGTTCTGTTATGAACATTGGGGTGCATGTATCTTTTCAAATTAGAGTTTTCATCTTTTCCAGATATAAGCCCAGAAATGGGATTGCTGGATCATATGGTAGCTCTAGTTTTAGTTATTTAAGGAACCTCCATACTGTTTTCATAGTGACAGCAATTTACATTCTCACTAACAGTGTAGGAGGGTTCCATTTTCTCCACACCCCCTCCATTTATTATTTGTAGACATTTTGATGATAGCCATTCTGACCAGTGTGAGGTGATATGTAATTGTGGTTTTGATTTGCATTTCTCTAATAATTAGCAATGTTGAGCATCTTTGCATATGCCTATTAGCCATCTCTGTGTCTTCTTTGAAGAAATGTCTACTTAGGTCTTCTGCCCATTTTTTGATTGGGTTTTTTTGATATTGAGTTGTATGAGCTGTTTGTATATTTTGGATATTACCCCCTGTTGGTCACATCATTTGCAAATATTTTCTCCCATTCTGAGGGTTGTCTTTTTGTTTTGTTTATGGTTTCCTTTGCTTGCACAAGCTTTTAAGCTTAATTAGGTTCCATTTATTTATTTTTGCTTTTATTTCTTTTGCTTTGGGAGACTGATCTAAGAAAATATTGCTACAATTTATGTTGGAGAATGTTTTGGCTATGCTATCTTCTAGGAGTTTTATGGTGTCATGTCTTATATTTAGTTCTTTAAACCATTTTTAGTTTGTTTTTGTATATGGTGTGAGTGAGTATTCTTATATCACTGATTTACATGTAGCTGTCCTGCTTTCCCAACACCACTGGCTAAAGAAACTGTCTTTTCTGCATTGTATATTCTTTCCTCCTTTGTTGTAGATTGACTGTGGGTGTGTAGGTTTATTTCTGGGCTCTCTATTCTGTTCCATTGATCTATATGTCTGCTTTTGTGCCAATACCATGCTGTTTTGATTACTGTAGCTTTGTAGCATGGTTAGAAATCTGGAAGGGTTATACCTCCAGCTTTGTTCTTTTTCCTCAGGATTGTTTTGGAAATTCTGGGTCTTTTGTGTTTCCATATAAATTTTAGGATTATTTGTTCTAGTTTGTGAAAAATGTCATGGGTAATTTGATAGGAATCTATTAAATTAAATCTTAAAACTTAGATTAAATCTGTAGATTGCTTTTAGTGGTATGGCTATTTTAATGATCCTAATTCTTCCAATTGAAGAGCATGGTATATCTTTCCATTTCTTTGAATCATCTTCAATTTCCTTGATCAATGTTTTATCATTTTCAGCGAATAGGTCTTTCACTTCCTTGGTTAAGTTTATTCCTAGGTGTTTTTTAAATTTTTTTTGGTATGTGGTCCTCTCACTGCTGTGACCTCTCCCATTGCGGAGAACAGGCTCTGGACACACAGGCTCAGCGGCCATAGCTCATGGGCCCAGCCACTCCGTGGCATGTGGGATCTTCCTGGACCAGGGCACAAACCTGTGTCCCCTGCATCGGCAGGCAGACTCTCAACCACTCAGCCACCAGGGAAGCCCCTAGGCATTTTTTTAAATGCAATCTTAAATGAAATTTTTTTTACTTTCTGATATTTCATTGTTAGTGTAAAGAAATGCAACAGAGTTCTGTGTATTGATCTTGTATCCTGCTACCTTGCTGAATTCATTTATTAGTTCTATGGTTTTTGTGTGCAGCACATAGATTAAAAAACAATAAAAAAATTTGTGAAAGGGATTATAACTACGATTAACAGCAAAAGGATGAAAATGAAGATGTAAAGTAGGACATCAAAATCACAAAATGTGGGAGAGAGGAGTAAAAAAATGTAGATCTTTAGAATGTGAACTTATATGACTATCAGTCTAAAGCAAGTACATGTAGTTACAGGTTAACATACTTGAAAGCCAGGGTAATGACATCAAAAACATACAGTAGATTCACAAAAACCAAAAAGAAAGTAACTCAAACATAATACAAAAGAAAACCAGTAAACCATGAAAGGAAAAACAAAGAGAAGAAATGAACAAAGAAGAACTACAAAATCACCTGGAAAACAAGATTTAAAATGGCAGTAAGTACATACTTATCAGTAATGACATTAAATGTCAGTGGACTAAATGCTCTGATCAAAAGACACAGAGTGGCAGATTGGAAAAAAACCTGAGAACCTACAACATGCTGCCTACAGGAGACTCACTTTAGGGCAAAAGACACACATAGATTGAAAACGAGGGATGGAAAAAGATATTTCATGCAAATGGAAAGGACAAGAAAAGGGGTGTAGCAATACTCATACTAAACAAAATAGACTCTACAACAAAGTCCATGAAGAAAGACAAAGAAGGGGACCAATTATATATAATTATACAATAATAAGGGGACCAATACAAGAAGGGAATATTACACTCATTAACATATATTCATGGGACTTCCCTGGTGGCTCAGTGGTTAAGAATCTGCCTGCCTATGCAGGGGAAATGGGTTCAATCCCTGGTCCAGGAAGATCCCACATGCTGCGGAGCAACTAAGCTTGTGTGCCACAACTGTTGGGCCTGCGCTCTAGAGCCCGTGAGCCACAACTACTGAGCCTGCATGCCACAACTACTGAAGCCCGCACACCTAGAGCCCATGCTCCGCAACGATAGAAGCCACCACAATGAGAAGCCTGTGCACCACAACGAAGAGTAGCCCCTGCTTGCCACAACTAAAGAAAGCCCATGCACAGCAATGAACATCCAATGCAGCCAAAAAAATAAATAAACAAATCCCATTAAGAAAAACATATATTCACCCAATATAGGAGTACCTAAATATGTAAAACAAATACTAACATACATAAAGGGAGAAATTCACAGGAATACAGTAATAGTAGGAGAATTTGACACCCCACTGACCTCAATGGACAGATCTTTCAGACAGAAAATCAATAAGGCAACAGAGATCCTAAATGATACAATAGAGCAGTTGAACTTAATTGATATCTACAGAACATTACATCCAAAAAAACACAGAATACACATTTTTTTAAGCCCACATGGACCATTCTCTAGGATAGATCACATTCTAAGTCACAAAACAAGCCTCAATAAATATGAGAAGGTAGAAATTATTTCAAGCATCTTTTCTGACCACAACAGTATGAAACTAGAAATTAACCACAGGAAGAAAAAGGGGAAAATAACAAACAGATGGAGACTAAACAACATTGTACTAAAAGAACAGTGGGTCAACAATGAAATCAAAGAAGAAGTCAGAAAATACCTCAAAGAAAATAGATTAAAAAAATAAAGAAAATACCTCAAGACAACAAAATGAAAACACAATCTTACAAAGTCTATGAGATGCAGCAAAAGCAGTTCTAAAAAGGAAGTTAATAGTGATATAGGCCTTCTTCAAGAAAAAAGAAAAACTCAGCTAAAGAACCTAATCTACCACTTGAAAGAATTAGAAAAAGAAGAAAAAACAAAATTCAAAGTCAGCAGAAGGGAGGAAATAATAAAGATCAGAGAGGAAATAAATAAAATAAGAGATCAAAAAAACAATAGAAAAGATCAGTAAAACCAAGAGGTGGTTTCCTGAAAGGATAAACAAAATTGACAAACCTCTAGCCAGTGTCACCAAGAGGAGAAGAGAGAGGACCCAAATAAACAAAATAAGAATTGAAAGAGGAGAAATAATAACAGATACCACAGAAATACAAAAAAACCATAAGAGAATAGTACAGTCATATGCCAACAAATTGGACAACCTAGAAGAAATGAACAAGTTTCTAGAAGCATACATCCTGCCAAAGTTAAATCAAGTTGAAACAGATAATTTTTTAACATCTTTATTGCAGTATAATTGCTTTACAATGGTGTGTTAGTTTCTGTTTTATAACAAAGTGAATCAGTTATACATATACATATGTTCCCATATCTCTTCCCTCTTGCGTCTCCCTCCCTCCCACCCTCCCTATCCCACCCCTCTAGGTGGTCACAAACCTCCGAGCTGATCTCCCTGTGCTATGTGGCTGCTTCCCACTAGCAATCTATTTTATGTTTGGTAGTGTATATATGTCCATGCCACTCTCTCACTTTGTCACAGCTTACCCTTCCCCCTCTCCATATCCTCAAGTCCATTCTCTAGTAGGTCTGTGTCTTTATTCCCATCTTACCCCTAGGTTCTTCATGACCTTTTTTTTTCTTAGATTCCATATATACGTGTTAGCATACGGTATTTGTTTTTCTCTTTCTGACTTACTTCACTCTGCATGACAGACTCTAGGTCCATCCACCTCACTACAAATATCTAAATTTCGTTTCTTTTTATGGCTGAGTAATATTCCATTGTATATACGTGCCATATCTTATTTATCCATTCATCCGATGATGGACACTTATGTTGCTTTCATGGCCTGGCTATTGTGAATAGAGTTGCAATGAACATTTTGGTACATGATTCTTTCTGAATTATGGTTTTCTCAGGGTATATGCCCAGTAGTGGGATTGCTGGGTCATATGGTAGTTCTATTTTTAGTTTTTTAAGGAACCTCCATACTGTTCTCCATAGTGGCTGTATCAATTTACATTCCCACCAACAGTGCAAGAGTGTTCCCTTTTCTCCACACCCTCTCCAGCATTTATTGGAAACAGATAGTTTGAACAAACCGATCACTAGAAGTGAAATAGAAACTGTAATTTAAAAAACTCCTTGCAAACCAAAGTCCAGGACCAGATGGCTTCACTGCCAAACATACAAAGAACTTACACCTATCCTTCTCAAATGATTCCAAAATTTTGAAGAGGAGGGAATACTTACAAATTCATTCTATGAAGCCACCATCACCATGATACCAAAACCAGACAAAGACACTACCAAAAAAAAATTACAGACCAATATATTTGAAGTCATTTAAAAAATATTTTCTGTGTCATGATTCCCATTATTATCCAGACTGGAAGCACCTACTGGATACTGATGGATGGAGCAGCTACGAGAGATTTTAGAAATCTTTTGTGCTTTTTGGTAAATCCAACACAAAAGGAGCAATGCAAAGTCCACTGCTTGACTGCCATGAATGTAGGCATTAAAGTCTGTTCCTTTGTGATGGTGGAACACACTCTACAAGTAAGATTCACCAGAGAACTTGGTCAGGCAGGTTTTTGCCCTGAACATCCTTGGTAACTAGTTGGAATGTAAGAAAATGCAACTTTGTCAAAAATATCTTTCCAAAAATATAACCCTGAATACTGTCAGGTACATTCTGGCTCCTTGAGTCTTTGTGACTAATATTAATCATGGCTGGCATTTTCCCATCTTGTCAATCTAAATGGAGTGTCATCTGTTTTATTCTTGCCTCTTTTTTGTTTGAATGTTTTTTCTATAAGGTGCTAGTTCTTCCTTGCCATGGTGGTTACTGATCAGAGAAGCAAAGTCAGCTTATTTCTTAGTCAAAGAGCGATGGGCGAGGACTTCCCCGGTGGCGCAGTGGTTAAGAATCCACCTGCCAATGCAGGGGACACGGGTTCGAGTACTGGTCTGGGAAGATCCCACATGCCAGGGAGCAACTAAGCCTGTGCACCATAACTACTGAGCCTGCGCTCTAGACCCCCCCTGAGCCCGTGCTCCGCAACAAGAGAAGCCACCTCAATGAGAAGGCTGCGCACCGAACGGAAGAGTAGCCCCTGGTTGCTGCAACTAGAGAAAGCTCTCCCGCAGCAACAAAGACCCAACTCAGCCAAAAATAAATAAATTTATCAAAAGAAAAAAAGAGCGATGGGCGAGTAAAATTTACCATGAGTCTACAGAAAAGACACAGCACTCTAAGCTTCTTAAGGGCAGTTATTGTTGTGCACATTATAGTTTCTGAAAATAAATTTAGAGAGTGTGTTAAAATATATGTGTATGTATAAATTGTGGCGTGAGCCATAGTAGTTTATTAATTTTTATGTGGTTATTATAAGGTTAAATGAAATATACACACACACAAAACTGGGTTTGATTATTGTTTTATTTTTGCGGAACGTGGGCCTCTCACTGCTGTGGCTTCTCCCGTTGCAGAGCACAGACTCCAGACGCGCAGGCTCAGCAGCCATGGCTCACGGGCCCAGCCGCTCCGCGGCATGTGGGATCTTGCCGGACTGGGGCATGAACCCGTGTCCCCTGCATCGGCAGGCGGACTCTCAACCACTGCGCCACCAGGGAAGCCCGTGGGTTTGATTATTTTTAACACGGTACCCTCCTGGCTCTTTCAGTATTATCTGGTTTATAACTCTTAGGGAGTCTTCAGCTTTGTTAACCAAAGGTATTTAGAATGTTGGTGAAATGTTGCCTTTAGCTACTAGCACTGTCAAAGATGCAGTTTGCTTTGCAGAGAGGTGAGCCTCTGTTCTCTGGGGGAACTAGAGGCTGATCAGGGACAAGACAGTAGGAACTGATGGCCTTTCAATAAACTCTGTAATAAGGAACACATTCCCTATCCCTTGAAGCATTCAAGCCCAAACTAATTGATCACTTATTAGAATCCTGAAGAGGTGATTTGTATGAAAACAGGACAGGAGGAGAAGACTGCTAAGACTCCTTCTGTATGAAGAACTGTCTTTGAGAATTAGATTCATAAAATTAGTAATGTTTAATGCTTCATCAAGGTCATTCTTAAGTAAAACTGACTTTTTTTTTTTTTGCCGGTACCTGGCAGAGAAGAGAACAATGGCTATTAGTACAGGTTAGTGTCACTGCCTTGACTTGGGTTAAGGTGCCAGCAGTTTTCCCCACCATTGTTTTTTCCACCATCAGTGCAAATGTCAACAGAGTGAAAAAGTCTTACTTTCATTATGAAAACAGAATCATTTTAAAATCCAGTCTGACAACCATTCTCTTTTAGTTAGTCTGTTCACATTTAATGTAATTACTATATATTTGGATTTAAATCTTTCATCTTACCATTTGTTTTCTGTTTTATCCTGTGTATGCTATGTTGCTTATTCCCTCTTTTCTCTGCTTTCTTTTGGAGTAAGTATTTTTTACTATTGCATTGCTGCCCCTACTCCCCCCACCTCTAGCATTAGCTTGTTAGTTACTACTACTCTTTCAGTGATTACTCAAGAGATTAAACATGAATCCTTGATTAATTAAAATTATATAAATAAGTACTTTTATTATTCCCAGACAATATGGGGACTTTGAACATTTTTACTCCATTTACCTTCCTCCAGCCTTTAAAAATTGTTTTGATTTTGAAAAAAATTTTCAAAAAGTTGAAAATTTTTCAAAACGTTGCAATAATAGTGTAACACAATTCTATACACACACACATATATATATATATTCATATAGATTCAACAGTTGTTGACCTCTTGCTCTCTCTCTCTCTTAGTTTTTTTTTTTTTAATATAAATTTATTTATTTTTGGCTGTGTTGGGTCTTCGTTTCCGCACATGGGCTTTCTCTAGCTGCAGCGAGCAGGGGTTACTCTTTGTTGCGGTACGCGGGCTTCTCATTGGGGTGGCTTTTCTTTGTTGCAGAGCACAGGCTCTAGGCACGTGGGCTTCAGTAGTTGTGACTCGTGGGCTCTACAGTGCAGGCTCATAGTTGTGGCACATGGGCTTAGTTGCTCTGTGGCATGTGGGCTCTTTCTGGACCAGGGATGGAACCTGTGTCCCCTGCATTGGCAGGCGGATTCTTAACCATTGCACCACCAGGGAAGTCCCTCTCTCTCTTAGTTTTGCTCTTAAGGCCTTTTAACTGATTGGATGAGGCCCGCCCAGATTATCAAGGATAATCTCCATTACTTAAAGTCAACTAATTATAAATGTTAGCCATATCTAAAAAAATACCTTCACTTAGATTAGTGTTTAATTGAATAAATGGGTGCAATGGCTTAGCCAATTTGACACATAAAATGAATCGTCACAAGTCACATCAAGTTTCTTTGCTGTTCCAAGTCAGAGAATATAAGAGCCATTTACACTTCCCATTTGTTCATTCATGCCTTCATTCATTCATTTATTCAAGAACTATTTCTTGAGCACCAGCAATGTGCCAAACACTGTGATAGATACATGGATATATATTCTAATATCCAGACAACTGACTTATCAATAACTGCTACACTGAAACCTATTATGTTAAGTGAGGACCCTATTGTGTATTTTTAAGGCTATTGCCTTATTAATTTTCCTGCGGGACGTAGACAGGAATGTATTCATTTTCATGACTTTCATAAATCTCCTTGCATAGTTTCTTGTCAAGTAAATATAAATATCTCCTATCAAAAACAACATTTTAATTAAACCAATAGTTTTACCAGAAAGGTTGAGCTCAGTGGTTATTGAAATGGAGGGGAAACCTCAGCCCTATTTAGTAGCTTATTTCCCAAGGCAACAATAGAGGACCAGCCCCAGTGCATAATTGTTTTTCAAGCTTCTGCTTGCACCTCATTTTTTTGCGTCCCATGGTCCAAAGCAAGTCACAAGGCCAGTCCATGTTCAGGATGTGGGGAAAAAGATTCTACATTTTGATGGAAGTTGCTGCAAAGGATTCATAGCCATTTTTCCCCCCCATATACTACAACGGTTTGAAGGTAAGATGAAGCACATGACAGTTTTTTTTTGCAGCTAGTCAGAGGATCACACCAATGGAGCCCAACTGGACATATTCTGGGGTATATGAGGCTTTCCCTGCCATACTATCATACCTGGTCACCTTTTAAAATTGAAGTATAGTTGACTTACAATATTATACTAGTTTCAGCTATACAACACAGTGAATTTTATACTTTAGAAAATGATCACCACAGAAGTCTAGCTACCACGTATCACCACACAAAATTATTACAGTGTTACTGGCTATGTTCACTGTGCTGTACATTATATACCCATGACTGATTTATTTTATAATTGGAATTTTGTATCTCTTAATCTCTTTCATCTATTTTGCATACCTCAACCCTCCTCCCCTCTGGCAACCACCTGTTTGTTCCCTGTATCAACGTCTCTTTCCTTTTTTTTTTTTTTATTATTTATTTATTGGCTTAGTCGGGTCTTAGTTGTGGCATGCGGAATCTTTTGCTGCGGCACAAGGGCTTCTCTCTAGTTGAGGTGCACGGGCTCTCTAGGTGCAGTGCATGCTCTCAGTTGCCCTGTGGCATATGGGATCTTAGTTTCCCTACGAGGGATTGAACCAGCGTCCTCTGCATTGCAAGACAGATTCTTAACCACTGGACCACCAGGGAAGTCCCTCAATGAGTCTGTTTCTGTTTGTTATGTTTGTTCATTAAAGAATTCCACATATAAATGAAATCATATGGTATTTGTCTTTGACTTATTTAACTTAGCGTAATACCCTCCAGGTCCATCCATATTTTGGCAAATGGCAAGATTTCATTCATTTTCTATGGCTGAGTAATATTCCATTGTATATATATCACAACTTCTTTATTTGTTAATCTACTGTTGGACACTTAGGTTGCTTCCATATCTTGGTTATTATGAATAATGCTGCTATAAACATAGGTGTGCATATATTTTTTCAAATTAGTGTTTTTGTTTTCTTCAGAAAAATACCCAGAAGTGGAATTGCTGGATCATATGGTAGTTCTATTTTTATTTTTTTGAGGAATCTCCATACAGTTTTCATAGTGGTGGACCAATTTACATTCCTACCAACGGTGCACGAGGGTTCCTTTTTCTCCACACCCCCACCAACATTTGTTATTCCTCGTCTTTTTTTTTTTTTTTTTTTTTTGCTGTACGCGAGCCTCTCACTGTTGTGGCCTCTCCCGTTGCGGAGCACAGGCTCCGGACGCGCAGGCTCAGCGGCCATGGCTCACGGGCCCAGCCGCTCCGCGGCATGTGGGATCTTCCCGGACCGGGGCACGAACCCGCGTCCCCTGCATCGGCAGGCGGACTCTCAACCACTGCGCTACCAGGGAAGCCCTCCTCGTCTTTTTGATAATAGCTGTCCTAACATGTGTGAGGTGATATCCCTTTGTGGTTTTGATTTGCATTTCTCTGATAATTAGTGATGTTGTGTACCTTTACATGTACCTGTTGGCCACTTCTATGTCTTCTTTGGAAAAATGTCTATTCAGATCCTCTGCCCATTTTTTAGTCAGATTATTTTTTTGCTATTGAATTATATAAGTTCTTTATATACATACATATATATATATATATATATATATATATATATATATATAATGGTCACCTATATGCCAAACATTATTTCTTTTTTAAAATTAACTAATTAATTAACTTATGGCTGCACTGGGTCTTCGTTCCTGTGCCCGGGCTTTCTCTAGTTGCAGTGAGCGGGGGCTACTCTTCATTGCAGTGCGCAGGCTTCTCATTGCGGTGGCTTCTGTTATTGCTGAGCACAGGCTCTAGGCACGCAGGCTTCAGTAGTTGTGGCATGCTGGCTCAACAGTTGTGGCTCGCGGCCTCTAGAGCACAGGCTCAGTAGCTGTGGTGCACGGGCCTAGTTGTTCTGCGGCATGTGGGATCATCCTGGACCAGGGCTCGAACCCATGTCCCCTGCATTGGCAGGCATATTCTTAAACAAACACTGTGCCACCAGGGAAGCCCCGAAGTTCTTTATATTTTGATTATTAACCCCTTATCAGATACATCATTTGGTAATATTTCTCCCCTCCAGTAGGCTGTTTTTTAATTTTGTTGATAGTTTCCTTCTCTGTGCAAAAGTTTGATGTAGTCCCATTTGTTTATTTTTGCTTTTGTTTCCCTTGCCTGAGGTGACATACCTGCCTGGTCACTTTTTAGCATAAAGGGTAAAGCTGGTGATTATGTAGTTAAATAAGACAAACTTATCTTAAAAATAAGATAATTCAAGCATAAAAACAAAATCTCATTTGAAACCTGAATTATTGGTTTTTCCATTACACCAACCAGACACCTTGTCAACTGTGCCCATTGTTTTGAAGACATTAGATCTGCAGTCTAAATCACTGCCTCTTTCCTTTACCCCCATGCACATACGCATCCTTTTAACCCTTGGAAAAATAACCAAATTTCCTTCTTTTCCTTGATTACATACCCTGTAAAAGATGTTTGGTCATTTAGATTCAAAATAAAACAGTTTACTCACCTGGCAATCCTTTTTAATGTTTTTTTAAATAAGTAAAGTGGAAGGTATGTAACAGGTGGTATGGTAGTTGTTTTCCTCTCATGGAAGAATTACTTAGTTTTTGCAGTACAACATACCACGCTTTAAAATTAGCAGGAAATAATGAAAATATACCCTTCAGCAAAGTCCCACTGAGGACAACTGAGTAGCTAAGCTACTTAAGCGAGGCAAATTCAACCATAAACTTTCTAATTCAACTGAGCGCAAACGCTCAGGATCTTGCAGTGTGACCCTACTGACCTGAAAGAATACATGTACCTTTAAAGAATGAGCAGATTACTTGCTTCCCATCAGCAGGTTTAAAATTGGTATTTTCATGGCTGTGTAATAAAGCTTTAAAAAGAACACAGTTAAAATGATAACCACTAGTCAGAGAAGGAAAACATTAAAACTCAAACATACCTCGGGGCTTCCCTGGTGGTGCAGTGGTTGAGAGTCTGCCTGCCGATGCAGGGGACACGGGTTCGCGCACTGGTCCGGGAAGATCCCACATGCCACGGAGCGGCTGGACCCGTGAGCCATGGCCGTTGAGTCTGCGCGTCCGGAACCTGTGCTCGGCAACGGGAGAGGCCACAACAGTGAGAGGCCCGCGTACCGCAAAAAAAAAAAAAAAAAAAAAAACCCAAAACATATCTCAGTTTTCTTAAACAAATTCTGCCTGGGGTGTGCACACATACAATTGGTTGCTTTCCTCAGTGAATGTTGTACAAAACCACATACCCTGGAAGAATTTGGCTGTGTTCAGTACCAGTTAACAAAGAGCCTTTTTCAAACATCTCAAGAGTGATATAAATAGCTGGAAAGGGTGTTAATTGTTGAAGCACGCTGGTTTATCAAATGAATAACTATGTGAATGAGCTTTGTAAACTCTACAAAACACTCTAAAAAATGTGTTGTCATTCTTTTTATACTTGTGTACATAATACATGCACAAAGTCTAACATATTTCACCTTCCACAAAATGGTTTTGCAGTGTGGTGGACTGAAAGTGAAATAACTTTGGTAATGCTTTTCCTAGATGAATGAATTTTTTTTTTTTTTTTTGCAATACGCGGGCCTCTCACTGTTGCAGCCTCTCCTGTTGTGGAGCACAGGCTCCGGACGCGCAGGCTCAGCGGCCATGGCTCATGAGCCCAGCCGCTCCGCGGCATGTGGGATCTTCCCGGACCAGGGCATGAACCCGTGTCCCCTGCATCGGCAGGCGGACTCTCAACCACTGCGCTACCAGGGAAGCCCCTAGATGAATGAATTTTTAAATTTTGCTTTCTTGTCATTGGAATCTAGACACAGTCCCTAACAGTATGTATCGTTCCTTGAAAGGATTATTTCTGATGATCTGCATAATGTGTACCCATTTTAGAAAAATTTGAAAATGGAGAAAAGTATGAAAAATAAAGTGAATAATCATTTACAATTCCATCATCTAGAGGTAGTAGTCATTAATATTTTAGTGTGTTTTCTTCTCATCTCTTTTCTATACATATAAATATACAGAGAAATATGAAAATTATATATATTTTATATAATACTATGGTACTATATAAGAGGCAATATAGTATAGTGGTTAACATTGCCAGAATATTTAGGTTTGAATTCTGGATCCTCCACTTTCTAATTGTGTAATCTGGTACTTATTTTCACTGTAACTCAGTTTCCTTAACTATAATATGGAATAATATTAGTGATCTACTCAATAGGGTTATTGTGAAGATTAAGTGAATTAATACACGCAAAGCACTTAGAACAGTCCCTAGCACATTATAAGCGTTCAATTTTTTTTTTTTTTTTTTTTGGCCATGCTGCATGGCTTGTGGGATCTTAGTTCCCTGACCAGGGATCGAACCCAGACCCATGGCAATGAAAGCGCCGAGTTCTAACCACTGCCAGGGATTTCCCTAAATGCTCAATATTATACACCATTTTTATCGTATAACACCAGGGCATAAGCATTTTCCAAAATAATTTAAAACATTTCATGAACATATGATTGAATATCATATTCTATTACATAGATATGCCATAGTTTACTTAACCAGCTTAATTGTTGAATATTGTGTTTCCAAATTGTTACTATTATAAATATCATTTCAATGAATATCTTAATGTATAAAATTTTGTCTGCATTTCAAATTATTTGATTAAACTAGATTCCAACAAGTAGACTCTGGTGACCAGCCTCCAGCATGACGCCCAGTGAGACCCCTCTTCTGGTGTTCTTGCCCTTGTCTAAGTCCTCCCCATTCCCAACCCCACACTAAATACATAGAGCTTTTTTGTTTAACCAATAGAATATTGCAAATATGATGAAGTGTGACTTTTGAGGCTAAGTCACAAAAGTCATCATGGGTTCTTCCTTGTTCTCTCTGTTTGGAGCACTCGCTCTGGCAAAGGACAGCTGACACATTGTGAAGATGCTTCAGCATCTCTATGAAGAGGTCCATTATGAAGAGGTCCACGTGTTGAGGAACTGAGGCTCCTGCCAACTGCTATGTGAATGAGTTGTCCTGGAAGCCAATCTTCCAGCCCCAGGCAAGCCTTCATATGACAAAAGCCCAGGCCAACAGCTTGAAAAACTCTGACCCAGAACCATCTAGCCCGAGCCACTCCCAGATTCCTGACCTGCAAAAACTATGTGAGATAATAAATGTATTGTCTAGAGTGAATACAGACAATATTGTATTATAATCATCAAACTTGCTAAGAGGCTAGAACTTAATTACTCCAAGCACTAAAAAGAAATGATAATTATGTCATGTGATGGATGTGTTCATTATTGCTGCAATGGCAATCACATTACAATATGTAAATGTATCAAATTAACATGCTTAAATTTTACAATGTGTCAAATACATTTCAGTAAAGAAAAGTTATTGTCCTATAAGCTGCTAAATTTGGGGGTACTTTGTTATGCAGCAATAGATTAGTAATATACAGAAAAACTGGATTAAGAGGTAGAATATTTAAACATGTTTGATAGCATTAAATGGCTTTCCAGAAATGTTATATTGATCAACTCCCATCAGAAGTATATGAGAGTACTTATATTATGGTACCTTCATCACCACTGAATATTCAGTTTTGTAATCTTTGTTAATTTCATAGAAAAAGTAGGTATTTTTCCATTGGAAAAAATTTGCTTTTACTTGATCTCTAGTGAGGTTAGTATTTTTTCTTATAGTCTTTTTTCAAAGACAGTTTTTTTGAGCAGTTTTAGGTTCACAGCAAAATTGAGAGAAAGGTACAGAGATTTCTCGTGTACCCCCTGCACCCACACATGCATAACCTCCACAATTATCAAAAAATCCCACCAGAGTGGGGTTTTTTTTACAACTGATGAACTTATATTGATACTTCATAACCACCCAAAGTTGATTGTCCACATTAAGTTTCACTCTTGGTGTTGTGCTAGGTTAATTTTTTCATGTTTCTTTTCTATTTATATTTCCTCTTCTGGGAAACCTCTTTATATATAATTTAATCAATCTTCTGTTGAGGTCTTATTATTTTTCGTAGCAATTTGTATGAACTCTATATATAAAGTATATTAACCATTTTATGTTTGTCACATTTTCAACTGGTTATTCTTGTTGGTTTTATGTTTAGTGATATATAGATATTTAAAATTTTTATGCAGTCAAATGGATATCTTCTTTAGTGTTTAAACCTAGAAAGTCCTATTCTATTAAAAAAGATAAACATTTATGTTATAGTTTTTGCTTTTGTTTTATATTTGGATCCTTTGTTCATTTGGAATTTATAATTTTTTTTTGTATCACCAAAGAGCTAGCTAATTTTAAAAGGATTTATGCATAAATAGAACAATTTTCCTCTTTTCTGTTGATCAGTGATTATTATAACTTACGTTTTTTTAAGATCTAGTGCCTGTTTCTGCATTCTCTGTTTCACTGAAAAGCTCTTCTTGTGTCGATATCACTCTGTTTTAATTATTGTGGTTTATGTTTTAATAACTGGAAGGGCTAGTTAGGAAAATGACCTTAGTAGTATGACCTCATGGTCTCTCAAAGGCACAGAGTTTTCTAGAATGCAATCAGATGCCATTCAAAACTGTTTAAAAAGTTGGGTGGCTCTTCACATAAGAATATGAAAGAAGGCAAAATTTCATCAAAATCAGGAGTCTGTGGAGCTGGGCATAAAAAACATTTTAACTTTCTAAGAACCAAAGAAATGAAAAGTCCAATCAAGTGTTTTAGCAGCCTGGGTGAAAGTTGTAGACTTCCCAGAGTCAATGAAGAAAGAGGGCAGGAACTCACACCCAGGGTATGAATGAGTTCCGCTGCACAGACTAAGTTTGGCAAATAAATTACTTTTCATATGTTTATGTATCTTTGTCAAACTCTGCAAAGTTTGAAATAATTCAACTGCAAAACTAACTGAGCTTGGAAAGCTTCTGTAGGCATTCCTTTGATAACTGAATATTTTCTTCAGTTATAAGTTTCAGGTTTTCTTTCAAGTCAGTTCTGGCCATTACAAGTTTTCTATTAATCATCCAATTTATTGAGATTTTCATTTATCTGCATATACTGAAGTTTGTTATTTTATAACAAGAAATTTCCAGTATATTGCTCCTTTCTTTGTTTTTCTCTCCTTTGTGTGTGTGTGTATTGAATTTGACAGGAAGATGTTTATTTTTGTTTGTATTCTTCCCTCCAAACACATGCTATTGGCTTTATCAGTTTTACTGTTTTATTTTTTAATTTATCTCTATTTTCCTTTTTCTTAGGTTAATTTTAGGTATTCTAATTTTATGAGTTGAATAGTTGGAAAAAAATTTTTTTAAGAAGGAAAGCATTTAAAGTTTAAGGTTATTTACCATTGAGTATATTTGGTTACAACTCCTAAACTAAGTTTTATATGTATTACTTTCATTTTCATTATTTTGCAAATAGTTTGATGTTATATTTGTTTTCTTCTTTGACTCAATATTATTTTACTTAAAAAATGAAGCCCTCGGCTTCCCTGGTGACGCAGTGGTTGAGGGTCTGCCTGCTGATGCAGGGAACGCGGGTTCGTGCCTTGGTCCGGGAGGATCCCACATGCCGCGGAGCGGCTGGGCCCGTGAGCCATGGCCGCTGAGCCTGCGCGTCCGGAGCCCGTGCTCCGCAATGGGAGAGGCCACAACAGTGAGAGGCCCGTGTACCGCAAAAAAAAAAAAAAAAAAAAAAATGAAGCCCTGACTAAGCAAATCACTAGTCTCTCTCTTCATTTACATTTTAAAAAGCGGAACAACTCTTTTTTGTTCTCCTCCTCCCTAAAAATAATTTTTCAAAATTATGCCATAGAAGAATTTAAGAAAAGCCAATAGAAATCATTGAATTTGAGACATTTAGTTCACTTATTTGATACTTCTCCCTCAGATCTCACATTAAAACAACTGGTTTTGAGAATAAAAGTTTTAAGTCATTACCACTGAGTGAAATGTGTAAAGTGAAAGACTCAGGAAAAGGGATATTTTTGGCATCAGCTAATTTGTGCTACAGCTAATATCTTGGATCCATGATTCAAAGGCAGAAACGTAACGGAAACAGCTGTTTAATTTGCCTAGAGCAGAAAATAAGCAGCACATCCGAAGTCAGGGGAAAGGTACAGGTGAAGAACAAAAACCCATGAGAAGAAGGAGGCCACGTGATCATCGTCGTCTGGGAGAAGAGCAGCCATGACCCCAGCTGCTGAGCACTTCAGCCTCCACAGCGGTCATGCCAGAGGACGAATGTTGCTTATTGCTGGCCAGGAATTTTGCTCCAGATCCACTGTAGCCAGTCACCACAGTGACCTGTGCAGGCCTGTGGTGGATCACACAAACTCTACGCCCCTTTAGATTGAGGCACAGCCTAGAGCATTAATATGTGCGCTGCTTCCTTTTCTGTATGGCTGTACCATAGTTTTAGGACTGGCAAAGATTACTGCCCTACTAAGGAAGCAGCTAGCAAAGTCTACAAAATACCTCCACCCTTAAGAACACAGCTTCTGTGTCCTTGCTTCTGAGCCCCATCCTGCCACCGAGCCCCTGGTCAGTTCCTACCATACAACCCAAAGTGGAGAATAAGGAGATGAGCCCCAAAGAAATCACCATGTAAAGAAGTGATGGGCTGGCCTCATCCAGGAGCTAGAGAGAGCTGCTAACGTCTTTATACTTCCTGAGGAAAGTTCCACCCTCCTCTGGCATTCTACGAGGTCCTGAGCCCTAGCCCAGCGCCCTCTTCCTAGAGGAGGTTTAGGCTGTGGACTCATAGCCCCTGATACAACGATGAAACCAGAAGTGAGGAGACCTCAGCTCTATCACTATGGCTTTTCATATTGTGAGCATGTTATCGTGGGAACTTTTGAAAGACACGTAGTCTCTCTGGTCCTGGTTTTCATCATTTAAAAAAAAAAAGAGGGTTTGGTTTGATGACCTCTGGGGTCTCTTCCTGATCCAAAATTCTTAGTTTGATTTTCAGGAGTTTGGTCCATGAACACAGCCTGGGATTCTGCCATTCCTGCCCATCACAGTCTCTCTCACCATCACAATAGCCAGAGTGTACCAAAGGCACTATGTTGAGTGCTTTACATGCTTCCCTTGCAAGAATCTTCTTATATTGCCTCCATTTTACAGTTGAAAATGGGGAAGCTTCCAGAGGTTATGGAATTTATCCAGATCACGCAGCTCGTAACTGGTGTAATTGAGTTCAGATCATGGTCGACCTGAGTTTAGAGCCAAAGGCTCTGCTTTGCACCACGTTGCAATGAACTCTTATTTCCTGCTTGCTTCTAGATTATTTTGTCTTAGTCTTTACCAAGTCAAGAAATGAAAGTTGAGAAAGAGTAGAAAAGTTTCAGAGTTTAGAAGTCAATGAAGTTTTAAAAAAAGAAGGAGAGGGGACTTCCCTGGTGGTACAGGGGAAAGGACTCTGCACTCCCAATGCAAGTGGCCTGGGTTTGATCCCTTCACAGGGAACTAGATCCCACATACATACTGCAACTAAGGAGCCCACCTGCCTCAGCTAAGACCCAGCTCAACTAACTAACTAATAAATAAATAAATAAAAGGAGGAGGAAGAGAGGAGAAGAGGCACCAGATATAATTCTGTTTAGGGTAATCCAGAAAAACAGCAATAATACAAAGTTCCATACAGCAAAATTTGCAAACTAGTTCCTCTCCAACCCCTCACCCCCAGTTCCATTTTGAAAACAAGGGTTTTCTGTAGCTAATGCATTACAGAGGACACTAAATCGATAGGATGAATCATGTTTAAACATGGTATTGATAGTGTCTTCTATTCTCAAATTGTTGCCTTTTTTTTTTTTTTTTTTTTTGCGGTATGCGGGCCTCTTTCTGTTGTGGCCTCTCCCGTTGCGGAGCACAGGCTCTGGACGCGCAGGCTCAGCGACCATGGCTCACGGGCCCAGCCGCTCCGCGGCATGTGGGATCCTCCCAGACCAGGGCACGAACCCGTGTCCCCTGCATTGGCAGGTGGACTCTCAACCACTGCACCACCAGGGAAGACCTGTTGCCTTGTTTTAATAAGTGAAATCAAATCAAGGTACTCTAAGTTCCGTATAGCTCATCATGTTGCAGCTCCATTCATTACAAAATCGTTTAAAAGTAACTCTAAATTAACGTATTTCTAATTATTATCTGTATAAACTACACTCTTACATTTCATATTCCAAACAATCATTTTATAGGTAAGTTGGATCGGGAGTTACAGATCACAGAGTTGATTTTCTCTTCCTAAACACAAAAAGTGACATCATATCTGTGAATGCTCTAGAATTACTGTACAAATATTTTGAATGTTCCAAAATGTTTGGAAAGAGAAGATTTTTATGCTCCCTTTAGAATTTTAAGGTCTAATCTTCTATCTTCAACTGATATTATCTGAGTTTTAAAAATATACCCATATCGACCAGGCAGCTTTAGATACACGATTTGTATACATGTCTGAAATATATTTAAACTCAGCAATTGAAGCTGTGTAAAAGTATTTATTTGTAACTACCCCCCTCTAGTGAAAATTATTTAAAATAGCATAATTCATTTCAGAATCTCCTTTGAACTGGTCAAATTTTTTGCGAGCAGTTTCAAATTTAAAAATTTTTAATTTTTATTCTCTATCGAGTCCCAGATTATAGACTAATAGATTTTTATTATTATTATAGGATCTAGTTTAGAAATTTATGATGAAAAATAATCCAAATACGCACATAATTAATTATCCATGTCTTAACCCCATAGCTGCGACTTTTTGGAGAAACAATACGGTTGACTTTAAAGATAAATCTTGCTAGAAAAGTAAAATACTGACTACTCTTGAGATGAGAAGTGAGTGTGGGACATAGATCGTGGTGAGATTGCCACAAAATTCAGACTGAAAAGAATAACCTTGTTAACAGTCCCAAATTGCTGGTACTTGTTTTTTCACTTGATCTTTTGGATATCCTGTGAAGTAGGTATCATTCCCCTATTTTGCAGATCAGAAAACAGTTTCAGCAAGTGAAGTGCTATGCCCAGGGTCACAGAGCATTGTGGATGCTGTGGTGTGCGCCCAGATTCCCCTGCAGGGCTGCAGAACTTCTTATTCTTCCACTTGCTGGAGGAGTTGTTGCCTGATGCTTCCCAGCTAGGACCTGCTCTCAACAAAAGAAAGACACTTTGCCCAAGGTTATGCTCCCTCCCTGGGGACAGGGCACACCTAATGAATTCTTCATGTGGGAGACAAAGACTTGTCGACTTTGCCTCAATTTGGGATATCACAGAAGGGCCATCCCAGCTTCAGAACTCCCCATGGGAATCTGCTGAGACCTCGGCTGCAACCTCATTGCAGTTCAAACTTCCTTCTCTGCCCAGTCTTTCTTCCCTCACCACTCACAGGGGCTATGTCTGCCAGGGCTCTCCAGTAACGTCTGCACAGAAACCTCAGTGTCTCAGTCTGTTTCCTGGGAAACCCAACCAATGACAGCTGGTTCTCATTGTGGTCCTAAAATGGGATTTTGTTGCTGGCCCTGGCTGGCTGTGATAAAGACCCTATTGCTGGTAGTAGGGGGAGCATTAATAGTCCCAGGCATGCGGTTCCAGTGCTATTGCTAAAACTTTTACAAGTGGTAAACTGAGATGGGATACTGATGGGAAGAAATGTGCCGGCAGGTGCAACATCTCAGGGGTTTGAGAGTTTCGGGGGGAATTAAGTAAGTATAAGTATTTTGGAATTAGATAACTGTTGTTTGCAATTAGATGGTCATGGCTGCTTTGGAGAGAGGCAATGAAAGGCTGAGGACGATTACTCACCAATATATTGTGAAATGTGAAGCCAGAGTACTGCCTTGGCTTTACATAAATTGATTCCCATCTCCTGCAGCCTGGGAGCAGTAAACTGAAGACATCTTTAAGAGTAACAGGATTCCAGAGAATGTTGAATTCTCAGCTCAAGCTGGTCTGCTATTTCTAGGTCAGGGCCCTGATTTGGAAGGAGTGAGAGTCTGAGGTGTTGGGTGGGGACAGCTGGGTTGTGCACTAAAGATTCCATGATTACTTTGGACCCTCTAGACCTGCAGAAGTGATATACTCCTTCCTTTTAAAGGCTAGTGCCCCTTGTTTATTTGCAGATGATGCAAAAAGTCTTGTGCCCTGCTCAGGATGTATCTCTGTCTCCTCTTGCGGCCATCAGACCCGTAACTGGGGTCAAGTTCCAACATAACTCGGCCAGAGAAGTACTGGGCCTGCAAAGGGAAAAATGGACTATACTCTGAAGTGAAGTGGTTGTAGGACCTGGTCATTGTGTACCCTCAGAAATTGGGAGTGTATGTGTGGGGCTGGATTCTGAGGGTGCTGAATCAAGGGGCACAGAATATAACATTGGAAAAGGGAGGTTGTTTTGTGTGAGTGTTCTCTCGTGGTACAGGGCTTACACCTTGGCAAGGACGCCAGGAGATGGCACTAATACACTGCAAGTTCGCCTCTTAGATGCTCGGGATAAAGCATGTATTAGCTTACATTAAATAAGGTAGAACTGGAAGCACTGCTATGGCAAATAGTGAAAGAAGAAATCAAAATGTACAGAGACGTGGGCATGCTAGACTGAATACACTACATAGGCCAGAAAACCCACCAGCCATTACGTTCTGTGGGAACCTAGAGGACACTCTTGTTTACCTTAGAAATAAAGCAGGTCCTTGGGGAGAAGCTCTGGGCTGCTGGTAGGAGATGCTGTTACAGAAATGGGCTCACTGATTGTAATGGGGACAATAGGGTCCTGAAATAATAGAGGCCAGGTGGTGAGCACAGCTGCAGGATGGAAACAGCTGAGAGTACATTGGCTGTAAACAGAGAATGACAGGACTGCCTCCCAGTCCCCAGCCCCACCGTCCACCCCAGAATCACACCATATTGGCTCAGTAGGGCTCGAAATTCCACTTTTTGTTTAAAACGTTTAGGCTCCAATTCTTCCTTCCTTCCTTCCTTCCTTCCTTCCTTCCTTCCTTCCTTCCTTCCTTCCTTCCTCTCTCCCTTCCTCCCTCTCTCCCTCTCTCCCTCCCTCCATCTCTCTCTCTCTCTCTCTCTCTCTCTCTCTCCCTCTCTCTCTTTAGGCTGCGTTGGGTCTTCATTGCTGCGTGTGGGCTCTCTCTAGTTATGGCGAGCGGGGGCTACTCTTCGTTGCGGTGCGCAGGCTTCTCTTTGCCGTGGCTTCTCTTGTTGCGGAGCACAGGCTTTAGGCGCGCGGGCTTCAGTAGTTGTGGCATGTGGGCTCTAGAGCACAAGCTCAGTAGTTGTGGCACACGGGCTCGGTAGTTGTGACTCACGGGCTCCAGAGCACAGGCTCAGTAGTTGTGGCGCAGGGGCTTAGTTGCTCCACGGCATGTGGGATCTTCCCAGACCAGGGATCAAACCCATGTGCCCTGCATTGGCAGAAGGATTCTTAACCACTGCACCACCGGGGAAGTCCTCCAATTCTTATTTTTTGTTATTCATGTTTTTTTTTTTTTAAAATACTTCTCTTTACCAGAGGCCTTTCTCAACCAGATCCAAGAGCAATTCAGCCCCAGTACCCAGTGGCCTCCATTGCAGGGTGACATCTCAGGCTTACATGTTCAAAGGGGAAATCTTGATTTCTAACTTTAGACATTTTCCTGCCACATCTTCCCCTGTGGCTCAAGCTAAACACCTATGAGCCATCCTCAGTGCCTCTCTTTTCTTCATCCACCTGTTCAGTAAATTCTATTGGCCCTACCTCCAAAATACATTCTTGTCCATCCACTTCTTTTCATCATCAGTGCTTTCACAACATAGTCTAAAGTTTTGTATCCCTCACCTAGAACACTAAGAGCATTTCCCTAATTTGTCTTTCTGCTTTACTCCTGTCTTAGAATCATTATTCCACAGAGCAGCCAAAGGGTTTTACTAGGACTAAGACTAGGACTAAAATGGTGAGACTATGTCATAACTCTGCTTAATGTCCTCTGTTTCCTTCCTATTACACTTGAAGTAAAAACCCAAGCTCCTTTATGGCCTTCAATGCCCTAGGTGAGGTGGTCCCTTGCTTTCCTCTCTAATTCTGTTTTATTGTTTTATATCATTCTCTCCCTTGCTGGCAGCTCTAGCCACACAGGTTTTCTCATCTCCCCACTCCCTTGTTTTAAAATAACACAAGCTGATTTTTGTCTTAAGACCGTTTAACTTTCTACTCCTGAAATACTCTTGCTCAGATATTTATGAAGCTAGTTTATTTTAGGGGAGGAGGAGTTGAGAAAAAGAAGAATCAAGGATAATTTGGGGGAAGGCTTTTGGTTTGACTGATGTGGATGAATAGTAGTCCCACTTACTGACGAGTGCATACTGGGGGAGGAGATACACAATTTGAAACGTCTATTATTAGCTTACATTTATAGAGTGCTTGAGTATTGTATTAGTTATCTATTGCTGCATAACAAATGACCCCCAAATATAGGGCTTAAAACAATATTTATCTTCTCGCAGTATCTGTGGGTCAGGAATCTGGTGTGGCTTAGCTGGGTCTTCTGGCTCTGGGACTCTCACACAGCTACAGGTGTCTCAGGACTCAACTGGGAAGTATCCTCTTCCCAGGGCTCTGGTGGTTGCCGGCAGTGTTCATTACCTTGCAGGTTGTTGGACTGAGGCTTTATTTCCTCACAAACTCCTAGCTAGAGGCCTCCCTCAGTTCCTTGCTGCCTGGGCCTCTCCACAGAGCATCTCATAAGATGGGAGCTGACTTCATCAGAGAGCGTGCCAGAAGAGAGAGTCTAGCAAGACAGAAGGCAGTCTTTTGTAACTTAATCACAGAAGTTCATCATGTGGCCATATTCTGTTTGCTTCTAGAAGCAAGTCATTAGGTCCAGCACACTCAACAGGAAGGAATTACCAGATGGGTTGAATACCAAGCGATGGGGATTATTGGGAGGTATGTCAGAAGCTGCCTACCACAGGCATGTAGGCACTATTCTAAATGCTCTACACATCTTAATTTGTTTAGTCCTTACAAGACACCTTAAAATAAATATGTTATTACTGTCTCCATTGCACAGATGAAGTGCCAAGTAGTCAAGTAACTTGCCCGGGGTCACATAGCTATAAAGTCGTAGGGTATAGAAATTTAACCTAGGCTGTCTGGCTTCAGCATCTGTATTCTTTCTTTTAATGCTGCTTTTTAAAAAAATTGGCATGTAAGGTTATATGTATGTATTGTGGAATGATCACCACAATAAATCTAGTTAACTTCCATCACCATACATAGTTACACATTTTTTTCTTGTGATGAGAATTTTAAGATCTCTCTTAGTAACATTCAAATATACAATACAATATTGTTAACTATAGTCATCATGCTGTACATGACATCCCCAGGACTTATTTATTTTATAACTGGAAGTTTGTACCTTTTGACCCCCTTCAAGCATTTCACGTACCACCCTACATTCCCCACCTCTGGCAAAAAAACCCTCTGTTTTTGTATTTTGTTTTTTAGATTCCACATATAAGTGATATTTATTTTCTCTGTCTGACTTACTTCACTTAGCATAAGTCCATCTATGATGGACCCAAAGTCCATCTATTTTGTCACAAATGGTAGGATTTCCTTTTCTTTTATGGCTGAATGATTCCATTGTGTGTGTGTGTGTGTGTGTGTGTGTGTGTGTGCATATATATATATATATATCTCACACCAGTGTCTGTATTCTTAACTTGTTGGCTACACTGCCTGAGATGGAGGTGTCAAGTAACAGCTGGCATCTGGACTTCTTGGAAGAGGATTTGCCTGGCAAAAGATATTTAGAAGGTGAAATTAACTAATTTGAGGATAAGAATCACAGCTGAGTATAGTACCCAGCCTCCTTCAGTGCCAAGTAGATAAGAGAAAATAGATTTAAAGCTTTTCTCCTGTATTTTTTCCTTCCTTTCTCCCTCCCTTCCTTCCGTGAATACTTACTCACTGCCAACTATGTGCTGGGGAAAGTACTAGATACTGGGGAATGTATTTTTAGCTTTCCGGATACAAAAGATATATTATTTTGAGAAGTTTTTAAACTACCTGTAGTCTTCCCTGAAATCATCTGCTTAATTGTCACGTACTTCAACTTGAACTGTCTTCCTATTAAATGTACCACTATTAAGTATTGTGACGGTACTAGAAAATAAGCAATTTGTAAAGCATATGCACAAATTCTAACCCAGGCTTACTACCCTGGCTTTGCCTATTAATTTCAGCAATTCCTTAATTTAACGTATGATGTTGAAAATAATTTTACAATATTTCCAATTAAGTTAATTTTCACATTGCTTTTGTGTTCTTTGTCATCACATGTAGAATGATAAAATTCTGTTTTGCATATTATTAATGAATATGGGGCGTGTTTTTCCATTTGTGTCACTAATAACTCACTATTATCTAATTTCAGAAATGAGTTCAATACTCAATCTACAAATTATAGAGTAACCAACTTCTCCCAATGAACCACAGTTCAGTTAAGCTCACAAGCCACCTTTTTCTACACTTGTGTCAATCTGTAACAAACCAAAGCCTGATGGTCTACTTCAGCTAAATTGGTTGGACAAAATTTAGAAGTTCATTAGCAAGAAATCTGACCCAGAACCAAGATAGGCATCACATAAATGAAGAAAAGATGAAAACAACAAGGTCCTATTGTATAGAACAGGGAACTATATTCAATATCCTGTGATAAACCATAATGGAAAAGAATATATATATATATATATATATATATATATATATATATATATATATATATATATATAACTGAATCACTTTGCCGAACAGCAGAAATTAACACAACATTGTAAATCAACTATACTTCAGTAAAATTAAAAAAAAACAATGGATTAAAAAAAAGATGAAATTACAGTTTACATCCACATTATCCAATCCCTAGTTTTATGGTTGGAGAAGATCATTGATGTGGTAACCCTGCTTCTTATTTATAAAAGACTAAAACAATGGGAGCAATCATTGTTCTGCTTTCAACTTCTGCTGAATATTTAGATGATTACCAAGAAAAATATATTGTAAACACCAGCCTATCGAGGATATTGGGAAAGAAAGTAGTGGTGCCTGGGAAAAATCTAACCTATTGAATTTTGAATAGTGTATGGGCTACCAATTTGGTTACAGTGTTAGGATATTCTGATAAAAGACAACTATTCCTAAGGGATAAACCTGAGAGAATCTCACAATAGCTCCATTTGGGCCTTTAAAAAACTGTTGTCATGGAAATATTCCGATGATTTACAGGGCTGTGTCACAGCACTTTTATTTATCTATTAGAATTGTGAGAACTTCCTTTACAGAAGTGCTCATTTTTATGTGGCTAAGAGGCCAATACAGATATTCTCCAAAGATATCATCATCATGAATCAAATAAAATTAGCATACTAAAGGATTCACACTTAACTGCTGAAAGTGCTCTCTGCGTCAAAGTCAGTCCATCAGTTAGGGCTTTATTAAACCCTGACTGAGAGCTTAGCATACTGCTAGGTATCCTGGAGCTGTGGAACACCACGCCTGCTGCCCACCAAGATCTAATGGGGAGCTTTATCAAGTAAACAAACAGACATGGTCCCAGTCCTGAAGAGTCTCATTGGTAGGTTCTGGCATGAGCCTCCTGGGAATCTGTTTTTAATTTTTATTTTTAACCTCCCAGGTGATTCTGATGATTAGTCAGAACTGGGAACTCTGCCTGCAGAGATGGTCAAAGTCTGGTCCCTGGGCCTATATCACCAGCATCACCTGGGAACTTGTTAGGACTATTAATTCTCAACCCCATCCAGCCCTACTATAAATCATAGGCTGGTGATCGCCATCTGTGTTTTAACAAGCCTACCAGGTGATTTTGCTGCTTGATAAATTTAGAGGATCTTGGCCTTTTCTCCAGACTGAGATGTTTGCTTGAGTTCTTTCTTTCTTTGCTGCAGAGCTAAGGAAATAGGACATAGTTTCTCTCCTTGGGTACATAGCCAGCCACTCTACCCTTCTCTTCACTCTGAGCATGCCTGAAGAAGTGTGGAGCAAAATAAGCTGCCTCATCCCACTTCCTTGCTGCTTGGGAAGATGATATGCAGGGAGAGGCCCTTTTGTTTTCAAGGAAAACGGAAAGAGGATAACAAATAATAACCAATATGGGGAAATGGCAGAAGTCCTGGGATTTTAAAAAAGCTTTCTGTCCTGGTCCAGGACCTTTTATCCTCCTTTTTTATTCCTGAATATGGAGCTCACAGACTCCCTATTTTCTCACTTTACCTTTAGCAAAGCCATATGACTCTTCACAGTAACTCAAGGCCTAAAAATAAAATAAAGCCAAGCAATAGATGTCCCCTTTCAGCATAAAAGTTTTCTTTTTACTTTTAATGGAAATCACTCTAAAACAAGTTTTATCCAGTACATTCTGGATTTTTCTTGATCATCTAGTGTTATTATAATGAACATTAATTGTTATATCCTACAACAAACAATGTTATCATGGACTATTGAAGGTTGAAGACACGTTTGTTAAATAATCCCAGATGTCTATGATTTTTTTCTTGTATTTCTACATTTTTGTCTTTCCTCTCACCCTCAAGCTATCAGAAAACATGTCCAATTATCTTTTTCAATATTCTTCACCTTGCTTCTAATTTTTTGCTTTTGATTTGGAGAGGAGGGCGACTGGGAAGTCAGAAAACAAGTTTGTTACACTTATGTTTAAAAAAAGTGTACAACAAATAGGGAAATTTTATTTTTCAATGATAATACTCAGTGCTAGTGAGGTTGTATTAAAGTTAGTATTTCCTGATAGTTCTCATGAAAGTGTTAATTAACATAATCCTTTGGGAAAACAGTATGAAAATATATGCCAAGATCTTTAAAATATTCATACTCTTTAATATAACATTATTACTTCTAGAATTAATATAAGAAAATAATTTATCATAAAAATATTTATCCACAATGGAATTTGTTGTTTTATCATTTATAATAGGAAAAAGCTGGAAATAAATTGAATATTTAATAGTAGAAGAATGTTTAAGTAAATTATGGAAGCTTTAATCAATGAAATTATAAATATCCAATAAAACTTATAGATACAAAGATTTTGAAATAAGTTTAGTATATGCACACATAATATTAAATGAAAGAGGCAATCCCCTTATCCTCTGCAGAGCTTAGAAATAATATAATAATAATGGCTAATTATTTTATATACATTAACTCATTTAAACCTCATAAAAACCCCTGTAAAGTAAGTACTATTATAAACTTCATTTAATAGGTGAAGAAACTGTTAGTAAGAGTCTAAGTAAGTTGAAAATAATTGTCACAGCTGGTATTCAAACCCAAGCAAGGTGGGTCCAAGAGCCTGTGCTTCTAACCACTGGGGCATTAAGTAAGGACATCTCAGTTTATGCTTGCTGAACTAGCACAATTATCCAAGGTGCCCCATTTCATCCTCAGAGGTCCCAACTGAGATGATAGGTCATATGGTTACACTAGCTGTAGGTGAACACAGCCATCTCAACAGTGCTCAGAGGATCAGAAACTGTGAGGATTTTCCAAGACTGAATACATATGGAATCAGAAGAGTGACCCAGAACATGACTGATACAAGGAAGTATATGATCACAAAGGATCAGTGACTAAGGGGGCCTCATGCCTGGAGCCTGTCAAAGCCAGGAGGGGGTCCAGGGGAAACTGGTATGGGGAGTAGTGGGTTACTAGGGCAGGAATAGTGACTTTAGTTATAACAGATTGCAAAAATGGTCACAATTCATCTCCCACCAAGAAGCAGTATCTATTTCCTCCCCTCGTTGAATCTGGGCCAGCCTCATGACTTTCTTTGACAAAAAGGATGTGACAGAAGTGACACTGTGTGAGTTCTGAACACTGCTACCATGTGAACAAGCCTGGGCTAGCCCGGTGAAGATGAGAGATCACATGGAGAAGGACCAAGGTGCCCCAGCCAAGAGCCAGCCACCAGTCAGACATGAAAGTGAGGCCACTTAGGACCATCCAACTGACAGCATATCCAGCAGCTGACTACAAATGCATGAACAGGAGCACAGAATGACTGTCCACGGAGACCAAACTGCTGACCCACAGAATTGTGAGCTGAATAACTTGTTGTTATTTTAAGCCACTGACATTTGGAGTGCTTTGGGATGCAGCAAAAGCTAACTAATAGGCCAGGAAACCCTTGCAAATATCTCCAGCTTCCACTCTTCAGAGGTCTAGGCAGTGTTTCTTTGCGCAGGAGCAACACTTGGGATAGGGGCAGTGATTTGTGTGTCTATAGTCACCTGGGATAAAATGAAGATCACTGAGTCCAGAAAAATCAGCCATGAAAAATCTTACCCAATAAGATGTGTTTGGTCCCTTCTTTCAAAAGATAAGTAATGTATGTTGCAAAATATGACAGGAGTAAGATTTGCCAAATTTCTAAGAGAAGTCTTTCTTTATCCAGAAATTATTCTTTTTCATTATTTAATGCAGCTGCTGAAGAGAGGCCTGCTCATCAGGACTGCTCCTCCATGTAACTCACGTGCTAGAATTACAACTGAATGTTATCACAGCCTGTATAAAAAACTAAATAAAATAATATTCAAAAATGAAAAAAAACATGATGGAAAAAATTATAATATAACAATATTTTTATAATATAATATTACATAATAATATATAATATATAGTAATAAATGAAATATATATTATTATATTGCATGTATATTATATGTTATATTATATTAATATCAATAAATTACATACCATACATATATAATATATACAATTTATATTATATATAATATATTAATATTATATTAAAGTATAATATAATATTATTATATAATTTATATATCATTATGTAATACATAATATATCAGATAATAATATATAATATTATTACATATTATAATATATACATTATATAATACATTATATTTATAATATATATTATTATATACTATATTGTAATATATATTATTACATAGTATATTATACATTATAATATATATTACATATATTATTAATTATATTAATATATTATATTTACATAATACATATTATCTATAGGTAATATGTAATATGTAAATATAATATATTAATATAGTATATTAAACATATATTTATATATACAAAATAATATTTATATATTTATATTATAAATTTTATATATTTAATATTATATCTTATATATTTATATATAATAAAATATATAAAAAAATACCATCTAAATATATAATACATATATAAATATGTATTATATTAATATATAAATATGTATTTATATAATATATAAAATTATATTACATAAAATATTGTATATAATATATAATTATACATTATACAAATATGTATAATATTATATGTAAATATAATATATTATAATTACATATAAATATTATATATTACATATATATATTTAGTATTATACATATATAATATGTAAAACTAAATCACTAAACTGTCTATATATTTTATATGTCTAAAAATCACTATATATACACGTTCTATTTTCATAGTCTTTTCCATTATGGTTTACCACAGGATATATAATATAGGCCCCTGTGATATATAGTATGACCTTGTTGTTTATCCATTTTATACGTAATAATTTGCATCTGCTAATTTCAAACTCCAAATCCATCCCTCTCCACCCCCTCCTTTTGGCAACCACAAGTCTGAACTCTATGTCTGCAAATCTGTTTTTGTTTCCTAGATAAGTTCATTTGTGTCATATTTTAGATTCCACATATAAGTTGTATCATATGGTATTTGTCTTTCTCTTTCTGACTTACTTCATTTAATATGATAATCTCTGGGTCCATCCATGTTGCTGCAAATGGCATTATTTTATTCTTTTTTATGGCTGAGTAGCATTCCATTATAATTTATGTACCATATCCTCTTTATCCATTCATCTGTTGATGGATCTGTACATTGTTTCCATATCTTGGATATTGTAAATAGTGCTGCCATGAACATAAGGGTACATGTGTCTTTTCAAATTATAGTTTTGTCCAGATTTATGCCCAGGAGTAGGATTGTAGGATCATATGAAAATGCTATTTTTAATTTTTTGAGGAACAGTCATACCGTTTTTCATGGTGGCTGCACCAATTTACATTCCCACTAACAGTGTAGGAAGTGGAACCCTTCTTGAAGAACTAAGAAGACATTGTGGAGGTAGGGATGCCTCACATGAGACTTAAGCTTGATTGTGAGTGAGCCAGACAAAAAAAGAGGAGGGGAAAGTCTTCAGGCCAGGGGTCCAATGTGTGCAAAGTCTCCCAAATGAGGGAGATCTTAGCCAGTCCAGGGAATCACTGTTCAGCATGGCTGGAGGACAGCATTCTATCAGGAGAATAAGAAGCAGTAAGAGGGGCTTCCCTGGTGGCGCAGTGGTTGAGAGTCCACCTGCCGATGCAGGGGACGCGGGTTCGTGCCCCGGTCCGGGAAGATGCCACATGCCGTGGAGCGGCTGGACCCGTGAGCCATGGCTGCTGAGCCTGCGCGTCCGGAGCCTGTGCTCCACAACAGGAGAGGCCACAACAGTGACAGGCCTGCGTACCGCAAAAAAAAAAAAAAAAAAAGCAGTAAGGGTACAGAGGGCCCCTCTCCAAAATGTCCTGTGAATTTTCTCATGAACTTTGGGCCTTTTGAAAAGAACAACGGTGAGCCATTTAAATAGTTGCAATGGAGGATGGGGTAAGAATGAAGGTAAAAAGGCCAGTTTGAGAGTGTTGCCATAAACTAGATGAGAGGTGTTGATGATATAAGCTCTCGTTATGTGAGTAGGTAAGTAAAAAACAATGAATGGAATGAATGATATTAAAGAGACAGGTTTTGGAGATTTACTCTGTGTGTGTGTGTGTGTGTGTGTGTGTGTGTGTGTGTGTGTGTGTGTGTGTGTGTGTTAGGGGTGGGGACAGCTAATCAAGAGAAGTTGAGGATTACTGGCAGGCTTCCTATCCATCCCCCCAAAAGAAAATTACCCAGAAGAGCAGTGTTGAGTGTGTGCCGAAGTCAAGGTCGGACATATTGGGTTTGAGGGCCCCTGTGACAGCTGTTTAATAGGCATTTGGATTTATGAATCTGGAGTCAGGTGAGAGATTTGAGCTGAGAAAGCTTTGGGAATCATCCCCACATAGATGGTGATTGACCCCACGGGTCCTTCCCTTCCACGTCTGAAAGTCTGTCAAAGAACAGAGGAAGAGGGGATCCCATTTTCCTCAAAGGAACCTGTACTTCCTCCACTGAACTTCCTTCACTGATACCTAAGGTGGCAGGAGCGCCTTCTGAGAAGCGCGTTCACCTTCTCAGGCAAACCAACACCCAAGGCCTGGGGCTTTAGGGACCTCAAGAGGGGGCAGAGCGCCTCCCAACAACCATGCAGACTTCCTCCACTGGAGGTCAGATCAGCAGTTTCTAGAACTACCAAGTCTTCCGAAACCTGTTAATTGGTAGATCAGACAGCCAGGTGCAAAGCTACATCCCTGGAGAAGTGCCATCCCTGTGCCAGAGCCGTGGCGGGAGAGGCTGGGAGCCTGGAGCGAAGGCACGGGGCTGTCAGGGTCGGGAGGCATGGGGTCCAGGGGACCCAGGGCTCTGGTTGCCTCCCCGGGGAAGAGCCACCACCCCAGAGAGAGAGGACCTGTGGCTCCAACAAAGGCAGAGCAGGAAGGGACGTCTGGGAAAAGGCGTCCAAAGGGCTACAGTGGCAGAAGCGATGGCAGGAGCGACTTCTGACCCTCCCCACTCCTCCCCAGCAATGGAGCCTGGTGCTGGGGCCCTGGGGAGCCCAGGTTCTTGAGCTGGTAACTGATGTCTCCTTTCTGCTACTGTAAGCTTGCAGCCCTGATTTTCATTCCTGGAAGAAACTTCTGCTCCATCTTGTCAGGGATCCTAGTGGCCAGTGAATTCTGATTCCTAGAAGAGTTCAGTTCCAAAGGGCACATGTTCTCCAGTGGTAAGTGTTATTTGGAAAACCTTCAACCCTACAATAAATTAACTTCCATATAGGATATTTTCTTGTATATCTCTTAGAAGCAGTTTTGCTACTGTAAATGTGATCTCTGTTGAGGGAAGATTCTCCCTAGGATGAAGAAAACAGTTGAAAATGTAGAGTAAAACAAAATGAAACAAACAAACCCCTTTCATTAGCTGGTCCTACCCATTGTTCAGGCTGTACACAGTGAACTTCACAGTATCAAAGGTGGCAGGAAACACACTTGCTTCTGAATGCAGATACTTATATCCCTTACATCTCAGGTACCCTTAAATTGGCACTGACGCATGAATGTTGAATGAATTTTGTACCTGCTCTAGCCTTGCCACAGGGGTCACTAGGGCAAACAGCTCAGACCTTTTTATTCTGGACATAGCTGGCCTTGGCACGTTCCCTTATCTGCCCACAGAGTACTCTCATGAGCCAGGCATGGTGGTAGTTGTCGAGATCTGCCAAAGGAAAAGACTACCGTTTAATATCTAAACAAAAAGCCAAATGTAATACTTACTGAAGCACAGTCTTTTCCAGCAAAGCAAGGAGTTGATTTTATACAGGGTTTGGGAAGTGTGGTGTTGAGGGATTAGTGGACTTCCAAGGGGCAGGAGTGGGCTGATGCTAGCTGTGAAAACCTGCTTGTTTAGATGAGAATGGTGTGGACTGGCTGGCTTTCAATAGCACAGGGCTGTTTCTGGCTAACTTTCAGAAGTTTGTTCACTTAGGCAAGTTGCCATTGATTCATTAAACCAGTTTAGAACTGGTTCTGGTGGTTCCTTATTGCCATAGCTACAGAATATTTAATCTTTTCCTAAGATTGTAGGAAATTTTTTAAAATATATATATATTTTTTAAAATTTATTTATTTTATTTTTGGCTGTGTTGGGTCTTCATTGCTGCACGTGGGCTTTCTCTAGTTGTGGCGAGCGGGGGCTACTCTTCGTTGTGGTGCACGGGCTTCTTATTACAGTGGCTTCTCTTGTTGCGGAGCACGAGCTCTAGGCATGTGGGCTTCAGTAGTTGTGGCGCATGGGCTTCAATAGTTGTGGCGTGCAGGCTCTAGAGTGTAGGCTCTGTAGTTGTGGCTCACGGGCTTAGTTGCTCCGCGGCATGTGGGATCCTCCCAGACCAGGGCTTAAACCTGTGTCCCCTGCATTGGCAGGCGGATTCCCAACTACTGCGCCACCAGGGAAGCCCAGAATTTTTTTATTTTCAGGTCTCTGCCTTCAAGAAAAATCGTAATCTATGTGGAGGATAGATATGCAGGCTATATACAGAGGCAGCATAACAGAGAGGTTCAAAGGACAGGCTTCTTGCTCAACCCAGAAGATTGGATACTTACATTTACCTCTCCTCCTTCCTGAATCTCCAACCAGATGATACTTAGGTATTAAAAAAGATACATGGGACTTCCCTGGTGGCGCAGTGGTTAAGAATCCGCCTGCCAATGCCCCAACAGAAAATGCAAGGGCATTGAATTAGGGACACCAGGTTCAGGTATAGCAGAAAGGCAGGGAGCTCTGAGGAAAGCAGGGGGATTAAGTGGAAATCAATATCTTGCAAAGTAAGATTCTAAAGCCTCTTTCGCTAACTTGGCTCCCAGAATGCTAGCAGCCAGGTTGACACTCACCAAGATAAGGAACTAGAGGGAGAATTTCTCCCTGGGGAAAATGACCACTCCAGGAAAAAAGACCTAGAGATGCTGCCACATTTGGGAGGAGGTGTCCCCTAGCACATGGCTTGGCCCCTGCCCATCATTCTACAATGGAGTCGACAAGTCAATACTTCCTATTTCCCCTCACAGGTCTTCTTATTGGGTTTTAGTGCCTCACACTTACCCATAAATGAATAAGAATTGCCAGACATTTGAGGAAAGTCTTCAGCATGAAAAAGTAGAGATAAAAGCAAAGAGAAAAGAATTTGGAGGAAACTGAGACAATAGAGGAATCAAAAAAATTAAGTCTTACAAATCATGGTCCCACTCTAATAAAAGAAGCTATAGCATTCACGAAGAAAGAATGAGATGTTTTGAAAAAGCTATATTTAGTGAATGAAAAGATCTCGAAAATAAAAATCAGATAGAAATTAAAAAATCAATAGATAGACATTTAAAGAATCAGTAGATGTCACAAAATAGTTGTATGACTTTGCAGAGGTTATTCAACTTCTCTGTGTCTTATTTTCCCTTTCTGTAAAATGGGCATAACAACAGTAACTAACTCATAGAGTTGTCATGAGTATTAAATGATTTAGTACATGAAATGAGCACACAGTTACTGCTACATTATTTTTTCACTTGCTTTTTACCATATTTTAGCAGAGCAGTTATCAGTTTGTTTATTAGTTTTACCATGCAAATAAACTTATTTGAATAATTGCTTCTTTTAAATTTATTGGCTTCTTAGAAAAAATTAGCCTATATAAACAACATGGAAAAGCATGTTATTAACTCAAAAGTACTTTTAAAACTAAACTGGTAGTAATTATTTCTAAGAAAAAGAGGGCAATGGGAAATTCATGAAGCCTATTGTCAGCTGCTTTTTTTTTTTTTTTAATTCAAAAGATTTAAATACAGTTCAAAACAGCACGCCTTGTTCATTTCAGCTCCTTCATTGTCAAACCTGGGGCAGGGACAGATTTCCAGTTTCTCTGCCTTTGTCTGTGGTGACCAAGGTATAAAAGTATTTGCTGTATCAAATTTTAAACTTCAGATTATCCTTATTTTTCTTAATCTTGACAGATCTGGCATCCTTTCACCTGTCTGTGAGCACAAAGCCCTTGATTTCCTCAGTTTTCTGGGGCACAAAGGAGAGTGCTCAGGCCAACCAACCCCAGAGTGGGAGGAAGCAAGAAGATGGAAAAAAGCTATTGTCAGCTGTTTTGATCCCTTAACTCCAAGTGGCAGTTTGGGAGTTGAAATCCGTTCATTTTTCGAAAACTATGTACTCAGCACCTATTATCATGTGTCAGGCACTGTACTAGGTGCTAGTATTTTTTCATAATTGCACTTTAAGAAATGTAAAAATGACTGAAAAGTTTTTTTTAAAGTAGGATTGTAAATTAAAGGTGAGGAAATGTCTCAGAAAATAGAACAAAAAGACAAAGAGATGGAAAATAGGAAAGCAAATATATGAAAATTAGAAAATCAGCCCAAGAGACACAATATCTGAGTGATAGGAGTTCCATGGAGAGAGAAACAAACAAGTAGAGAGGAGGAAGTTATTGGAGAAATAATTTTTAAAAATTTCTCAAAGTTGAGTTTCTGATTGATGGGGCCCACTGAGTGCACCAGGCCACCTCACCTTGAAATTTCAGAACCTTGGGATAAAAAGAGGTTGGGAAAAGCTTCCAGGTTGAAAAAAGTCACCCATAAAGGATTCAAAATCATAATGGCATTGGCTATTCAACAGCAACACTGAAAACTGGAAGACAGTAGAACAATGTCTTTAATATTCTGAGAGAAAAAACTATCAGCTTGGAATTATAAAGTTGGCACTCTATCAATCACATGTGAGGACAGAGTAAGTTTTAATCTCCAATAGCTGAGTTACAGGAAAGTAACTGAAGAAAAGGAATAATATAAGATCCAGGAAATAGGAAATCCACCCCCAAAAAAGAGGCAAAGAGAATTCCCAGGTGACGGTGAAGGTAAACCTTCGATAGCAGCACCTGAGAGCCTGCAGCCCAGATGGGAGCAGCTTAGAAAGCTTTGAGGGAGGTGTCTCCAGGAAAATGAATCCTAAGGTACCCAAAGTGTTGACATGTACTGAGATAGAGACAGCTGGGTGAAAGTTTAGGGATGATATAGTGATTGAAAATTAAATGACGTCACCAAAGAAAAAGTAAAACACACGTTTCTTTTGTTTGCCTAGAAAACTAGGCAAACAAAAACATTAGGCAATTTAAAATTCCAAAGCAAGCACACACGTGTACAAGTGCACATATGGTGCACTACATGTAATTAATCCACTATATGGCTCAACTGTGCCCAGCACACAGTGCTTAATAAGTTGTAGCTGTATATAATGTGTTAAGTGATGTACTAGAGAAATGTATAAAGTTGCACTATTTTTATTTATTTATTTATTTTTAAATTTATTATTATTATTTTTTGTGGAGCACAGGCTCCAGACGCGCAGGCTCAGTGGCCATGGCTCACGGGCCTAGCAGCTCCGCGGCATGTGGGATCTTCCCGGATCGGGGCACGAACCTGTGTCCCCTGCATCGGCAGGCGGACTCGCAACAAATGCGCCACCAGGGAAGCCCAAAGTTGCACTATTTTCAAAAAATTTTATTTATTTACTTATTTGGCTGCGTTGGGTCTTAGTTGCGGCATGCAGGATCTTTTGTTGCGGTGCTCGGGCACTTCGCTGCAGTGCATGGGTTTCTCTAGTTGCAGCGCATGGGCTTCTCTCTAGTTGTAGCACATGGGCTTCTCTCTAGTTGTGGCACGTGGGCTCCAGAGCATGTGGGCTCAGTAGTTGTGCACGCGGGCTCTCTAGTTGTGGTGCGTGGGCTTAGTTGCCCCATGGCATGTGGGATCTTAGTTCCCGGACCAGGGATTGAACCTGTGTCCCCTGCATTGGAAGGCAGATTCTTAACCACTGGACCACAAAGTCCCCATAAAGTTGCATTATTGAAAATAGAACTTAATTCTGTCTGGAGGAGATAGGAACACTTTCCTAGTAGTAGAAAGCCACCACTGGGCCCAGGTGGCTGAATAGAGTTTGACAGGTGACAAGTGGGAAGGACATTCCAGGTGGAGAAAAGTTATAAGCTATAAAACAGAGGTTTGAAAATTCATTGTGTGTTAAGAAAATGTGAGCTAAGGATTTATATTCTTCTGAGCTGACTTTCAACTCCAGAAAGTTATAGACAAACCATTACAAACATTTAAAAACTCAGTGAATATTGTTCCCATGAACTCTTCCTGAGGAATATACTAGAAAATTAGCCTCAGATAATCAAAGACTAAAGAGACCTTGACATAAAGACTGCACATTGATCATTAACAGCTCTGTATCATACAAAAAGAGATAATCAGATGTTATATAATTTCTGTTGAAAGAGCATGGCATCACCTGTGAAGCAGCAGTGTTGTGACAATTGAACCTAAGTCTAATCATGATGGAGACCCAAGAGAGGTGGAGACTATTTGAGAGAAATGTGAGAGAAAATTTGGAAGCACCCAGATGCCTGATTCCATAAGGAGAAGGAGGGAATAGTGGGGTTCATGAGTGAGCCTTCTAGTGTTGGTCACCTTATAGTATTTAACCCAAAACTTCCTATCTTTAGGCTGGTGACACCCTATGATGTCTCCTATGATCTCTGAACCACACAATTTTGTTTGACCTTAATTTGGGTTCTCAGGTGCAGAAGACTAAATTATCATACAGCCCAATTCCAGCACATTCTCATCGTTAGTCTGTGTAAGGTCCTTCTCTTGTTTTATTTATTCCCTCTTAACCTCATTTCCCACTTGCATCTACTTCCCCTCCTATAGGAAAGCATTATAATCCATTTAATGTGGTTCTATTTGTATTGTTCTTACAAATGCGTATTTTTGTGCGCACCTGTGTTTTTGTTTATAAAAAACGTGCATCTTATACATCTTAGTCTTGAGGGCTATGCTTTCAGTCCAGCCGTGTTTCAAGGTGCACATCTGATCTGTTGCTTCTAATTGCTACATAGCTCTCCACGTATGCATCTAGCACAGTTTACTTATCAACTCTCCCAGTGATGGACACCCAGATTATCTCCCACTCACTGTGCCACAAATACTGTCACAATGAACATCTTTGCATATGCCCTTTTATGGACCTGAGATCATTTTGGCGCTGGATGGAATTTAAATATTGCCCAATGATCATTTAATGATAACAAGTTTTGAAGGAATGTTGCCAGGCACTGTTTTAGGTTCTAGGCATACAAGATAGACAAGGTCCTTGATCTCAAATAGCTTACATTCTAGGGTAAAGAAACTGAATAAGCAAATTTTTACTGGTAGTAAAAAGCATTATGCAGAAAACTAAAATTGTATGATGTGCTCATATCAGGGTGGCTACTTAGGTAGATAAGAATGAACACTAGAGCTAAGACCTGAATGACAAGATAAAGTCAACTAAGTGAAGAGTTGGGTTAGGAGCCTTCTAGGCAGAGAGCGTGGCAAGTGTAAGGGCCCTTAGGAGGGAATAACCTTGACATACAGGGGCAGCAGCAAGAAGGCCCAGTGTACGTAGATTATAGAGGATGATGAAGAGTGTGGTGGAAGATAAGAATTAGGTATTGATGGGCTTCCCTGGTGGTGCAGTGGTTGAGAGTCTGTTGGCCGATGCAGGGGATATGGGTTCGTGCCCCGGTCCAGGAAGATCCCACATGCTGCGGAGCAGCTGGGCCCGTGAGCCATGGCCGCTGGGCCTGTGCATCCCGAGCCTGTGCTCTGCAACGGGAGAGGCCACAACAGTGAGAGGCCCGCGTAACGCAAAAAAAAAAAAAAAAAAAGAATTAGGTATTGCTGCATTAACAATATTACAAGTTTATCAGCTTAAAATGACACCATTTCTGTGAATCAGGAATCCAGGCACAGCTTTACTGGATCTTCTGCAAAGCTGCAGTCATGGTATTGGCAAGGGCTGGGTTCTCATCCAAGGCTCATCTGAGGATTTACTTCCAAGCTAATGAAGTTGTTGATATAACTCAGTTCCTTTTAGGCTGTTGGACTGAGGGCCTCCATTTCTTGCTAGCTGTCAGCTGAAGGCTGCCCTCAGTTCCTTGCCTTGAAGACCTTCCCTACATGGTTGCTTGCTTCCTCAAATCCAAAAAAGGAGAGAGTCTCCTAGCAAGATGGGTTACAATTTTATGAAATGTTATCAGTGAAGTGACACTCCATCATCTTTGCTGTATCCTGTTGAGTAAAAACATGTCCAGGTCCCATCTACTCAAGGGGAGTAGATTACACAAGGCATGAATACCAGGCAGACACCATGGGGGCCACCTTAGAGTCTGCCAGCACAATAAGGTAAGAGAGGTTTTGGCAGGGGGTGATTAATATCATGAGGGCTATTATAAGTATGGATTTTTTCCCTAAGATTAAAAATTCTCAAATATTCTTCTGCTTCAGGGTCTTGGATAAACTGTAGTGGGGTCAGCAGGGAAACAAGAAATCCAGAGGAGGCTGTTGCTATATCTTAGATAGGAGATGATAGTGGCCTGGCTTACGTGATAGAATATTTGGAAAGAAGTGGATAGAATTGAGACATACCTTGGAGGTAGAGTTGACAGCACTTGCATGTAATTTATTATATGGCTGTTCACAGACAAACTAAGTAAGTCTGCCCAGGTTCACAAACTCTCTCATTGAAAGAGCCAGAATTAGATCTGTGCCTCCATGGTTCTTAGTCCAGCTCTTTCTGCTATATCATTAGAGATGTCATGATATATATAGTACATACTCTCTCTACTAACTCCCATTTCCTACCCTCTACCTCTCACCTCCAAATTTTGCTTTGACAAACAAACAGACAAGCAAAGAAAGCACAGTTTGCTTTGAAGAGGAGGCGGTGTTGCTGCATCTCTAAAAGTTGTTTTTGGAATTGGTAACATTAATATTGCAAGTGGTAGGTAGGAGTAGCAAAAACAATGGTCTCAGAGGGGAGAATATGCCTATTCCAGTATTGCAAGAGGTTCTGTTTATTCTTATATGTAGCAACTCCTGTGATGCCTCCTTCTATACATTTATAGAAGTCTGGACTGCCTGAGCAATGCAAAGTATGGGAAAGGAGACTATGCTGTCTTCTTGATTTGCACTCTGCTGAGATGTGGGGTTTCTGTCTAATGAACACTGTATGTAGTGCCCTTCCCTAGGCTGTTCTCCGGGTCAAGAACTCTCATGGGATGTGTTCTTCTAGTCTTCTAGAGCACACAATGCCATACGAGCAAAAACTGTTTTCATAGGAATAACTACCAATTATGGAGCCTTTATTATGTGCCAGGGAAGGTGCTAATACTTTACATCTATTCGTTCATTTAATCATCAAAACAAGCATGTGAATTATTATTCCATTTTATTTATTTTTATTTATTTTCTCATCAGAAAAAAACATACTATTATTCTCATGGCCTCTCTTACGTCAAGCTTGTTCCCTCCACTTTCTACACTGATATAGAATATACTCTTCTTTTTTAAAATGACAGCTTTATTTTGATTATAATTCACATAGCATACAATTAACCCATTTAAACTAAACAATTCAATGGCTTTTAGTATATTCACTCAGTTGGACAGCTATCACAACAATCAGTTTTAGAACTTTGTCATCATCCCTAAAAGAAACACTGTACCTATAAGTAGCCACTCCCTATTACCCCCAATTCCCTCAGCCACTGGCAACCACAAATCTACTTTTTGTCTATAGATTTGCCTATTCTCGACATTTCATAAAAATGATTACATAGAATTGTGGTCTTTTGTGACTGGTTTATTTCACTTAACATGATGTTTTCAAGGCTCATCCATGTTGTAGCATATATCAATACTTCATTTCTTTTTATTGCTAAATAGTATTCCATTGCATAGGTATACAATATTTTACTTTTTCTATTGTAAATAAGGCTGCTATAAACATTTGTGTATACTTTTTTTGTGTGTGTGACATACGTTTTCATCTCTCTTGGGTATATACTCAGGAATGGAAATTCTGGGTCATATGATAACTCTATGTTTAAATTTAGAGGAACTGTGAAATTATTTCAAGGCAGCTGCACCATTTTACATTCCCAGTAGCAATGTATGAGGCTTCTAATTTCTTCACATCCTCACCAATGCTTGTTGTTATGTCTTTTTTTTTTAACTTTTTATTTTATAACGGCGTATTTTTTTTTTTTTTTTTTTTTTTTGCTGTACGCGGGCCTCTCACTGTTTGTGGCCTCTCCCGTTGCGGAGCACAGGCTCCGGACGCACAGGCTCAGCGGCCATAGCTCACAGGCCTAGCCGCTCTGCGGCATGTGGGATCTTCCCGGACCGGGGCACGAACCCGTGTCCCCTGCATCGGCAGGCAGACTCTCAACCACCGCGCCACCAGGGAAGCCCTATAACGGCGTATTGTTGATTAACAACGTTGTGTTAGTTTCAGGTGTACAGCAAAGTGATTCAGTTTCACATCTACATGTATCTATTCTTTTTCAAATTCTTTTCCCATTTAGGTTGTTACATAATATTGAGCAGAGTTCCCTGTGCTACACAGCAGGTCCCCCGCTGGTCATCCATTAAAAAAAACTTAAAAAAAATTTTTTTTGGCTGTGTTGGGTCTTTGTTGCTGTGCGCGGGCTTTCTCTAGTTGCGGTGAGCGGTGGCTACTCTTCGTTATGGTGCGCAGGCATCTCATTGCGGTGTCTTCTCTTGTTGTGGAGAATGAACGGGCTCCAGGTGCCCGGGCTTCAGTATTTGTGTCTCACAGGCTCAGTAGTTGTGGCGCACGGGCTTAGGTTGCTCTGCAGCATGTGGTACCTCCCCGGATCAGGGCTCCCCTGCATTGGCAGGCGGATTCTTAACCACTGCACCACCAGGGAAGCCCTGGTCATCCATTTTTAATTTAGCAGTGTGTACATGTCAATCCCAAACTCCCTAACTATCCCCCCCCAACCTTTCCCCCCGGCAACCACAAGTTCATTCTCCAAGTCTGTGAGTCTGCTTCTGTCCTGCAAACAAGCCCATTTGTATCATTTTTTTTTTTTAGATTCCACATATAAGCAACATCATACGATATTTCTCTTTCTCTGACTTACTTCACTCAGTATGTCTTACTTCACCTAGAGACTTACAATCTCTAGGTCCATCCATGTTGCTGTAAATGGCGTTATTTCATTCTTTTTAATGGCTGAATAATATTATATTGTATATATGTACCACATCTTCTTTATCCACTCCTCTGTCGATGGACATTTAGGTTGCTTCTATATCTTGGCTATTGTAAATAGTGCTGCAATGAATATTGGGGTGCATGTATCCCTTCGGACGGTGTTTTTCTCTGGATATATGCCCAGGAGTGGGATTGAAGGATCATATGGTAGCTCTATTTTTAGTTTTTCAAGGAACCTCCATACTGTTTTCCATAGTGTCTGTATCAATTTACATTCCCACCAACAGTGTAGGAGGGTTCCCTTCTCTCCACACGCTCTCCAGCATTTATTGTTTGTGGATTTTTTGATGATAGCCATTCTGACTGGTGTGAGGTGATACGTCATTGTGGTTTTGATTTGCATTTCTCTAATAATTAGCGATGTTGAACATCTTTTCACGTGCCTCTTCTTTGGAGAAATGTCTATTTAGGTCTTCTGCCCATTTTGTGATTGGGTGTTTGTTTTGATGATATTAAGCCACATGAGCTGTTTGTAAATTTTGGAGACTAATCCTTTGTTGGTCACATAATTTGCAAATATTTTCTCCCATTGTGTGAGTTGTCTTTTGTTTTGTTTATAGTCTCCTTTGCTGTGCAAAAGCTTCTGAGTTAAATTAGGTCCCATTTGTTTATTTTTATTTCCATTACTCTGGGAGATGGATCAAAAAAGATATTGCTGCAATTTATGTCAGAGTGTTCTGCCTATGTTTTCCTCTAAGAGTTTTGTAGTGTCCAGTCTCACATTTAGGTCTTTAATACATTTTGAGTTTATTTTTGTGTGTGGTGTTAAAGAATTTTCTAATATCATTTTTTTTCACATGTAGATGTCCAGTATTCCCAGCATTATTTATTGAAGAGACTGTCTTTCCTCCACTGTATACTCTTGCCTCCTTTGTCTTAGACAAATTGACCATAGGTGTGTGGGTTTATTTCTGGGCTTTTTATACTGTTCCATTGATGTATATTTCTGTTTTTGTGCCAGGACCATACTGTTTGGATGACTATAGCTTTGTAGTAGAGTGAAGTCAGGCAGCCTGATTCCTCCAGCTCCTTTTGTCTTTCTCAAGATTGCTTTGGCTATTCGGGGTCTTTTGTATCTCCATACAAATTTTAAGATTTTTTGTTCTAGTTCTGTGAAAAATGTCATTGGTAATTTGATAGGGATTGCATTGAATCTGTAGATTGCCTTGGGTAATATAGTCATTTTGACAATATTTATTCTTCCAATCCAAGAACATGGTATATTTTTCCATCTGTTTGTGTCATCTTCAATTTATTTCATCAGCATCTTATAGTTTTTGGGGTACAGGTCTTTTGTCTCCTTAGGTAGGTTTATTCCTAGGTATTTTATTCTTTTTAATGCAGTGGTAAATGGGATTGTTTCTTTAATTTCTCTTTGTGATCTTTCATTGTTCGTGTATAGAAATGCAACAAAAATCTGTGTATTTATTTTGTAACCTGCAACTTCACCAAATTCATGGATGAGCTCTAGTAGCTTTCTGGTAGTGTCTTTAGGATTTTCTATGTATAGTATCATGTCATCTGAAAACAGTGACTGTTTAACTTTTTATTTTCCAATTTGGATTCCTTTTATTTCTTTTTCTTTGATTGCCATAGCTAGGACTTCCAAAACTATGTCGAATAAAAGTGGCGAGAGTGGACATCCTTGTCTTGTTCTTGGCCTTAGAGGAAATGCTTTCAGCTTTTCGCTCTTGAGTATGATGTTAGCTGTAGGTTTGTCATATATGGCCTTTATTATGTTGAGGTATGTTTCCTCTATGCCCACTTTCTGAAGAGTTTTTTTTTTTAAACCATAAATGGGTGTTGAATTTTGTTAAAAGCTTTTTCTGCATCTATTGAGATGATCATAGGGTTTTTATTCTTCAATTTTTTGATGTGGTGTATCACACTGATTGATTTCTGGATATTGAAAAATCCTTGCATCCCTGGATTAAATCCCACTTAATCCTTTTAATATATTGTTGGATTCAGATTGCTAGTATTTTGTTGAGGATTTTTGCATCTATATTCATCAGTGATATTGGCCTGTAATTTTCTTTCTTTGTGACATCTTTGTCTGGTTTTGGTATCAGGGTGATGGTGGCCTTGTAAAATGAGTTTGTTTTCCTTCCTCTGCAATTTTTTGGAAGAGTTTCAGAAGGATAGGTGTTAGCTCTTCTCAAAATGTTTGATTAAATTCACCTGTGAAGCCCTCTGGACTTTGTTGAGAGTTTTAAAATCACAGTGTCAATTTCAGTACTTGTGATTTGTCCGTTCATATTTTCTATTTCTTCCTGGCTTAGTCTTGGGAGATTGTACCTTTCTAAGAATTTGTCCATTTCTTTTACGTTGTCCATTTTATTGGCATACAGTTGCTTGTAGTAGTCTCTTATGATCCTTTGTATTTCTGTGGTGTCAATTGTAACTTCTTTTTCATTTCTAATTGTATTGATTTGAGTCCTTTCCCTTTTTTCTTGATGAGTCTGGCTAAAGGTTTATCAATTTTGTTTATCTTTTCAAAAAACCAGATTTTAGTTTCATTGACCTCTGCTATTGTTTTCTTTGTCTCTATTTCATTTATTTCTGCTCTGATCTTTATGATTTCTTTCCTTCTACTAACTTTAGGTTTTGTTTGTTTTTCTTTCTCTAGTTGCTTTAGTTGTAAGGTTAGGTTGTTTATTTGAGATTTTTCTTGTTTCCTGAGGTAAGAGTGTATTGCTATAAACTTCCCTCTTAGAACTGCTTTTTATTTATTTATTTATTTATTTATTTATTTATTTATTTATTTATTTATTTATGGCTGTGTTGGGTCTTCGTTTCTGTGCGAGGGCTTTCTCTAGTTGTGGCAAGCAGGGGCCACTCTTCATCGCGGTGCATGGGCCTCTCACTATCGCGGCCTCTGTTGTTGCGGAGCACAGGCTCCAGACGCACAGGCTCAGTAATTGTGGCTCACGGGCCCAGTTGCTCCACGGCATGTGGGATCTTCCCAGACCAGGGCTCGAACCCATGTCCCCTGCATTGGCAGGCGGATTCTCAACCACTGCATAACCAGGGAATCCCCAGAACTGCTTTTGCTGCATCATATAGGTTTTGGATTATTGTGCATTTGTTTTCTTTTGTCTCTAAGTATTTTTTTATTTCCTTTTTGATTTATGTAGCCTCCATGTGTTTATGTTTTTTACAGTTTTTTTCCTCATGGTTGATTTCTAATTTCATTGCATTGGGGTCAGAAAAGATACTTGATATGATTTCAATTTTCTTAAATTTACTGAGGCTCGCTTACTGGCCCAGCACGTGGTCAATCCTGGAAAATGTTCCATGTGCACATGAGAAGAATGTGTATTTTGCTGCTTTTGGATGGAATGCTCTATAAATATTTGGTCTAATGTGTCATTTAAGGCCTGTGTTCCTCATTGATTTCCTGTCTGGATGATCTGTGCATTGATGAAAGTGAGGTGTTAAAGTCCCCCACCATTATTGTGTTACTGTTGATTTCTCTGTTTATGGCTGTTAGTATTTGCCTTATATATTGAGGTGCTCCTATGTTGGGTGCATATATATTAAAAATTGTTATATCTTCTTCTTGGATTCATCCGTCCATCATTACGTAGTGTTCTTCTTTGTCTCATATAACAGTCTTTATTTTATTTATTTATTTTTAACATCTTTATTGGAGTATAATTGCTTTACAATGCTCTGTTAGTTTCTGCTTTATAACAAAGTGAATCAGCTATGCATATACATATATCCTCATATCTCCTCCCTCTTGTGTCTCCCTCCCACACTCCCCATCCCACCCCTCTAGGTGGTCAAAAAGCACCAAGCTGATCTCCCTATGCTATGCAGCTGCTTCCCACTAGCTATCTATTTTGCATTTGGTAGTGCACATATGTCCATGCCACTCTCTCACTTCTTCCCAGCTTACTCTTCCCCCTCCTCATGTCCTCAAGTCCATTATCTATGTCTGTGTCTTTATTCCTGTTCTGCCCCTACGTTCTTTAGAACCTTCTGTTTTTTTCTTTAGATTCCATATATATGTGTTAGCATATGGTATTTGTCTTTCTCTTTCTGACTTACTTCACTCTGTATGACAGACTCTAGGTCCATCCACCTCACTACAAATAACTCAATTTCGTTTCTTTCTATGGCTGAGTAATATTCCATTGCATATATGTGCCACATCTTTTTTTTTTCAGTCTCCTCCCTCACTTTCACTTTTTTTAAAAAAAACACCTTTATTGGAGTATAATTTCTTTTTACAATGGTGTGTTAGTTTCTAATTTATAACATAGTGAATCAGTTATACATATACATATGTTCCCATATCTCTTCCCTCTTGCGTCTCCCTCCCTCACACCCTCCCTATCCCACCCCTCTAGGTGGCCAAAAAGCACTGAGCTGATCTCCCTGTGCTATGCGGCTGCTTCCCACTAGCTATCTATTTTACGTTTGGTAGTGTATATATGTCCATGCCTCTCTCTCACTTTGTCACAGCTTACCCTTCCCCCTCCCCATATCCTCAAGTGCATTCTCTAGTAGGTCTGTGTCTTTATTCCCGTCTTACCCCTAGGTTCTTCATGACATTTTTTTTTCTTAGATTCCATATATATGTGTTAGCATACAGTATTTGTTTTTCTCTTTCTGACTTACTTCACTCTGTATGACAGACTCTAAGTCCATCCACCTCCCTACAAATAACTCAATTTCGTTTCTTTTTTTTTTTTTTTGGCCGGTATGCGGGCCTCTCGCTGTTGTGGCCTCTCCCGTTGCGGAGCACAGGCTCCAGACGCACAGGCTCAGCGGCCATGGCTCACGGGCCCAGCCGCTCCGCGGCACGTGGGATCCTCCCGGATCGGGGCACGAACCCATGTCCCCTGCATCGGCAGGCGGACTCTCAACCACTGCACCACCAGGGAAGCCCAATTTCGTTTCTTTTTATGGTTGAGTAATATTCCATTGCATATATGTGCCACATCTTCTCTATCCATTCATCTGTCAATGGACACTTAGGTTGTTTCCATGACCTGGCTACTCTAAATAGAGCTGCAATGAACATTGTGGTACTTGACTCTTTTTGAATTATGGTTTTCTCAGGGTATATGCACAGTAGTGGGATTGCTGGGTCGTATGGTAGTTCTGTTTTTAGTTTTTTAAGGAACCTCCATACTGTTCTCCATAGTGGCGGTATCAATTTACATTCCCAACAACAGTGCAAGAGGGTTCCCTTTTCTCCAGCATTTATTCTTTGTAGATTTTTTGATAATGGCCATTCTCCCTCTCCAGCATTTATTGTTTGTAGATTTTTTGATGATGGCAGTTCTGACTGGTGTGAAGTGATACCTCATTGTAGTTTTGATTTGCATTTCTCTAATGACTAGTGATGTTGAGGATTCTTTCATGTGTTTGTTGGCAATCTGTATATCTTCTTAGAAGAAATGTCTGTTTAGGTCTTCTGCCCATTTTTGGATTGGGTTGTTTGTTTTTTTGATATTGAGTTGCATGAGCTGCTTGTAAATTTTGGAGGTTAATTCTCTGTCCGTTGCTTCATTTGCAAATATTTTCTCCCATTCTGAGGGTTGTCTTTTGGTCTTGTTTATGGTTTCCTTTGCTGTGCAAAAGCTTATAAGTTTCATTAGGTCCCATTTGTTTATTTTTCTTTTTATTTCCATTTCTCTAGGAGGTGGGTCCAAAAGGATCTTGCTGTGATTTATGTCATAGAGTGTTCTGCCTATATTTTCCTCTAAGAGTTTTATAGTGTCTGGCCTTACATTTAGGTCTTTAATCCATTTTGAGTTTATTTTTGTGTATGGTGTTAGGGAGTGTTCTAATTTCATTCTTTTACATGTAGTTGTCTAGTTTTCCCAGCACCACTTATTGAAGAGGCTGTCTTTCCTCCATTGTATATTCTTGCATCCTTTATAAAAAATAAGGTGACCATATGTGCGTGGGTTTATCTCTGGGCTTTCTATCCTGTTCCATGGATCTATATTTCTGTTTTTGTGCCAGTACCATACTGTCTTGATTACTGTAGCTTTGTAGTAAAGTCTGAAGTCAGGGAGCCTGATTCCTCCAGCTCTGTTTTTCATTCTCAAGATTGCTTTGGCTATTCGGGGTCTTTTGTGTTTCCATACAAATTGTGAAATTTTTTGTCCTGGTTCTGTGAAAAATGTCAGTGGTAGTTTGATAGGGATTGCATTGAATCTATAGATTGCTTTGGGTAGTAGAGTCATTTTCACAATGTTGATTCTTCCAATCCAAGAACATGGTATATCTCTCCACATACTTGTATCATCTTTAATTTCTTTCATCAGTGTCTTATAGTTTTCTGCATACAGGTCTTTTGTCTCCCTAGGTAGGTTTATTCCTAGGAATTTTATTCTTTTTGTTGCAATGGTAATTGGGAGTGTTTCCTTAATTTCTCTTTCAGATTTTTCTTGTATAGGAATGCAAGAGATATCTGTGCATTAATTTTGTATTCTGTTACTTTACCAAATTCATTGATTAGCTCTAGTAGTTTTCTGGGAGCGTCTTTAGGATTCTCTATGTATAGTATCATGTCATCTGCAAACAGTGACAGCTTTACTTCTTCTTTTCCAATTTGCATTGCTTTTATTTCTTTTTCTTCTCTGATTGATGTGGCTAAAACTTCCAAAACTATGTTGAATAATAGTTGTGAGAGTGGACAACCCTGTCTTGTTCCTGATCTTAGTGGAAATGGTTTCAGTTTTTCACCATTGAGAAAGATGTTGGCTGTGGGTTTGTCATATATGGCCTTTATTATGTTGAGGTAAGTTCCCTCTATGCCTACTTTGTTGAGCGTTTTTATCATAAATGGGTGCTGAATTTTGCTGAAAAATTTTTCTGCATCTATGGAGATGATCATATGGTTTTTCTCCTTCAATTTGTTAATATGGTTTATCACATTGATTGATTTGCATATATTGAAGAATCCTTCCATCCTGGGATAAACTCTACTTGATCATGGTGTATGATCCTTTTAATGTGTTGTTGGATTCTGCTTGCTAGTATTTTGTTGAAGATTTTTGCATCTATGTTCATCAGTGATATTGGCCTGTAGTTTTCTTTCTTTGTGACATCTTTGTCTGGTTTTGGTGTCAGGGTGATGGTGACCTCATAGAATGATTTTGGGATTGCTCCTCCCTCTGCCAAATTTTCGAAGAGTTTGTAAAGGATAGATGTTAGCTCTTCTCTAAATGTTTGATAGAATTCACTGTGAAAACATCTGGTCCTGGGTTTTTGTTTGTTGGAAGATTTTTAATCACAGTCTCAATTTCAGTGTTTGTGATTGGTCTGTTTATATTTCCTGCTTCTTCCTGGTTCAGTCACGGAAGCTTGTCCCTTTCTAAGAATTTGTCCATTTCTTCCAGGTTGTTCATTTTATTGGCATATTGTTGCTTGAAGTAATCTCTCATGATCCTTTGTATTTCTGCAGTGTCAGTTGTTACTTCTCCTTTTTCATTTCTAATTCTATTGATTTGAGTCTTCTCCCTTTTTTTCTTGATGAATCTGGCTAATGGTTTATCAATTTTGTTTATCTTGTCAAAGAACCAGCTTTTAGTTTTATTGATCTTTGTTATTGTTTCCTTCATTTCTTTTTCGTTTATTTCTGCTCTGATCTTTATGACTTCTTTCCTTCTGCTAACTTTCGGGTTTTTTGGTTCTTTTTTCTCTAATTGCTTTATGTGTAAGGTTACGTTGTTTATTTGAGATGTTTCTAGTTTCTTGAGGTAGGATTGTATTGCTATAAATCTCTCCTTAGAAATGCTTTTGCTGCATCCCATAGATTTTGGGTCTTTGTGTTTACATTGTCATTTGTTTCTCGGTATGTTTTGATTTCCTCTTTGATTTCTTCTGCGATCTCTTGGTTATTAAGTAGTGTATTGTTTAGCCTCCATGTGTTTGTATTTTTTACAGATTTTTTTTTCCTGTAATTGATATCTAGTCTCATAGCGTTGTGGTTGGAAAAGATACTTGAGAAAATTTCAATTTTCTTAAATTTACCAAGGCTTGATTTGTTACCCAAGATATGATCTATCCTGAAGAATGTTCCATGAGCACTTGAGAAGAAAGTGTATTCTGTTGTTTTTGGATGGAATGTCCTATAAGTATCAATTAAGTCCATCGTGTTTAATGTATCATTTAAAGCTTGTGTTTCTTTATTTATTTCCAGTTTGGATGACCTGTCCATTGGTGAAAGTGGGGTGTTAAAGTCCCTACTATGAATGTGTTACTGTCAATTTCCCCTTTTATGGCTGTTAGTATTTGCCTTATTTACTGAGGTGCTCCTATGTTGGGTGCATAAATATTTACAATTGTTATGTCTTCTTCTTGGATTGATCCCTTGATCATTTTGTAGTGTCCTTCTTTTTCTCTTTTAGTAGTCTTTATTTTAAAGTTTATTTTGTCTGATATGACAATTGCTACTTCAGCTTTCTTTTGATTTCCATTTGCATGGAATATCTTTTTTCCATTCCTTCACTTTCAGTCTGTATGTGTCCCTAGGTCTGAAGTGAGTCTCTTGTAGACAGCATATATATGAGTCTTGTTTTTGTATCCATTCAGCCAGTCTATGTCTTTTGGCTGGAGCATTTAATCCATTTACATTTAGTAATTATCAATATGTATGCTCCTATTGCCATTTTCTTAATTGTTTTGGGTTTGTTTCTGTAGGTCTTTTTTATTCCCTTTCTCTTTTGTTCTCTTCTCTTGCAGTTTGATGGTCATCTTTAGTGTTGTGTTTGGGTTGCTTTTTATTTTGTGTGTGTGTATCAATTGTAGTTTTTGGGTTTGCTGTTCCCATGAGGTTTCGATATAGCAGTCTATATATGTAAAAGGTCATTCTACATTGCTGGTCTATTTCCTGCCTAGAGAAGTTCCTTTAGTATTTGTTGCAGAGCTGAATTTGGTGATGCTGAATTCTCTTAGCTTTTACTTGTCTGTCTGTAAAGCTCTTGATTTCTCCATCAAATCTGAATGAGAGCCTTGCTGGGTGGAGTATTCTTTGTTGTAGCTTCTTCCCTTTCATCACTTTATTTATTTATCTATTTATTTATTGGCTGCATTGGGTCTTTGTTGCTGCACCTGTGCTTTCTCTAGTTGTGGTGAGCAGGGGTTACTCTTTGTTGCAGTGTGTGGTGTTCTCATTTCAGTGGCTTCTCTTGTTGCAGAGCATGGGCTTCAGTAGTTGCAGCACATGGGCCCAGTAGTTGTGGCTTACAGGCTCTGGAGCGCAGGCTCAGTAGTTGTGGCGCACGGGCTTAGTTGCTCTGCAGCATGTGACTTCTTCCCAAACCAGGGCTCAAACCCATGTTCCCTGCACTGGCAGGCGGATTCTTAACCACTGACGCACCAGGGAAATCCCTTTCATCACTTTAAATATATTGTTCCATATCCTTTTGGCCTGAATAGTTTCTGCTGAGAAATCAGCTGATAGCCTTGTGGGAGTTCTATTTTATGCTATTTGTTGTTTTTCACTTATTGCTTTTAATATTTTTTCTTTGTCTTTAATTTTTGTCAGCTTGATTACTATGTGTCTCAGCCATATTCCTCCTTGGGTTTATCCTGCCTGGGACTGTCTGTGCTTCCTGGACTTGGGTGACTGTTGCCTTTCTCATGTTAGGGAAGTTTTCAGCTGTTATCTCTTCAAATATTTTCTGAGGTCCTTTTTCTCTCTTATCCTTCTGGAACCCCTATAATATGAATGTTGGTGTGTTTAATGTTGTCCCACAGGTCTCTTAGACTGTCTTCACTTTTTTTCTTTCTTTTTTCTTTATTCTGTTCCATGGCAGTGATTTCCACCATTCTGTCTTCCAGGTCAGTTATCTGTTCTTCTGTCTCAGTTATTCTGCTCTTTTTTTTTTTAATCGTTTGCTGTTTTTTTGTTTTTTAAAAAATTTATTTATTTTTTGTTTTATTTTTGGCTGCATTGGGTCTTCATTGCTGTGTGTGGGTTTCTCTAGTTGCAGGGAGCAGGGGCTGTTCTTCGTTGCAGTGCGCGGGCTTCTCATGGTGGTGGCTTCTCTTGTTGCAGAGCATGGGCTCTAGGCACGCAGGCTCAGTAGTTGTGGCACACGGGCTCAGTAGTTGTGACCCATAAGCTCTAGAGCGCAGGCTCAGTAGTTGTGGTGCACAGGCTTAGTTGCTCCGCGGCATGTGAGATCTTCCCAGACCAGGGCTCGAACCCGTGTCCCCTGCCTTGGCAGGTGGATTCTTAACCACTGCACCACCAGAGAAGCCCAGTTATTCTGCTCTTGATTCCTTTTAGTGTATTTTTCATTTCAGTTATTGTATTGTTCATCTCTGTTTGTTCTTTAGTTCTTCTACGTCTTTGTTAAACATTTCTTGCATCTTCTCAATCCTTGCCTCCATTCTTTTCCCAAGATCCTGGATCATCTTCACTATGATTATTCTGAATTCTTTTTCTTGAAGGTTGCCTATTTCCACTTCACTTAGTTGTTTTTCTGGGGTTTTACCTTGTTCCTTCATCTGGGACATATTCCTCTGCCATTTCATTTTGTCTAACTTTCTGTGATTGTGGTTTTCTTTCTGAAGGCTGCAGGATTGTCCTTCTTGTTTCTGCTCTCTGCCTCTGGTCTATGAGGCTCTCTAAGAGGCTTGTGCAAGTTTCCTGAGGGGAGGGACTGGTGGTGGGTGGAGCTGGGTCTTGTCCCTCTGGTGGTCAGGACCATGCTCAGTAAAACTTTAATCCACTTGTCTGCTGATGCGTGGGACTGTATTCTCACCCTGTCTGTTTTTTGGCCTGAGGTGACCCAGCACTGGAGCCTACAGGCTGTAGGGTGGGGTTGATGGTGGCCTCTGGGAGGACTCACACCAATGAGTACTTCCCAGAACTGCTGCTGCCAGTGTCTTTGTCCCCACACTGTGTCATGGCCACCCCCTGCCTCTGCAGTAGACCCTCCAATACTAGCAGGTAGTTCTGGCCCAGTTTCTTATGGGTTCACTTCTTTTGTCCTGTGGATCCTCGTGTACATGAAACTTTGTGTGCATCGTCCAAGAGTGGAGTTTCTGTTTCTCCCAGTCCTGTGGATGTCCTGTGATCAAACCCCACTGGCCTTCAAAGCCAGATTCTCTGGAGACTTTTCCTCCCCCAGGTTGGGAAGCCTGATGTGGTGCTCAGAGCTTTCACTCCTGTGGAATAACTTCTGTGGTATAATTGTTTTCCAGTTTGTGGGTTGCCCACCTGGCTGGTAAGGGATTTGATTTTATTGCAGTTGTGCCCCTCCTACCATCTCATTGTGGCTTCTTCTTTGTCTTTGGATGTAGGTTATCTTTTTTTGGTAGGTTCCAGTATTTTTTTGTCAATGGTTGTTCAGCAGTTAGTTGTGATTTTGGTGTTTTTGTAAGAAGGGGTGAGCTCACATCTTTCTACTCTGCCATCTTGAGCTAATCTTCTTATTATTCCCTTTTAGAGGTAGTAAATCTAAAGTTCTAAGAATATAACTTACACTTAGCTACTGTTCTTATCTACCTGTGTCTGAACGTAAATCTCTTTCTTAGAAGAAAATTACATCAGGGAAGAAGCATTTAAGTGAAGTTTATTTATTCTCTGCTCCCCACTCCCCCCACCATGTTGTTTAACTTGTTAGCTGTTAGGCGTTTTGAAAAAACTATTAGGAAGGTTTTAAAAGTCTACATCTTTTTTTCTCTTTCCTATTAAAATCAACATGTTGTTTATTTCCCTTTCTTTTCCATGGCCTAAGAATAATTTCACTGCCAACCTACAGGAAGAGAACATACATTCTCTCAGGATTCCTCCTGAGATTAAGGTAAATATTCTTATTTTTGAAACAGGTAATTTAGTGAATTTATTCTGGCACAGACATCTGTTTTAAATAAAGCTTTAATTAAAGCTGCATGGTTTCAAAGAGGTTAGTTTCCAAGAGACTGAAAAATATCAACATTGTGATGAGTGTGCAACAGATGTAGGGACATTCGGACCACATAACAAGAAGTAGCTCAATTATCTTTGTGGAAGTAGAGCTTGCTCACCCCACTTTTGCCTGATTTTAATTCCAAACAAAAAGAATACAAGGAAAGCACTTCCAGTTGGGCAGCTGGGAGGGGACACTGGAAAGGGAAGTAGGGAAGTGACATAGAAAAAGTGAGGCAGCTAATGAAAGGTACATTTTTAAAAAATTATTTATTTATTTAATTTGGGCTGCATTGGGTCTTTATTGCTGCATGTGGGCTTTCTCTAGTTGCACCGAGCAGGGGTTACTCTTCGTTGCTGTGTGTGGTCTTCTCATTGCAGTGGCTTCTCTTGTTGCAGAGCATGGGCTCTAGGTGCACAGGCTTCAGTAGTTGCCGCACGCAGGCTCAGCAGTCATGGCACATGGGCTTAGTTGCTCTGAAGCATGTGAGATCTTCCTGGACCAGGGCTTGAACCCGTGTCCCCTGCGTTGGCAGGCAGATTCTAAACAACTGACCCACCAGGGAAATCCCGAAAAGTACATTATTAAGCTAGCTATCTTGTGGAAAATCTCTGAGAGATAGTGCAACATACCAACCTCAGAATTGTCCCACCCAAGGGAAGAACGAGCTGAAAAGTCATGGGTGAAGGCTGACCCTTGTGTGTGTGTGTGGAGGGGTGTGTGAATGAAAAATATTGCCTGCCATATCAGTAAATAAAGCAAGTCATCACATTACAGCTGCCCCTGAGTTCCCTCAGAGAAATAGGATGTCCACTGTCTAGCACTCAGGTGCTGCAGCCACCCTTGACATTGCACCCCGAGGAGACTCAGGATGAGAAAACACAGGATACTTGTCCCAGATAGCTCAGGTGCATATCAAAGGAATGATTTCAGTGAGCCCAGACTCTTGCATCTTCCCATACATAGAAAAGCACTAAATTCCTTAACTTGAGATATCTGGTTTACTTTAATTAACTGTAATCTTTTGATGTTTTGTCTACCTGGTCTTTGTTGCAAAAACTCTTATACATCCTGGCTTCTCCCTCACTTCTTCAGAGCAGTCTCTCAGAGTGATCGGAGATGTTGTGTCCTAGGCTTGAAGTCCTCAGTTTTGTCCGCCAAATAAAACATAACTCAACTTTTAGGCTGTGCACCTTTTTCAGTCGAGGAGGTGGGAGAGGGAGAGTAATTTTCTATGCTTTTGACCCTTCTTCATCTCCCCAACTCTGCAATCCTACAGGGAACCATCTGCAGTTGTGGTTGGGGGAGGGTGAACCCTCAGGCATAAGGATGTAGATATTGACAGTTGGAAGTCACAGAACTCACTGACAGGTCTGTGGAATGTGAGCTGGGCTCAGGTGGCAAATGCTGCACATATTGATGAGGATGAGTTCATTGCTGATGGGGATGCAAATGCTACTACTTCTATGGATGGTAATTTGGAGACACCTATCAAAAGCACAATTCAGTAATTCTACTTCAAGAGACTTCCCCTCCAGATACACTCACAAATGTGCAAGATGATATATGAATAAGACTATTAATATAGAGAAAAATGCAAGGTGCAGCAGTGTTTGTATGCAAATATTTGGCTAAAAAATGGTGGTTTTGGGAGAATATATATGTGTATTTGTTGTATGTGTGTAAAATTCTTTGGAAAGATACATAAGAAATAGTTAACACTGGTTGCCTTGGGGGAAAGGAACAGAGGATAAGAGTAAAGGGAGATTTTTCCTCCTGTAGAGTGGCTGTATTGCATTAGCTATTGAAAAATAAATTTTAAATAATTTATAAAGAACATTTTATCTTTTTTATGAAACTCAAGAGTACTTGGGAAACTTTATTAAACTACATACCGTTTTTATTTTTATATTTTCAAACTTTTTATTTTATATTGGAGTATAGTTGATTCACAATGTTGTGTTAGTTTCAGTTGTACAACAAAGTGATTCAGTTATATATATATATATATATATATATATATATACATGTATCTATTCTTTTTCATATACTGTAAGTTCAGTACATTTTATCTTGAGGGCAGTAGGAAGCTACTAAAATTTTGTTTTGATCTTTCATTGATGATAGAGTGACATGAACAGATACGTTAGGACATACTGGCAGTTAGGAGGGATGCAGGATTTAGGACATTTAATGACTGGGTAAAGTAGGAACAAAAGTTTAGTTCCCAGGGCTAAGGCTCCAAACAATCAGGGAATATTATTTAGTCATTAACCTCTCAGGCAATGTACTTGAGTAGACAAGGGACTCAGTCCAAGGTAAAAAGTAATTGGATATCTGTTCTTACTGTGTTTTCTTAGATTCTATATGTTTATCCTATATCCATTAATCACAGCCAAAGTGTTTACCTTTCTCCCAAATTTCAGCTTGTCTGGAACTTACACACATTCTTATCTAACTCTCATGTACCAAGCCAACATTTCCCCTGCCCTAAATTTTCCCACAGCAACTAGAGACCACCCGTGTAACCAAAAGCCCAGTGAAATTAATCAAAGTAGCCAATCCTAAACTGTTTACTCTGCTCTACCTTGCCTTTCCTGCAGAAACCCCACTTAAGGCTCTGGCCTGTGCCTTCCCCTTGCTCCTGCTTCTACCTTCTTATCAAACCTGGTGCTTACCATGTGGTGACCCCCCTCCTCTCAGAAAATGCAGGTAACACAAATCTTCTTTCAATGCACTGACCTCTCCATGTTATCACTCAGTCATCTCTGTAAATTAAAATCCGAAGGGTACAAATAAGACAGTGTCCAATTTTGGATAATAAACATTACTTGGGGGAAATTTTCATGTGTAGGAGAATGCAGAGTATCTTAGACTGTCTTCTAGTCCAGTCTGTTCTTAGGAAATCTGAGAATCTATGATAAACTGAGAAAATAAATGAAGTAACGAAATGGAGAGAACAAGATTTCTTTGTTTGTGACCCAGTTACAGAATTAAATGGAGGTGGGAGAAGGTTTCTCAGATAAGGAAGAATAAAAGACCTAGGAATGACTGAATTATACTGCCCGGCAGCCAAGACAGTTCCATATGCAATAAAACAAAAGTTCATGTCCCCCTGGGAGAAATCTACATGGTTAGGGCCATCTTTTGTATTCTAGACGTCCAATGCTCTCTGCCACAAGAGTATATAAATTTCCACTTATGGCAAACTAAACCCAGAGCCCTTAAAAGACAAAACAAATCAGAACAGAACACCTTTATTAGGATATAATTCACATACCATATGTATTAGTTTCCTAGGGCTGCTGTAACAAATTACAGTACCACAAACTAGTTGGCTTAGGACAAAAGAAATTTATTCTCTCACAGTTCTGGAGACCAGAAGTGTGAAATCAAAATCAAGGTGTCAGCAAGGCCATGGTTGCTCCAAAGGCTCTGGGGAAGATTCCTTTGTCTCTCCCTAGTTTCTGGTGGCTGTCAGCAATCCTTGCTGTTCTTTAATTTGTACCTCCATGGTTTCAATCAATGTCTCTGTCCTCATATGACATTCTTTCTTTCTTTCTTTTTTTCAGTTATATACATCTATATACGTTTTCAGATTATTCTCCATTATAGGTTATTACAAGATATTGAATATAGTCCCCTGCGCTTTACAGTAAATCCTTGTTGCTTATCTATTTTATGTACAGTAGTTTGTATCTCTTAATCCTATACTTCTTAATTTATCCCTTCCCCACTCCCTTCCCCTTTGGCAACCACAAATTTGTTTTCTATCTCTGTGAGTCTGTTTCTGTTTTGTAAATAAGTTCGCTTGTATCATTTTTTAAGATTCTACATATAGTGGAGTAGCATATGTGACAGCATATGATAGCATATGATATTTGTCTTTCTCTGTCTGACTTCACTAAGTATAATATTCTCTACATCCATCCACATTGCTACAAATGGCAATATTTGATTCTTTTTTGTGGCTGAGTAATATTCCATTATATATATCTATATACATACCACATTATGTGTGTATGTGTATATATGTATGCGTGTATATATATATATATATATATATATATATATACACCACATCTTCTTTTTTTTTTTTTTTTTTTGCGTTATGCGGGCCTCTCACTGTTGTGGCCTCTCCCTTTGTGGAGCACAGGCTCCGGACGTGCAGGCTCAGTGGCCATGGCTCATGGGTCCAGCCGCTCCGCGGCATGTGGGATCTTCCCAGACCAGGGCACGAACCCATGTCCCCTGTATCAGCAGGCAGACTCTCAACCACTGCACTACCAGGGAAGCTCCTATACCACATCTTCTTAAGCACTTGGGTTGATTCCATGTCTTGGCTATTGTAAATAGTTATGCTATGAACGTTGGGGTGCATGTATCTCTTTGAATTACAGTTATCAACTTTTCTGCATATATGTCCAGGAGTGGAATTGCTGGATCATATGGTAGCTCTATTTTTAGTTTTTAAAGGAACCTCCAGCATTTATTGTTTGTAGATTTTTTTTTTTTTTTTTGTGATACGTGGGCCTCTCACTGTTGTGGCCTCTTCCGTTGTGGATCACAGGCTCTGGATGCGCAGGCTCAGTGGCCATGGCTCACAGGCTCAGCTGCTCCACGGCATGTGGGATCTTCCCGGACCGGGGCACGAACTGGTGTCCCCTGCATTGGCAGGCGGACTCTCAACCACTGTGCCACCAGGGAAGCCCGATTGTAGATTTTTTGATGACAGCCATTCTGACCAGTGTGAGGTGATATATATATATATATATATATATATATATTCTTTTTCATATTCTTTTCCATTATGGTTTATCACAGGATATTGAATATAGTTCCCTGTGCTATACAGTAGGACCTTGTTGTTTTCCATCCTATTTATAATAGTTTGCATCTGCTAATCTCAAACTTCCTATCCATCCCTTCCCTACCTCCCCTCTCCCTTATCAATCACAATTCTGTTCTCTATATCTGTGAGTCTGTTTCTGTTTAGTAGATGTGTTCATTTGTGTCACATTTTAGATTCCACATATAAGTGATACCATATGGTATTTGTCTTTCTCTTTCTGACTTACTTCACTTAGTATGATGATCTCTTGGTCAGTCCATGTTGCTGAAAATGGCATTATTTAATTCTTTCTTTATGTCTGAGTAATATTCCATGGTAATATATATATGTGTGCATGTGTGTGTATGTATGTGTGTGTGTGTGTGTGTGTGTGTGTATATATACCCCCACATTTATATGTACCACATTTTTATTCTTTTAATCTGTCCACGGGTATTTTGGTTGTTTCCCTGTCTTGGCTGTAGTAAATAGTACTGCTATGAACATATGGGTGAATGTACCTTTTCAATTAGAGTTTTGTCCGGGTATACGCTCAGGAACGGTATTGCTGGATCATATGGCAATTCTATTCTTAGGTTTGTTTTTCTTTTAACATCTTTATTGGAGTATAATTGCTTTACAATGGTGTGTTAATTTCTGCTTTATAACAAAGTGAATCAGCTATACATATACATATATCCCCATATCTCCTCCCTCTTCTGTCTCCCTCCCACCCTCCCTATCCCACCCCTCTAGGTGGTCACAAAGCACCGAGCTGATCTCCCTGTGCTATGTGGCTGCTTCCCACCAGCTATCTATTTTACATTTAAAAATGTGGAATGCTTCACGAATTTGCATGTCATCCTTGTGCAGGGGCCATGCTAATCTTCTCTGTATTGTTGCAATTTTAGTATATGTGCTGTGGAAGCGTGCACTATTCTTAGTTTTTTGAGGAAGCTCCATGCTTTTTTCCATAGTGGCTGCACCAGTTTACATTCTCACCAAGAGTGAAGGAGGGTTCCCTTTTCTCCACACCCCCTTCAGCATTTGTTATTTGTAGAAAAAGGTTTTAAGTTTGATTAGGACCCATTTGTTTATTTTTGCTTTTATTTCTTTTGCTTGGGAGACTGATCTGAGAACATGTTGCTACAATTTATGTCCGAGAATGTTTTGGCTATGTTCTCTTCTAGGAGTTTTATGGTGTCATGTCTTATGTTTAGGTCTTTAAACCATTTTGAGTTTGTTTTTGTATATGGTGTGAGAGACTGTTCTAATTTCATTGATTTACATGTATCTGGCCAGCTTTCCCAACACGATTTGCTAAAGAGACTGTCTCTTTTCCATTATATTCTTGCCTCCTTTGTTGTAGATTAACTGACTGTAGGTGTGTAAGGTTATTTCAGGGCTCTCTGTTCTCTTTCATTGATCTAAATGTCTGTTTTTGTGCCAAAACTACACTGTTTCGATTACTGTAGCTTTGTAGTATAGTCTGAAGCTTGGGAGGGTTATGACTCCTGCTTTGTTCTTTTTCCTCAGGATGGCTTTGGCAATCCTGTGTCTTCTTCTTCTTTTTTTTTTTTTTTCATCGTGGCCCAGAGAGCCCTTCAAAATGGATTTCTTTATTTACCTGCCATGGATAAGCTTTGAGACACTGCGGACACCCCAAAATTATATGCTAATGTTTTAACGTTGTTTATTGAACTAAAATAATGTGCATACATAGTTTAAAATATATATACATATACTAGAAGGCTTGTAATGAAAAAAGCAATTTCTGACCCACTCTTTAGAGGCAATAGCCTCAACTCTTTTAGATATACATCCAGATTAGATCCATATATCTAAATAAATGAGTATACTACTAATTTATTTTTCCACTTTGCTTTAAGGTTTAATTAAATATCACCTATTTCTGTGATAGCAACATCTATATAGATAACATGAGGCCAATAAAATTGCATAGGATTCTGAAAGTCACACTAGTGTCTATCTCCCTGGTATTGTCACAACACTAAGAAGCCAAAAGGAGAAGAAACATGGTATCAGGAGCAATTTGTTTTGTACATCTCACATGGTACAGTTTGTGATAGGTTTAAGGAAAAGTCAGGTTGCCCTCCTTTTTTTTTTTTTTTGACATTTGTTTTCTTTTATCAATATAGATGTCAGTTTATTTTCTTTTTCTTTTTTTCCGAAACTTTCTATTTTTTTTTTTTTGAAGATGTTGGGGGTAGGAGTTTATTTATTTATTTTTTCTGTATTGGGTCTTCGTTTCTGTGCGAGGGCTTTCTCTAGTTGTAGCAAGCGGGAGCCACTCTTCATCGCGGTGCGCGGGCCTCTCACTATCATGGCCTCTCTTGTTGCGGAGCACAGACTCCAGACGCGCAGGCTCAGTAGTTGTGGCTCACGGGCCTAGTTGCGCCGCGGCATGTGGGATCCTCCCAGACCAGGGCTCGAACCCGTGTCCCCTGCATTAGCAGGCAGATTCTCAACCACTGCGCCACCCGGGAAGCCCTATTTTCTTTTTTTTAATACAGCAGGTTCTTATTAGTCATCAATTTTATACACATCAGTGTATACATGTCAATCCCAATCGCCCAATTCATCACCCCCCACCCCCACCCCCCCGCCACTTTCCTTGCTTGGTGTCCATACGTTTTTTTCTCTACTTCTGTTTCTCAATTTCTGCCTTGCAAACCCGTTCTTCTGTACCATTTTCTAGGTTCCACATATATGCGTTAGTATATGATGTTTGTTTTTTGCTTTCTGACTTAATCACTCTGTATGACAGACTCTAGATCCATCTACGTCTCAACAAATGACCCAATTTTGGTCCTTTTTATGGCTGAGTAATATTCCACTGTATATATGTACCACTTCTTCTTCTTCCATTTGTCTGGCGATGGGCATTTAGGTTGCTTCCATGACCTGGATATTGTAAATAGTGCTGCAATTAACATTGGGGTGCATGTGTCTTTTTGAATCATGGTTTTCTCTGGGTATATGCCCAGTAGTGGGATTGCTGTATCATATGGTAATTTTACTTTTAGTTTTCTAAGGAACCTCCATACTGTTCTCCATAGTGACTCTATCAATTTACATTCCCACCAACAGTGCAAGAGGGTTCCCTTTTCTCCATACCCTCTCCAGCATTTGTTCTTTGTAGATTTTCTGATAATGCCTATTCTGACTGATGTGAGGTGATATCTCATTGTAGTTTTGATTTGCATTTCTCTAATAATTAGTGATGTTGAGCAGCTTTTCATGTGCTTCTTGGCCATTTGTATGTCCTCTTTGGAGAAATGTCTATTTAGGTCTTCTGCCCATTTTTGGATTGGGTTGTTTGTTTTCTTAATATTGAGCTGCATGAGCTGTTTATATATTTTGGAGATTAATCTTTTGTCTGTTGATTCATTTGCAAATATTTTCTCCCATTCTGAGGGTTGTCATTTTGTCTTGTTTATTGTTTCCTTTGCTGTGCAAAAGCTTTTAAGTTTTATTAGGTCCTATTTGTTTATTTTTGTTTTTATTTCCATTACTCTAGGAGGTGGATCAAAAAAGATCTTGCTGTGATTTATGTCAAAGAGTGTTCTTCCTATGTTTTCCACTGAGAGTTTTATAGCGTCCAGTCTTACATTAAGGTCCCTAATCCATTTTGAGTTTATTTTTGTGTATGGTGTTAGGGAGTGTTCTAATTTCATTCGTTTACATGTAGCTGTCCAGTTTTCCCAGCACCACTTATTGAATAGACTGTCTTTTCTCCATTGTATATCCTTGCCTCCTTCTCCATCGAATCTGAATGAGATCCTTGCCGGGTAGAGTAATCTTGGTTGTAGGTTCTTCCCTTTCATCACTTTAAGGATATCATGCCACTCTCTTCTGGCTTGTAGAGTTTCTGCTGAGAAATCAGCTGTTAACCTTATGGGAGTTCCCTTGTATGTTATTTGTCATTTTTCCCTTGCTGCTTTCAATCATTTTTCTTTGTCTTTAATTTTTGCCAATTTATTACTATGTGTCTCGGCATGTTTCTCCTTGCGTTTATCCTGTATGGGACTCTCTGTGCTTCCTGCACTTGTGTGGCTATTTCCTTTCCCATGTTAGGGAAGTTTTTGACTATAATCTCTTCAAATATTTTCTTGGGTCCTTTCTCTCTCTCTTCTCCTTCTGCGACCCCTATAATGCGAATGTTGTTGCATTTAATGTTGTCCCAGAGGTCTTTTAGGCTGTCTTCATTTCTTTTCATTCTTTTTTCTTTATTCTGTTACGCAGCAGTGAATTCCACCATTCTGTCTTCCAGTCACTTATTCATTCTTCTGCCTCAGTTATTCTGCTATTGGTTCCTTGTAGTGGAGTTTTCATTTCAGTTATTGTATTGTTCATCTCTGTTTGTTTGTTCTTTAATTCTTCTAGGTCTTTGTTAAACATTTATTGCATCTTCTCGATCTTTGCCTTCATTCTTTTTCCGAGGTCTGGATCATCTTCACTATCATTATTCTGAATTCTTTTTCTGGAAGGTTGCCATCTCCACTTCATTTAGTTGTTTTTCTGGCCTTTTATCTTGTTCCTTCATCTGATACATAGCCCTCTGCCTTTTTATCTTGTCTATCTTTCTGTGAAAGTGGTTTTTCTTCCACAGGTTGCAGGATTGTCATTATTCTTGCTTCTGCTGCCTGCCCTCTGGTGGATGAGGCTATCTAAGAGGCTTGTGCAAGCTTCCTGATGGGAGGGACTGGTGGTGGGTAGAGCTGGCTGTTGCTCTGCTGGGCAGAGCTCAGTAAAACTTTAATCCACTTGATGGCTGATGGGTGGGGCTGGGTTCCCTCCCTGTTGGTTGTTTGGCCTGAGGTGACCCCACACTGGAGCCTACCTGGGCTCTTTGGTGAGGCTAATGGCAGACTCTGGGAGGGCTCACTCCAAGAAGTACTTCCCAGAACCTCTGCTGCCAGTGTCCTTGTCCTCACGGTAAGCCACAGCCACCCCCCCCCCCCCGCCTCTGCAGGAGACCCTCTGACACTAGCAGTTTGATCTGGTTTAGTTCCTTCCCCTGGGTCCCGATGCGCACACTACTTTGTGTGTGCCCTCCAAGAGTGGAGTCTCTGTTTCCCCCAGTTCTGTCAGTGTCTTGCAATCAAATCCCGCTAGCCTTCAAAGTCTGATTCTCTAGGAGTTCCTCCTGCTGTTGCCGGACCCCCAGGTTGGAAGCCTGACGTGGGGCTCAGACTCTTCATTCCAGTGGGTGGACTTCTGTGGTATGAGTGTTCTCCAGTTTGTGAGTCACCCACCCAGCAGTTATGGGATTTGATTTTATTGTGATTGTGCCCCTCCTCCCGTCTCATTGTGGCTTCTCCTTTGTCTTTGGATGTGGAGTACATTTTTTGGTGAGTTCCAGTGTCTTCCTGTTGATGATTGTTCAGCAGTTAGTTGTGATTCTGGTGTTCTCACAAGAGGGAGTGAGAGCACATCCTTCTACTCCATCATCTTGATTCAGGGCTCAATCCTGTGTCTTCTATGTCATAAAAATTTTAGTATTATTTGTTCTAGTTCTGTGACAAATGTCATGGGTATTTTGATAGGGATTGCATTATGCTTTGGGTAGTGTGGTCATTTTAATAATATTTATTCTTCCAATTGAAGAGCATGGTATATCTCTCCATTTCTTTAAATCATCTTCAATTTCTTTTATCAGTGTTTTACAGTTTTCAGTATATATGTATTTCATCTCCTTGGTTAAGTTTATTCCTAAGTATTTTTTTTTATATGATTTTAAACAGTATTTTTTTTTACTTTCTCTTTCTGATATTTCATTGTTAGTGTAAAGAAATGCAACAGATTTCTGTATATTAATCTTGTATCTTGCTAGATTCATTTATTCTAATAGTTTTTGTATGAAGACTTTAGGGTTCTCTACATAAAGTATTATGTTATCTGCAAATAGGGGCAGCTTTACCTTTCCCTTCCAATTTGGATACCATTTATTTCGTTTTCTTGTTTGATTGCTGTGGCTAGGACTTCCAATACTATGTGAAATAGAAGTGGTGTAAGTGGGATCCTTGCCATGTTCCTGAATTTAGCAGGAAGGCTTTCAGCTTTTCACCATTGAGTATTATGTGGCTGTGGGTTTGTTGTAAATGGCTTTTCTTTTTTTTTTAAAGTATAATTTCCAATTTATTGTCTTTCCAGGGAACAGTATTTCTTTAGTCTTTAAGGACTTAGCTCCTTACATGGGCTTTGGTGGAGGTCGTGGGGCAGCACCAGCAGGTCTAAATCAGGGTGGAGTTTTTCAGTCCTTCCGGGCTTCCCGAGAACGATTCCTGACTACCTTGCTGTGAATGGCACAACTCATGCAGTAATGCAGTTTCATATACAGCTTAGGAAGCACATAGGTGTCGAAAACACTCACTTCGGAAATGTCCCTGACAGCTGCAGCCTCTACGATGTTCCGAATGATGAACTTCTTAATGGCCTTATCCTTGGGCACACAACGGGCACTGTTGGTACAGCGAATAGGCTGCACGTGGCCGCGTCCCTTTTTGGCATGACCATTGTTCCTTCTTTTCTTGGTCATCTTGGAAGCAAGGAGGTGAAAGAGCATAAATGGCTTTTAATATGTTTCCTCTATATCCACTTTGCTGAGAGGTTTTTTTTTTGTTTAATCATTAATGGATGCCGAATTTTGTCAAATGACTTTTTCTGCATCTATTGAGATGATCATGTTTTTCTTATCTTTCCTTTTGTCAATGTGGTGTAGCACATTGATTGATTTGCTTATTTTGAACCATCCTTGTGAAACTGGAATGAATCCAACTTGATCATGGTGTACAATCCTTTTAATATATTGTTGGATTCAGTTTGCTGATATTTTGTTGTGGATTTTTGCATCTATATTTATCAAAGATATTGGACCGTAATTTTCTTTTATTTGCAGTTTCTTTGGTTTTGGTTTAGGGTAGATGGTGGCTTCATAGAATGAATTTGGGACTGTTCCCTCCTCTTCAATATTTTGGAATGGTTTGAGAAGTATGGGTATAAGTTTTTCTTTGTATGTTTGGTAGAATTCCCCTGTGAAACCATCTGGTCCTGGACTTTTGTTTGCAGGGAGTTTTATTACAGATTCTATTTCACTTGTAGTGATAAGTCTTTTCAAATTATCTGTTTCTTCTTGACTTAGTTTTGTCAGGCTGTATGTTTCTAGAAACTTGTCCATTTCTTCTAAGTTGTCCAATTCATTGACATATAACTAACTGTTCATAGTATTCTTTTATGAGTTTTTGTTGTTGTTGTTTTTGTATTTCTGCAGTATCAGTTGTTATTTCTCCTCCTTCATTTCTTATTCTGTTTATTTGGGTCCTCTCTCTTTTCTTGGTGAGTCTGTCTAGTTGTTTATCTATCTTGTTTATCCTTTCGAAAAACCAGCTCTTGGTTTTTCTGATGTTTTCTATTGTTGGTTTTTTTTAAATCTCTATTTTATTTATTTCCTCTCTGATTTTTATTATTTCCTTCCTTCTGCTGACTTTGGGCTTTGTTTTGTCTTCTTTTTCTGTTTCTTATGGAGGGTAGGTTAGGTTGTTTGTTTGAGATTTTCTTGTTTCTTGAGGGAGGCCTGTATCATTATGAACTTCCTTTGTAGAACTGCTTTTTCTGCATCCTATAGATTTTGTGAGACTGTGCTTTCATTTTCATTTGTCTCAAGGTATTTTCTGATTTCTTCTTTGATTTCATTGTTGACCCATTGTTTTTTAGTAGCATGTTGTTTAGTCTCCCTGTGTTCATTCTTTTCCCATTTTCTTTCTGTGTTGATTTCTAGTTTCATACCATTGAAGTCAGAAATATGCGTGAAATAATTTCTATCCTCTTAAATTTGTTAAGGCTTGTCTTGTGACCTAGTATGTGGTCTATCCTAGAGAATGTTCTCTGCGTGCTTGAAAAGAATGTGTGTTCTGGTTTTTATTTTTATTTTTGAATATAGTATCCTGTAGATATTAATTTAGTCCAACTGGTCTACTGTGTCATTTAGGACCTCTGTTGCCTTATTGATTATCTGGATTATCTGTCTATTGATGTCAGTGGGGTATTAAAGTCTCCTACTATTATTGTATTCCTGTCAATTTCTCCCTTTATGTCTGTTAGTATCAGTTTTTTCTATTTAGGTCCTTCTACATTGGGTGCATATATGTTAATGAGTATAATATCCCCTTCTTGTATTTGTCCCTTTATATAATGCCCTTCTTTTCTTTCTTTATGGACTTTATTTTAGAGTCTATTTTTTTGATATGAATATTGCTACCTTTGCTTTCTTGTCATTTCTATTTGCATGAAATATCTTTTTCCATCCCTTCACCTTCAATCTATGTGTGTCTTTTGCCCTAAAGTGAGTCTCCTATAAGCAGCATATTGTTGTTTTTTTTTAAATCCAATCTGCCACTCTATGTCTTTTAATCAGAACATTAAGTAATTATTGATAGGTATGTACTTTTTCCCATTTTAAGCCTTGTTTTCCAGTTGTTTTTGTAGTTATTCTTAGTTTCTTTCTTCTTCTTTTTGTTCTTCCTTTTGTGGTTTGATGATTTTCTTTTATAGTATTCTTGACTTCCTTTCTCTTTGGTTTTTTTGAATCTATTGTATGTTTTTGATTTATGGTTATTCTGGATTTCAAGTATGTTGATCCATAACTATATCCACTTGCTTTATTTTTTTAATAGTCCTTTTAAAATTTATTTATTTATTTTTGGCTGCATTGGGTCTTCATTGTTGTGCATGGGCTTTCCTTAGTTGCAGCGAGCAGGGGCTACTTTTCATTGTGGTGCACAGGCTTCTCATTGTGGTGGCTTCTCTTGTTGTGGAGCACGGGCTCTAGGCATGTGGGCTCAGTAGTTGTGGCTCGCTGGCTCTAGAGCACAGGCTCAGTAGTTGTGATGCACAGGCCTAGTTGCTCCTCGGAATATGGGATCTTCCTGGACCAGGGCTCGAACCCATGTCCCCTGCATTGGCAGGTGGATTCCTAACTACTGCTCCACGAGGGAAGTCCCTATCTACTTGCTTTAAATCAATAGCCATACAAGTTCAAACACATTCTAGAAGATCTACATTTTTATATTCCCCTTCTGCACATTTTGTAATTTTGATGTCCTATTTTACATCTTCATGCTTATCCTTTTGCTGTTGTAATTGCTTGTAGTTATAATCGCTTTTACAAAATGTTTTGATTGTTTTTTAATCTAGGTACTGGCTTATTTAAGTGATCTTCAATCCTTTTATATATCTGCCTTTCCTATTGTGACTTTTCCTTTCCTATAAATTCTTGCTTCTTTGCTATTTAGAGAAGACCTTTCAGTACATATATTTTTAAACATCTTTTTTGGAGTATAATTGCTTTACAATGGTGTGTTAGTTTCTGTTTTATAACAAAGTAAATCAGCTATACTTATAAATATACCCCCATATCTCTTCCCTCCTTTCAATACTTCTTTTAGGGTAGGTTTAGGATTGCTGAATTCTTTAATTTTTGTTTGTCTGAGAAATACTTTATCTCTCATTCTATTCTAAATGATAATTTTGCTGGGTAGAGTATGCTAGGCTGCACATTTTTCCTTTCAGGACTTCAAATATCTCGTTGCCACTCCACTTCTGGCCTGCAAAATTTCTGCAGAGAAGTCAGCTGAAAGCCTTATAGGGGTTCCTTTGTAACTGACTCATTTTTTTTTGTCTTGCTGCCTTTAGAATCCTCTCTTTAACTTTTGCCATTTTAATTATGAGATGTCTTGGTATAGGTCTGTTTGTGTTCATCTTGTCTGGGCCACTCTATGCTTCCCATACTTGGATATCTGTTTTCTTTTTTAATTTTAGGATGTTTTCAGCCATAATTTTTTTTATAAGCAGATATTCATTTTTAATTATTTATTTATTTATTTTTGGCTGTGTTGGGCCTTCGTTTCCGTGCAAGGGCTTTCTCCAGTTGTGGTGAGGGGGGGCCACTCTTCATCGTGGTGCACGGGCCTCTCACTATCGCAGCCTTTCTTGTTGTGGAGCACAGGTTCCAGATGCGCAGGCTCAGTAGTTGTGGCTCACGGGCCTAGTTGCTCCGCGGCATGTGGGATCTTCCCAGACCAGGGCTCGAACCCATGTCCCCTGCATCGGCATGCAGATTCTCAACCACCGCGCCACCAGGGAAGTCCCCATAATTTTTTTAAAAATTTATTTTATTCAAGTATAGTTGATATACAATGTTGTTTTAATTTCTGCTGTATAGCAAAGTGATTGGTTATACATATATATACACATATATATATGTATTATATATATATATACACATTCTTTTTCATATTCTTTTCCATTATGATTTATCACAGGATATTGAATATAGTTCCCTGTGCTATACTGTAGGTCCTTGTTGTTTATTCATTCTGTATATAATAGTTTGCATCTGCTAATAACAAACTCCCAATCCCACCCTCCCCCACACCCCCCCACTTGGCAACCACAGTCTGTTCTCTATGTCTGTAAGTCTGTCTTGTAGATAAATTCATTTGTGTTATATTTTAGATTGCATGCATAAGTTATATAATATGGTATTTGTCTTTCTATTTCTGACCTTCTTCACTTAGTATGATAATCTCTAGGTCCATCCATGTTGCTGCAAATGGCATTATTTCAGTCTTTTTTATGGCTGAGTAGCATTCCACTGTATATATGTACCACATCTTCTTTATCCATTCATCTGTTGATGGACATTTAGGTTGCTTCCATGTCTTGGCAATTGTGAATAGTGCTGCTATGAACATTGGAGTGCATGTATCTTTTTGAGTTAGAGTTTTGTCTGAATATTTGCCCAGGAGTGGGATTGCTGGATCATATGGCAACTCTATTTTTAGTTTTTTCAGGAACCTCCATGTGGTTTTCCACAGTGGCTGCACCAATTTACATTCCCATCAACTGTGTAGGAGGGTTCCCTTTTCTCCACACCCTCTGCAGCATTTGTTATTTTTAGACTTTTTAATAATGGCCATTCTGATCAGTGTGAGTTGGTACCTCACTGTAGTTTTGATCTGCATTTCTTTACTTATTGGAGATGTTGAGCATCTTTTCATGTGCCCATTGGCCATCTGTATGTCTTTTTGGAGAAGTGTCAATTTAGGTCTTCTGCTCATTTTTCAATTGGGTTGTTTGCTTTTTTGTTACTGAGTTGTATGAGTTGTTTTGTATATTTTGGAAATTAAGCCCTTGCTGGTTACCTCTTTTGCAAATATTTTCTCCCGGTCCATAAGTTGTTTTTTTCTTTCATTTATGGTTTCCTTTGCTGTACAAAGCTTGTAAGTTTGATTAGGTCTCATTTGTTTATTTTTGCTTTTATTTCTATTGTCTTGGGATACTGACAGTATCTAGTACTATCATTCTTAAGAAAACATTGGTACAATTTATGTCAGAGAATGTTTTGCCTATGTTCTCTTCTAGGAGTTTTGTGGTGTCATGTCTTATATAAGTCTTTAAGCCATTTTGAGTTTATCTTTGTGTATGATGTGAGGGTATGTTCTAACTTCATTGATTTACATGTGTTCAGCCATAATTTCTTCAAATACATTTTTTTTTTTTTTTTTTGTGGTACACGGGCCTCTCATTGTTGTGGCCTCTCCTGTTGCGGAGCACAGGCTCCGGATGAGCAAGCTCAGCGGCCATGGCTTACGGGCCCAGCTGCTCCGTGGCATGTGGGATCTTCCTAGACTGGGGCACGAACACGTGTCCCCTGCATCGGCAGGCGGACTCTCAACCACTGTGCCACCAGGGAAGCCCTTCAAATACACTTTTGATCCCCTTTTCTCTTTCTTCTTCTTCTAGATCCCCTATTATGTGTAGGTTGGCATGCTTTACATTATCCCATACATCTTGTATGCTGCTTTCATTTTTTTTTTCCATTCATCTCTCTGACTGCGGTTCTGATTGGGTGATTTCCATTATTCCGTCTTCTAGATCACTTATTCCTTCTTCTATGTCATTTGGTCTGCTACTCATTGCTTCCAGGTTGGTTTTTATCTCAGCAATTTAATTGTCTAATTTTGATTGGTTCATCTTCATTGTTTCTATTTCCTTGTTACTGTGATCTGCATTTCTTTTGATAATCTTTCTTAATTCCTTTAGCATTTTTATTGTCCCTTTTTTGAACTCTGGGTCTAGTAGACTAGTGAGGTCTGTTTCATTATTTGTTCCTTCAGGGGATTCCTCTTGTTCTTTTAATTGGGAGTAGTTCCTCTGCTTTTTCATTTTACTTAACTTTCTCTGTTTCTATGAACTTAGAAGAAACAGTTAGCTACTGTGGTCTTGAACCGGTGTTTTTATGTGGGAGTGTCCCTGTCTAGACTTCTGTGACTCCAACTCTTTTGGTGCAAGAGCTGGCTTTGGTATGGATGCCAGCCATATCTTTCTTTATAGTGTGCCAGTTGTTATCCCCTTGATAGGGGATGTGATTTGTGTTGTGGTATCCAGAGCCTGTGCTGGATGTGCGGCAGGGCTTCCTCTTTGCAGCTGTCACTGCCCTGTCTGGGGTGGGATCTTCTCCCCAGTTGTTGGAGTAGAAGCCCTGAGGATTGGGTTCGATCAGGCTCTTTTGCCTTTGAGTGCATGCCCTGCCCCAAAGGAGGTGCCATTGAAGCATGTGAGGCCTGTGTGGTCACAGCAAACCTATGTGTTACCCATGCAGGTGTCTGCAGTTCTGCCCAAAAGTAGCCCAAGGTGGCATCCCTTTGTCTGTTATGTTTTTCCCAGACCTAGTGCAAGGCTGTGGTGTGGAGTATGCTGGGGTGGGGACCAGCGTGTTGTGGCTGCAGGTCGAGGTGGCTGTGCTGCCACTGAGGTCCTGGGCTGCCACTGTGGCAAACTTCTCCCAGGATCTGTTCACCCCAGATTCAGCTCCAAGCTGAGGTGTGGAGTGGAGGAGCTGGAGTGCTCGTAGTTCACAGAAACAAACCAATGTGTACTCCTGCCAGGCCCTGTCTGCCCAAGACTCAGTGCCCAGCCTCTGCACATTCTGGACCCACTGCTGCTGTGCATGCATTAACAATGGGCTCCCTCTGCTCTTCTCCCTGGACCACACCCCAGCTGCATCCAGTCCTCTTCTGAGATTCAGTGCCAGGCCACTGCACATTCTTGTGGCACTGCCCAGTGCATGTGCTGACAGTGGTCTCTGTGGTTTGGCCTGGATCACACCCCAGGCGTCCCTGCCTGTCTCTGCACAGCTAGACTGAATCTCTGCCATGATCTCATGCTAGGCTATGGTGTTGAGCGAGTGGGGCTGGGCATTCAGCCCTTCAGACTGGGAAGAGCAGCAAGGCAGTAGCCACCAGCACAAGTCTCTCTCAGCCCTGATTGTCTGCATGCAAGCACTCCTTGTGAGCAGAATCTAGTCTTCTCCAGCCCCTCTATCTGTCCAAGTAGATTTCCCAGCAGGCAAGGCAGCTCCCCAGGGTATGAGCCTGCCCATGTGGAACTTCTCTTTCTTACAGATCCTCCCAGGGGCACCAGTCCGTCCTGATGCCTCTTTTCCCCTCGTTCTACCTCTTTATGTGGAGATCTTTCTTGTAGCTTTGATTGTATAGGAGCACTTCTGCCAACTTTCAGTTGGTTTTCTGTGAGAAGTGGTCCACATGTATATGTTTTTTTTGTGGTACGCAGGCCTCTCACTGTTGCGGCCTCTCCCGTTGCAGAGCACAGGGTCCGGACGCGCAGGCTCAGCGGCCGTGGCTCACGGGCCCAGCCGCTCCGCGGCATGTGGGATCTTCCCGGACTGGGGCACGAACCCGCGTCCCCTTCATCGGCAGGCGGACTCCCAACCACTGCGCCACCAGGGAAGCCCTGTAGATGTATTTTTGATGTGTTTGTGGGGGGAGGTGAGCTCCATGTCCTCCTGTCAGCCGTCTTGGTCTTCCTCCCTCTAGTGGCTTATTAAAAGTAATGGACCAGATGCTCCAAAGCTTATATCACCCTAATGGCCTGATGGCTCTGAAAGCCTTCGGCTTTAATCAGCTTTTTGACTGCAGCAGGCTCAGGAGATTCCATGATCTCCGGTAGCCAATTCTCTCTTCTTCCATGGTCTGGCCTTCTTTCTTATTTCTCCTCTGTGTCTTCAAATCTCTCTCCTCTTATAAAGACCCCAGTCATTGGATTTAGGGCTCACCCTCATCCAGTATGACCTCATCTTAACTTGATTATATCTGCAAAAACCCTATTTCCAACTAAGGTTACATTCATGGGTTTTGAGGGTTAGGACTTCAGCATATCTTTTTTTTTTTTTTTTTGCGGTAAGTGGGCCTCTCACTGCTATGGCCTCTTCCGTTGCGGAGCACAGGCGGCTCTGGACGTGCAGGCTCAGCGGCCATGGCTCATGGACCCAGCCGCTCCGCGGCATGTGGGATCTTCCCGGACCGGGGCACGAACCCATGTCCCCTGCATCGGCAGGCCGACTCTCAACCACTGCGCCACCAGGGAAGCCCCAGCATAACTTTTTGATGGACATAAATCAACCCATAGCATCAAACCACTCACCCATTTAAAGTGTACAATTCAATGATTTTTAGTATATTCACAGAATTGTGCAACCATCATTATTATCAACTTTACAGCACTTTAATCCCCACAAAGAAACTATGTATTAGCAGTCACTCCCCATTTCCCCCTAGAAATTCCCCCAAGCCCTAGACGACCAACTAATCTACTTTCTGTCTTTATAGATCTGCCTACCCTGGACATTTCATATAAGTGGAATAATACAGTATGTGGCCTTTTATGTCTGGCTCTTTTCTTGTAGCATGTTTTCAAGGTTCATCCATGCTTTTGCATGTATCAGCACTTCATCCCTTTTTATGCTTGAATAATATTCCTTTGTATGGGTATACCACATTTTATTTATCCACTCATCAGTTGATGGACATTTGGGTTGTTTCTAATTTGTAGTTATTTGAATAATGCTGCTGTGAAAATTTGTGTTCAAATTTTTGAGTGGGGATATGTTTTCATTTGTCCTGAGTGTATATATATATATATATATATATATATATATATATATGACTATATACTTGGAATTGCTGGGTCATATGGAAGCTGTATGTTTAACTGTTTGAGGAACTGCCAAACTGTTTTCCAAAGAGGGTACACTATTTTACATTTCCGCCAGCAGTGCACGAGAATTCCAACCAATTTCTCCACATCCTCAACAACATTTGTTATTATCTGTCTTTTTGATTCTAGTAGGTGTGAAGTGGTATCTCACTGTGTTTTGATTTGCATTTCCTTGATGACTAGTGATGTTGAGCAGCTTTTCAGGTACTTATTGGCTATTTGTATATCTTTTTTGCAGAAATGCCAAATCAGATTCTTTACCCATTTTTAAATTGGTTTTTAAAAAATTATTTAGTTGTAGAGTTCTTTGTATATTCTTATATAAGGAATAAAGATGCAGACGTAGAGAATGGACTTGAGGACATGGAGGGGAAGGGGAAGCTGGGACAAAGTGAGAGAGTAGCATTGATATATATACACTACCAAATGTATAATGGATGGCTAGTGGGAAGCAGCTACATAGCACAGGGAGATCAGATCGACGCTTTGTGACGACCTATAGGGATGGGATAGGGAGGGTGGGAGGGAGGCTCAAGAGGGAGGGGATATGGGGATATATGTATACATGCAGGTGATTCACTTTGTTGTACAGCAGAAACTAACACAACATTGTAAAGCAATTAAACTCCAATAAAGATGAAGGAAAAAAAAAAGAGATAACCAGAAAAAAACTATAACATTGTATATATATAATATATATTGGTGATATAAGTACCTTATCAGGTATGTGATTTGAAAATATTTTCTCCAGTTCTGTGAACTGTCTTTTCATTTTTTTGATGGTGTCCTTTAAAACACAAAAACTTTTCAGTTTTGATGAAGTCTAATTTATTTATGTTTTTCTTTTTTTGCTGTGCTCAGTGTCACATGTAAAAAAATAGAACTCTTTTAAGATGTATTGCTTATTAAAGATGAGTAATTAATTTATGTGAGAAATTCTGAGGTAACAATATGATGGTGGATAAAAAGTAGTTTTTCAAGTGACAAAATAACTTGTACTATTTTAGGCTTTCTTTTAGGGTAACTTTTTCATGTTTCATTTAGGATTCTTGTCCTTTTATGGGGGGAAGAATTATAGAGATTACCATTTATTCAAATATTTATTATTATATATTATTTTTGTGGTTCCATTTGGACAATTAACATTTCTGTTAAATAATGAGGTATCTAAGTTATACTTCAAGTAAAGTGTTATTTATTGTTTTTCTAATTTCTAACTTGTTCACAGGAAAGTAAAAAGAAGATAAGTAACATCATACAAAATTCTAGCACTCAAACCTAACTCAAAGTTAAAATTTGTTTTAATAAAAAGATGTGTACCACATTTTAAGTGAAAATGACTGAATTGCCAAATGTGTTTAGTACATTCCTATTTTTGTAAAAAGATTATATAGATATTTGCTTGGAAATAAAGTCTGGAAGGATGTAAACAAAAAATTAAGAGTAGTATTTTCCATGTTTTGGGGAAATTTCTTGGGTCTACTTTGCTATCTAAAATAAACATATGTGGGAATTCCCCGGTCGTCCAGTGGTTAGGACTCCACACTTTCATGGCTTGAGGGCCCAGGTTTGATCCCTGATTGGGGAACTAAGATCCCACAAGCCACGTGGTGCAGCCAAAAATAAAATAAAATAAAATAAAATATTTAAAAAATAAATAAAATAAACATATACTATAAAAATAAAGAGGAAAATATCTTCTAGCCTTTCCATGCATATTTAAAATGAAATATTTTACAAAATCACAACTGTATTCAATGTCTTATGTTATTATCCTGCCTTTGTTTACTTTGTATAATATCATGCCATTGAATATTATTTTAAAAGATTTGTACTGCTTGAATTATAATTCATGGATTAGAGTCTCCTTATTTAGCTATTTCCCTACTTTGCCTAGGTTTTTGTTTACAATTTTTTGTCACTTAACAAAGGCTGTGATTAGCATTTTTATAAATAAATTATTGTCTGCATCTCTCATTATTTCCATAGGGGAGATTCCTAATATAAGGGCTATTGGATCAAAAGATATGACTATTTTACAATGTCTTATTCAATAAATTCCTTTGAAGGGGACTTCCCTGGCAGTCCAGTGGCTAAGACCCAGCGCTTCCACTGAAGGGGGCACTGGTTCAATCCCTGGTTGGGGAAATAAATCCTGCATGCCACTCTGTGCGGCCAGAACATAAAAAAAAATTCCTTTGACAATACAGTAACACTAATTGCTTATTCTTTGTCCTTCTAGTTTTGTCAGTGTAATTCTGTTTCTACCCTTTATTCACTATGGAAGCAGCAAGGAAAAGGGTTGAAGCTGCTTGGAATGCACTTTGCACTAGTGGGCAGGAGACCTTGATTCTTTAGGTCCTCAGAAAACTCCCAAATGTCCAGAAGCTTTATTTACCTTATCTTTAAAATAAGGGGAGAGGTTTCACAGCCGTAAGATTCTCTAGTTCTCCTCAGGATATCAGGAGAAATGCTGGGCTTCACACTGTTGGAAAAGAAGCACATGAAATACCTCAGCAGAGGATATGACTTTTCATAAATGAAATGAAGTCCTTAATGACACCATTAAGCAGCTATTATTGTCTTTCTCTTAGAGCTGAAGGAACTGAAGCCCAGAGAATTTAGGTAACTTGCCTAAGATCACTGTGAACTAGTAAGAATCAAATCCAGGTGTGTGTGGTTCCAAAGTCTGTGCTGTTGACCCTTTACAATGATTTCAAAGTTGGACACAAATAGTATTTTTATGCTCTTGATATTATTATTATTATTATTATTATTATTATTTTTGCGGTACGCGGGCCTCTCACTGTTGTGGCCTCTCCCGTTGCGGAGCACAGGCTCCGGACGCTCAGGCTCAGCGGCCATGGCCCACGGGCCCAGCCGCTCCGCGGCACGTGGGATCTTCCCGGACCGGGGCATGAACCCGTGTGCTCTGCATCGGCAGGTGGACTCTCAACCACTGCGCCACCAGGGAGGCCCGCTCTTGATATTATTAACCACACACACATCCACAAGTTCTAAACTGATCGTTTCTCTCCAAAGAACTTTTATTTCAAAGGGACTTACCAGTGAAACACTGTTAATGTATTAATTCCAATACCATAAAAATAGTTTAAACAAAACCTCTGGGAATGTGGTGCTATAATTTCATGAAATAATAAGCCCACAAAAATATTAACCTTAGAAACTATAAGAATTCTGTTATAATGCTTCAAAGAATTATGGCAAAAATTTTTTTTCTGACTGAAGGCTGTATTGGTCAGAAAGTTACTTACATAACTTTCTCTCCTCAAGTATTTGAAGAGACACTCAATGAATCTGAAAATATGTGAAAGTGCAATATTTTAAATAATTTTACTATGTTATCTGTTCCCTGAGAATCTTTCTTAGCCTTTTCTTCCTTCCTTCCTTCTCTTCCTTCCTCCTTCCCTCCCTCTCTCTCTCTCTTTCTTTCTCCTCTCCCCACCTTTTTGTGGCAACGCTCCAGAAAGCCTTGTAGAACCAAAGAGAAGCAGATTTCTATCACTGGTAACAAAATATACAAGATAATTTCTCATATCTCCACTCATATGCTACCAGCTTCAACATCCTTTGGTGAATTAATCTTTCCAGCTTCAACAATACGTAGCTACATTAATTTTAAGTGACTACAGCATAACCATTCCTATAGGAACCATGCATTTGCTAGACAATGCATATTTAAAACCTTCACATTTTCAAGGTATGCAAAGTTCGGCTGTTTTTACAGAAATGAGATGATCCATTATAAGTCTTCAGTATTTTTGTTTTTCTATTTTGAGTTTGTTGTTTTTGCTATTTATTCCTGCAGCTTTTATTGAATTCCCACTCAGCTCCATGAGGGCAGGGGCTATATTTGTCTCACTCAACATTGTACCCAACACATATCTGGTGCCCAATAAATGTTTGGTTTTCTCCCCAGCTTTACTGAGATATAACTAACATAACAAAACATATTTGTTGAATGAATGTATTCTTTCCCCATTGATTTGAAACAACTTTTAAAATCACATTTAAATATAGTAATTTGTTGCTAAGCTTAGAGGTGGCTATCCACAAATACTGCCTCACTGTTGGCAAGGCAAATCAAGGCGTAGAAAATAGGGAGTGGGGGAGGGGAAAATATAGACAAGCCCTAACAAGTAAAAATTGAGGGGGCACGTGCTTTCAAAATAAACTGAATTCATTGGCTTTAAAGATCTTTTCTAGCAGGAAAGCTTTTTTCTGAATCATCTTTTTCATTTTTTTCAGAAAACATTACTGCAACATTATCTATAAGGTACAATCTCCTACAAATGTTATGCTGTGCTTATACAGATGGTACCTTACCAGACTTGAAATTTAATTATGTTTGCTTTTGCATCCTTGATTCATTTTCTGAAATATGTTGGGAAATAAAACTGTATAGATTTATTCAGAATTATTTCATTTAGTGGAATATTTAGGATCTATGGCTAGATCTATATGACCCAAGGGATAGTTTATTATTGGTCAATTAGAAGGCAAACATTTAATGATTAATATGTCTGAAATACCATTCTGAGGTTCACTATTAGTTCAGGCTACAACAGGCATAATCTGTGCTGTAACTTTGAGCCTGATCGTTGATCCAAGTGTGTCCTTCACATTTTTTTTTAACTTTGTCCACTTTTTTGCTTCCTCCCCTCACGTTTAGCAGCTTCTGCTCTATCTCTGGTTGTAAACAACGAAACAAATGGACAGTGTAGTATTTGTCTGACCCTCAAGGTCACATATGGGATTCAGAGATTCAAAGCTAAAATGAAACATTAAGGTACAATAGGTTTCCAGAGACGGAAAAGAACACAGATAAAAACTGGCAAAATACTGTATCAAGAAATGTTAAAAAACATGATAATTTTTGTGTAGGTTTCCCCAACACTTTTTAAACTGGACTTTGGTTTCCTTGATTATACTTCTGATTTTTCTCTGTTCTTCTCTTGCTAGTCTAAATAACTTTTATCAGAGCCCCAAGGACAGGACCTAAAACAATTCTATTTGGTGTAATAGCTGGACACATGGTAGGTATTCCTGTTTTTCTTTTCTTTTTTCCCCCTCTTATTCTTTTGGTATGAGAAACACCATAACTTCCTTCAGAAACACTGATGTATTTCCAGCCTTTTCTCTTAATTTGATGCAACCTTACCAAGATTTTTATCAGCTTTTTCTCTGAGTGACAACGAATTAATCTGTTTCAAAGCAACAAATGACACAGCCTAAATAAAATCTTGTTACTGAAGGTTGCGGAGTCACCCACTCCCTTTTTATGGCAACGCTGGTTTGGAGCATTTTGCTCATACATGCTATCCTTTCTGAGGAAACTGATTTTTTCCCCGTCCTACTGTGAAGGATGGAATCTGGGGGTCAAAGGCATCCCTGCATTTCAACAGTGCCCACCTCAACCACCAGAGGCTCAAGCTCGGTTTAACTGGCAATTCCACAACGGGCTCGCTGCGCTTTTCGAGTGATCGAAATCACCTGTTCAAGGTCGCACATCCAATTGTTACTGGATGCAATCATCAAGGTCGGGTAGGGCTGCCGGGTCTGCGGCCCGCCAGCTCCCGGCGGCGACTCAGCAGGCCCACCTGGTGCCCCGCAATCTGCGCAATCGCTGGGAGAACGCGCCCTCTCGCGACCGACTTCGCGCCGCAGCTGGGCCTGGCGCAAACGCCCCCCGGGCGGAGGCCGGCGGCTGCAGGACCTGGGAACCGGAAGGAGGAGGCGGCGGCGGCCCGAGGCTGGGAGAGCGGTTGGGGGCGGGGCGCGCCCATATAAGCCCCGTGCGGGGTTGAGGGCGGGCCTAGGTGAGAGCGGCTAAGTCGGCGGAGCGTCCGGCGCCGCAGACCCGGCCAGCGAGGCCTGGGACGGGAGAGGGAGGAGACTGGAGGAGGAGACGCGAGTGCGGGGTGGCGCTGGTCCACCTCCGCAGCTCTCCTGGCTCCCGCCGGCTTTCGAAGGCGGGCCCGTGCTGCGGCAGTGGCGGCGGCAGCGGCCTCGGCGGCCTGCGGAGGTGAAGCCTGGCTGCCGCGGCCTGGGTCGGCGGCGCGGGGTCAGGTGGCCGGCCCGCGTGGGTGGGTAGGGTTGGGCGGCCGCCGCCGTGAGTGCAGGGGAGGCTTGGCATCCTCGGGGCGGGGCCCTGGAGGGCAGGTGGCCCGTGCGTCTTACTGCAGGTCGGTCTCCTAGAGGCACCTGCAGAAGTGGCCCCGGCCGTGTGCTTCGGCGTCCGGAGGACTGTGGGGAGGGCGGGGGTCGCTGCCTTCGGGGTGCCGAGGGCCCGTCGCGTAGAAGCGCCTCTCGCCCGGGCCCTGCAGGGGCTTGGGATCCGCGCCGGCTGCCTGGGGCCTGTTGTGCCCTTGCTTTGGGGATGCTCCTCAGGGGGAGTGGGGGGAATAGCGCTGATGCGCGGGGGTGGAGGGGGAGCTAGGGTCACGGTCGGGACGGTGTAAGACTCGCCAGGATGAGCCCTTAAACCGGTTGGATGTGAGTGGTTAGTCTAAACAAAATTGAAAACCAACTCGGGGCGGTCTCAGCTTCACAGAGTACCTCGCTCTAAATGTCCAGTAGTGACGGACTTGCCTTATAGGCCCCAGAGCAATCAAAGGGAAGTTAGCATTCTTGTTCAAGAAGTTTCTCTTCACTTAGTGAATGAGAGCTTTAAAAGAATTGTGTGTGCTCGGGATTTTCTTTTAAAAGTCGTTGTTAGTGATTGGGGTCGGGGATGCTGGTGAGGGATAATGTAGAGAGTTTCGAATGGCTGCCTTGTCCCGATGGGGAAGGCTTATTTTTTGTGTGTCATCACTTGACCATAGAAATTATTCAATATGTGGATTGCCCTCAGCTCTGAAGCCACTGCTTGTTTAGCGGCTCTTCATCCCTGTGTGGGAAATTGAATTTCTGGAAACGTCCCCCATATTGTAGATTTTTGCCTACGTAAAGGCGCCAGTGCGTGGCACTAATTGCCTTCAAGGTAGTGAAATGGAAGTGTGGTATTTAAAGCATCATTAGGTTTTGAGCTCACTTCTGTGGAAGAGAATTTTGAGGGCGTGGGTCTAGACTTTTAAGGGAATTTAAAGCCTCTAGTCGTAATTGACTTTTATACTTTGTTTTTTTCTTCCCTCTTTCAGACTCATCTGTTTCAATGGTGCAACTCTCTTCATCTCCATTTGGTTACCAGTCACCTTCAGGCCATTCGGAGGAGGGAAAGGAGGGGAATATGAAGTCAGCCAAGCCCCAAGTGAACCACAGTCAGCATGGGGAAAGCCAGCGGGCCATGAGCCCCTTGCAGCCTGCTCTCGGTTCTGCTGCCTCTCCTTCCCAAGCATATGAGACATATATTGATAATGGACTCATATGCCTTAAACACAAAATCAGAAACATCGAGAAAAAGAAGGTAACTTTTTTTTTTTCCTCCCAGCCCTGTATATGCACCATCTTAAATAAGGGTTAAGGAACTGGCATTTTTGCTTTCTATCAGGGCTCATAGGTATTCTTCCTAAAGATTTTTTTCCTAAAGATTTAAGTAACCTTGAGATTTAGCTGGCTAAAATGTACAAGTGGGCTAAATATTGGCTATATTAAACACTTTCTGTTTGATTTGTCAGAATAATTGAATAAAAATATTCTTCATGGTAAAATTATTATGCATGCTACTGTTGAAATACTTGAAGAGCTGGCTACTTTACGTCAGATTAATTCCTTGAGTGTAGTATTAATGTTTCTTTTCATAAATGAGTAATAGTCTGAATTTTTTAGCTTGTTTTCCTTGTGACTTTCTGCAGCAGTTGATATTGCAGTATAGCTGCTGCAGTCTTTGGAAGCTTTAATGATGGTAGAGCCAGAAAATGTTTTAGCACTAATTTTTGTGTTGCTAGGTTATCGTTTAAGATTGGTAGGTGAAAGCATTGTAGAGAGCCTTGTGAAGTTACTCAGGGTTATAATCAGCCTAACGTTACAGTAAATGCTGATGTAAAGATCCAAATCATTCTTCATTTCCTGAGTCATGTAGCCTGTGAAACAGTACTGCACGTAGCTTTGTTGTGTCATGATTCTCTTTTGCTTGGGATAGTAAGGTGAGTTAATAACTATCTGGACCTAGGAACTCTTAAATATTTTTATGCCAAGACCTAGTTAAACCCTAGGAAAGTTGCTTTTAATGGAGGAGGGTGAAGAGATTTTTAAGAGTCTGGTTGACTCTTTTTTCCTCCCCCTTCTCCCCTCCCTTGGCGCCCCCCCCCCCACCAACACACACACTAGGAAGGTAGTGAAGAAGAGCCAGTTACTAGTAGCTTCTCTGTAGCCCTAGCTCTCACCAGTTGTCTTTTGAATGCATGCAGTTGATCACAAGTGTGATAAGGTGAGTGTGCCTGGGTCAGCACAAATCCCCTGCCACTGTGGGAAATTAGTCAAAGCAGGATCTATTGATAGAGACTCATTAATGTCTTACCCCAGGTGGAGGAACTACATATATATGTATAATTATGCTCTTCAGTTTAACTATAGTGCCTCTTTAATTGTGAATACCAATCTGGTCAGTACTTACACATTTGTTTCAAGCTTCTGGAAGAGCATTTTAAAGCTATCCAGCCAATATGGAAGGAGCCTAAACATTGCTTTTAGAATACCATAAAGGGTCATGTCATTATTATGTGGACAATAAATGCAATTAATTTGTCATCTATTTACTTAAATATCAAATTTTATATGAAAAATAGCTGCAAGTTGAGGCTACTATAATTCTAGAAAAGAAGTATTTTACATTTCTGTACTTCCATTAGGAAGTTTCCTATGGAACAAATGCCTACATAATTCAACAGGTAACAGTTTCAGTATGAGGTTAGAGTAGGACTTCTCAGTCTCAACACTATTGACATTTTGGGCTGGATAATTCTTGGTTGTGGGGGGGCTGTCCTTTGCACTGTAGGATGTTCAGCAGCATCCCTGGCCTCTACCCACAAGACGCCAGTAGCACCTTCTTCCTCCCTCCCATCCCCCAAGTTGTGATAACCAAAAATGTCTCCAGACATTGTCGTATAACCTTGGGGGACAAAATTGCCCCTGATTGAGCACCACTGGGTTAGGAGCATATGATTGATTAAATCCCTGTGTGTCACGTAGTCTAATTATAGAGGCCATTAAGAGAAAAAGGTTTTATTACTGCTTAACTTTTGTAATTCCAGACTAATGTTGATTGTGTGTAATATTTTTTTCCCTGACTGGAACTCACCTACAATTTCTGCTTGCCTCGTAGTAAAATGTTATTCTTACAGATTGATAGCTAACTTCAAGAACTTTGTTTTCATAAGGAACAGTCTGGTATTTAGTTTGTTTCAGAATTTTATATCACGTTGTAGTAGATACAAGTTTCTCTTTTGTAGCTCAAACTGGAAGATTACAAGGATCGCCTGAAAAATGGAGAGCAACTTAATCCAGACCAGTTGGTAAGTGGTTTATGATCCTTTGGCCAGACCTACTGATTTTCTTTTCTTAGTAAAACTCTAGATGAATTTGGGGGAGACCAAAGATTTGATAGGCTAAAAAAGAAGAGTGAGAATCCACTGGATTTTTCAAAGACTTTGTCTTCACCTATTAGATCTCATAGTTTTGACTTTACTTCTTTTGCACTAGTAGATGGTGTACGGATGGGTGTGTGTGTTGTCAAATAAGAGGGAAAATGTAGACTATCGCTAAGAGTTAACGTATGGATTTAAATTAACCTTTCACTAGAGTGGACTAAAGGAGAAGAGCAGGGAATCATCTAGCTTTCTATTTTTCTAAACCTAACATCTCTCTGCTCTGAAATATAAAAGAATATTTACTACAGCTTACCTTGGTTTTCTCTAGTTGCTTCCCTCTAATTCCTTTGATGGTTTCTCCCTGCTTTTCTATCCTGAATTGCCATGTTCCTTCGCAGGAGGCATGTTTATCTGATAGATAGATGTTGGGCCTTTTTTTTTTTTTTAAAATCTTACTATAACTATTTACTATTTACCACATTTAAAAATATTGTTTACCTTCCCCTGATATACCTGGTAATTGCAAATTTTATCTAATATGGTGAAGGAGAGTTTTTGCTATATGGAAAATTTAAAAGATGCTTTATTGATGTTTGCCATTTTGACCTGATCACATCTCCTGGCTAAGATGGGGACAAAATTAATCTAAAACTTATTAGATCTAGCTTGTAGATCTATTGTCTTTTATCTTTTTTAACTAAAATTTTTGGTTGTGAATCATAGGTCCTGGTATTCAAGGGCTTTTCCCTTGCCATATTGGCTGTTCTTCACTGACCTCGAATTTTTGTGATGTAGTAAATTACAGTTTTGCTGAGGCACAGATTTGAATTGTCTGAGCTCCGAGAATGATGGGCTTAGATAGCTGGTGAAAGGACTTAGCTGGACATTTCAGCGTTTCAACATGGCTTTGTTTTTAAGTAGTCATGGTATATTCGATAACTTTTAAAGTGATGAAACTTCCCTTTGTGTAAATACCCTTGGAGGAAATGTTCTGTTACAGTAGTGTTTTTGACTTTGGGGAAACATAGGGGATGGGAGTGGGGAGGTTGGTGGTTCTCATGATAGCTCTGTAAGAAATGTCGAGGATATGCTATATTTCAGAGCTCCAGCCAGGTAAACTTTAATCTCAGCATTTCATTACTGCCTTCACAACTACATGTTGCTTCTATAGTATTAATTTAGATTTCTTGAGTAATATCCTGACAAATGCCAAATTTATATTGCCAATAGATGAGTCCTCTCAACTCTAGATTCTTATGTCCAGTTGTCTTTGACATCTTTGACTTCATTTTGCTTCCCAGAACCTGTTCCTCCTTTAACCTTCACTATGTCAGTTAATGGCTTGATGAATTAGAAGGATGGAGTTGCCCAAAACCTTGGAGAATTTCTCGTTTTTCTCTTCATACCTCATATCTAGCCCATCAGCAAGTCTGGTCAATTCTGCCTTAAAAATAAATCCAGAAACAGACCATTTCTCATAAATTCTGCTTCTTCCTTCCTGTTCCACACCACATCACCTTTCATCTGCATTACTGTAACAGCTTCCTCACAGGTTTTTCTATTTCTGCTCTCTCTCCAAGTCTATTCTTAACATAGTAGCCTCAGTAATTCTTTTCAAATACAAGTCAGATGGTCATTCCTCTGCTCAAAAGTCCCTCCCTATTGGTTCCCATCATGGTGGCAAAATGTCCTATAAGGCCCTACGGAATGTGCTCCCCACTTCCTTTTACATCTTTATTGCATTTCCTGCACTGCTCTCTCTTGCTGGCTTCATCCCAGCAACACTGGCCTTCTTGCTGGTCCTCAAACATCCCAGCCACATTTCTACTTCAGGGCTTTTGCATGTGCTGTTCTTACTGCCTGGGATGCTTTTTTCCCAGATGTCTAAATGGCTCCATTCCCAATCTCCTTCAGCTTTTTATTTGAAGGTCATCTTAGTAACGCATGTCCTGACAATACCATACCTCCATTCCCCCATTCACACTCTTTTGCTCCTTTCCTTGCTTTAATTTTCTTAATAAAAGTGCTTCTGTGACAAACTGTAAAGTTTTATCTCTCCTTCTCTTACACTGTAAGTTCCATTAAAGTAGAGATTTTGTCTGTCACTGTTGTTTTCCTAGTACTTAGAATGGTTTATAGTATATGGTAGGCATTTAAATATGTATTACATATAGATTTACTAAATATAAAGTGATTGAATGTTAGGTTTTTAGGTGTGATTAATTATATAGTTAGTGGTACTTTTGAGAAATAACATCTCATACAAGGAATATATACTTAAGGTAGAAATTTAGAAAATGCAGATGAGTCAGAAGAAAAAAAATCTATAATCTGACCCCTCAGAGAACTGTTGTCAGTAGTATAGTACTTAATTTAAAAGCTCTAAGTTTAGTTTTTAAAGTTGCAAGTAATTGACATAGTTTAGAAATCAGGAAATATTAAAAAAGATAGTTTTTCTTTCACCCTGTCCTTCCTCTGTTCATTTCTCATCTTACAAAATAACGATTCTAATAGGTTACTTTGTATTTGTCCATAGTTTCTTGAAGCCTGTATACAGTTTAGCTTAATATAGATACTTCTGGGGCCTTTATTTTTGCTTCTTTTTTTCTTAGTGTACTTTATTTTTTGGGCAGCTTTAGAAATTGAGCCGACAGTAGAGAGAATTCCTGTATACCCCTTGACCCCACCACACACGCACAGCCTTCTCAGCTGTCACCATTCCATACCAGAGTAGTACATTTGTTACAATTGAACCTACATTGACACATCATCATCAAAGTCCATAGCTTACATTAGGGTTCAACTCATTCTGTGGGTTTTGACAAATACGTAATGGCATGTATCCACTGTTATAGTAACATACAGAATAGTTTCACTGCTCTAAACATCTGTGCTCTGCCTGTTCATTCTTTATTAATGTGGTGTCAGTGTTTCCATAATACTTTAAAGTTTGGTTGAAATGCTCTCAAACTGTCAGCCTGGTTCTTTTTTGGGTGGGAGTGCTTTGAAAATATTCTCCATTTTTTCTTTGAAAATTGATCTGTTTAGATTTTTATTGTTTTTGGAGTCAACTTTTTAAAACTTTTCCTTGAAAATCACTAATATTTCATCCAGTTTTAAAAAATTATTTGCAAAGATTGGGACAAAGTAATTATTTATAAAAGCCTATTTCTGTATTACTTTATTTCTAACTTTGGGTGGTTGTATTTCCTCGTTTACTCAATTAAGTTAGTGAGTAGCTTAAAAAAATTCTTTTTTAAAGCCAGCTTTTATTTTTTCTCTCCTACACCTTTTATCTTTTTGCTTTCCTTTGGTTTATTTGCTTCATTTTCTATCTTTAAGCTGAGTGCTTAATTTGTCCTCCCCCCCCCCCCCCACCAACCTATATGTATTTAAAGCTGTGACTATTACTTCAAGCACTGCTTTGGCTGATACTATAGATTTGATTTGATACTGTTTTCAGTATTGTTGGCTAGAAATTTTGTAATTCAGTTTGTATTTCTTCTTCAACCCAACAGTTATTTGTAATACTGTAAATAAAGCTTTCTATGATCTGCGTGATTATATGTGCCTAGCTAATATAACCTCTTTTGGTAGTAACTCTTAAGTAGCCTGTTGAGACTAAGCTATAGACTTCTGAGATTTCACTATTGCTAACATAAACTTAGATTTCTCCTTTAAAATAGTAAGAAAAGTGTCTTAATGAAGTTTTTTAGAGTCCCATTTGTAACTTTAATGTCTATTTTGATTCAGGTCTGGATTTGAAACGGAAAACCGAGACTCAAGTGAGTGCTTGAGCAAAAGGCAAGGGTACTTGATGCTTTCAGCTGCTATACCTGTAGTCTAGGTCAGAGCTTTTGGGAGCTGGTACCAAGATAGTGGCAGAGGGGTTTGAATAAAGTAGTTGGATTTGAGAGGTAAAATCAACATAGCTTGGTACTGTGTAGGAATAGAGAGAAGAACCAAGAGTGGTTTCCAGGTTTCTGGCTTGACCAGTTGGGTGGATGGCAAAACCATTTATTGGGCTTGGAAACACCGGGAGAGAAGAATGTTTTGGGAGGATGGGATAAAGAGCTCAATTTTGGACCATTGATTTTAATGTGCCTGTGAAACATTAAAGGGTGAGATATCTAGTAAGTATTTATGAGAAGGTCTGGAGCATAGAGAAGTTTAGTCTACAGATCTATCACCTGTATGGCTGCTAATTGAAGCCATGAGAAAAGATGAGACTATCACGGGTGAGAGTATAGAAAGCAGAAAAGAAGCGTAAGACAGAATGCTAAAGAAATCTGACATTTCATGTTTGGATAATAATATTGATAGTGGCTAAAAATATTGATAGTGAACTTACTTTCGGGCCAGGCATCATTCTCAGTGATTTATAAACGTGAAATCATTTAAATTGCACATCTCTGTGATGTAGGTCCTATTATCTTTATAAGTGCTTAAAAACTGAGGTGAGAATAGTTAACGGAAAAATTGCCGGTAAATAAAAAGCTGGAGAAATGGGAAGTTAGTGTTACAAAAAAACAAGGGATCTTAGTAGAGCAGGAGGATGCCTTTATGTTGAAGTCTTCTGAGAAGTTAACCAAAATGAGAGCTATACAAGATGCATAGGTTTAAAGGATGGGACTGACATCGCTGACTTTAGCCAGGACAGTTCTGGTGGAATGGTGGAAACAATTCAGGTTGATAAGGGCTGAGGAGGAAATGGAAACTGTGTAGGCATTTTTGATATATGTCTGAGACTGGAAGGATGTGGTTGCCAGAAAGGCACTTTTTATTTTTCTTATTTAGGTTGGGGGAGACTTGAACTTGTTAAATGCTGGTTTCAGCATCAACAGAGAGGGAGAGGCTCAAGACATTAAAGAGAGAATCAGAGTAAGATCTCCCATGAAGGCAGAATTGAATAGGATCCAGGGCACAGGTGGAAGGACATCTCCTCCAGTATATAAAGAAAGAGAGAAAGAAAGGATGGATCCACATTTGATGATGGGAAGTCGAGGTAGTTCCCATTTGATTTTGCTTTTCTTGAGTCAAAGTTAATACCATTTGGGAGTAGATATGAAGCGGTATTCCTTTTTAGTTTTACATCCCTTTGAGGACTGTATGATATGGTTATGTTATCTGTGCATTCTTGGTTCTATATTTGGAAGGCCTCTCTACCTGTTTTATTAAGACATATGTAGTCCAAACAAAGTATTGCACGTAAGTTACAATGCATAATAAAGCAAGTGTCAGAACCCACTGGTCAACCCAAATAGTATATTACCAACAACACTGAAGCTCCTTTGCAGAACTCTCTTTCCTGTAACCTGACCTTGAACTTTTTCCCCCTCATTCCCTTCCTTTTGTTTTAACAGGACTAATTTGTTGTCCTTAAATCTGTTAGGGTTGCTTTTTTGAAACTTATGATAAATGTTATACTGTATATTCTTCAGTTTATCATTTTTATTCATTATGTTTAGGATTTTTATATTGATGCAAGTAGCTATATTTCATCTGTTTTTCTCTACTTAGTAGTCTGTAAATAGATGGATGTTTGAGTTGTTTATTTTTTGGCATTCTACTTTGATTGGTCTTATATGTGTTACTGAGGTACAGGTGTAAGATTTCTTCAGGGTGTATACCTATCATTGGGTTGTAGGGTATACCCATAGTTAACTTCATAGTAAGAATGTTAAACTATTTTCCAAAATTATTGTACCAATTTATGCTAAGACAAGGAGTACACAGGAGTTCCTATTGTTCTGTACCTTTATAAAGACGTAGTACTATCAGATTATTTTAAAAACAGCTTTATTGAGGTATCATAAATATATTATAACATTAACCCATTGTAAACGTACAATTCAATAATTTATAGTAAATTTGTAGAGTTATGCAGCTATCACAACAATCGAGTTTTAGAACATTTCTATAACCCCTTCAAGTTCTCTTTTGTGCCCTTATTTGCTTTCTATCTCTATAAATTTGGCTTTTCTGGATATTTCATATAAAATAAAGTCTTGCATCCGGCTTTTTTGACTTACCATTATGTTTTTGAGGTTCATCCATGTTATAGCATGTATCAGTAATTCATTTATTTTCATTGCTAACTAGAATTCCTTTGTATGGTTATAACACATTTTGCTTATCCATTTACCAGTTGCTGAATATTCGGATTGTTTTTATTTTGGGCTATAATGAATAATGTACTATATAAATTTACTTACAGGTCTTTAAGTGGGCATATGTTTTAATTTCTTTTGGATAGATACCCAGAAGTGGAATATTATATTATTTTAACCATGGAGGCTTTGTAATATGCCTTTGTCTGATTGGACAAGTTCCCCATCTTGTTCTGTTTCATAATGGCCCTTTGAGGTAAAGTCCCACCAAAAAAATAGATAACTAATGAGAACGTGCTGTATAGCACAGGGAATTCTACTTCACTGTACAGTAGAAACTAACACAACATTGGAAAACAACTATACCCCAATTAAAAAACAAAACAAAACAAAACAACCTACCCCTTCTCTAATTATCAACTTCGTTCATCTGTGAAATCTCAAAGAAAATTTTCCTCTTTAAATTTACAGGGAATTCCCTGGAAGTCCAGTGGTTAGGACTCTGCACTTTCACTGCTGAGGGCCCGGGTTCAATCCCTGGTTGGGGAACTATGATCCCACAAGCTGCACGGTGTGGCCAAAAAAAAAAAAAATATATATATATATATATATACAATATTTCTGTCACAATACTTAATTTGTCTGTTATAGGTAATTATTTACAAGTCTTTCCTACCATAGTATAAGTTTCTTGAGGTTGCTTTCATCTGTGTGATTCTCACTGTGCTATTTGTGTAATATATTTGTGTAGTGAATGAATATTGACAGAGGAATCCTATTGGCTCAGTGCTCTTAAAACCCACAGGCCTCTCTGACCTTAGACTTTATAGATAGTCAGCTTTATTATTATTATGGTTCAGATTTCTAGCATAAACAATTGAATTTTTAAATTTAACTTTATGTAACTTCTATTAAATACTTTCTCCATACTTTTTTTGAGTATGTATAGTAAATGGCTAGTTCCTAAAGTCTTAAATCTCCTTTGCTGTTATTAAGGAACTTATTTTGAGATATTTGTACTTAGAAGTTCACAGAATTGATTTTTTTTATCCTGTTCGGTAGGAAGCAGTTGAGAAATATGAAGAAGTGCTACATAACTTAGAATTTGCCAAGGAGCTTCAGAAAACCTTTTCTGGACTGAGCCAAGATGTGAGTATGTTTTCTTTGCTTTTCCTAAAACGAACTTAACCACTGATCTTGAAGAAAATATCAAGTGTCTGATAATGGTGTTTGGTTATTGTTCATCTCATTCCTGCTGATATTTTATCGGGGGAGGTGGGGAGGAGTATAGTTTCTGAAGAACTAGTGTTTTCAGATTTCTAGAGTCTCAGCACAAATGTTATCTGAATATGAGGCATTGTGAATAAAGTGTTAGTTATCTAATGTGTATTATTTCACTGTGGAATTACGGAAATCATTGAGAAGGGGCATGAAAACTATTTTGACAGATAACATTTATTAAAGACGTTTTAGAATATAGGCTTGAAAATTTATATTACATAGGCTTGTAAGTTTAGCGTTACTGGTAGACTCTTCTTGAGAGCGTGGTAGTTATTACCAGGAAAATTTATGGTTCATCTTACATTTAAATAGCGTTAAGTCTGGTCCCACTGCTTGTTTCAATTGCTCTGTGTTGGCAACTCAAACTTTTCTCTTCCACAGATTTAATCAGTAATTAATAGTGAAGTCTTAAGCATTCATTAATGAAGTATTCTTCATTGTTTTAGAATCTTAGTGTTAGGTGGCCCTTGAAAGATCATGTTCTACCAATTGAGGAAATAATTTGGTAAATTCATTTCTGAGATGGGGAGCATGCCTCATAAGATAGTCTTTTCTACTTTTGGGATATTTTCTTGTTTGGCGAATTAAAATTCTCTTCTCCATTCCTGTGGCATCAAAAAAGAACCAATAAAAAAATAAAAACCCCAAAACATCATTCTGAAGCTGAAGACAGCTACCATCTTAATCCTTGTAAAATATAGTTCTGAGTTGCTCTCTTCTGGATGTCTGACTTAATTAACTTTTGAAAGGTATTGTGAAACCTAAAATAGTGTAGTATAGAGACACTTCCTTCTGTTTTCTGGATAATTCTGTTAATGCAAGTCTAAGATGATATTAGCTTTGTTATCCATAGCACACTTTAACTCGTGTTTACTTATTCATCACTTAATTATAATACTTTCTGTTAGTTTCACAGTTGTTAAATACTTCTAGGCTGTTTTAGATACAATACTTCTAAGTCATTTTTTTTCTTGTGTGATTGATTCCCCGTCCCCCCACCCCCCATATGTTAAGTTTATTTAGTTTTGGTCCATTGTGCTAAAAAAATGATCTTTTATATCTGCCTTCTGGTTGGAGGTTTGAAGTATATTTTTATAATACTTAAAAATTTCTGTTAACTCTCTTTTCTGAGTTACCCTGTCAAATTTTCATTTTCCACTCAGGTGTTTTTTTTCAATGTATCATGTTCTTTTTATTTATTTATTTATTTATTTTTTACATCTTTAATTGGAGTATAATTGCTTTACAATGGTGTGTTAGTTTCTGCTTTATAACAAAGTGAATCAGCTATACATATACATATGTTCCCATATCTCTTCCCTCTTGCGTCTCCTTCCCTCCCACCCTCCCTATCCCACCCCTCCAGGCGGTCACAAAGCACCGAGCTGATCTCCCTGTGCTATGCAACTGCTTCCCACTAGCTATCTACCTTACGTTTGGTAGTGTATATATGTCCATGCCTCTCTCTCGCTTTGTCACAGCTTACCCTTCTCCCTCCCCATATCCTCAAGTCCATTCTCTAGTAGGTCTGTGTCTTTATTCCTGTCTTACTCTAGGTTCTTCATGACATTTTTTTTTCTTAAATTCCATATATATGTGTTAGCGTACGGTATTTGTCTTTCTCTTTCTGACTTACTTCACTCTGTATGACAGACTCTAGGTCTAGCCACCTCATTACAAATAGCTCAATTTCGTTTCTTTTTATGGCTGAGTAATATTCCATCTTATATATGTGCCACATCTTCCTTATCCATTCATCCGATGATGGACACTTAGGTTGTTTCCATCTCTGGGCTATTGTAAATAGAGCTGCAATGAACATTTTGGTACATGACTCTTTTTGAATTATGGTTTTCTCAGGGTATATGCCCAGTAGTGGGATTGCTGGGTCATATGGTAGTTCTATTTGTAGTTTTTTAAGGGACCTCCATACTGTTCTCCCCAGTGGCTGTATCAATTTACATTCCCACCAACAGTGCAAGAGGGTTCCCTTTTCTCCACACCCTCTCCAGCATTTATTGTTTCTAGATTTTTTGATGATGGCCATTCTGACTGGTGTGAGATGATATCTCATTGTAGTTTTGATTTGCATTTCTCTAATGATTAATGAAGTTGAACATTCTTTCATGTGTTTGTTGGCAGTCTGTATATCTTCTTTGGAGAAATGTCTATGTAGGTCTTCTGCCCATTTTTGGATTGGGTTGTTTGTTTTTTTGTTATTGAGCTGCATAAGCTGCTTGTAAATTTTGGAGATTAATCCTTTGTCAGTTGCTTCATTTGCAAATATTTAGATTTAAATCTTTTTTTAAACACCATCCATGTGCCAGGCACCTATGGAGGTTCACTTTTTTTTTAAAATTATTTATTTTTGGCTGCGTTGGGTCTTCATTGCTGTGCGTGGGCTTTCTCTAGTTGCGGTGAGTGGGGGGGGGGCTACTCATTGTGCCTTCTCTTGTGGCAGAGCACGGGCTGTAGGTGCCTGGGCTTCAGTAGTTGTGGCGTGTGGGCTATAGAGCAGAGGTTCAGTAGTTGTGGCGCACGGGCTTAGTTGCTCTGTGGCATATGAGATCTTCCTGGACCAGGGTTGGTACCCATGTCCCCTGCATTGGCAGGCGGATTCTTAACCACTGCATCACCAGGGAAGTCCAAGGTTCACTATTTTTATAGCGAAGTACCTTCCAGCCTAGGAATTTGGGGGCTTTCTTTTTTAACTCTTTCGTCAGACCTCTTCTATGGTAGCCTGTTTTGCAGTTTGTGTAGCATTTTCTTCTTTCCCTTCAAACTAAAGTTGGAAGCCTTCAGCCCACCACATTTCTCTTTATCTTCATGATATGAGCTTTGTCCTTTGGGGATTTATCATTCTAAGTCATGGTTCAGAAAATAAATTTTATGGTTCGGTGCTATTGGTTGACAGCAGTTTACTTCATATCTTCTTTCTAAATCAGTTTTCAACTGAAAGAAGAGAAGTCACCTGATTTCTTAGTTTCCACATAAATAAGAATAGGCTGCTGTCAGTGGTTTTCATGACATCTGATTATGACGTAGGAGACAGCATGTTTCTTACTTGATACCTGATAGAATCGATAAATATTTGAGGTTCTGTCATGTGTCAGACTCTGTGCTGGGTACTAGTGATATACTGGTGAACAACAGAGGTATAGTCCCTGCCATCATGGAGCTGAAGCGTAAGGGGGATGCAGCTAAAGAAAAAGATAAGCATTTCATATAATAGATACTTTGATAGGGGAAGTTCAGGATGACCTGAGCCCATAAGAACACCTAATCCAACCCTGGGAGGTGGCCAAAGAGAGATCTGAGGTAATCATGTGATATAGTCCTGAAGATGTCCTCAGCACCAACTGCCTTTTCTTATACCATCATGAATCTGTGTCCAAGGGAATCCCACTGTCTTGGAGAGCTAGAATTGCCACCTCTATCGTCTTTCCTCCTCTCAAGCAGAAGCTGAGTTTGGTAAGTGTTATTGGTGTAAGTCCATATTAAGGTCTTGGAAAAAGCTTTTCTGAGCCTTTGCCGTCCTGAAGAAAATACCCTTGCCCACGTAACCCCCAACCAGTCCATTTCTCACTCTTAAAATTTTATCTTCAGCCATTGTCTCTTGTCCCTGGTAGTAGCACAAGTCATATTTATTAAGTTGCTTTCATACCCTGTAGAAAGGAATTAATAATGCCATAATGAATCTTTTTCCTGAGGTTTTTTTTTTTTAAGGCCCCATCTTGATTAGGATTTATGAATGTCTCTTTTGTAGAGTTTTAAATGTTGATGCTGAATCAAAGTACTTTAACTCATCTATAGGAAAAATATAAAAGTTTTTTTTTTTGTTATCTTAATTTTCATACCTTGGAAAATATCCAGTACGTTGGAAACATTACAAACAGAAAAACACCTATGGGGAGAAAAGACCTTTTGGGTTTCTCAGTGGAAATAGATGGTACTTTTTGTTATTGGTGAGCTGCTCAGTCTACACACACACACACACACACACACACACACACACACACACACACACACACACACACACACACACACACACACACGCATTTGAGGGAAAACTTACATTCCACTAATTTTCCATGTGTGTTTCCATGACAAACTATTATGAAAACTCTCTCAGTTTTGCTTAAAAAAACCCCTGTTTGCTGTGGCTGTTTTTTTGGCATTACATTTGTAAGACATTTTATTTCTGTTTGGTTTTCAGTTCCTTACGCTTTAAGCAGTCTTCTTTGGTTGGTTGAAAATCAACCATTTTAAATACTCTTCCCCTGGAACATAAGATTTAAAAAAAACCCCAAACTAAACTGAAGCATTTTCTTAAAATACTTAGCCTAAAAAGGCTTGGTATACATAATATGGAAAAGTAAAACCTTATGATTAATATAGACATTAACGATAGGTACTTTGCTTCTCATCATGGTGATAGTAGAGGTACTATGTTCAGCCTGGGGTTGGGAGTCACATATTAGACTTCTTTAGCTTTGGTTAGCTGAGACAAACCAGCTAAGTACTCGGTGACTTCTTTAGCTCAAAAAGCAAGCAGGCGGTTAAATGACCTTGTCAGTTTCACAGTCAGTGTTATATATTTGAGATTTATCATCTAATCTCAACTCTTTGGGATTGGACTTTTGTAGACGAATGGATTGCTAGTATGGGTTGTGGAGAGTTGTCAGACTTAATTAGCGTTTGTTTTAACAGCTGCTTAAAGCGCAGAAGAAAGCCCAGAGAAGGGAGCACATGCTAAAACTTGAGGCTGAGAAGAAAAAGCTTCGCACTATACTTCAAGTTCAGTATGTATTACAGAACTTGATGCAGGAACATGTACAGAAAGACTTCAAAGGGGGCTTGAATGGTGCAGTGTATTTGCCTTTAAAAGAACTTGACTACCTCATTAAATTTTCAAAATTGACCTGTCCTGAAAGAAATGAAAGTCTGAGGTAAGTTAATGAAAATATTTTCCTGAAACAGGACACATAACACTTTAGTCTAGCTTTTCAGCATGTATATATGTATATGTATGTGTGTATGTGTATATATATATATTCAGCTTTGGAAACGTTGGCCTGCCCAGACTCTCACGAGGTTGATAGCCTGTCTACTAAGAAAGTGAATTTGAATGATCTCATTAACCTGCTTCCTTATTGTAACACTGATTTTTAAAATGTCTGATCAAGTTTTAACCTTGTATAGGTATTAACCATAATACTAATTATGTATATTCTTAAAAATTTTTTGTAATTATATCAGGCTGTTGTGTTACCTGAGAGTCTTTGCCTCCTTACTACTGCTGTACTTAAGTGGAGGTGAATAAAATTTAACTTGATTAGTATTGAGTGTTCTTCTTAGGCTGTGAGTAAATACTGAGAAACAAATCTGATAATTTAAAATATAAAACCAGCAAATTGAGGCAACCCAATTTTTTTCTCCTACAGTATCTATTTACTGTTTTTGCTTAGATGGAGTAAATCAGCTAATGAGCAGAAGCTGTATGCTTTTGGTTTGTTAGATACAGGTTGTTTCAATGCTGTGTCTGTTAGCCATGCAAAAGCAGTTAGATTTCAACTGCTTTAGAAATTAGCCCTATCAGTGCAGGAAGAAACCTGATAAAACTCTTAATTACTTATATATAGCCATATATATATATTTATTCCCATCCCAATAGTCTGTTCCATCATCATTACCTATTTGGATGCTTCCTTCTCTTGCTTCAGTTTGGTAGATCCAAGGAATGTGGCTTACTTTAATATGTGAAATGTAAGTGAAACAATTTGAAAAATGAGCTGCTCCCTTTAAAGACAAATGCAGCTCTTAATATTTCCATTCCACTGTTTTTTTTTTTTTTTATCTAGGGCATATACTTGATAATGAAGGATACCACACTGATTGCTTTAAACTCTTTTTGTTCTATTCCTTAATAGCTGTATTTGGTAAAATCTTTATTTTAGTTGTTTTAAGGAAAAATGCTGAACGTTTGAAATCCATAAATGGGTATTTAGTCATCTTTTATAAAATTTCAATTTTTCATTTCCAAAGAGTAAAAAAACACAAAATTAACATTGAATGTCTTAATTGTTGATGGGTTATATTGTATAAATTGTACTGCTCCATATATAAATATATGTGCCTCTAAAGCCACTTTGTTCTGCTGCTGCTTTTCCTTGTCAGTGTTGAAGACCAGATGGAGCAGTCATCCTTGTACTTTTGGGACCTTTTGGAAGGTAGTGAGAAAGCAGTGGTAGGAACGACATGTGAGTTTTCTCTACTCTGGACTTATGCAGTAAATACTAAACTTTACATCTAGGAGTTTAGTATGATATTGAGGGCCAAAACTGTGTCAGTCCATCAGAACTTACATGTCTGACAATACTAGATTCATCGGCAGAATGATATCTTTGTTTAGTTCTGTTAAAAGCAGCTATTGTATAATTGTACTCGCTAAAATGGAGCCTAGGGAGAGTTTTGAGGTGACGAGTCACTGTCATTTGGGAACAAGAGCTAGGGACTAGTGCTTGAGCATTTTGGGGTTCAGTTCTCTATTGTGCGTGGTAGTACCTGTTCTATTTACAAATCTTAAATCCACATATTGTTAATATCAAGGCTTATCTATCAGACCTGCTTAAGAAAATAAGAATGATTTGGCTACATAGTCTATTCAAATATTGTTGTCTATTGGTCTGGAAATGATCTGGGGAGAAAGAGTCCTTTTGGCTTCCTAGATAGGCTTTGGCCAAATGACCAAGTACAAATGTTTGGACATGAAGTACACAGTTTTGTGTACTAGTTTAGGATAATGAAAACTCATTGGAAGCTGGTAAACATTTTTGTTACTAGTGATTGCTTCCTTTTTAAAAATATTTAAGTATGAATAACTATCTCAATTTCTAAGTCCTTTAAAGTTTAAACCACAGAAATTTATTGCTTGGCTGGAATGCAAAATGATACAAAAACTTTGGAAACTAGTTTGTTAGTTTCTTATAAAATTAAGCATGCACTTACTATATAACCAAGCAGTTACACTTCTGGTACCGGAGAGAATTGAAAACATACATTCACATGAGTACTTGTACATGAATGTTCATACCAGCTTATCCTAATAGTCCCAAATTGAACACATCCCGGATGTACACCAACTGATAATTAATAAACAAAATGTGATATATTCATGCAATGGAATCTACTCAGCAATGAAAAAAGGAATGAATTATTGATACTGAAACAGCATGTATGAATCTCAAAATAATTATGCTGAGTGAAAGAAGCCAGACAAAAAATGAGAACATATTGTATGATTCCATTTATATGAAATTCTAGAAAAGACATAACTGGAACGATAGCAGGTCAGTGGTTGCCAGGGAGTAGAGGGAGGAGATTGATTATAAAAGGGGCATAAGGGAACTTTTTGAGTTGTTTAAAATGTTCTGTATCGTGGTTATGGTGGAAGTAACATGACTGTTAACATCTGTTAAAAATGTACACTTAAAATGTGAATTTTGTAAATTATACCTCGAATTTGATTTAAAAAAAAAAAGGTCATCTGTGTGTCACAGTATTTCTGTGAAAGGAATAGTAGACCCAAATCAAGTATGAGAACTCTGCTTAATTTGGGAATTATGTTTTTAGTGGATATTAAAAATAAAATAGACTTTAGACCTATTTATGGTACAGTGACTTTAATAACATCATTTTAAGATTTTTCTTGATCATCAAATGGTGATGTGCTAGGAGTGAAATATAGCATAACTCAAGAGTAAAATCTTAATCATGGAATTTTATACTTTAAAAATTCTTTAGAGGTTGTCCAAAATAGGTTTTTCTAAAGTTTATGTTTGAGGAACTGTGTTGTTTATTTCTCTTAAAGCCTAATTACTTGGGGAAGGTAGAGTAATTGCTTTTTGTGATGTCTTGGGGGCAGATGGGAGGAATCACTTTTCTCCCAGCTCAGGGAATAGATGTGTGCTTTTATAACATACTAGATAAAGTCCTTGATTGGAGTCTCTGATTTTTAGCCATTTTTCAAATGGTGTAAATGGAGGCCCAGGGAAACTTAAGTGACTTGCTAAACTTTGGGATTCTGATTTTTAAAATTTATATTGATTCAGCATGACGTAACGATGGACTGCATATTTCCTTTTCATGGTACGACCAGTTCTTTGAATACCCTCAGTGTAGACTGTTATAATGACATACTACAACTAGGATAAAATTATATTACGATTTCTATTCCAAATAATTTTCCATGAACTATTAGGCTATGTGATAACGAAGTCTTAATCACTCTTTCTTAGACAAACACATGAAAGATCTGCTATCTAAATTGTTGAACTCAGGCTATTTTGAAAGTATCCCAGTTCCAAAAAATGCTAAGGAAAAAGAGGTATCATTGGAGGAAGAAATGCTAATAAAATCAGAGAAGAAAAAACAATTATCGAAGACTGAATCTGTCAAAGAGTCAGGTTTGTTGTGATCTCTGAAATTGTTTATAGTGGTTGCATTTTTAACACTTAACCAAAATGAGTCAAATCATTGTAAAATGATTATTTTAATTTTATTTTCTACATGCATAGAAATCTTTACTTGCCCCAGGATAAGCCTAGGTTTAGGACACATCTCTAGGCTTTACTACCATGATTTGCAGAGTCAACCTTAATAGAAACATTAGGTTATACTTTGTTACAAGAGAGTACACTGTTAAAATGAGGCATTTATGGAATTTGAATTCTTTGTTAAACTATTAGGATCATTCCATTTAAAACCATTGTTTAAAATGTGAGTTATAGTACATTCCAATACTGTATAGAACAAGAATGTAAATAATCTAAGGTTAACATATTGATTTAGGAAAAAAATTGCCAAAATCAGTAAAAGAAATAATGTTTTTCAAAATTCCACTTTTCTTGGGGAAGAAATACTTTGAATAAATGGCACCTTGGCTATTTATTGTTGAGGCTGGAGTTATTTAAGAAATATTACTTCTAAGGAGGTAGTCCAAGCAGCCTTTTGGTAGCCACTAGCAAGATTCGAGTATTTCTCGTTTACCCCATGGCACCAGAGCTATAAATCCAACTTGAAAGAAGCTGTGTTTGTGGGTAAGAGGAGATAGTCCTATTTTCAGTCAGAAATCAGTTTTTAACTACAACGTGACTTCAGAAAAGTGTCTTATATAAGCAGAGCTACTAGCTTCAACTAGCCTCAGACGACATGCTTTTGACCAGCACCCAATAGTGAGAATTACTCCTGCCCTGAATGTACTTAATTGCACTATCCTTTTTCTGTTACTATTCTGAAATTTGCCTTAATTTGTACTTAATTGCACTATCCTTTTTCTGTTACTATTCTGAAATTTGTTACTATTCTGAATATCCTTTTTCTGTTACTGTTCTGAAATATGCCCGGAATGAATTAAAGTGTAATCAGTCTAAAAACTTGTAGTTTACCTAGTACTTATTTAATATTCCTTTTATCTTCTCAGAGTCTCTTATGGAACTTGCACAGCCAGAGATACAACCACAAGAGGTAAGGTACCGAAAGGTAATTTTCAGTCAATTTTGTTTTTTGAGACTTTTGTATATTGTTGTGGTTAGGAGCTGAGGCTTTGGAGCTAGACTGCTTAAGCTTGAATCCTGGCTCTGCAGCTTATTAGCTTAATGACTTTGGGCAAGATATATAGCCCAGCTGTGTCTGTTATCCTCCTACATAAAATGGGGATAATAACAATGCCTGCCTCATATGGTTATTGTGAGGTTTGAAGGTTAAATCTGAATTACTTACAATTTGGCCTGGCACGCAGAACGGCTCAAGTGTTAGCTGGTGGTGATGGTGGTTTTGGTCCCTGTATTGGAATTTGAAGATGGGTGGGATTTTGCTCTTTCCAGAATTTACTCATATTGGTAATAGAAGAGGGCATTTGTTCTCTTTCTGAAGTGACATCGGAATTCATGGAAGCCGAAAAGAATGGAAGAAGCAAAATCACAGTATGATTGATATATAATGGGAATAAAGAAAAGGCTGGTAATTCAGGAAACATAAGGCTTCAGTGTAAAGAGTAGGACTTTGTGTAGTTGAACTACCCTCTGCCTTAACTTGAAGGGGGTCAGGTGGTCCTAAGCCTGGCAGAGGCAGAGTAACCTTGGTAAAAGAGCCTGAGTCAAGCAAATGTGGCACCACGGTGTGCACTGCTTACCAGTCTCAGGTGAATCAAATATAGGTTGCTACTTTTGAAGTATACTTTTGAAGTTTGTCTTTCTGTTAATTGAGGGGAAAGGAATGGACATAAAAGTAGAATACTCTTTTCAAGTAGGATAAGGTTAGAAGTTTCCTGTTAGCACAATGGCTCAGACCAGTGGACATAGGAGTTCAGTATTCCCTTCAAGGTCTTCTACAGACTGTGACTTGAGCACATTTTCCCTGTGGTTTAGTTTCTTAACAGACGCTACATGACGGAAGTAGATTATTCAAGTAAACAAGATGAAGAGCAATCTTGGGAAGCAGATTATGCTAGAAAACCAAATCTCCCCAAATGTTGGGATGTGCTTACCGAACCAGATGGTCAGGAGAAGAAACAGGAATCCTTCAAGTCCTGGGAGTCTTCCGTGAAGCACCAGGAGGTATCAAAGCCTGCAGTTTCCTTAGAACAGAGGAAACAAGAGATTCCAAAACTCAGGTCCACTCTGCAGGAAGAGCAGAAGAAGCAGGATGTCTCGAAAACCAAGGCAACTCCTAGCCAGTGGAAGCAAGAAGCTCTTAAATCCAAAGTGGGATACATTCAAGAGGAACAGAAGAAGCAGGAGACACCAAAGCCTTGGCCAGTTCAGCTGCAGAAAGAACAGGATCCAAAGAAGCAAACTCCAAAGTCTTGGACACCTTCTGTGCAGAGTGAACAGGACATCACCAAGTCATGGACCACTCCCACGTGTGAAGAACAGGATTCAAGACCGCCAGAGACTCCAAAATCCTGGGAAAACAATGTTGAGAGTCAAAAACACCCTTTAACAACACAATCACAGATTTCTCCAAAGTCCTGGGGGGTAGCTACAGCAAGCCTCATACCAAATGACCAGCTGCTGCCCAGGAAGTTTAATACAGAACCCAAAGATGTGAGTTGATTTGTATCAGTTTGTTCCTATCAATGTAGGCATAAATAGAGATTTGTGGTAGTGATAATTTAAAAGTTCTCTTTAGGAAAAGATCAGTAAAACCCATGTTTAATTAATGTATTAAGTATTTCACTTAGCTCTTTAAAGCATAATTTGTTTTCCCTAGAAAATTGGAAGCAGATTTAATCTGTCATTTGCGCCTAACCTGAAGTGAAATTTCCACAACTAGAAAATATTGTTTTAGTGCTCAAATTTTAATGACATGATATAACATCAAAATAGTGGATAGTTCAGAAAAAACCATAATGTTGAAGAAGTGAGAAACGTAAATGCATGTCAAAAGGCAGGAGACCTTTCTCTGACAAGTTACATTTTTCTGTATTCTCTTCCTTCTCTTTCATTTATAGTCACTCAAATTAGGCTGTCCTCTTTGAAGAAGGTACAGATGGTCAGGAGAAGAAACAGGAATCTTTCATGTCCTGTTTCAGAAGAAGCAGTAGTTGGGGAAGGATCTGAATTAGTTATCTATTTCTGTTTCAGAAGAATTTTCTGCAGATGAAAAGTATAGCCATTAAATATTCTGTAATTAGGTTTTGGAGTATGAGATTTAGTTCAAATATAAGGCCTCATTCTGCTAATGATAAATAACGCATGTCAGTAAGATAAGAAGCCTTATAATGAATAATCTTGGATACGATGCTAGTTAGTGTTGTCTTTTATTAAAGCATAAGTTATTTACCACTGTTTCATTGCAGACTTGTTGAAGACTTGTTACCACCTTGTTTGCTAAGAAATGTGAACTTGCTACCCTCCCAGTGTTCTCCATATACATCTAGTAGTGTTGCTGTACTTCCACACCATTTTAGCCAAAGGCATGCCCGGAAATCTTTGGTCCTCTAACAGTTTGAAAAACATTTTGCTAAGGACCTACTTTATTGCACAGGGAACTATACTAAATATTTTGTAATAACCTATAAGGGAAAAGACTCTGAAAAAGAATACACACACACACATAAAACTGAATCACCGTGATGTACACCTGAAATTAACACGATATTGTAAATCAACTATACTTTAATTAAAAAAGGTGGGGGGAGAAAAACATTTTGCTTAGGGAATTCAAAGCATTGCATTTTATAAGTTACCCCCGCCTCAATTCTACCTTATGGGAAGAGAATTTTAGAATTATTTGTCTCCTTTTATTTTCCTTTCTTCCTCTTTAAGTGGTAATATAATTTTAGCTTCTTCCTGACCCTGCAGAAGATTAATAGCCTTTTTCATAAACTAGATATCATATGACAGTAATTGTAATATAGCAACTATTTTGAGAGATTTATATCTAAAAACCCAATTTAATACCTCAATAAAGCTGTTTAAAAAACCGCAGTTAAAAATTCCACTAGGTATAGCAGTGCTGAACCTTTACCGTACCAGAATATTGATACCATGCTGTTTGCTGAATAGTATTTAAAATTAAGGGTGTTTAATTGGAAAGGTCAAAACTCATTTAATGTGCTTTATGGCACAGACATCATTATATTGAAGTTACAGGGTCTCTCAGTGACTGAGAGGACGCTTCTCTGTATAGTAGAGTATTTTCCTCTATCTGTATTGAAATCTCAGCTGTTTGGAACATGACCAAGTACTGTCAAGGGCAAAATAGAGTTCAAAGCCAAAAGACTAGGTAACATGAAATAAATCACTAAAGTTCATACTTTTCTCTTAAAAGAGCCTTTCATATATTCCCTTAGGGTCTATTAACAGTTATTTTATGACACTGTTGACAAGTTTAGCTATGTGACTCCCCAGTGAATTAGAAGGTGGAGAAGAGGAGCTGGTAGGGACAGGCTTGCTGATACCTGTAAGAAATAACCATAAACATGAGGTGTATTTCAGGGTATTCAGCAATCATAAGAAATTTAGCAGGAGGGCGAACCACCTTCTAAACATCAGTAGCCCCCTCCCCCACAAAGTATACCCACTGTATAACAGAATATAATAGTATATTTCCTCAACTCTAGGATATATATGTATGTGCTTTTTACATCTTACTGTTTCTGAAATCAGATATGTGTTAAAAATGGGATGTATATTTAATGTGGAGGTAGTAATTTTTTTCCCTGGGGAAAAAAATCATTGATGTGTTTTATATTATAGTCAGTGGCATCTTATCATAGAGCACACAGGGTAACTGATGTCCATAATGAGAGAACTTCTACAAAGGAAGTTCTGTTGCTCTGGGCCTTCCCTTTAAAAAGATGATGTTTAGAAACATTTCCCATTAAAGTTGTTCTGAAGGAGGAAACATGAAAAGTTTGCTTAAATTACTTAGAAAATGCATTTATGTGGAAATTCTTTACCTGAGATAAATCTATAAATGAACACTGCTATGTGTTTTGATTACATTAAGATGTAGTGATAAGCTTAGTTTCCTGAATTAGGCTTTTGAATTTGAATTTCACTCTTATACATTATGGGTTTATCTTATAGGTGCCTAAGCCTATGCATCAGCCTGTAGGTTCTTCCTCTACCCTTCCAAAGGATCCAGTATTGAGGAAAGAAAAACTGCAGGATCTGATGACCCAGATTCAAGGAACTTGTAACTTTATGCAAGTATGAGTCATTATTAAGTGAATCTTAAATGATAGTCATGGGGCTGCTAGCTTCTGATGTGAAGCATTAAATGAAGTTGTTAAGAGCATAGATTCTGGTGTCCAGAATGAGTACAAATCTCGGTTCTGCCATAGCTCTGAGAATTTAGGCAAGTTACTTAACTCTCTGCCTCAGTTTCTTTTTTGAAAAAATGATAATAGTTCCTACTCCTGTTTGTTGTGAGTAATAAAATGAATTAAACATGTAAGAAGCATAAAGTGCTCAAATGATATTGCTGCTGTTGTGTGTAGATAATCATAAGACATTCATTATGACACATGCTCAATTGTGTCATACAGACTCTTACAGAATTTCAGAATAGTATGGTATTACTGAGGGATGAAGTAGGCAAATAAGAGATTTTTGTATAGTAAAAAGATTTTGAGCTTTGGAATTAGACCTGCATTTAAGTCCACTTCTACCAGTTACCAGTTGTGTAATCTGTGGCAAGTTATTTAACCTCCAACCTTCTGCTTATTTGTAAAGTGAGGGAATTGCATGCCTCTTCAGATTATTTGATAAATAAAAGACCTAAAACGATCACTGTAAGTATATAAGTTAAGTACTCAAAACATTGGAAATATTTTTAGGATAACCAGGATAGGCAGATGGGAGAAGAGAATGCCTTCTTGTCATGAAAGTCTCTAAGAGCATGAGTTAGTTTAGTGGTTGAGATAAAATAATTAGACCCTCTCATTGGTTATAATAAAAATGAGGGCTCAGTCTACACTAGGATTAACATTTAAGACTTCAAGTCAGGAGTTTTCTTTTCCTCATTTGGCCTTAGAATTACTATTGGAGTTTTAACACTTGACACAGTCTTTTTTTTTTTAATTAATTAATTAATTTTTGGCTGCATTGAGTCTTCGTTGCTGCACATGGGCTTTCTAGTTGTGGCGAGCAGGGGCTACTCTTTGTTGTGGTGCGCAGGCTTCTCATTTCAGTGGCTTCTCTTGTTGTGGAGCATGGACTCTAGGCACGTGGGCTTCAGTAGTTGCAGCATGTGGGCTCAGTAGTTGTGGCTCGCGGGCTCTAGAGCACAGGCTCAGTAGTTGTGGTGCACGGGCTTAGTTGCCCCATGGCATGTGGGATCTTCCTGGACCAGGGCTTGAACCCGTGTCCCCTGTGTTGGCTGGCAGATTCCTAATGACTGCACGACCAGGGAAGCCCCTGACACAGTTTTAAGGTTTGACAGTTACTTTAGATTTCGCTTTTAATTCTGTTTCTTCTCCTATAAAGACTAAGTTATTAACATCTTGAGATGGTTATTAGCTAGATTCCTATAGCTAATAAGTAGCTGACATCATAAATAATTTAATGGTAATAGCTTTACCAACAAATGATAATCTTTGTTTTCACTTATTATTTAAACTCTTGTCTTTAGGAATCTATTCTGGATTTTGACAAACCTCCAAGTGCAATTCCATCATCACAGCCGCCTTCAGCTACTCCAGGTAGCCCAGTAGGTATGTCCTCATTCTTAAGACTTGTTAGACCTATAGCTGTTTTTCCAATTACTTATTTTACATATAATTTTACTCTAGATTATCTTAAGGTTAAACTATGTCTGTGTGTTTATTTTTTTTCTAAATGTGTACATATGTTATCAGAGTTACATACAGGTAAATTACCATGAGGATGTTAGTGTACTTAACTGACCAGTTTGCATTTTAGAGAAGGTCTCCAGATAGGTGAATGGAAGTACACAATATTAGTTGTCTTTGCTACTTTTTATATTCTTCTTGGAGTGAATTCTGACTAGAACTGCTTGACTTCTTTCAACTCTGTATGTCTAGTGTGGAGGCTTTTGGATCCTAACTATGAATGAAATTACATCAGTGGTATTTAGTGCACAGGTTAACACAGTAACTAATGATGCAGCCCAGATCTGAATCTGGTCTGATGCTTCAGACTTTAGACTTTTTGTTCTACACTAGTTTATCTCAGGTGGAATGACATAATCAAAGCCATAGTTCAGCTGCAGTGAGCAGTAGACACCAACCAGAAGACTGGTCCAGTAATTCCTGGGTAGGGTAAGGAGAAGGAAGAGAAAGTACTTAACAAAAGTGATAGAGATTAATAAGAAGAAACCAAACTGAAACTATGTAATTGAAAAGTATATTTAATTTTACATGATCAAAGAGAAAAAAAAAACTGAAGAGCCAGATGACCCCTGCACTTGTAACTTAAAGTGTATCAGCTAATTACTGCTCATGATAGCTCAGGTTTTATCATCCAGATTACAATGACCAGTTTTCTAAAAGTCATAGTTCTTTTCTTTTGGAAGCCTTGAAATGCTGCTTTTGTCCATTGATGGAACCAGTATCCTTTTCTTCTGTAATCCTCTCTGACTCTTTTTAGAGCTCTACTACAATAGAAAGGACTTGAGAGCTAGTTCTGCCAGATACTGCTTTGTTTTATGAAGTATAAACTTTAGTTTCCACCCAGTTGGTATGCATAAACTTTTCTCCTCCCTCAGTAGTTTACTGTTGATTTCCCTCTCTGCAGCATCTACAGAACAAAATCTATCCAATCAAAGTGATTTTCTTCAAGAGCCATTACAGGTAACTTTTCCAGACTGATCTTTCATTTACTCTTCTTTGCTATTCAGGGAGGAAACTCTTGCTTTGGCAAGAATGATCAGACTCGCTGATTCTAATATACCTAATGAAATTATTGAAAATGTTCTAAGGGTATGTAGTTTTTTAGATTAAGTACAGCTGGTTCTCAAAAGATTCCCTAATAAACATGGGGAAGTCATCTGTTATAATAGAGGAGGTTAGCTGATGTTAGTAAGGAAAGAGTAAGCCTGAAGAATTCGGAGGTACTTTGGGAATCTTACTTTGCTGTTGAGCTACCTAAGTCACTTAGTATATTGGCAGAGTAAAGGGTGTAAAGAAAGAAACTAATTTTGCTTAACTCATGGTTAGCCAGTCCCACCCGCCTACATATATCTAACATTCTGATGAACTGATTTTCACAGAACACACTTAGAGTTATAAAGGGACCAGATCATTGAGATCTGTAAATGCCACATTGCATTTCCATCAATAGTAAGTTCAAGATTTGCTAGTTTTCTGGTCATTACTTTAAAAAAAATTTTTTTCTCAGGATCCCTCTGAAAACCTTACAGCAATTTTCTAGACAGCAACTGCTTTGACAGTAGGTTAAATATTTTGATCAGGTGCTTCAGCAGTTGTTGCCTTCCCTTCCAAAAACTTATGAGTAAATACCATTTGTTTACAGTGGTTTATATCTAGTTTAAGATGTAGCTCGGTTTTCAAAATGTGTTTGTTAAGCAGGGTCCCTCACCCCAGTCACTGCTTTAACTAAAGAATTCCATGTTATTTGGTCTAGCTATTAGGTTCTTTATGAGGCTTTCAAGTGACAAGTTAAGATTTTTTTTTTTTTGGCGGTACACGGGCCACTCACTGTTGTGGCCTCTCCCGTTGTGGAGCACAGGCTCCAGACGCGCAGGCTCAGCGGCCGTGGCTCATGGGCCCAGCCGCTCCGCGGCATGTGGGATCTTTCCGGACCGGGGCACGAATCTGTGTCCCCTGCATCGGCAGGTGGACTCTCAACCACTGCGCCACCAGGGAAGCCCTAAGATTTTTTTTGATAAACCAATAGTCTGGTAGCTCTCAGGGCATGCCTGTGGGATGGCTACATCAGAATCACTTCGTCACTTTAATAAAAGTACATACAGTTGACCCTTGAACAGTATGAGTTTGAACTGCTCGGGTCCACTTATACATGGGTTTTTTCCACCAAATTCGTAGAGTACTACGCTTCACGAATTTGCGTGTCATCCTTGCGCAGGGGCCATGCTAATCTTCTCTGTATCGTTCCAATTTTAGTATATGTGCTGCCGAAGTGAGCACTAAATACATAGAGTACTACGGATCTGAGGTTGGTTTAATCCGAAGTTGCGGAACCACGGGTATGAAGGGTCAACTATGGGACCTGAGCATCTGCGAATTTTGGTATCCATAGTGGGTCTTGGAACCAATTCCCTGTGGATACTGAGGGATGACTGTGTTGTTAGATACCACTGTAAACCTATAGGGTCAGAATTTCCAGGGGTGTCGTCTAGTCATCTGTATTTTTAATCTGCTCCCTGGGTGAATCTGCACATTTTTTTGGAACCACTGGCCTCAAACATCATGCTTACTCAGCAGTACTTAAAACGAACTCCAGCCAGTCTTCTTAAAGAGCAACAATTTGGAAGGAAGAACTGCCGTAACTTCTAAATAAATACTAATGTAAAGAATGTTTCTTCATCTTTTTTGTTAACGTTTTAACTAAAATTCAAAGTCTTTTAAAGCTTAACTATCAAGTGGGCCAAGTTGCCTTAACTTAGTATCATTTAATTTTTCTTTGGCAATAGAGTTAGTTACGTCCCCACAATAGCCAGTCTCACTTATTTTGGGTGGTTGTCTCATTGTTTTAATGAGATGACCAGAAGAAAGGCCTACTTTTAGAAACACTACCATTTTATAATAATTCTAATAGTTTGGTCAGATCTAAATTATATCTATTTATTTAGGTACACTAAATGCTGTAAAGGATTTCAAAATTTTCTCCATAAGACCTTTTAAAGGTCTTCCATGAGGCTTTTTAGAACTTGGTCCCCATCTCCTTATCAAGAAGTGGCATATCATGATGAACCCTTCTAGAAGGTCACTGAAACATAACTGTTCTGATATTTGGTTACCATTAATTAGTTTCTATTTAACCCATTTTATTACTTGGGCTTCTGAGAACCACACTGAAACATTTAGATAAAAGGAGTGGATTCACCGACACTTCAGACCTTGCCATTGCTAGAATTTTATGGATCTCTGTTATGTTGTAGTACCTGTTGTGCCGTAGCATTCCTTCCTAGCTACTCTTAGTTTTTAATTGGTTACAGTTGTTACAGCATTAGTTCCTACTGTGCTTTCTCCCAATTTGTATTTTATACATATTAGTTTTAATTTTTCTTAGAATATTGGTGCTATTGTGATTTATATAGAGCTTATCCTTTCTATTTATACTTCTGCCGACTTCTTTAAGACACTGAGAGCACTTAGAGTAAAAGCATAGTTGTCATGATCCCTGGCAGGCCCGTGCCTAGAGCATTAATGTACCCTGGGGTCATCCCATGGAACTGCTATTGAGAGCCTGATAGAAAATCTGACCCCAGATTTCCAGGGCCAAGAGTCTTGGTAAATGAGGATGGGATTAGATGTGTAGCTCTGGTGACTAGGCTTGGAAAGGCAATGTAGCTGACTGCTTGGGTTTGAATCTTAGCTCTTCTGCTTAATTTTAGTGTGACCTTGGGTAAATTAGTTAACTTTCTTTTCTTCTGCCTGATTATGAATAAAATGGGAATAGTTGTACCTATTGCACGGGGTTATTGTTAGGATTAAATATATTAATATGTGTTAAAAGTGTTTAGCATACCATTTGGCACTAGTGATTGCTCAACGAGAGTAATGTGTTAGGAAGCCCAGAGCCCAAGAAATATAAAGTGAACAAAATGTGCCTTTTACAATGTTTTATATCTTCCTATATTTAGGCTGCTTCTTCTCCAGTTACTTGTAGCTCAAATGCTTGCTTGGTTACTACCGATCAGGCCTCTTCAGGATCTGAAACAGAGTTTATGACCTCAGAGACTCCTGAGGTAATAAGAGACCCATTGTCTTAATTTCTTTTCTGTCTTAAAGAATAGCATAACCAGTTTATTGTATGAATTACAGGCATAATCAGTTTAATGATTTAACATTTATACCTTACTAATGTTTGCTTTCTGTAGATGTTGTAGTCCTGGAACTTATACAGGTAACTCTAACTTTATTGTGACCTTACCCTATAAATGGACTTAATAGTGTATTGCCTTTTCAGATACAATAAATATGTCCAAATTGCTAGTGTCAAAAAAAATGAAAATTTCTAGGTAAGGGTAGGGTTAGTTCAAATTTCTCACTATATTCATATTGAAGGACTCCTTAGGAGAAAAGTCGTTTTATCCATGTAACAGAAGACTCAATAACTTTATAGTTTTAATATTAGCACTGACTCAATTGGAGTGAGTTACATTCTCTTTTTGCCCAATTTTGTCAAAGCATTTTGACAGTATTACGTTTTTCCTCTCAATTTTCAAGTGAAAGTTTTCGCTGTGTTTGAGCAAATCCTTGAGATAGATATAGCAAGATAGGATGATTTTTTGGATTAATTTAGCAATTCTTAGGTTTTATTATTATTTTTTGGTTAACTATTATATGAGAATTTGTGTTCATTGTATAAGAAAGTAAAGGTAAGCATTAGTTTTTATGGTGTTGACTTGGTCTAAATTAAAATTACTTGGTTCCTTATTTTAAGAAGAGGAAGTGTTTGCCACCTAGTGAGTCACAGCTGTCTGCTTCAAAATCTCATTGGTATTGGTTTTTTCATATCTTTTAAAGCATTTGGCTTTATAATCTATTATATTAAGGACTTGCTTATTCCCTTAGTTAAGATTAGCTCAGGTTTGGTTTTCTTTTTTTAGGCAGCTGACCGAGGAATCCACTAATAAGACTTTAAAATAGAGAAAAATTAACACTGACTAAGTAACTAACCCAAGGTTTTTCTTAAGCCTAATTCTTCTGTATAAATTTGGAATAACACTAGATTCCGAACTGGAAAATACCATTACAGGGTTTGAAAAGGACTAGGTACTCATAAAAAGTTCAGCCCCTCGTCTGTTAGACTGATTAATAGTAAGATTCTCACTTAGTCAGCAAGCCGTGCAAAGCAAATGCTAGTGTGCATCCTCAGCAGTTGAGATTTGAAATTGTAAGCAAAAGCTATTCTTCTGCATGCCTGTGTCCAAATGTCGTCCTATAGGACTTGCTGACTTATGCCAGTCTGGGGTTTAGTGTAAGTTAACTGTTTATTGTATGGCAGGTGATTGGCTGATATTGCATTTCTCCTCCCTAGGCAGCAGTTCCCCCAAGCAAGAAACCGTCTTCACTAGCTTCTCCAAATCCTCCCATGTCAAAGGGCTCTGAACAGGGCTTCCAGTCACCTCCAGCAAGTAGTAGTTCAGTAACCATTAACACAGCACCCTTTCAAGCCATGCAGACAGTGAGTATGAAACGTGAATGATGATTGCAGTTCATTATTCCTGTTAAAAAGCTATTGTTTCTCTTACATCTCTTACATTAGGTACTATGTGAAAAAATTTGCCTTTTCTATTACTCTTTTTTGGGCTGGTAGAATTTGCATTTGTCCAATGGAAATATTGTTTGTGTGGGAAGAGTATTAAATCCAAAGCCTCAATAATTTTGAATGGAAATTTTATCAGGGCATTTTCCCCTCTGAAAATTAGTGGCAGGCAAGGCTGAGGACCCATATTAAATAAATGAAATGTGAGTGAGAAACATAATTTTCTGTAAATAGCTTAATAATACTAACCATTACTAATATCACAGTAGTAATGTTTCATGGCATCAATAACCTGAAATACAGGACACATACTTGTGTGTTCTATCACTGTTGAAACTTTCATTTGATTTCATCTTCATCTCATCTGGGTTTTGGAGAATTGTTCAGATTTCTGTGGTATTTTGAATTACATATTCCGCTACAAATTGTAGTTTAAAACTTTTTAAGGTGATATTTCAACTAGGTTTGTATGTTTATTCTGTAAACATAGAATAAGTATAAAACTTTTCTTTAGAAAAAAGCAAAAAGTGATAGCCAATAAGTACCTTTCCTGATGGTGCTTAATGTCCCACTCCAGGTACTTTCGTCCTACTCCAGGTGGTGGGAGGGGGCCAGTGGAGTGGTAGTGGAAAGCAGGCACAATGCAGGGAGATGGTCTGGTGAATTCACACCCCTGAATTCACTAATCTTATTAATTCCTGCTTGGCCACGTAGCACAGCTTTGTGTCCTTGCTTTCCCTCTATCCCTGTCAATCCATCCTACACAGTATTGCCACATTAGTTTTACTAACTTTTTCTTACTCCTAATGAAAAGCAAATATTGGTCCATTATAGAATGAAATTGAAAGTCCTTTGCCTGACACTCAGTAACTTTTGAAGTCTGGTATAACTTGCCAGACTAGTCCCCTGGGCTTGCCTTGTACACTCTTGTCACAATACCTTTTTTTGTGTGGTGTGTGTTTTAAGATTTTTAATTTTAATTTGGAATGAAATACAATTATTCATTCAACAAATTGGAAAATATTAAAACAGTTGACATTATCTAGAGTGGGCAAAGAAATAAGAAAGTTTTATACACTGCTGATGTGACAGTAAATCATCACAACCTTTTAGGAAAGGCACTTCCTGTTAAAATTTTTTAAAAAGGGTGCATAAAGCCGTGACAGAAGTTTCATCTTGAGGAATCCATACTACAGGAACAAGGGGATTAGTAGCTAAGGATATGCTTCAGTAGCTGAAGATATGTTGTATATAACGGCACTAGAAAGCAATCGCAACAAAACCAGTCTGAATTGGAGACCATCTGAACGTCTGTTAACTGGGAAATGATTGACTAAATTATGGTATTTCCAATTCTATGGCTCATTCATTCCCTCACCGTATATATTTTTCGAGGCAGGCATTGTTTTACTGTATGCCAGGCATTGTTCTAGATACTGGGGGTAAGGAAGTGAATAATACAGATTTGTCCCCTTTATCATGAAGCTTACATTCTGTGTGTGTGTGTGTGTGTGTGTGTGTGTGTGTGTGTGTGTAGCAAGGGAGAGACAAAAATGATAAATGATAATAATAATAACAACAGCAACAATAAAACAAGTCCGTTAACCTTTAGAATAATTGCCTGTTTCTAGAGGTAGGTACCTTGGGTTTTTCAGTGAAAAAATTACATCCAGATTTTTATTCTGCTTTGAAATCTTTGTGTCCTGATTAGTTGCTCCTGGTGTGTCTTCTCATTGTATTTTGGAAATTTTTAATAGCACTTACCCTACTTTATTTTTATGCTTTTTAAGTGAAACTTCAGACTTTATCTGGATTTCCCTAGTTTTTCCACCAGTGTTCTTTTTCTTTTCCAGGATCCCTTGCAGGGTGCCACATTGCATCACAATACCTTTTTGCTCATGCCACTCTGTCTTCTCTACCTGTTTGGATTCTATCCAGTATAAATTGGTTCTTATTTGTTTGCTTACTCATTTATTCAATAAACAGGTAGTTATGAAGCCAGGCACTGTTCTTAGGGGTTGTAACAATGGAGAATAGACAGGTCTTTGTGCTTAAGAAGCTTATACTTTATTATGGAGGTGGGAGGGCTAGAGAGAAAAATATTCATATATATATTATATCAGATGCTATGTGTTGTGAGGAAAAATGGAGCAGGATAAGAGGGCTAGAGAGTAACAGAAGTGCTATATTATAGATGATGACCAGAGTCTGGACAGATCATTGCCTGCTACATGGTAGAAATTCAGTAAATGGCAGATTTTTTCATTTGTTTTCAGTTTCTGAAAAAGTACCCTTTTCCCCTATATAGCTTTCATTCTCAGTAAGCATTATTACAACGTAATAGCAGGAGAGTTAATTTTTGTGCTTGGTTTAACTTCTGTCAGAAATCAAATAGAAATTTGGTGTTTTTACTATGGTAAAATATGCATAAACATAAAGTTTACTGTTTTAACCGTATTTAAATGTATAATTCAACGGCATTAAGTACATCCACAGTGTTGTACAGCCGTCACCACTATCTACTTCCAGAACTTTTTCATCGTCCCCTCCCCTGTCCTAGCCCCTGGTAACTTCTATTCTACTTTGTCTCTATGAATTTACCTATTCTTAGGTACCTCATATAAGTGGAATCACGGTATTTGTCCTTTTGTATCTGGCTTATTTCAGTTAGCGTAGAATTTTCAAGGTTCATCCATGTTGTAGCATGGATCAGAATTTCATTCTTTTTTATGGTGATATAACATTCCATTGTATGTATGTACCACATTCTGTTTATCCATTCATCTGCTGATGGACACTTGGGTTGTTTCCATCTTTTGGCTATTATGAATAATGCCATGAACATTGGTGTACAAATATTTGAGTCTCTGCTTTCAGTTCTTTTGGGTATATGCCTAGAAGTGGAATTGCTGGATCCTATTCCACTTGGTAATTCTACTTGGTAAATGGGAATTCCGCATTTAGCTTTTTGAAGAACCGCTGTACTGTTTTCTGCAGTGGCTGCACCATTTTACGTTCCCACCAGCACTGCACTGCCACTGAGGGTGGCAACTGTACCACACCCTCAGCAATACTTAGATTTTCTGTTTTTTTTTTTTTTTAAGTAATAGCCATCCTAATGGGTATGAAGTGGAATCTCATTGTGGTTTTGATTTATATTTGTCTAATGACTAATGATGTTGTGCATCTTTGCATGTGCTTATTGGCCATTTATCTTCTTTGAAGAAATGTCTATTCAAGTCCTTTGCCCATCAAATAGAAGTTTTTGAATGTTGCAGAGTTTTGCTGAATGTCACCTTTAATTGTTTTCTATAAAACTTCACAAATGACTCAGTGTACCCTGTCTTTTAAGGTATTTAATGTTAATGCACCTCTGCCTCCACGTAAAGAACAAGAAATAAAAGAATCCCCTTATTCACCTGGCTACAATCAGAGTTTTACTACAGCAAGTACACAGACACCACCCCAGTGCCAACTGCCAGCTATACACGTAGAACAAACTGTCCTTTCTCAAGAGACTGGTAAGATCTTTGTGTATCATATTTTGAAGACTTAGATGAGAGCTAATTAAACGGAAAGCAAGTCTGTAGTGACACTTGAGATGTTCTTTCTTGACTAGTAAGCCTTATCTTTTCACATGTTCAAGTATTGAGAAACACTTAATGCTTTTTCGTCTCTTTAGTTAAGTTCACTTATTACTTTTAACTTTTGTAGAGGTAGAACTTAGATGGTTGATTTAACCTTGAAGTAGGCTTTTATTTTTAAATCTGATTGCTTTGATTACCATCAACAGTGGTAGAGCTGCATAAGGCACTATCCAGCTGCTTCTATGAAGGTTTTGAAACCATTCTGTTAACTCCGTGTTAGCACAGATGGCTATCTGGCCTTTTTTCTTCCCTCTTGTAATAAAGCATTGATTAATGTGAAGGTATAATTTAGTATGCTTATTCTACTCTCTGATTAGAGATGGGAGAACACTTTTGATTGTTCATGCTATTCTAATACGTACATGAAAGAATAGCAACTTTGTAGTTATTTCCCAATTTAAGAAGCACTTGTAGATTTTTACTGTTGGTATTTCAGGCCCCTATTGGGTTTTCTAAAACTTAAGCTGGAGCAAACGAACTGCTTGGTTAATCACAAGAGGTAGTAAATGTAAATCCCTGGACCTAGCCACAGATGACCTCATTCTCTTCTCACCTGTACTGTGAAAACATAGGGCAGGTGATTTACATAAAGGATACTTTTTTGTCATAATCCTTTTCAATTACAGTATTAATAAGAGTTCATTTTCTTTTACTCCTCTATCTGGCATATTTAGCCTGTTTTTTTCCTTTAATTGTGGTAAAATATACGTAACATAAAATTCATCATTTTAAACATTTTTAAGTGTACAGGTTTTATGGCATTAAGTACATCCAGGTTGTTGTGCAGCCACCACCACCATTCATCTCTAGGAATTTTTCATCTTCCCCATTTAACACTAACTCCCCATTTCCTTTCCCTGTAATCCCTGGCAACCAGCATTCTACTCTGTGAATTTGACTGCTCTAAATACGTAACTTATATAAGTGGAATCATAGAGTATTTGTCCTTTTGTAACACCATAATGTCTTCAAGGTTCATCCATGTTGTATTGTAGAATGTGTCAGAATTTTCTTCCTTTCTAAGACTGAATAATATTTTATTACTTAGATATATATATATAGAGAGAGGTATCTGTGTCTCTCTCTATATATATACATACATATCTATAGCATCTGTTTTTTTAAAAAAGGGAGGAAGTTGTATTAAAGGTTTTGATATACACTGACTTCTAAGTATAAAGAATATTAAACTTTTATTACCATTTAACTCTTGGACTCTAAAACTGTTTCCTTAAGCAGCAAGTTATCCTGATGGAACTATTCAAGTAAGCAATGGTAGCCTTGCCTTTTACCCAGCACAGACGAATGTATTTCCCAGACCCTCTCAACCATTTGTCAATAGCCGGGGATCTGTTAGAGGATGTACTCGTGGTGGGAGATTACTAACCAATTCGTATCGGTCCCCTGGTGGTTATAAAGGTATGCTCTGAATACAATTTGTATGTTTACTTGACTCAAACTGTTTTTACTTTACCTTGTTCCTTTTTGTGGTTTCCATTTATAATGTAGTAGAGAATTCCCTATTCCTACAAAATATGGTATTTCTAATATGTCTATTGTCTATAACAGAGGAACTCTTTGAATGAAAAACAGATCGATCCTGTGACTTACTGAAGTGAAAGGTTGAGCATCTTGGTTTTTTTCCAGGGATGAATTTTGGTTTTCATATTTGAATAATTTCTTTCTTCTGTTAATTGACTTGGCTGGCTCAAAACATGTCATATTTAAGACAGTGCCCATTTCCTAGTTATCAGAGTATACCACAGATGAAAACTTTGAGACAATAATAGTGATACGCTTTTAAGTTAGATATGGTTCCAAGTATTCTAGTCACTGCTGGTATTAGCAGAAGTACTCTAGACCAAGGCCTTAACCACCATCCTTTCCCAACCCCACCTGCATTCCAGCAATAGTAAATTTCTACAGTTGGCTTGTTTGAAGTCTGTGATATTTTTATAAATGTGTGTTTTATTGTGCAAACAGTATTATGGAGTTTGCTTAAAGAAGGCATAAATGTAATGATGGCTTTATAGGATCAATTTAACTTTCCAAGTGATATAGAACAGACTATTTAAGAGTTTAGTGTAATTTTGCCCATAATTTTATGTAAGTTGTTTGTTTATTAGGTTTTGATACCTATAGAGGACCTCCTTCAATTTCCAATGGAAATTATAGCCAGCTACAGTTCCAAGCTAGAGAGTATCCTGGAACACCTTATTCCCAAAGGGTAAGAATAATTGTTATAACTGAACAATAGTACAAGTGATGTGAAGCTGGTGACTAAACTATAGCAGAGTCGTAATTTGTTTTGTAAAGACACTCTTATAACTATGGAGAGTGGATCTGGAAGCTTTTCTAATAACCCAAGTAGGGTACATGAGAACTGCCTGTTACATGGAACTTAGGAGGCCTTAAGGACTTTATTAAGTTTGCATTAACTCATTTACTCCACCATCCTATAAGAGAAACTGGAGTTCAGAAACAAGTAACTTATCTAAGGTCACTCAGCAAGTAAATGATAGAACTAAGATTAGATGCAAGTTTCTCAACTGCAGAGCCCATGGTCTTTACTATATTGCCTTCAGTTTAACTTTTTTAGATATCAAGTATAGGAAAGTCCTTTTTTGTAGTTTGATTTTTTTGGTTTATTTTTGATTGACTAGTTCAGCAGATTTTCTTTACTATATATGATAAAAGACTGATAGGAGGATGGTGGACATTCCACTTGAACAGCCCTTGGGAACTCCCTGTCATTGGTCATATATGGATATGAATTTATACTACATTAGCATTTTCAGTTTTGAAGTTTTACAAGCCTTTAAGTATGTATGGGGTATTTTACTGAGTTCTGTTGTTAATATACAAAGGAGCTTATGGTTACATGAGGTAAGATAGATGTCTATACAGAGGCAGTATTGAAGAACACACCTTGGAAAACACACCAGGTCACCTAAATGACTTGGGTTTGACCCCGATCTCACCAGTTACCTCTTTGTCTGACCTTGGGCCTGTTACGTAAACTTTCTGAGCTTTAGTTCCTTATCTGTTAGGTGAAGACTCATCTGTTTGAGTTACTTATCTTACTCTGGAGTGTTGAGGATTACTCTGTGAGGGATTCTGAGGATTAAATGAAGTCATATACATAAGTGCTTTGCATATATCAAGGATGCAAATATTAAATGTTATTACTTGATTGTCACGTACTGTGTGTGCAGGGAAAACTTTGATTAATGCGGTCTTTCAGTAATGGAGCTATCTGTTCTTAATACCAGTATTCTAGTATTTTTGTGTGCTGCTTTAAATTTCCTCCTGAGGAAACATAAGATATCAATGATAGTAGTGCTGTTGGGAAGAGAGTTAGGAGTTTGGGGTAGGAAAATTAATTATTATTTTTACTGTATACATTCTTGTCCTGTTCAAATTTTTTATTACATGTATTGATATTAATCTGATTGCATCATTAATTATTCTTTTCATGACTTGCATGGGGGCTGACTTTCACCATACTTGGGAGTCAGTTTGAAATGTTGCCTCTTGAACATTTTTTCTTAAAGATTCCAGGCAATAATATGTTCATACGTTAAATTCTTATCAATTTCCCTGTCAAAACAAAATCAAACCCTAACATAGTTTGTAATTGTCTTCACACTTTGGTTTATAAATAGAGCAAGACTGAAATTGTCTGTATTTTTGCTTTATCATCTCCTTTTATATTGAGATGAGGCACAGAGGACCAGGACATATTTCTGAATTTCCCTCATTACCTAGCATTGTGTCTTTTACGTAGTGTTCTCTAAATGCTTTCTTGTTTTTGCAAGTATTAACATATCTAATTTGTCAGGTTAATTAACAGATGAAGCAAATATTGCTACTGTGACTCTTGCTTTAGTTGTTTTTCTTGGTGTCATCTGAGCCCTTTTGGTTGCTGGAGAAGGCTAGACCAAGGGCTAGGAGGACTTAGTCTTACAAATTTATCTGCCAATAATAACTAATTACTGTTTTGCGTTTTTGGTGCTAAGATAAGTATTATGTGTTCATTTTAGGATAATTTCCAGCAGTGTTACAAGCGAGGAGGAACATCTGGTGGTCCTCGGGCAAATTCTAGAGGTAAGGATAATTAATTGAGGAGTTTATTTACCCAAAACATACCTCTAGATCTTTCTTCATCCTTTGTCAAGTTCTCCCCAAAGTATATTAGCATTTATCTTTTGAGCTTTTCAGTATGCTTAAATGTTTTACTGAAGATCTGAGGGAGATATTAGACTACTAGAAAGGCTGTGGAAATCATTTGTCAATTTACGTGTGTATGTATTTTAAATTTGCTTGACACCATAATTTAACCTTAGATACATATTCACTATGCTAACTTGATATAGTTTCATAATTTAACCTTAGATACATATTCACTATGCTAACTTGAATATACATATTCACTATGCTAACTTGATATACATATTCACTATGCTAACTTGATATAGTTTCAGGTGATATATCAGGATGGTGGTTTTGGAATAATGGGCACTTCTAGATACTCTAGTGCCCCTTAGTACATTGATAGATAGGAATAAACAACAATTAAGACACAATGACTTGAACAAAAGCAGGATACTTTTAATACTTCTTAAAATGTGAAGGTACTATTAAAAGGTTCAGTGTAACTGAGAAGATCAAGAATTACTGAAGATTAACTTTGTCACAAGAAAAGAGAAGCTTTTCCTTTTAAGAAAGTAGCCGCTATTCACATTATCTTTGCCCTCTATCTGAGCAGTGTTTTTGTACAATACTGAAAACATTAAAATTTTATGATACCACATTAACTTAGAAATAAAGAACAAGCATTTATTATGGGGCTTAGTACCATAACAAAATATGTTTGAATGTCTAGTAGGCTAGTAGTTCCAGAAGTTGCTACTTTTATGTAATCTCAGTTTTCTTGAGTCCTTCTCCATTAGATACTTAGAGTAGATTTATCACTGAGGAATTAAGAACTCAGAATTATGGGAGAAAGGTAGAGAATTAAAGAGTGTTCACACCTGGGTTTTAGACTCTGCTAACCATAACTACTGTTAAGTTATCCAACCTTTGGGGGCCTCATTTTTTTAATATTAAAAAAAATGAGGCTACTGGACAAAATCATCATCCAGGTCCTTTCTGGCTTTAGAATAGTAGTAGAAAAGCCTCTTGTCAGAGAAATCTAGAAGAGTATACTGTAGCTATACTTTATTGCTTTTTAAAAAAAATTTACTATAAAATGTATTTTTATCTGTATTTCAGTAGCCGACTAATGTTAAATATTGTGTTCAAAGCTAACTGCTTCATTATGAGAAACTCACTGTTGCTAATAAAACAGCAGGGTGGAGTGATTCTTCTCAGGTGAGCAGCCCAGAAAGAGACAACGAAACCTTTAACAGTGGTGACTCTGGACAAGGAGACTCCCGTAGCATGACCCCTGTGGATGTGCCAGTGACAAACCCAGCAGCCACCATACTGCCAGTACACGTGTATCCCCTGCCTCAGCAGATGCGAGTTGCCTTCTCAGCAGCCAGAACCTCCAATCTTGCCCCTGGAACTTTAGACCAACCTATTGTGTTTGATCTTCTTCTGAACAACTTGGGAGAAACTTTTGATCTTCAGCTTGGTAGATTTAATTGCCCAGTGAATGGCACTTATGTTTTCATTTTTCACATGCTAAAGCTGGCAGTGAATGTGCCACTGTATGTCAACCTCATGAAGAATGAAGAGGTCTTGGTATCTGCCTATGCCAATGATGGTGCTCCAGACCATGAAACTGCTAGCAATCATGCAATTCTTCAGCTGTTCCAGGGAGACCAGATATGGTTACGTTTGCACAGAGGAGCAATTTATGGAAGTAGTTGGAAATATTCTACGTTTTCAGGCTATCTTCTTTACCAAGATTGAAAGTCAGTACAGAATTGACAATAAAAGGATATGGTGTTCTGATTAGTGGGAATAAAGGAAAAGTAGTCCTTGCCCTTCTGACAGATTGGTTTAGGAAAATGTTTTCATTCCTAGAGGAAGGAGGAGGTCGTTACTTTTTTGTTTTCCTCCCCATGGTGAAAAATTTCAAGCTGAATGACAATTAGCACTAATCTGGCACTTTATAAATTGTGATGTAGCCTCGCTAGTCAAGCTGTGAATGTATATTGTTTGCACTTAATCCTTAACTGTATTAACGTTCAGCTTACTAAACTAACTGCCTCAAGTTCAGGCAAGTTATAATGCCTTGTTGTGCCTCAATAAAAAAGTTACATGCACCTTCAGTGTTCTTACTTGATTAAACATTTAGTTAAGAAGTAAAATGTTTAATTTTTAGTGTTCACACTGGTAACTCTTGAATGGGAATCTATTCATGGGTTCATACTATTATTTTAAAATAAGCCTTTTATATATAACAGCTCCTTTTAGAGTTACTTTTCTCTGTTATTATACATATCATTCATCAAAAGATTTCATGTTTTCCACTGGCCAAATCACATACTCTCCTTGAAGCTGTTTTGCAGTAGGGTGTTTTATCCTTTAGTTAGCTATCTTCAAGTACCTACTATATGAATAACAATACAAGGTACAGTACGCGATACGTGGGTAATACTGCTGGTCCGCCATCAGTAAGGCTTATGCTTTCTAGTGGATTCTTAATTTGAGTAGGTAAAATATTTAGTCATCAAAAAGCAAAGGTCTGTGGTCGGGCAATGCTGTATTTGAGTGCGGATTTTGCCACTTAGTAACTGATCTTGGGCAAGTTATTATACCTCAAAGATTTTTTTAAAGACCATTTCCCGAAATGCAAAATGGGCATGATAGATCAGCCTCAGGGCAGTTGTGAAGTTCAACTAAGAATTTATCCAAAAGACTTTACACAGTGCCTGGCACATAAGCATTTAATAAATGTTAGATGCTGTAATTGTGTTTTTCTCATTCGGAAAACTTTAGGGTGCTGTGTGTATATACTGTCTGGTATGCAGTGTAGCAGGCAATGCCAGAGTAGTATCCATTCTAGACATACATCCTCACGTCTCAATTTAAGTTTGTATATGTTTCTTACTACTAAGAACTTAATAATATGTTTCTCAATTACTTTAAAGAATAGTAATTCAAAATAAACATTTTGATCGAATATTCCAGAGTTTATTAAGGGTTGGAGAAAGGGCATTCTTAGCCTGCAACCAAGCAGGTCACTTGCTGAGGCAGAAAGTTCTTGTTTTGATCCCCCGCTCACTCTGTGTTGTTAAATAATCTCAGGAAGATGTAAGAGCATTAAATTATTATGGTTAATATTTTTGAGCTAGGTGTGGGTTCAGCAATTAAATCCTTAAGCCATGTTTAATTCTGTGGTGTTAAGTGTTAGTACAGTGCTCTCAAGATAGAGGATGTAATGTGATTCACTATTTAACAGAACTTTTTCAATTCATGGTAAGTACTTCGTGAGTTAGGGATATTAGTGTTCCAGTTAAATAAATTAGTTCATGGCTTTTATGTCCAGAACACAAAACGAAAAGTATGCAGGAAAGCAGAAATATGATTGGATGCTTGAGGGGAAAACTTGATGTTTAAGAACAGTTGTTGATCAAGTTCAATGAGGCCTTTCTCAGTCTTTTTTAGCCACTGTTTTCTGCTGCATTAGGGTCTTCAGCTTAGTCTTTTGTCCTGCACATGATCGACATTTATTGAAAAAATATTGTGAATGACTCTTTGTATTTTTTAAGGTAAGTGTCCAACAGGAAGAGATTGATTAACTAGGGTATCCCTTCATGATAATACTCATGTTTTAGGAGAGTATTTTAAATGAAATACTATTTCTCTAAGTGTAAAGACAATAAACTAGAAAATTATTCTTAGACTTAAGGAATGAATGGACAAGATCTTTCATTCTGAAGCAGTGTAACTTTTGAAGACACAGTTCTTCTGGAAGCTTTTAGTAAAAGTCCAGATGTCTTTACAGAAAGATGTACACATGCAGATTTTAGATACCTTTGCAGGAGATGTAATGGGGATCCATAGATAAGTAAAGCACATTTAGGGACCTTGTATAAGGAACTTATATTTTACTGAGAGGATCTTGTTGTAGGTATGACTGAAGTGGAAAGGCATTCCATAAAATTACTATGTATCTCTGAATATATAGATTCTTAGTTGTCTTACGGGAGGTGGAGATAGGGGAGATAAAGTAAGTTTTTCTATTTTCTATAGATAGATTTTCTATAAATTCACCTCTGAGTTTCCTTTCACTTTAAATCTTTTAGTCTTTTGTTAAATGAATTCTCCCTTAAGAATTGTGAGCTACTGACTCTTACCTCCTCTAAAGTTATTTATGAGTAAATGCAGGTATTTAAAGCAGGAAATATTTTTGAGAGGTTTGCTCACTTGCCTCCCATACCAAGTATCTTGTCAACCATTCCATTTTTAAATTGAAACTTTCTAAACTCCATAATAGCTACAATTTTACAGTGCTTTGACATCACATACTGTGTTTTTATACTTCAGTCTTCCCTGTTTACAAAGTTTTATTCCTTTATTGACTGATGTTCTGTTGTGATCCTTGTGATAACTAGGATGATATTTTATGTATTTTACAAGGCATAAAGTATTTTATATGCCAGATAATTTTTGGCATATAGACGTTAAAGTTTTTCCATATGAATTCCACTCTGCTCCCACGCCAAACACTTTTATTTTGATGAAAAAATTTTGAGTTGTCTCTCCAAGTCCTCCAGATAATGCTAATGTTATCTCAGGGGTATTCTTTTTATTTATTTATTTATTTATTTATTTATTTTTGGCTGCATTGGGTCCCCGCCGCTGTGCACGGGCCTTCTCTAGTTGCGGAGACAGTTGCATTGGGTCTACGTTGCCGTGCGTAGGCTTCTCACTGCCGCGGCCTCTCTTTTTGCTCTAGAGCACAGGCTCAGGAGCTGTGGCCCACGGGCCCAGCTGCTCTGCGGCATGTGGGATCCTCCCAGACCAGGACTCAAACCTGTGTCCCCTGCACCGGCAGGCGGACTCCCAACCACTGCGCCACCAGGGAAGCCCTCAGGGGTATTCTTAATTGCCACTTTAATGATTAGGCTGATATCTTTGTCCTCATTTTTCAGCTTTTGGGCAAGTGTTGACAAACTGATAGGTACAGCTCACTTGCTACCGGTGCAAGACTCTGAATGCCAGATGATAAAATATTGTTACCCATTATCAATATCAAGAGGCCTTAGGCTCACTAATTGTAAGTTTCTTAAGCATTATTCTTTTATTCATTTTATTTCAAGGGCCTTATATGTTGAAATAAATTATTAATTTAGGTGGGTTTTAATTTACCATAAAACCCAAATAGGTGAGTTATCTGATTTGTACCTGGCTCAGGGGCTACAAAGATCAATGTTCAGACACATCAAGTATATCAGTTTTATCCATTTTATCCATTTCATCTGCTGAGAGCAAATCTCTTGAATTATTTCTCTGATTTCTATCACACTTCTGTTTTTTTTTTTCTGTTCTATATCTGGAAATCTTACTATTCAGAAGCTAAACCTCCTTGGACAAGTTATTTAATCTCATCTTTTCTATTGTTTCTAAGTTTCACTTTCTGGAAGATTTCCTTGATTTTGTCTTCTGACCTTTTTACAGAGTTTTAAATTTCTGCTGCGTTTAAAATTTATAAGTACACATCTGTTATCTTGTTCCTTACATGTGTATTCCATTCTTGTTTTGTGATTGCACTATTGTCTAAGGATAGTTGGTTTTCTTAAAGTTTTCTTCCCTCCGTAGTCTATTTCTGCACTTCGTTTGTCCTAGTCTTATATCTGTATTGTTACATTTGCTCAGAATCTTGTGATTATTTGTTGACTGTTGATATTTAAGAATGTGATTGGAAGCTTTGAGTGCAGAGGTGGGGCTTGTTGGTCTTGGGGTTTGTAGTAGCATGATTTTTGTGGAGGAGAACACCAATGTGGAAGTAGGGAGGAGCTTTCTAAGTGGGGCACAAAACCCAGAAGCCGTAAAAGATGGATAAATTTGACACATAGAATTTATTCCCCTAAAACTTGTTAGGGGAAACAATGTCAAAAGACCAATACTGCCTGCAGTGGGAGAAAATCGAAAAAGATGGCCCAAAAAAGGAGCCACAGAAGTGAAGAGACAGTTCATATGCGCTTACAAAAAAAAAAAAACAAAAAAAAACAGTAAGCATATGTAAAGTGCATATTTTGGCAAGCATGTGGGAAAAGGGGCACTCATAGTGTAGATGGTAATAAAATTGGTACTTTTTGGAGAGAGAAAGTATATGCTTTCTAACCCAGAAATTCCACTGCTAGGAATTTACAAGTAGTTTTGGAATTATGCCAAGGTACATGCATAGAGATACTGTGTATAGCATTAATTATAACAGCAAGAACTGGAGAAACAACCTAGATGCCTGTCAGTAGGAAATTGGTTAAGTCAGAAGAGAAGAATATAGATCAGTGTGTGCAAAATGTCATTTATGTAAAAACTCCTAAAAGCACATATATGTGATTACTTGAATTATTTTTTTTTTCTGGTAGAATGTACAAAACTTGATAGTGTTGGCTTTAAGGAAAAGGGGTTGTAGTAGGTATTTTTCATTCTGCATATTACTATAGAACTTTAAATGTACATATCACTTTTTGTTAAAAATTTTAAAGATAAAATGGTAGATTGCTATGGTACTTACCCTGCTTTGTCTTTCCTTGGCTAGAGCTTGAGGGTCTGCTTTAATTATTATTAAGCCTGGGATAACGCATGGAAGAGTTACCGTAAAAACCTTTCACCTTTCACTAATATTGGCATTTCACTTCATACAGAGTACTCTCATTTGTGTAATCTTATTTGATCTTCACAGTGGTCCTGGTGAGGTAGATGCTTTTCTAGGGGATAAGAAAATTGGGACTCTTGGAGATTGACTTTCTAAGACCACTAGCAGTAGTGCCTGAGCCAGGCTTTGAGTCCAAATACAAGCGCGGCCTTTCTTACCGTACTCGTTGCTCTTCCTTAGTTCTCAGGTGTGGTTGCTTTCACCGTATTTTCCATTGCTGTTTTGCACACTGATGTTTTAGATGTACTACTCAGCTTTACTAGAGCAGAATGAACACTGTGAACTGGATAAACTGGACCCAGTTAAGGCTGTCATAAGTTATCATTTCTTGTATGTCCTGAATTTGAACAGGATGACTCCTTTTCCAATGTGAAATGTGAGAAGCCTGAGGAAATGAAGGAACAGAACATTTTGAGGAAAAAACTGATTTGAAAGTACATATTTCATTTTCAGTCTTAGTTAATACCACTCTCTTTAGCTTCTATGCCTCCCGCCCACTACTACCATTTTAGTTTCTTGGAGATGGAAGTTTCTGGCTTCTGATCAGAAACTTCCTAACCCCCTATTACTTTAGCTTATATATACTGATATTTTGTTTTTAAAAAATTCTTCTTTAACTGAGACGTCTGTCATTCTTCTAGAAAATTCTACTCAGGGCTTTTGGTTACATGTGACAGTTTAAAGGAGATTACCATACCATTGACTTTATTATACTAACAAAATACTGAAGACCTTACATTATTAGATGTATGTACGTACTCTTGCCTGTTTTTCAGGTGCTATGATGTAGAGCTCTGCCAATATAGACCCTTTTGAAGTAGAGGCATTTAATCAAAATTAACGTACTGTATTCACTTACAGATCATTTAAATGGTTTAAGAGATACATTATTAAACTTACAGGTAGAGACTTTTGTGCATTGGGTTTTAACTCCCATTTTGTCTTTACCGTATGGACTAGATTCAAGCCTGCTAACACAGACCAGCAGTTGAGCTGCTGCCAACAGATGGGGAGGACAACTGTGTGATATTCCATTTAGATGACTGAAATGTTAAATCTCAAAAAAGGCCACAGTGGCAGTGCTTGGAGTGAAAATTGCTTTCTGTAATTTGAGCTGTAATCATGCCAGTTATCCTCTGTGCTATATTTCTAGGATAATGTCATCCATTTCTATGGTGTCAACTAACCTATATACACAGATGACTCACAGTTCTCTAACTCCATCCCTTTCTCCTTCCTCTAACCCCCTGCCATAGCTTCCTCCTTCTCACCTAGCTCTTCTGTGAGAGCCAGAAGTCAGTTTCTGATTGTCACTGGAAATCTCCACTTGTATAACCCATAAGCACTTCGAGTTCAACATGTCAAAAGACAAACTCATCTTCCCTCCAAAATATAATACTCCTTCCGTTTTCCCATAGGTCATCAAAGCCTGATACTCTAGAATCATTTTTGACTTCCCTTTGCTACTTTGTGTATCAGTCACAAATTTCTGATGCTTCAGCCTGCGAAATGTCTCATATCTGTCCTACCTTCTTTATTCCTACTGTGCATATCCTGTTTCAGACCCCTTATCTCTCTCACATTCATTCATTTATTCACTACTTATGAATTGCTTATTATGTGTCAGGCATAGTGTGAGACTGTCTCACTATGTCTCATTTATCAAAGGTTGAATAAGGTCTCTCCTCTCTCCTTAATAGAATACAATCATAATAGTTAATATTGAGCATGTACCATGGGCAATGTACTTATATCATTTAGTCTTCACAGTGTCTTTTGGAAGCAGATGAGGAAACAGGCACAGAGAGGTAAGCCGTATGCAAACCATGATACTACAACAAGACAATACAGCTCGCTCAAATTCTACCTTAAACAAGGTGAATGTGTTAATAAATATAGACATCCTCTCACATTGTGCATAGTAGTAAAAAAAAGGGACTCATAAACAACGAGCCGTTTCTAAGTTAAAGATATAGTTTAGGGAAAGCAACTTTAAAACACTTGCAAAGAAATCTGAGAGCAGAATCAGATGCTTGGTTTTTTTTGTTTGTTTTCCTGTTGTCTCAGACATCACTAATTTGACAGCATTATTTTTGAGTAACTTGTCTTCACTCAGTCTTTTCAAAGCATACAAAGTTTTCATGGGAACATCATCTCTTTCTTAAATTATATATTTTGTAAGTTAAAGTTTATTTTTTGAGATAATTGTAGATTCTCATGTAGTTGTAAGAAATAATACAGATGGGTCTTGTGTACCCGTATCCAATTTCCTTCAATGGTAACATCTTGCAAAACTATATATATCTATATATCTATATCTATATCTATATTACAGTGTCAGATACCAGAGAGAGGTTTTAAGATAACTAAAACTGTCTCTTGCATAGATCAAATGTATATACCTTAGATACCAACTAAGGGATTCGTGTTCATTTTTTGTTGGCAGTTTCAGTGGGGGAAATGAAGGCAGAAGCCTAGGAATAGCTGACTGAAGCACAAATAGGAAGTAAGGAAGTAGAGACAAGAAATGAAGACCCTTCCTTGGAAAAGAATGAACGTTAGTTAGAGAGCATTACTGAAAAAGATTGTTTTTTAACTGAGGGAAATATTTTTAGACTGAGGTTGAATCAGTGGAGAGAAAGGTTGAAAATATAGGAAAGAGTTTTACAAATTGTCAACCATAAGTGTGTAATAAGACTCAAAATTTATTTTAATGAATAATATATAGAATAGAGATTTATGGAGCAAGGTCCCAGAGGAAATGGGAGAAGATTGGGTTCAGATTGGAGGCAAGGAAGTAAAGGGGGGTAAACAGATTAATTTGTGTTTGAGTGATTTGAGCCTAGTGGTTTTGTTCATCTTTGCAGAGCTCTGTGGAAAGAGGTAGGGAGTTTGAGAAGAGTATTGAGGGTGGGAACAGTTGCTGAGATGCTGAAGGTGGTGCTGAGCAAAGGAAAGGAATAGGATTGTTGAGCCTAAGGAAAGAACACATTTGTAGCGGTGTCGGTTTGCACAGTGGGTCAAGGGTAGACTTGAGAAGTTAAATTGGGAGTTTATTAGCAGAGAAGGATGTGTAGTCATGAATGGATAGACTAAGGAAGGGCTGAAAAGTGACTGAGTTGGAAAACCGTTATAGAGTTATTGAGGGAGACAGAGATGGAAGAGAAGGTCCTAAATTGAAAAGAGGATATTGGAGTGAAGATTTTAGAGGTCAAGGCATTTTAGATTCATGTGGTCCAAAAGAGTGGGATAAGGAAATAGTGTGAAGATGAAAGGCACTATGATTCATAAAAATTTGGAGTGCTAAGGAGTTTGTATTTTATCTTGAAGTTGATGATGGGAAATCATCAAGGAAGGGACATGACAGTATTAACCTTTAAGAAACACTACTCTGATGGAAATGTAGAGAATGGGAAAAACTGGAAGCAACCAGATACATATTGCTAGGCACTTTTGCACCCAGCTGAAGGGCGTGGTCCCATTTACAGCCCCTGTAGAGGGGAGAGCTTTCAGGCAGCTAAGTTTTCCACCACAAAGTTTCTGCCCTCTTGATTGAACCCAGTTAGCTGAACCAATCTGTCTTAATTACGTGCTCCAGGAAAGATCACACGCCTTCAGATGTATTTTGCCCACAGTCATCTTCTTTACAAATGTAATTAAACTCTCTTTTTCTGGGTTAACTTCAGGAACAACGAGCTCCTTAATATTTTTATGCCATTGAAATTTTGGGGCCATATACGGCCACAGTGGGTGGAGACAGTATACCTTTTCTTGCATTTCACTACTTTTCTGAGAAGATCTGGAAGTATTTCAGAAACCCTCAGGCATAGAGTTAGTTTCTCTGATCTGGAACAGTTACTTTCTAAGTATATTTTTTCTGTTTACATTTGTCTCTTCTATCACATTGTAAGTTCCTTCATAGTAACCTGCATTGAATTCATTTTGTTATAATGTGGTGCCTAAGTATCGTAGTAGTACTCTGGCCCAAAAATACATGTTTAAAAAACGTTCAGTGAGGGACTTCCCTGGCGGTGCAGTGGTTAAGAATCCGCCTGCCAATGCAGGGGACACAGGTTCGAGCCCTGGTCCGGGAGGATCCCACAGGCCATGGAGCAACTAAGCCCCCAGCGCCACAACTAATGAGCCTGAGCTCTAGAGCCCGCGTGCCTAGAGCCCACCCAACGCAGCCAAAAATAAATAAGAAAAAACAAAAAAAAAGACCCGTTCAGTGAATGAATGAGTGAATGAATGAATGATGGCTCCCACAGACTGAGGGAGCCTTGTTCTTCTGTGGGCTAGATGATCTCAAGGTCCCAACAAGTCTGCCCTGAAACAGGCTCAGTTGTAATGCCCAAAGAGTGCTCAGACTAACAAAAAGTGCCACGCCATCCATATATGCTTAATTTGGATGTAGCTGTAAAGAGACCTAGCTAGCTCGTTTCCGGATCTCCGAAGAGGCGGTAGGCTCTTTTCCGTATGGTAGCAAGACTGTCGCCTACCGGAGCCAGTGAAACCGGTTTCCCTCCGGGAAAGAAGCCGAGACTACTTTCCGTACAGCAGCATGGTGGCCGCCAGCGGGGGCGGCCATAGCATCACGCCCGGGGGGAAGAGGCCGCCGTAAAGGAGGCGCCGCTTCCTCTTCTTACTTCTCCCGCCTCCCACCGGCTGTCGTAAAAGGGTGAATGGAGAGCGAGTTGTTGGGGGTAGAAAGGGAGGACAGGGGGCGCGGAGTCAGAGTGGCGCAGCAAGTGGCTGCAGGTGGCGACGGTGGCGGGGGGTGGGGAGTGAGGTAGTGCAAGGGTCGCGGAGGAGGAGGCTGAGAGGGTCAAAAGAAAAACTAAAGCTGCAGTCTGGCCTACTGGCCCGGGGGCCCCCGAGCCCCCGCCCGGGGAGATGGACCTCAACCGGATCATCCAGGCGCTGAAAGGCACCATCGACCCGAAGCTGCGGATTGCAGCTGAGAATGAACTCAACCAGGTAAGGAGCAGGCCTGCGGCGCCCCCCGCCGGCTCGCCGGACTCTCCCTCCTCGGCGCCCCTGATCTCCACCCCCACCCGGGCCCCGGGCCCCAGACCCCGACGCGTCTCTCGGCCGGTTCCACCCTCGCCCCAGCCCCCGCCCCGGGGTCCAGTGGCGCCGCACTCTCCGGATCTTTTCTCAACGGCTCACGCACCTGTTGGCCACCTTTGCATCTTTTCATGTCGTTTTCCTTCCCCAGTGCAGTTTGTTCAGCCTGCCTGGTCCGCAAAAAGAAGCTTTAGCAAGCTTTGCTAGTGTTTTCGGGATGTGATTTCTTTTCCTTAAGTACGCTGACTTGGTGGGAAAATTCACTTAAAATTCAAATCTGAGTTCAGCTTTTCTGCACACCCAGCTCTTTTTAGGTGTTGCTGTGGGAAACCCTGCCCATCGCCTGCTTCTGTGGGGTTGGCAGGACCGTTTAGACACTGATTGGCAGAGTTTTGTTGGAGCGTTGGAGAAATGCTGTCGGGAGAGTGCTCTGGGAAGAACAGGCAATTTTTATGGTGTTACTGCTTTGCGAAAGACTCGCCGAGTAGCAAGTGTAGGGACTTCTTATAAACGGTAAAATGTGTGAGACTTTCTTTCATTCTCCATTCTCTATTCTTACTAACTAGCCTTGACCATGTTCCAGCGATACTACCGACATTTCCAAATTTAATGATCCCAAACTCTAGCTTGTATTTTACTCCTCACCTGTAAGAATGAATCAGAGACCTCTCACTAAAAAGTACGAGGTCCACCTCCGGGATAGATTGACAGCTGTCTGAGGTTGCAGTAATCCTTAAAATGTAAAAGAATATACCTAAATTAGTGGTTCTCAAAGTGTTGCTCAGGATGAGCAACATTAACATCGTTTGGGAACTTGTTAGAAATGCAAATTATGGGGCTTCACTCTAGACTTAAAGAATTAGAAACTCTGGGGATGGGGCCCAGTTATGTTTTAATTAGCTAGCTAGGTGATTCTGTGCTTCCTAAAGTGTGAGAACGACTGTCCTAAGTAAATGTTTCTGTAGGAGTTCACTTAGGTTTTCCCTGGTTGGAGTTGACTTTAAAGTGCAAATATCCATTGTGAATCTCTGACAGGGATTATTTTAATGGGAAATCTGGGTGGAGTAAGTGTGAATCCAGGATTTCCAAGAGATAAGAGGGAGAGTGAAAACACTGACTCTGGAGGGAAGGTTGAGTTGAACTGAAGCCCAAAGGGAATGCATTGGTGCTTCAAAGAGAAAAGGATTCTCACTCAGAATAGGGGAAAATTAAAGTCAGTACCTGTCCCAGGCTTTGCAGGGTAAAAGTACTATATGTTGCTTGGCTAGAAGAGTAGTAATCCAGGCATTGGTTAGGAGGAACAAAGCAAGAGCTGAACGTGCAATCTACCAGTATGAACAGGCTAGTTAGCCTCTTTCTCTTCACAATGAGGCCAGATGTTATACTGATAGTGTTGACAGGGATTATGTCTTTGCTATCATGTTGTACTACCCTGCCTCTGTTAGCGTACCCTTGCTTTGTTTCTGAGTCATCGGTATATAAGTGCAGTTGAATTTATAGAAGTGGAAAAGGTAGGTAGGAAAGCCTACAGAACTGCAAGAGACATTTAGGATCCAATTCTACCCTTTTCTTCGTGGTATTTCAATCCAAATCCATTCCAACCTCACTCTGCCCTGCCCCATATCCACCCAACTAATCACAGACCACAATTTCCTCTGCAACTTCTAAAAGTAGCTTATTGCTATGTCACTCATTTAGCATTTATATTTAGTATAATGCTTTGGATTGTAATATGCTCTAAGTATTTTTTTGAATTGTAAGTAGAAGACCAAAGTATAATGTCATATAACCTTTTAATAAAACATGGTTTTAATGTCGGATTTTGTATGTTTATCCTTTACCACCACTGTAACCTCCTTTTTTGTTGAATAAACAGGTGGGTAATCTACCATAAATGATTACGGTCCAGCTCATTTAATATTTTAGTCTAGGTCCCCCCACGATAAATATTCTCTGCATAGGAAATAGGGGCAGTTTCTATAGCGTACTGATTGATTTGTCAGTTGCCATTTAGAAGAGTAAGCAGTTTCAAAACATAATGGCCTGTGTTCCAAAGGATAAATTCTTTTGCACCTAGATTTTTTTTTTTTTCCGGTACGCGGGCCTCTCACTGCTGTGGCCTCTACCGTTGCGGGAGCACAGGCTCCGGACGCGCAGGCTCAGCGACCATGGCTCACGGGCCCAGGTGCTCCGCGGCATGTGGGATCTTCCCGGACCGGGGCACTAACCCGTGTCCGCTGCATCAGCAGGCGGACTCTCAACCACTGCGCCACCAGGGAAGCCCCAAAGGATAAATTCTTATTTGGAACTATATTTTTCTGTAGCCAACATCTTTCTGTTACCAGTGACTGGCTCCTTGACTGCTATATCCAATATTGTTTCTCTGGAAAAATGTGTTTTCAGTTTTATTGAAGGATATTAAGAATGGATCCTGTACACATTCATCATTGTCTTTAAACCCAGCAGTCCCTTTAGCAGCAGCATAGGGAAGTAGGAATGGGTAGATATCTTTTTCCAGTAACTCATCCAGAAAGATGTCTTCTTTTAATAAATCATGGCCTCAAAAGGGAAATCAAGATATTTACTTTCATTGCCACACTTTGGAATCTCTCCTTTTCCATGCATCTGTATGTATCATTTTTATTGCCCTTTAAGAGAGTTTGCTTCTGTGAATAACATATTTATCGGGTTATTTGCAGGCACTACTACAAGACTCTGCTCTCATGGACCTTACCTTCTAGTGGGGGATACAGAAAAGTAAATAATACAATTTTAGGTTATAAGTGCTATAGAGAGTAAAGCCCTAGAGAGAGTGTTGGAATGTATAAGTAGGGTGATCAGTCTCTGAAGAATGGCATTGAGCAGAGACCTAGATATTGTGAAGAAGTGAACCAGATGAACTGGGAGAGGAAGAAAGGGAAGAGCAAATTCAGTAAAGGCCTTCAACTTGGTGTGTTGGAGGACTGGAAAAGTTAATGTTGAGGGAGCAACGAGGCAGAGTGGGAAAACATCAGGTTTTGCTTTAAATGAATTCTCATAAAATGCAGAATTTAGCTAAGCAAGAAAGCTTTATTTTCAGAAAACTTCACAGGTATGAACCAAAATCCTCAAGAAATCATTGAGAGATAGTATTATTATTATCTTTTAGAAACTTGAAGCCCAGGGTAGAAAATTGGATAAATATTTGTAAGGAAAGTAGTATGAGAATATATCTGAATTTACCACTGAATGTTTTAGCTGGTCAGATTAATGTTGATTGAATCAAGGCTGAAAGAAGACAAAAAGTTGCAGAAGTTCTGTGAAATGTCAAACAGTTGTAAAAAGAGGAGTTCCAAAATGTGTACAGTGGCAACAGTGTTGAAATAAAGTCTCCACTATAACTACTTCCAAATAAGTAGTATTAATCTAAGTGTAAAGGTTATTTTGTACTTATGTATAATAAGTAAACTATGTAGATTAGAACTAAACAATATATATGTTTCAATCATTGATTCACTACAGGATCTTACAGTATCTCAAAAGTTATAAACGTGAGTTATTTTACAAGAATATAAATGTAGAAGGTGAGACTGAGCTAAATCTGTTTTAATTTTGACTCCTGTAAACTGCTATTAAAAGAAATCTGTTTTCTTAAAAACTACTTTAAATTTCTGGTGGTTTCAATTTACTTTATATACAACAGATTTAAGATTTTGAGGTTTATACAGGATGAAAGGAAGAGCAATTATAAGATAATTTAAAATTTTACTGAAGGATATGGAAAGACTTGGAAAGCATAATGTTCCTGGATGGAAAGAAGCAATGTTTTAAAGATGCCAGTTTTCTCCAAACTTTTGGTCATTTATCTTTTTTTTTTTCCATATGTATTTATTTGGTTGCACCGGGTCTTAGGTGTGGCAGGCGGGCTCCTTAGTTGCGGCACACAGGCTCCTTAGTTGTGGCATGTGAACTCTTAGTTGCGACATGCGTGTGGGATCTAATTCTCTGACCAGGGATCGAACCCCGGCCCCCTGCATTAGGAGCGTGGAGTCTTAACCACTGTGCCACCAGGGAAGTCCCTGAACATTTATCTTAATAAATGCTATTACATATAATAGGAAAGGTGATAAATTTAAAAAATGGAGTGGTATGCATAAACCTAGTGGTGTACTGAAAGGGATGCACCATAGATCCAGGCTCCTGGGAGGAGGTAAGCAGAAAAGACTCTGCGTCATGGTCTGGCTTTAGCCTCACTGAGTATGAGTCTTTTCTGGGAATGTCAGTCGGCAAGGCCAAGTGTAAGCTCTGGGAATGTGGCAGGCCTGTACTAGACAGGTACTAGGTCCAGGTACTAGACATCTGGAGGGTATATGATCAGAAGGAATAGGCTGCTCTCTTTTTTTTTTTTTTTTTTTGCTTCTAAAGTTACCATGGCCAAACTCAGGAATAGGTCAAAATAGAACATGTCTATGGGGAGAAATGGCCCAGGCAGCAGGCAGTTCATCAGCACAGGCTCACTTGGGCATTGTTAAATTTAAAAGCTGCTCTGGCAGGGAAGAGATATGGGAACATATATATATGTATAACTGATTCACTTTGTTATAAAGCAGAAACTAACACATCATTGTAAAGCAATTATACTCCAATAAAGATGTAAAAACAAACAAAAAAGATGGCTAGAACATAATCAGTACTCAATAAAATTTGTTGAACAGATTAAAAAAAAAAAAAAAGATGCTCTGGCAACAGAGAGCAGCTGGTGACGACAGCTCTCAACACTGTCTTGTGAAGCACACTGTTCCAGTCTGGACTGGTTCCTCTCTATAGCTCATGCACAGCCATTGTCCATTTTCTGTGTTGGATCTCTTGTTTTCTGTAGCCCATGTTTTCCTGTTTGTCAAAAATACCGTAAACAAAATTGAAGCACAAATAAGCTGGAAACAAACACTTGCAATGTATAAGTCAAATAAAAATTTGAGATTAAATTCATAAAATAGCTCCTAGAATTTATTAAGAATAAAACAAATATTCCATTTACAGAAGGGTGAGGGGATAAAGGAATTTGTAGAAGAAAACAAATAGCCAACAAACAGGAAAAAAAATTCAAGCTAGAATAAATGTAATTTAAAATATGAATAAGGTTTAAAAGTTTTGAAGGAATGATATATTAGATATATAAACACACATATTCTACTCTTGGGAGTGTAAATTCCTGCACCCTTTCCGGAGAGCATTTTGACAATATATGTCCAAAAAACATAAAATTGTTCTTACTCATTTATTCATCAATTTATTCTAAGTAAATTTTTCTGACTTGGAGTATTTTAGTAATCTTCATTTGGCTTTGGAGAGTTTCTCTCACTGTAAAAGTTTTTCTTTTATTTGGACAGTAATGTATTCAGAAACAGAGTGCTAACAGTTATTCATTTATATTGCCCTATTTTTTTATAAAATATTTCTTTGTAATTTCAGTCTTACAAGATTATCAATTTTGCCCCCAGTTTACTTCGGATTATAGTCTCTGACCATGTGGAATTCCCAGTACGCCAGGCAGGTGAGTTGTTTTTTTTTAATCCTTTATAAGTTTATTTATGCGTAAAAGTAGGACTAGTGTTTTATTTCATTTCTAAATATCTGCTTTCTTTGAAAACATAGGAAACACACATGAAGTATTTCTAATGGCTTAAAATCTCACTCTCTTTTTCCCTGGAAATTTAGAGGTCCATACTGAGCTCTTAAATCTACCATAGCTTTTTCTTTCCTCTTCTCCCTTCTAGCTTCTAGCTACAGTTCCTTTTCTCTGTAACCTTGCCATTTTTCCCTCTTAGCTTTCCCAGTTTTAATAGCTTTATCTCCCTAATTTTTAATGATTCCTGGTGGCCTTACCTTTGGGCCCATAGATTAAGACCATGAATTTGTATATATTAATGTGGTTCCATTCATGCATCAGATCATGGAGATAAGGTTTGCACAGGTGTTCTTAACCACATGACTGGGGAGCAGGACTTTTGTTATAAACATGAAACTTACTTTTGAGTCTGTGGGATCTTAGGGTAGTTCCCTGATGTGTATTATTCTTCTTTTTGCTTTTTTAATGAACTGGTAGTTAGAACCCAGAAGGTTAAAAAATGGAGAAAGTCTTAGAGTGTAATGAGTCCTGGAAAGAGAATAATTTCATGATAAAAGGGGTAAAATGATAATACCTAATTTAAAAATATGTAATTGAAGAGACTTAAAGAATTATGTAAGTGATATGTACTAATAAATAATTTAGGCAATATAGAAAAATAGAAACAAAAATGTAGAAAAAAATTACCTGACATTGATCACTCAGAAATGACCATCATTAACATTGGGTGAACGTTAGTCTTTGCATGTGTTCAGGTAGAAGGATAGATGAACAATATAGAAATGGGATTATACTATACATACTGATAAAAGTATTTAGTTTTACTTGAACATAACAGAATAAAAATGTAGGGATCATTAAGTTTTGGAAAAATATGATTTTCTAAATGATCCATTTGTGGTTAAGAAAAACCTATGGAAAAACATTCACGGTGGAATTATTTTTTATTTTAATAAGGTTTATAAGACTTCTATGTAAGTTTTTTGAAACCACAATTCTCAATTTAATCTTTGTTTTATAAAATAGGGCTGTTTTGAAACCACATTTTGCTAAGTGAAACCTATTTTAATAACCTAAGTGTTTATAGGGCTATTGTGAATTTCCCATAAAGCTTTGTAGAAACATTTTTAAAGATGTTAAAGCAATTTATTAAATTAATATGTCTTCTTTATATGACATATAAACATTACAAAAATACAGTTTATATTATTAGATTCCTCTTAATCCCACCCCCAAAGATACCTACCGTCAACTTTGGTGCATGGTTCTCTAATTCTTTTTTTTCTGTAGATAGGTTGGTTTTAAAAAGTAACAAAAATCTGTTTGTATTACACATGCTATTTTATAGTTTCCTTTTTTTTCATTTAACCTAATACCCCTGGGGCATCATTCCATGTCAGTACATATACTTCATTCTTTGTAACAGTTATTCAATATTTCGTTGAATTAGAACTGCCATAGTTTATTTAAGCAATCTGATATTAGTGGACATTTCCTTTATTGTCCCTTTTTGTGGGTTTTTTTTTTTTTGGTACGCGGGCCTCTCACTGTGTGGTCTCTCCTGTTGTGGAGCACAGGCTCCGGACGCGCAGACTCAGCGGCCATGGCTCACGGGCCCAGCCGCTCTGCGGCATGTGGGATCTTCCCGGACCGGGGCACAAACCTGTGTCCTCTGCATCGGCAGGCGGACTCTCAACCACTGCGCCACCAGGGAAGCCCCTTTTTTGTGGTTTTTGATAGAGGCAATGCTGAAATGAACATCCTTGGACACATATCTCTGGATGCTCGTGTGGATAGTTTCACAGAATAAATTTTAACAAATGGAAGTACTAGGTCAATGATATTAACAATATTAACATTTAGAATTTTGAATCTTATCACCAAGTTGCATTTACTTGCTTTTTCTATCAACAGTGCATTAGAATGCTGGGTTCCCCATGTCCTCACCAACTGTATACAACTTTAAATCTTGATAACTTAGGTAATTAAGTTTTGATATAAAATGTAAATAGCATTTAAAGGCAATCTTTTTCTTCATAGTTTATGTAGATTTCAAATCTGTTAGCCACATGACAGGGTTTGTCTTGGTGGTTGATCATGTCCTAATTTATTAGGACAACTTTCTACTTCAGAGCATCCATTTTATTAGACAGTCTGAAATATACTGTGCAGACTTCTACATTATCATCTAAATTTAAGTGCCATTAATAAATTTTCTGTTCTATTTAATCTGTTATTAAAATACAAAAGCTCCAAGAATCTGATGGTGACACCCAGACAGATAATTTATCATTTTAGCATGACATTTAAAGAAGAATGATATGATCTTTGATTAAAAAATATCAGCCTGTATAAAAAATTATGCTAATATTAAGTGGAAATACTTAGTTCTGCAAAATATTCAGTGCTTGATTATTTTGTTTGTGGGAAATTCTAAAATATTCTTGCTATTATCAAGCAAGCTCATTAGTGAATGTCCTTTATTACCTTACTGTGAAGAAATAGGAAATAAATGTAATATGTTGATATTGGCAAGCCAAACAAAATAAATTTGGATGTTTGCTCCACTGTTTTCCTTTTGATTGGTAAGCTTAATAGCATTATTAAGGTTAACCTCAGTGTTCCAGAATACAAAACCTAGAAATAAGCAGAAAGTTGCCTCTGATCAGTCCAGAAGCACTTCAAGAAGCTCTTCTGTTAAAACTAATGTGTCTTATTTGTAGGATACTCAGAATCTATTTAATCTTGTTTCAGATATATAATATATACACTTTGTTACTTTATTTCCTAGCCTTTAACAGATTAAAGTAATAACAAGGGAGAGAAGGAGAGAGGGGCTACCAAATTACTATGAAAAATGGAAAAGCTTAAAAACATCAACTTAGAAAAGCACAGCATTCTGCTTCACAGAGTTTAATGGCATCCTTTCCCCTTTGAGGTTATGGAACCCAGTTGATCTGTGTAGTGGTGGCTCTGGGTCCAGAGGATAGAGTGTGTGTGATGATTTATTGTGTTTGAGAAGGGGAGAAGCGTTTGTATGTTTTAAAACTAATTTCAAACTTAAGATGCTTGAAATTGTGAGTGGATTCTGCAGAAAAGCAAATTTTAATACTTAATTTCTTCATGAATGAATTAAGATATTTGTATTTTCTTAGCTCTGGCAGATGTTAGATACTTGAATTAAATGATTAAAGGGAGATTTTTAGATTACTGGTACAGTTTCAGTTATTTTTGGTATATTTCCTTCATTATCTTTAGTAATCCATGATTATCCATGAGAGTAATTAATATTCTCTTTTCAAATTATTCATTAAGTTCAATTTTATTTTAACTAATTGCAGATTTATTCCAACATATACAAATTTGTCAGTGTGCCTTTTATATAGGCCATCTCTTGTGGTGTCCCATAATAAAAATATTTTTTAGTTATAAAATTAATAGCATTTAATGACTGAATTATGAGTAAGTCCATGATTTTACCATGTCTGTATCTTTGCTGTCTGAAAGTTGTTTTTTATTTTCAAGACTAGTTCTATAGGGATTAAAACGGTGTGTATAATATATTGATTTTTTGATTTTTCTTTTTGCAAAGATTAATCTCATGAAATCAGTCTGAACTGCTGACAGGTTGGACCATATTCTTAGATCATTTATTCATTTTTTTCAACAGTTTATGTATTTTTATTGCTGATGACTATAATATTAAAAAATAAATATACTGGGATAAACGATGGTACTTAGTCCAGAGACTGTGTGGTCTGAATTAAAAAAAGACAAAAACCCAAACTCTCTCACATATAGATACATTTTCTCTCTCCCTCCCTCCCTCTCTCCCTCCCTCCCTCCCTCCCTTTCACTCTCTCAAATAATTTTTGTTTTTATCCTAAAAAATGGAAATCCTAGGTGAAATTGTCTTTTTCAGACCTGTGTTGAATCAAAACTAATGAAAGAAGACCTTGTAGGATGTCAGGTTTATAATTTCATTGGGTTTCTGTTGTATTACAGCCAATGTAGAACATATTGGTTTATTCTCTGTGGTATAATGCTTTTACGAGCCAATTTAGTTTATGTTAAAATTGAGATGAAGGGAGGATTGGGTGGAGGGGAGAAGGGAGAGGAGAAACTTAAGGGAAGAAAGTTATAATGCTTTGCAGATCACCTTTCTTTATTCATATATATTATGTATATGTAAGAATATGACACTATAATAAGTATTAATTTACATTCAGTGCTCAGCTGGGATGGTTAGAAAACTTAACACCCCCTATCAAAATTCTGTAGCAGTATGTTAGCTTCTTTTAGAAGTCTTTTGTTAAATGTTGATGATTAAAAAGAATAGGAACAGAATCATTAATTATGTGTTTTGATAGAAATAAACAGGTAAGAAATTTCCTGAGATTTTTCAAAAATATTTGAAAGCTGATGTCCTTTTCTTTATTGTTATATTTACAAGTGGCAAATATTTCAAAAGGGTTAGATAAAAATTACCAATACTATAGGTATTTCAAAATAGTAGTGTGGGATAATAGCCAGTGGAAAAAAAACAACAAAAAAAGCAATCTCCATGAAGGACTGTAGAATTTCATGTGTTGTCAGTTCAGTATGAGGCATTATGAACAGTATGACTCTTATGGTCTCAAAGTACTTAGTAGAGTTTCATTTAGACCATCTTGTGTTTAGTCTAAGGATGCATACTTGAGTTCCTGGATCATTTTTCTGTCATGTAAACTCTGGAAGCTTGATTTAATGAGATGTTTTCTGCTTAGACTTGCTTTACTAGCTAAAGAGAAACTTTCAATTCTTATCCATTTTCCCTTCCCCACTTGGCTATTTATAACTGTAAGATTTTCCATTTTTGCTGGGTATCATGTTTAGCATTGAAGGGTTTAGCCTTTCATGCTCTGTAAAGCTGAATGAAAGCCATCTTTTTGATACTGCTACTTCAGCATTTTTTTTTCTCTGACTTAGCTGCCATTTACTTGAAGAACATGGTGACCCAGTACTGGCCGGACCGAGAACCTCCACCAGGAGAAGCAATATTTCCATTTAACATTCATGAAAACGATCGCCAGCAAATACGTGATAATATTGTGGAAGGAATAATTCGGTCTCCAGATTTAGTGAGGTACATTATACTGTTTCTATATGCTTAGTAGGAAGCCCAAAATATATGAATGGGGGAGGTTGGATTTAATCATCAGCCTCAAGTTTGTTTTTTAAAAGAGATAAAGTAATGAAGATGGGCACTCAAAGAATACAGTTTTAGTTATTTGTTTCTGCATTTGTAATTCTTTGCCTCAAAATATTTTGGAAAAAATATTTAGTTTCTATAAGTTGTCACAAAAAGAGTGGAGGCAAAAATCTAACGAAAATTGTTGTATAGATCCTGTGAATAACCTATGTTCTTAGTTATGAGCTCTTGACTTTTTACTATCTGCTTTTCTTTTCCCTGATACATGGTAATTGACTTCTGGGGGTTTTAACCTACCAGTTTTTGTAACACTTTACCTATCTTTTTGTTTGTTTTTATGAACTGAGCTTCTTTTCCTTTGAAGAAGACAGGATAGAGAAAATATAAACTAGAAGAATTGTCTCTGGTTTTTCAAATTTAGATTAGATGCTATAAAGCAGCACTGTCCAATAGAACTTTCTGCAGTGATGGAAATGTTTTATATCCACACTGTCTGATATTTAGCCATGTGGCATAGAAGCCAACTGAGTACTTGAAATGTGGCTAGTGTAACTGAGGAACCGAATTTTTAATTTAATTTTGATTAAATTATGGTGTGTGCATGTAGCTGGTACCTGCCCTTAGTGGATAGCAGAGGTGTAGGTCAAAAAAATTATGCAATCTTAAAAGAGGAGAAACAAATTCTTTTCACCATGAGCAAGTGATTAGGTTGCTTTTGAAAATGTGGGAGGGAAATAGATGAAATTCAGGTAGGGGAATGAAATCACTTAACTTCAAGAGATTAGATGTAACCTATCCCTGAGTGTATAATGTACATTGGCATAAGCAGAAGAAAGGGAAGAAAGTGTGAGGATAACAGTGAGGAAGGTGGACAAACATTGAACACCTCTTTGTGCAGTTGTTTGGGTAAGAAGAGAAAATAGGGGTATTGATGAAAGAAAATCATCATTCTCATTGGTTGCCCAAATGCCATCTGGCACTGGCTTCCCTGTGGTACCATCATGTGTCCATTTCTTGTCAAAATCTTTACATTTTCAAATCTCTCTGAATCTTGCAAGCAATGCTTCTACACTTTAATATATGAAAGGATGGCTGTTCATAAACATCCTTTGCTTGGCTTGGAATTGAGAAAGAATTAAGAGGGTCAACCTAGGGGCTTCCCTGGTGGCGCAGTGGTTGAGAGTCCGCCTGCCGATGCAGGGGACACGGGTTCGTGCCCTGGTCCGGGAAGATCCCACATGCCGCGGAGCGGCTGGGCCCGTGAGCCATGGCCGCTGAGCCTGCGCGTCCAGAGCCTGTGCTCCGCAATGGGAGAGGCCACAACTGAGAGGCCCGCGTACTGCAAAAAAAAAAAAAAAAGAGGGTCAACCTGAAGATGAAATTAAAAAAATGAAAAGTTTCAGTTTTATTGAATACAAATATGACCTATTTGTTGTTTAGAACAGCTGCTGGTGGCACAAGAGGTTATCTTTATCTTTATTATGAGACAGTTCTTTGTGGCTTTGCTTCTTTTATGTCCTGAAGGCTTAACTGTAACTACTCTTTTTTTCTTTTTGGTGCGCGGGCCTCTCACTGTTGTGGCCTCTCTCGTTGCGGAGCACAGGCTCCAGACGCGCAGGCTCAGCGGCCATGGCTCACGGGCCCAGCCGCTCCGCGGCATGTGGGATCTTCCCGGACTGGGGCACGAACCTGCGTCCCCTGCATTGGCAGGCAGACTCTTAACCACTGCGCCACCAGGGAAACCCTGTAACTACTCTTAAAGAAATATTCTCAAAGTTTATTTAAGAGTATTGCAAAGGATCTTTTGCAATTATATTTGGAAAAGATCCTTTGCAAGGAAAAGGCATTATTTGTTTGTTTCATTTCAGTGAGATCAAGTTATTGGCTGTTGAACTGAACACATATCTTTTTCTTGGCACTGTGGAATCCTAATTTAGCTAGATTCACTCTCCATCCATTTGCAAGTGACCATGTAAGGACATACTAATAGTTGGTAGAAGAGAAATTTTTTTCGCCTCACTTTCTTTTCAATACCAATTATAGTTGTATCCAATTGAGGAAGTGATTACTGACCTAAGTGTTATGAGATCACATCTTTCATAGCTTCACTTTGCAGTTTCATTAAAGAGGTTTCTTCTTCTTTTTTTAATTTCTTTCCTGTTGCTTTTTTCTTTGTTTCTTTGGAAATAGTTCTTAGCATTCCTCTTCAGGAATTACCAGCTAATGCTTGTTACTTCATACAAAAATTAGGATCTCAGGAAGCTGTGATAGGTGCAAAATACTGTGTGACTGGGAACAGATGATGAATGGTTCCAGGCTTTGGCTCACAGAGATGTTTCCCACTGTAATGTAGGCCTCCATTTTACTTACTTTGACCATTTTTAGGCTAAGTTTGTCCAGTTGAAATGATAAAATACTTCTTTGGTTTTGTCTCCCCATTAGGATATAATAACCAAAATACAAAATATAACAAGCTGGGAAATTTTACAGAGCTGGGCTGCATTCATTGTCTTTTTCTTGGAAAATTTTTTATGAATTTATTTTAAGTTTTTTTTTTTTTTATGGTGTGGACCATTTTTAAAGTCTTTACTGAATTTGCTACAGTATTGCCTCTGTTTTACGTTTTGGTGTTTTGGCCACAGGGCATGTGGGATCTTAGCTCCCCGACCAGGGATCAAACCCACAACCCCTGCACTGGAAGGTGAAGTCTTAACCACTGGACCACCAGGGAAGTCCCGGAATTTATTTTTAAATTCTTTATAGGACTTTGTAGGTTTTTCTTTATAGGACTGCTCTTTTTCCCTCCACCCCAGATAAATATCTATATAATGTAAGTAAATAGGAATCAGATTGTTTTTATGTACAATATTAGAGGTCTTTGAAGCCTGATATTTATAACTACTTAGATTTTGGACTTTTTTCCCCCCACTTTATAGAGTCCAGTTAACAATGTGTCTCCGTGCCATCATTAAATACGATTTCCCTGGTCACTGGCCAGCGGTAGTCGACAAGATAGACTATTACTTGCAATCACAGAGCAGTGGAAGCTGGCTTGGCAGTTTATTATGTCTGTATCAACTGGTGAAGACATATGAGTAAGTTGATTTCTATTGGCTGAAGATACCAGCCTCCTGTTACTTAGAAGAGTTACATTGCATAGAGGGGTCTGCTATGGGTGTTCTACAGAATCAGGTTAGATTGGGAAATGTTGGATTAAACACAGTTAAACATGTTTATTTACTACAGTTTTTCAAAGAATCTTTAATCTGCTAATGTACTAATCTCTAAGTTAGTGCTTCTCAAACTTATTTGTTAGTTTCAGAGGACCATTTATTAACAGTTTTCCTTGGAAATTTTAACATTTATATTTAAGTAAGCACATCATTAAGTAAACCAAACATTTACCTTTTTGGATGCAAGGTAGAAAATGTTCAAGTTTCTTTGCTAGTGACTTTCTTTTCTATAAAAGTTGCTTGGGAGGTGTGGGACTAGTGTCACATTTAATAGCATTGCTTTCTAGCTTCTAAGGGGATTGCTGCTTCTGCATGCAAAGTCCTGTAGTCTTCCTTCTAAAATGATTTTTAGAGTATATTTTAGATTTATACCTGTTAAAATGACCTAAGAGCACCTAAATTTGTAAACTGTTTTAACTTCTCAAAGTAGGGTGGTAGATGGACAAATGTTTTTTCCACCACATCATTTGTTACATAATAGGAATGTCTATTTGAACTGTTTATCAACTTGTATTTTATAGCAAGAATTGTGGTATGTGAAAACTAATTTAAGTACTAGAAAAATTCATGTAGGAAAGTTGCAGAACTGTCTTGGATTTTTTTGAACTAGTCTAAATCTTTCTAGAAAGATTTTAGGTATTCTGCCTAAAACAGGGATATGCTTTTTTAAAGTTCCTTTCAAGTTTATTCTAGCAATCCAAACAGAAAAATGTAAGCTAGTGTTTGGAATGTTATAGCTTTATATAGTTTAAAAATATTATTTTTCATTCATTGTTTATAGCTCTTTTCTGGGGGGGGAGAAATTATTGTTCTCTCTTTTTGTCTTTGCTCATGTAGATATAAGAAAGCAGAGGAAAGAGAACCTCTTATAGCAGCAATGCAAATATTTCTGCCTCGTATTCAGCAACAAATCATGCAGCTCCTTTCTGATTCCTCACATTATTCTGTATTAATACAGAAGCAGATCCTGAAAATCTTTTATGCACTTGTGCAGGTAAGTTTCTATAGCAGAAGACAAATATTGTATTTCTGCCTGATACATAGAAAGTGCTCAGTAAGTGTCAGTTATTGTTAAAAATTACATATTGTATATTCTCACATGTATTTCTTTAAAAAAATCCTTATGAGAGAACAGACTTTGAGAGGTCAACTTAATTGTCCAAGGTTATCTGAGTGGCAGAGCTGAGATTCAGTGTCCATATGCCTTTCACCCCCAGTGTCTGAAGTCTGGGTATGGAAGAAACAAGGTAGTTAACTTCCCTGATACCTGATAATTTGACTAATCTGTCCATAGCATTCTGCCTGTAGATTAGTTATGATTATAGGAGAAGAGGAAGGAAAAGAAGAAAGTTCCTTTTTTTTTTTTTTTTGCGGTACGTGGGCCTCTCACTGTTGTGGCCACTCCCGTTGCGGAGCACAGGCTCCTGACGTGCAGGCTCAGCAGCCATGGCTCACGGGCACAGCCGCTCCACGGCATGTGGGATCTTCCCGGACCGGGGCACGAACCCGTGTCCCCTGCATCGGCAGGCGGACTCTCAACCACTGCGCCACCAGGGAAGCCCTGAGAGTTCCTTTTTTTAATTGGGAAATCATATTGATGGTAGTTTCTTTGCATTTGACCCATTTAAAGCTAACAAACAAGATTGAGTGCCTCATTTACCGTCATTTAAAATACTTCCTTTTTCTTACCTGAAAGCTATAAAGAACATTAATATGGAATGTTTTAAATATAAAAATATTTAAAATTTAATCCTCAATAGACTTGGGTAAGTTATTTCGATCTGGGTGGAGAAGAATAATTGTTGTCAGTTTAAACTGTTTGATGTTGAATGAATTAAGGCTTTATTTCATGCTTTCTAGTTAAATTAGTCACGGCAAGAGGGTAGTTTCATCAGGCTGGAGAGCCAAGATAGTTTGGTTTTGTTCTTGGCTTCTCTCTGACTTAAGTATTTTCATACTGTTCTAGAATATTTCACTTGAATAAAGATTTATATTTTTAGCCTCATCTTTTAAACTTTTAATAGAGATAGTCCAAGGCAGATTTTCCTTGTTTTTTAGCTTAGCCTTTTTTGGGGGAGACAGAAAGGGAAAGGAGGCACATCTGAGAAAAGAGAAGAAACTAGACTACTAGGAAAACATTCCTTCATCCTCTTTTTTCTTTTTTTAAAAGTAATAAGGTAGGAAGATGTATGGTGCTTTTGTTTTTGTTTTTCTGTTCAGAAATCTTCCTCAGGAGAATCACTTTTTGGCAAATATTTTTTATTCAGTGAGATGTTTTGCCATTAGATATAGTAATATCCCATTTATTCAGAGCCAGACTTCCCTTTCCCCATTGGGAGAAGCATAGCCAGGAATCAGTAAGTGAGACAGAGGCTGACGAAATAGTGTTCTTAAAACCTCTACTTCTACTTGGTTTGCTAAGAGAACAGAAATCTAAAATTTTTTTCTCAACATGTATGTGCTAAAAACCTAAAAAACCAGAAAAAAACCCTCATCATTTTAAACCATTTTAGTAATCTATTATGTGCTAATACAGTAATATTCTTTAGTGGGAAATCCTGGAAGCAAAAATTTAGAAGGCTTTAGGAGGCACAGTTACAGTGTTTATGGAAGTAAAAAGTGATTGTCTAACAATTTGGGATGAGGCAGAAAAATTTATGTTTTAGAAAGTATGACGCAATGAAATTGATTTTGTCTAAGCATTTATTAAATATTGTGTACAGGACTGTTGAATATTCCATACATATTTCAGAACTCGTTTGTCCAGAAGTGAACTCATTGTTACTTTCCCCCAGCCCTTAGCCTGCTCCTCCTATGTTCCCCATCGTAAAGCCAACTGACTCCCCACTGCATTTAGAACAAAGTGTTAACTTTTTCCCATGGCCTATAAAACCCTTCATCTCTTGCCTCATCTTATACCATACTTAGCTTTAGCTTTGTTCTTTGCACTCCAGCCATATGGAAATTCTTTCAGCTTCAGGAGCAGGTCATGTCCTCTGTCACTTCTGAGCCTTTAAGGCACTGTGTTTCTGCCTGGAGCATTCTCCTTTCCCTTTATGCCCTGGTCAATTTGTGCTCCTCCAGGTCTTGGCTTGCATATCACTTCTTCCAGGAAGTTGTCTCTGATAGTAGCAGGCTGCATTAGGTGGTCCTCACGGGTGCCCTTATCAACATTATACTGCTTTTATCTGTACTATTTATCATACCATATTGTAATTCCTTGTTTAAATGTGTTCCCCCTCACCCCCCCCAACTAGACTGTGAGCTTTACTTAACATTATGTCCTTAGTGTGTAGTAGGTTTTGGACTGCATGGATGCAGAGGTGCTATGCCTCATCTCCTGTAGCTCAAGGTGTAGTAGGGGTGGGGTTGCACACTGTAATACAGTGGACTGTGATTTCATGCCACAGTGTAGAGGAAAGTAATTGAAAAAATGTTTCTTGGATGTTTCATGATGTAAAGATTTTCATTAAAGTCATTAAAATGAGTTTCCACCACAAAAAAAGATAATTATGGGAGGAGAAATTAAGGAAACACCCCTATTTACAATTGCATCAAAAAGAGTAAAATACCTAGGAATAAACTTAACCAAGGAGGTAAAAAACCTATACTCTGAAAACTATAAAACATTGATGAAGGAATTTAAAAACAATACAAAGAAATGGAAAGATATTCTGTGTTCTTGGATTGGAATAATTAATATTGTAAAAATGTTCATACTACCTAAAGCAATCTATAGATTTAATGCAATCTCTATCAAAATACTGATGACATTTTTCATAGAACTAGAACAAATAATTTACAAAAGACCCTGATTTCCCAAAGCAATCTTGAGAAAAAAGAACAAACCTGGAGGTATCATGCTCCCTGACTTCAGACTGTACTACAGAGACACAGTAATCAAAACAGCATGGTACTGGCACAAAAACAAGCATATAGATCAATGGAACGGAACAGAGAGCTCAGAAATACACCCACACACCTATGGTCAATTAATCCATGACAAAGGAGGCAAGAATATACAATGGAGAAAAGACAGGCTCTTCAGTAAGTGGTGCTGGGAAAACTGGACAGCTACATGTAAGTGAATGAGATTAGAACATTTCCTCACACCATATACAAAAATAAACTGAAAATGGATTAAGACTTGGAAACCATAAAACTCCTAGAAGAGAAAATAGGGAGAAAACTCTTTGACATAAATCATAGCAATTGTGTTTTGATCTGTCTCCTAAGGCAAGGAAATAAAAGCAGAAATAAACAAGTGGGACCTAATTAAACTTAAAAGCTTTTGCACAGCAGAGGAAATCATTGACAAAACGAAAAAGACAACCTACTAAATGGGAGAAAATATTTGCAAAGGATATGACTAATAAGGGGTTAATATCCAAAATATATAAACAGCTCATACAACTCAATATCAAAAAAACAACCCAATTAAAAAATGGGCAGGAGAATTGAATAGACATTTATCCAAAGAAGACATACAGGCGGCCAACAGGCACATGAAAAGATGCTGAACATCACTAATTATCAGAGAAATGCAAATCAAAACCACTGGATACCACCTCATACTGGTCAGAATAGCTATCATCAAAAAGTCTACAAATAACAAATGTTGGCAAGGATGTGGAGAAAAGGGAATCCTTGTACATGTTGGTGGGAATGTAAATTGGTACAGCCATTATGGAAAGCAGTATGGAGGTTCCTGAAAAAACTAAAAACAGAACCACCACATGATCTAGCAATTCTCCTGCTGGGTGTATATCTGGAAAAAAATGAAAACACTAATTTGAAAAGATACATGCACCCCAGTGTTCATAGTGGTATTATTTACAGTAGACAAAATAAGGGAGCAACCTAAGTGTCCATTGATATATGAATAGATAAAGAGGTGGTGTGTGTATCTACATATACACAATGGAATATTACTCAGCCATAAAAAAGAATGAAATTCTGCCATTTGCAACAATGTGGATGGACTTAGTGAAATAAGTCAGACAAAGAAAGACAAATACTCTTATCACTTATATGTGCAATCTAAAAAAATAAAACAAACGAATGTATATAACAAAACAGAAACAGATTTATAGTTATAGAGAACAAACTAATGGTTAACAGTGAGGAGAGGGAGGTGGGGAGGGTTGAGATAGGGGTATGGGATTAGGAGACACTAACTACTATGTATAAAATAAATAAGTAACAAGTATGTATTGTACAGCACAGGGAAATATAGCCATTATTTTGTAATAACTTTGAATGGAGTATAGTCTATAAAAATGCTGAATCACTCATATGCCCGAAACTAATATAATATTTTAAATGAAGTATACTTCAGAAATAAAAAGATAATTTTATGAGGTAATGGAAGTATTGACTAACCTTATTGTGATAGTAATTTCATAATGTATATGTGTATCAAATCGTCTTGTTCTATACCTTAAACATACATAGTATTATATATCAATTATATCTCAGTAAAGCTGGAAAAATGAAAAGTTTGACACACAAAGGGGTAAATGGTAAAAAATCACTTATCTAGAATCTCATGTTGAACAAATGATGCCTTATTGTATTATTATAATTTTTTACTTAAAAAAGTAGCTTAGGGACTTCCATGGCAGTCCAGTGGTTAAGGCTCCACACTCTGAATACAGGGGGCACAGGTTCGATCCCTGGTCAAGGAACTAAGACCCCTTGTGCTGCACAGTGCGGCCAAAAAAAAAAAAAGCCTAGAGAAATAATTCATGGCATGTATATTTTCTAGATTTAAAAAATTTAATTTACATACATATGTTTATAGAGCTGTTTTAAGTTAAATTTTAAGTTGAACCACCTGAAATTACTAATTTCACGGTCAGGTGTTAACCGTTTCATATATTTCAACCTTTCAATATAGATAAATTGCTGATTTTTTAGAGGGGAGGAATTATTGTCTGATGTTGTTGTCCTTTGTTTTCAGTATGCATTGCCTCTTCAGCTGGTGAATAACCAAACCATGACAGCGTGGATGGAGATCTTCCGAACTATTATTGACAGGACTGTTCCACCTGTAAGAAAGGGCTTCTGTTCCTAAGAAGAATGGGGAAAACTTGGGTTTGGGTTATTTGTGGTAGATTGATTTATTATACCAGCCTGCTATTTAGAAAAAAAAAAATTACTACTGTAATAAAAGTAATTAATGATACATACTCATTTTTAGAAAGTTCAGATAAAATTAATAAAATAATAACTAATCCTACTAAAAATAACCATTTTTAAAACTTGGTATTTATTCCTCTTGTCTTTTCTTTACATTTATATACAACCATATTTTTTTTCTTTCTACAAAAAATATTACAGAATCTTTATAGGAAGAAGTGATTAAAAAGGGTATGCTGACAAAATCTTATTAAAAAGTAATTTAAAAGGGTATACAGAAAGAGGAGCATTAATGAAATTTGTTAGGAGGAGCAATCATATTTTATATTTGTAAAAATGGTATAGATAGGTAGTTTTGAAGTTCATTTTTCACTTAAAATCTATTGTAAATATTTTGTATGATTATGAAGTTTTTTACATTGTGTCATTTTTGTTGAATGCTTCATTTGCTAGATATTTAGGTTGTTTTAGTTTTTTAGTGTTTTAACTATAAGGATGTAGTTAAATTTTTATGCACATACATGATTATTTTGTTTGGATAACCTCTTAGCAGTGTTTAAGGCTTTGACAGATCTTTAATTAATTAGTTAATCAATTAATTGAAGTATAGATATACAATATTAGTTTCAGATGTACAGCGTAGTGATTCAGTATTTTTATAGGTTATACTCCATTAAAAGTTATTAGAATGTAATAGCTATAATTCCCTGTGCAAGACTTTGACAGACCTTGCAAATGGCTTTCCAGAAACAGTGCACTGGCTTATACTTTAATAAGCAGTGACTGAGAATGTCTGTTTTGTTAAATTCTAAGTTTGCCGGTTTGATAGGTGAAAGATGGTGTCTCATTTTTATCTGTAGTTACAGTGATACTATATTTCATCTGTCAGATTAACTCAAATAATCAAATTAACTAAATTAAAATATATCAAATTTTTAAAATTTTGAGCTTGTCTCCAAATGTGCAGTATTCCTTCCTTTGCCCATATCTTGGGACAAATGATGTTGAGGTTTAGTTTATACACATAAATGCACAGAACTTAGTGAACAGTTCAGTGAATTCTGACAAACATACGCTTGTGTTACTATCACCCAGATCAAGATATAGAAATTTTCTGGCATCTCAGAGAGTTTCCTTGAGGGATATGGTGTTTTGTGTTTTCTTTTCTACTTATTTGGGCCTTTTAATGATAGAAGATAAAACAACAGCACTGGTTGGTTGAAATTTGCTTTGCTTGTTTAATTCCTACCTAGCAATCTATAAAGTAAGAATTTGCATTTGTTTGGCAGTCTGAATTCACATTTAATTTTACTTAATTTGTATCAATATTTATTCTGCCTTTGTTAGTCACACAAACCTTTTCATTATGTGGGAATTTTATCTGGGTGTTTTTGTCCTCCTAGGAGACTCTGCAGATTGACGAGGATGATAGACCAGAATTAGTCTGGTGGAAGTGTAAGAAGTGGGCATTACACATTGTAGCTCGTCTCTTTGAACGGTAATTCTGGTTATTAGATTTACAATCTATGGTTGGTATTTCAGTATTGGATATAATAAAATTGAATAGGTCCCTTGATGCTCTACAGTATATGATTATTTTTCTTTAGAGCAGCAGAGGGCAAAAAGTCACCCTCTGCTTTGTTTTAAAGCAGGCTTAACTGTGATCACTGGCTTTGAGATCATAGTAAGGTGAACAGTCTTCTCTGGATCTTTCTATTCTCTGTAAAAAGGATCGAGAAATGATATTTCTGTCTGAAATTTTAAGTATGGCCTGGAGTCTAAGTACAGCTTGTCATAATTTCATTTTGGGGCTTGTGAAAAAAAGGTAAAATGTTAGTTTCTGTCCCAATAGAATACATCTTTCAACAAGTATTTAAACTGGTGAGCATGCTTTGTTTCTAAAATTTGCAGTATTTAAACATTTCTCTTTGTATTTTAAGATATGGAAGCCCAGGAAATGTCACAAAAGAATACTTTGAATTTTCCGAATTCTTTTTGAAAACTTATGCAGTGGGAATTCAGCAGGTAATAAACTTACATTTTTTAAATAGAAGGGTGGTTACTACTGAAAGTAGTTAAGTCACTTCTATCCATTTAATAGTAGTTTACAAACATGTTAATACATATTTATAGGGGGATGAAATGGCAGCTCTGGGAATCTAATACAGTGCAGTCAGTTTTAGAACCAAGTGTCCTAGGGTAGCTACTGCAAGAATGTCCCTTCTAGACTCCTAGATGCTGGACTGAAACCTTTCAAGTCTGTTGATTGATACTTGTGTAGCAGTTGCCAGTATTAGATCAGGTTCTTCAGTTAACTTCCTGATCTCACATGAGTTTCTTACCCTCTATTTGTTGGAGCCCCACCTCTTTGTTCTAAGCTTTTATATCAGAAGATTTAGGTAATAGGAATTGATCTATTTCAAGAGGAGTTGAGCTCAGAAGTTAAGACTTTCAGCTGAGAAGTTACACATATTTGTGGAAGTTTGGGAACCATTCTGTACAGTGAAAATTAGGAGTTCTTGAGAAATAATCCAAGTTGATATTAATATTTACAAACTACAAAGGATAGATGGGCGTGAAGACTATCTGTATTGCCATTGTAATCATGAAATTTTTGTTTCTATTTCAACAAGTGAAATTCAGTAGTGATTGAGCATTGGCTGTGTCAGGGCTATATTAAGGAAGCAAAGATTAATCAGACATAGTAAAAGGCTTTCATGATACAAAGGGTGTTTCTAGATTTTTATAAATCTATGCAGATTAGTCTTCTTTACTGTCAGTGATAGAAAGTTCAAGCCTGTCATCTTAGATGGAATACTTCCTTTTATGGATTATCATTTTGACTAGTATCATTTTTTGGATTATCATTTCTAAAAATTACCTTGCAACAATTCAGGAAAGCTATGGCTATAATTTTCTCACAGATTATTTTGTTGGCCCATGAGAAAGTTTGTGGGGAAAATTGGTGAGTGATGAATAAAATTATATATTCAGCCATTCATTTTGGATACTAGGATAATCAGGGAGCTGGTTAGCTCTGTCTTCTGCTCTTTCCACTGCTGTTAAACCCCAGTAAGCATCCTAAAGTTGATGCCCTCTTCTGGTGTGTTCAGTAGAGGTTTTCCAGTGTCACATAAACATGTATGTACACACACATTTAAATTTCATGCTGTTGCATCCATGTCATAAACTGTTTGAACCTTGGTCATTTAAAGTATATATTCCTGATATTTTAAAACTTTTTTTTTTTAATCAAAAACTGTTCTCTTCTTTACTATTGTGTCTCATCTGCGACCACCTCCACTTTGTGTGAACAGCAACTGTATTAGGAAGAACTGTGTTTAGTAGCATCCATTTTTAGCCTGCATTGCAGAAGGAGTTTCTAGGTGATAGTAGGACTTCTGACAAATTTTATAAACCTGAACTTTATATAACTTGAACTGAATTCATGTTCTGAATTTATAAATTCTGTACATGTTTTAAAAGAACCCCTTTTACTTATTCAGCAGTTCAGTGATAAGCTTGCTGTAGTGAAGGGCTCTGGAGATCAGGAATTGGAAGACTTGGACTGTGTTGTAGTGCAGCCTCTGACTGCGTGTCCTTGGGTCCTCACAGCTGCTTTGGGCATGGTTCTTTCCTTAGAAACAATCTTTTTTAAAAAATCAATATTAAAAAAAATAACTTCTCAGTTTTGTGGTATTTCTACAAAGACTTTCCGTGGTCTGAGATTATAAAATAAAAATTTTCCACACTCTTTTTTAGTTACTATGTGGTTTCATTTTTTGTTGCTGTTGAAATATTTCCCTATCTGGAATTTATTTAGGTGTGAAGTTTAGTTAGGGAGCCACCTTAATTTTTTTCAGAGGGCTAGTCAGCTGTCCCAATACTGTTTTTTGGATAACTTACCGTTTCTCTTCCAGTTGAAATGCACCTTTATCAAATATTAAAATATGTTTATGGTGTCTCTTGCTATGTGGATGTTTTCAGTGTTCACTTAGTCAAATCTGTTACTATTTGACAGGAGTCTTAATTTATTTGAAGAGCTAGTATGTGGAAGAGCGTATAGACTTATTTTGAGTAGTTCCACAGGTTAGAAGCAGGATAAATGGCTGAAAATCACAGTGAGACACCCTTCAGTTCAATATCGCAAGGACCTATCTAAGAATTAAAACAGCTTGTGTGCTGTCTCACAAAATATTTACTTCTCTAAAAATCTGTTAATTTTTATCTCTTGACTTGTGCGTTGGTTTTATGTCATGCCTAAAATGCGCATCCTGTTAACTTTAAAATTGTTTATGTTTTCCTATGTTTTCTCTTCCTATTTTCCTGTAGGTACTACTAAAAATTTTAGACCAGTATAGGCAGAAAGAGTATATAGCTCCCCGTGTTCTTCAGCAAGCATTCAACTATCTCAACCAAGGCGTTGTTCATTCTGTAACCTGGAAGCAGATGAAGCCGCACATACAGGTTAGTGTCAGGGAGCAGCTCTCGGAAATCATTCTCTGGTTAAATTTTCTGGACAGGGTAAGTGTTAACTAATCCCATATTTTATATTTAATATGTTTTTGTTTCCATTAATAATTTCGAATGAATGCAGTCATATCTGATATGAAGGACCTGGAAATTTAAGTATTTGAGAAGAGTGAAGTTTTCAAGCTGTGTGAATTGGAAGACTTGGATTTAGTTAATCTTGCTTGGAATCTTATTTAGCCTCTGTTTCTCCTCTGTTAGGTCAGATAATATTTTTCTCCCCTTCTTACCTAAAGGTTGCTAGGATCAAATGAGGTATTTTGTAGGATAGCATTTTGAAAACAGTCCCCAGGGCTCTACTAAGTTAGTGTTATTTTGCAGGAAATGCAGCCTGATACATGACCATTTTCTTTTGTGGGTATAAGCAAACAAGGTTTTTATTTCTTTTTGGATTGTTAAATACTATAAAAGAGTTAAAGTTTTCAGTTTTTATATCAATTGTGTACTTAAAGGTAGAATCAGCATTTTATTAAAGAATAAATCAGAATGAAAAATTATGGACCATTAATAAATAAATTAATATTTACATACAGATAATTTTGGGTAATTCAAAGATGTTAGGAACGGGATTTTTTCCTCTCAAACTATGAATTCTTAAATTCTGTAATCTCTAAGATGGTATCTAAAAAGTAAAGCAATTCTTTTACTTTGTCTTTGGTGTCTAGGATAGAATTTGTTTAGTGTTATCTTATTATAGGTCTTACAGATATTAGATCTTTTGCATTGTTTTCTGTGGACATTTTAATAATGTTTGCCTAATTCCCTTGATCAAATAGTGATTGGTTCTTTGCAATTAATAAAGATACAGATTTCATTTTATTTTACTGTGTGCCTGTAAAGTAAGGGTGAACTGTGATAGCATTTTTTTCTACTTGATGCCTTTGGCCTTATTTTTACATGGCTGTAATGTAGGAGTAAGAAAACTCTGATTATTAGGCTGAATTTTTTTCTCTTAGAATTACTTAATTTGGAAGAAGTGATAAGAGATAATTTTGTTCTTACATATGTAATTGTTAGAGCACGGAAGGGCTTGGTAGAGCATTAGCGGCAGTGAACATAGAGGCTGTTAGATGTGATTTTTTTTTTTCCCCCCACTGAAGCCTGCGCTTGTAGGGTAGGAAATTAAGTTGTTGAAAATGGAAAAAGAAGAAAATGTTAATGTTGTTGAAATATTGACATTTAGGATCAAAATGGAAATGTAAAAATGTTCACAATAAGTAATATAATAGTAAATATAACCTTGGTTTGATATTTATTTCTCTTGAAGAATCAAGGTATGTTTAGGTATGTTTAATATTGATAGTAAAACTTTTATCCCCGCTCTTGCTTCAAAGAATAGCATTCATCTCTTTCTCTGTACCTTTAATCAATTGTGATTTAAAAACAATCTTATGGGCTTCCCTGGTGGCGCAGTGGTTGAGAGTCCGCCTGCCGATGCAGGGGACACGGGTTCGTGCCCCGGTCTGGGAAGATCCCACATGCCACGGAGCGGCTGGGCCCGTGAGCCATGGCCGCTGAGCCTGCGCGTCCGGAGCCTGTGCTCCGCAGCGGGAGAGGCCCGCGTACCACAAAAAACAAAAACAAAAAACAATCTTATGTTTAACTTCTTCTGCCCCCACCTCTACCCCTTACCCCCAAGGCTTTTGCTTTCCTTCTTTCACTTTAGCCAACGCAAACTTGACAGAAAGATTAATATAACAGTTTGGAAAACTAACTTCAGGAAGGCTTTCATTATTTGTGTTCCCCAAATGTGAATAGTCTATACCCATTTGTTGTTTTGTTTTTTTCTTTTGTTAGAATATCTCTGAAGATGTGATTTTTTCTGTGATGTGTTATAAAGATGAAGATGAAGAGCTGTGGCAGGAAGATCCATATGAGTATATAAGGATGAAATTTGGTAATGGAGATGATTTTAGTCCTCATCAGTTCCTGGCTACGTAAAGTAATAGAACTAAATTTATACTTTTAAGCAGATTTTACTACTTTGTTAAATTCCCAGAGTTCTGCTTTTCACGATAAACTCTGAAACTCGTGAGAGTTTGATGTTCTGTTGAACCGATGGACTTGAGATGAAAAGCTGCTTTATTTGTCCATCCCTCTCATGGGTGCTGAAGCAGTCATGGAACCATCTATGTATAACTCTTTCCGTTGTGATGCTGATCTGCAGGGACCATTCCTTTCTGTGCCTTTTGGGATACCTATTTGTAGATTGGGTTGTTCTCAGTCTGGGAGATCCTTTGCATTTCTGCATATTTTAGGAGCACCCCAATTTAGTTTGCATCCTTAACCTAGGGACTGAGTATTCCACAGGGGAATGAGATTACTTCTGATGACCCCACTGTGTGGCCCAGTTCTCTGTGGATCCTTTTAGCCTTGGATCTTCCAGGAAGCTGTTGAATTGTGTAGGTTGCCTCAGTTCATTCCCTTTTGTCACCAGTTTGAATTAAGCACTTCCTGGAGTACTCAGGCACTTAGCATAGGAAGATGTTATTTGTGTACCTCTGTTCCTCCCATGGTGAAGAAGCTATCTGAGGGCAGGGACTTTATCTTACTTGCTTTATTTTGTATTCTCCATCCCTTCTACACCCCTACATTCCTCTGCAAGTTCTTGGCCCTAGTCTGCCTTCAGTGAATGTTGAAACAAATAATTGATAAGACTCGCACTGCCCAAGGCATGCTGAAGGTACTGTGACCACAGTGGTTTCCCCTTGTCGGGCCATATGTCTCTAGTTACTTGAGTTAAGCCTACTAATATAGATGCTAGATTATTGGGCTATGTTGTTTTCACAGTGCTTTGTGTTTAGATTCTTTGATTCAGTAAGTGAGGAAGCGCCTCTTTCCTTTGGAGACAAAGTACAGGAAAAGCAAGTGAATGAGAAACAATATTTACCACTGCTTTATCCTTCCATTCTATCATTTCTATTTGAAAATCATTGTACATATGCATGATTTATTAATTCCCCTTCCTAATGCTTTTGTTTTCCTAGTTTGCTTTGACAGAGCAGAATGATTAACTGGTCTGTCTTCTGTCTTTTTTAAGGCATTTTTTTAGTGTCTAGCTTTTCTATGTTACCTGTTTTATAATGTGCAGTGTATTTGTTTAACTTTCAGAAGGCTACCATTATTTTACTTATTCTTCATATCAAATAAAGTATCTCAGTTTTTAGAAAATTTAATAGTTAAGAGCTGTGTGTGTTGATTGATAGAATTTACATTTTATTGATTAAGAGAGAATATGGATAATTCAAGACTAGCTAAAGTGCCTTTTTTCCTTAATCATTTCCTTCTGTAGAATGCAGTGGGTATTACTTAATATGTGTATTTTACTTTTAGATAACTACTGGGGAGAACAATTACGTTATTAGTTTTCTTTTTATATTTTTGTCATGTGCAGTTACTTATATTAACAAAATACCCCTGTCTAAATGTATTGACTGATATTAATAATGGTGTTTTTAGATTTGGTAAAAACTGAAGGAGCTCAGGCTTTGATGTTAAGACAGCCTGGATGTGAATGCTGGCCTGGTTGCTTACTCACTGTGTGACTGTGGGCAAATTACTTAACCTATCTGAGATGGAGTGTTTTCAGCTATAATATCTTGTGTGTGTATGGGTGTCTCTATGTGTATTATCAGTTTGTTTGTTTCTCTTACTACGTAAGCTCCATGAGAACCATTTTTGTTTGATATTTGTATCCCCAGAGCTTAGAACAGTGCCTGGCACATAGTAATCACTAAATAAATTTTTATTGTTTTTTGATAGAGGTAAAGCATTTTTCCTATCCTCAGTGAAACAGATATGCCTAATATGTATTGTTTGTTTTAATGTGATTATTTAAAAGGACAACCTTTTAAATAACTAAGTATTTTAATAAACATTTGATATTTATTAGAATAAACATATTTAAATATGTGTTTATTTTAATAAATATCAAATAAAATTTAAATATTTAATAAATAACATTTAATTTAAATATTTAATAACTATTTAAAATATTTTAAAAACATTTAAAATAAATATTGTGCATGAGAGCAGTGATGATATATCTTTAGCTTTTTTGTGCTATAAACCAGTGTTATATGTTGACTGTTTTATTTCTTGGTTTTGGAATAGTGGTCAATAAGGTTTAAAATCTATAATAAGTAGTTGTATTTTTGCTAACATGGTTTAAACTTTTAAAATCTTAGATATTTTCGAAGATTATGCTTCTCCCACCACAGCAGCCCAGACTCTCTTATATACTGCTGCAAAGAAAAGAAAAGAGGTATATAGTTATTCTTTTTAAATACAAAACTGAAGGGTGGCCTGTGTTCATTTGACACTCTAATGAATGCCCCTAGTATTTGAAAAATTATGTTAGTAGTTATAATCTGTTACTTTAAAAATATTTTTCTATCCTTGTAAGGGAAAAGGAATATTTTGTTTTCTTACTTATAATTGCTTGATAGCACACAATAAAATGGCTTTATTTTTGAAAATTTGTACATCATATTTAATACAATAGTAAGGCAGTAAAAGTTCATATAGACTAAAATGGTTTCTTCTGTTTCTTTAGGTGTTGCCAAAAATGATGGCATTCTGTTATCAAATCCTAACAGATCCGAACTTTGACCCTAGGAAGAAAGATGGAGCCCTGCATGTGATTGGTTCCCTAGCTGATATTTTATTGAAGGTTAAGCTACTCAAATTTAATTTACTTAATAACACTGTGTAGCAGAGGCAAATGAGAGAATATGAAAGTTATGGATAATTTAAAACTGGTGACTTTCTGCATAATTGAATTGACTAAATATTTTTCTTTCCTTAATTAAAAAAATGACTTTTTTTGATAGTTCCATTTTTATTTATTTATTTATTTTTAACATCTTTATTGATGTATAATTGCTTTACAATGCTGTGTTAGTTTCTGCTGTATAACAAAGTGAATCAGCTATATGTATACATATATCCCCATATCCCCTCCCTCTTGCATCTCCCTCCCACCCTCCTTATCCCACCCCTCTAGGAGGTCACAGAGCCACTGAGCTGATCTCCCTGTGCTATGCGGCTGCTTCCCACTAGCTATCTATTTTATATTTGGTAGTGTATATATGTCAGTGCTACTCTCTCACTTTGTCTCAGCTTACCCTTCCCCCTCCCTGTGTCCTCAAGTCCATTCGCTATGTCTGCATCTTTATTCCTGTCCTGGCCCTAGATTCTTCAGAACCATTTTTTTTTTTTTAGATTCCATATATATGTGTTAGCATGTGGTATTTGTTTTTCTCTTTCTGTCTTACGTCACTCTGTATGACAGAATCTAGGTCCATCTACCTCACTACGAATAACTCAATTTCATTTCTTTTTATGGCTGAGTAATATTCCATTGTGTATATGTGCCACATCTTTATCCATTCATCTGTCGATGGACACTTAGGTTGCTTCCATATCCTGGTTATTGTAAATAGTGCTGCAGTGAACATTGTGGTACATGTTTCTTTTTGAATTATGGTTTTCTCAGGGTATATGCCCAGTAGTGGGATTGCTGGGTCATATGGTAGTTCTAAAAAAAAATGACTTTTTAATCATCACTTTTAAAATATGAAAATGTTGCTGTATAAAAAAAAATGATACAAAATGACTTGTGTTATTTATTTCTAGAAAGATCACTCAATATCAAATTATATCTAAAGTACTATTTCTGTCTTGTTTTAAAACATGCAATATGTAGGTAAAATTTTACAAAATTGTAAATAGAAGTATATTGTGTAAGTCAGAACAAACGTATTTTATTAGGAAGTGATTTTTACATATGAAAAAGACATTGGTAAGTTAAACTTAATTTCTGTTTCCTAACAGAAGAGTTTATTCAAGGACCAAATGGAATTATTGTTGCAGAATCACGTATTTCCATTATTATTATCTAACCTGGGATACCTTCGAGCCAGAGTAAGTTTTCCATATTTCCATTATAGTATCTCGAAATCTTCATTTGTAAGTTAATTATTGAACTAAATATTTTTGAATAAGTTGACCTTTTACCACATACTGAGGCAAAATGAAGGCAATTAGAATGTCTTTTATGGTCACATAAGCTGAATAAAGAGCAAACTAGTGAATAAAGGAATTTATAGATTTTAATTCCAGCTGTTTGTTTCCCCTAGCCTCACTTGCTGCATATGCAAAACATTCAGTGAGAGGGATGATGTTACAGCAATGGTACAGTGTAAATTCATAAGCTGATTAGTGTCCAAACACTAATGGAAATTATATTTTGGCTAAAAACTTGATTATGATTTCCAGTATAATAGTTAGATATGCCTTAATAAAATGGAGAAAATAATAATCCATGTAAATTTATTTGTGTTCTAAGTGTATATTATTTATAGAAATAATATATTTTATGGAGAAATAAAAATAGAACTTTAAGAGCCTAGTACTTATTTTTATAACTGTATCAACCCAACAAAATGTCTTGCTAAAACCAATATATGTTAAAATGCCTTGTACACTCTAAAGCATTTTATAAACAGAAGATAATAGTCACTAGGGAAATACTTGTGTGAATGTAGCTTAGCGATGTGGATGGCACACAAGTATTTTTATAAGTAGACTGTTATTTCTGCAGACTCTGTGAATTGTATTTCTCTTGTTCAGTCTTTAGTCATTCAAATTAATTACTGTCAGTTGTGTTTTATGCACATAGAGAATTTTAAAAAATAATATGATTCTGTGGTCTAATAGTTTAAACTTTGGTAATTTATGCAAAGTTAAATTTCTTCGTGTCTTGTGTGAGTGAAAAAATCAAGTTTGTTAAGCCAGTTAGTGTAAGGGAAAATAATATTTCATTCATTTGTTGTTAAGACCAGTAAGTGAATATCAGCATTGGTTGGTTCATAGTGCTTTTGCATATAAATAATAAATAAGTTATGAATCATAATATTTATTAAAAGCATTGACATGATTTCTTTTTTCAGAGACACTTAAATTTGGCTCTGTTTTCTTTTTCCTGTGAATAATGATATTGCATAAAGGTAATTTAGAAGTAATAAAACTGCCTTTATTATAAGAAGTTTGGGAAATCCAGAAGTTAGCAGCTAAGGCTAATATGCTTCTCTCCAAAAACAAATAAATAAACAAATAGCACTTGGTAGAATTAATGATATTTTACTTAGTAAGAAGTTCTTATATGTGTGACATTATTACATAATGCCATAATCCTAATAGTTTCCTACTAACTTTTTTCTTGTAACATAGTCCTGTTGGGTACTTCATGCATTCAGTTCTTTGAAATTTCATAATGAGCTCAACCTAAGAAATGCAGTTGATCTAGCAAAGAAGAGCCTGATTGAAGATAAGGAGATGCCTGTCAAGGTTGAAGCTGCCCTTGCTCTTCAGTCATTAATTTCTAATCAGACACAAGGTAAAGACAAAATTTTTAAATTTAAAAAATTTAAAATAAAAACACACCTTTTAGAGGGTGTATTTAATTTATCCTTTTGACATGGTCTTCTCAAGTAGTTTTGTTCACTTCCTACCCTAACAAAGATGAGTCCCTAAGTCTTAAGGTTCAGGGTTTGGATTTTTGAGCTTTTGCCCCCTCAGAATTTTATAGGAGTTTATTCTTGCCACTTTTAGGAGTGTCTGTTGACTGTGGTTTCCAGAAAAATTTTAGATTAGAAAAGAAGTTGATGATTGGTAGATGGAGAATCAAGACACCTGGGGGTCTAGTTTTGATTGTGCTACCACCTTGCCATGTAGACCTGGGCAAGGCCCATGATCTGTTAAGACTTAGATGCTGTATGTTTAAATTTAGGGGGATTGGACTAGATGGCTTTAAGATTCCTTTCAACTCTAGGATTCTATGATTCCGCTAGTTCTGAAAGTAGCAAGTAGCATTTCTAGTGAGTGATAACACATATCTCATTTGTTTGTTTAGAAGAATGTTCTATTCAAAATTCAAATAAACCTTTGAAAGTAAATTCGGCTTTATGAAGAACATGAATCTTTACCTCTATTCAACAGTGTTCCAGTGGAAGGACAGTATTGCATAAGCACATGTGGGGAGAAGGGTGATTAGAGATGGGGTGGGGGAGGGAACAGGCACATCAGTGTTGGGCATAGTCTTTATGTACATGATTTTTTATACTTGTGTCATGATAACATATTCGTGTTTGATAAGTCATGCTGATGACAGAGCACATGTGTAATTAGAATTTCTCAGTGGGTGCTATTGGCATTTTGGGCAGGACAGTTCTTTACTGTGCTGAACTGATTATCCCTATGTTACTCATGGGAAAATTGATACATTGGTGAATATTATTTTGGTACAGCTTTGTAACTTACTCACTGTGAAGCAAATATGTTATCTAGAAGCTATTACTCTGTGTTATTTACCTTGTGACCAAGTTACTTTCCTTCACCACTTGTCAATGGCTAATTTTTTTACTGAGTTTGTTTTTTATTGCATTAGCTAAGGAATATATGAAGCCACACGTGAGGCCTATTATGCAGGAGCTGTTGCACATTGTTAGAGAGACAGAAAATGATGATGTTACTAATGTTATCCAGAAGATGATATGTGAATACAGTCAAGAGGTAGCCTCAATTGCTGTTGATATGACTCAACACTTGGTAAGACTGGGCAAAGTTTTATGTTAGTTGGTATAAAGGCTTTGAATAATCTAAATAAATTAAACTCCAAAATCTGGAGTTCAGTTTACATGTAATTGAAATGCTAATATAAAAATATTTGCTCTGATAATTCTGACAGTTAATAATTTCTATATATACTTTTAAGTTTTCCTAGATTTTGGATTTATTTATTTAATGACAACCAGAAGTTAATTATTTGCTATCTGATTATAATAGCTAATATATATTCCACTTTAGTGACTAGATAAGGGAAAAATGCCCATGTTTAAAACATGACAGATTCTATCATTGATTCACAAAGTGCATATCTTAAAGTTTGAGCAATGCTGACATTTGGATGTGTGACACTCCCCCCTTTTTTTTTTTTTTAAAGAATTTATGTATTTATTATTTATTTTTGGCTGTGTTGGGTCTTCATTGCTGCACATGGGCTTTCTCTAGCTGCAGTGAGTGGGGGCCACTCTTTGTTGTGGTGCGCAGGCTTCTCATTGCGGTGGCTTCTCTTGTTGCGGAGCATGGGCTCTAGGTGCGTGGGCTTCAGTAGTTGTGGCACACGGGACGCAGTAGTTGTGGCTAGGGGGCTGTAGAGTGCAGGCTCAGTAGTTGTGGCGCACGGGCTTAGTTGCTCTGCGGCAGGTGGGGTCTTCCTGGACCAGGGCTCGAACCCATGTCCCCTGCATTGGCAGGTGGATTCTTAACCACTACACCACCAGGGAAGCCCGACACTGCCCTTTTGCTAACTTATAGAGAAGGGCGGGTATAGCAGTACTAATTGTTGAATGTGTTTGCTATTTTCATAGGCTGAGATATTTGGCAAAGTTCTTCAAAGTGATGAATATGAAGAAGTCGAAGACAAAACCGTAATGGCTATGGGAATTTTACATACCATTGATACTATCTTGACAGTTGTAGAAGATCATAAAGAGGTAGGATTTCTTTGTGTTTTATTATGTCATTATAGTAACTGAAATTTATATGATCACTGGTGATGAATTTTAAAGTCTTAACCTTTAAATTGCTATTTATGTTGCTGGATTTTAAAAATTACCCTCAAATTTTAAAGAAAAGTATTAAAATGATTGAAGGGAAATATTACATGTGGTTTTAAAGTATGTAGTATATCTCTTTGTGCTAACCTTAGTTCAGTTCATCACATCTGCTATGTGCCGGGCTAGGTTTAGGGGGATATCAAATTGAATAAGACATGAGCCCTGCTTTTTGGAATCCATAGTCTGGTCTTCTTGGCAGAGAGAGACTACCATTCAATCATGGTGGCAAATTTTAAATAATGGAACAAAATGCTGATGTAACAGATATCTGAGAATGGAAGGGAAGAAGAGCTTAAAACATCATCTTTCCTAAACTGAGTTCCAGAACAATATTGGGATAAGAATTTGTGTAAACATTTGTTAAGTGCTCTCATATCCGTTAGCTGATAGAATGTTACTGTGTCACCCTGCCATACAGTGCGTAATGGTAGTGTCCTTTTGCAGAAGCGGAAAACAAGGTTCAGGTAGTATCAAGAGTCTGAATCATGTTCATAGAGCTAGTAAGTTGTAGATTTGGGGTTGCAGTCAGTTGATATATCCTGATAATATGTCAGTTAATCCCTACCTAAAACCTGCTGCTCTCTTCCCCAAGTATTATATATTATATAGCCTCTACTTGACTGAGATTAGATTTGTGTTCATTACTTCTGTGAGCACGGTTGACTCGTTTGGCAATGATGGCAGCTCTCATTTTGTACAGTGGGACTTAGGAAGCAGGTGCTGGTTCTTTAAATAGCATTGTTAAACCCTGTGGCTGTTGACTTATCCTGTGTTTATCACATACCAATGGACACTTACCAGGTTCTTAAAAATGGTTCAGTTTTCTTCTCCTGGGCAGGGCTTCCTTTGCCCAAAAGGCTTAGTGTGAATTTTTTTTTCCTTATTCATTATTATTTTGTTGTGTCCTTGTTGAAACAGTATGGGCCTATCAGTAAAAGTGAGATTTCCAAGTTAAGTTACATGTATACTTAAGGATTATTCTTTCACTTTATATGTAGAACTTATATTTTAAATTTGAAGAGAACTTAGACATTGCCTTGTCAAGTTTTCCCAAATATGTGTGTGTGGAGGATGGGCAGTAGTAGAATGAGCAGCAGGGTTAGTTTGAAGACAAAACAGCATTTTATCTTTTTGTTTTAATTTTTAAATTCTTGATATTAATTTTATTTTGAATTTCACATAAAGTTAAAGGAGCATGTGACCTTATTGTGATTATCAAGGGAGGCATGGGTTGAAATTGAGATGCACTAATCAAATCCAGCTTCCTTAACCTGCAGATGAAAAAACTTAAAGCCTTCAGCTAAATGGCTTTACCAAGGTCATAGGTAACTAGAGGCAAAACAAGGACTGGAATCTTGGTCTCCTGACTACCAGTCTTATGATTTTGAACTTTGACTTACTAAAAGCAAACTTTGAAAACAAGATTTCCTTAAAAGGAATATTTACACGTGTACAAATACTTAATGTATGAAGAGCAGAATTATAAATCTGGAACAGATGCTTAGTATTTTTATGGCTTAAGCCTTCACATTGAAATCCTAGATATATTAGGAATTAATTTTGGTATAAAATATGAGATAAGGAAGTAATTTAATTTGTAATTTTATTATGAATTTAACTGCCACTTCTATCATGAGTCTACTTTTCAGAATTTCCTGGTTATTCTTGCATGTTTAATTTTTCACGTGAAGTTTAGAATTCTCAATTTCTCTTCTCAGAAAAGTCCTGTTGGTATTTTTATTGGGATAATATTAAAGTTATAGATTAAATTAAGAGTTATGATGAATTTTAAACTAAATGTTTAAAATTTGTCTTTAGGTTACTCAGCAGTTAGAGAATATCTGTCTACGGATCATTGATCTTGTTTTACAGAAACATGTAATTGGTAAGTTCAAACATAGAATAAAAAGGTAAATCGGGACTCTTTAAATTTGATGAAAAATGCATTTTAGCCCTTCAAATTCAACAAGATGGACAGTTTTGAGAAAGAGAGACTTGCATTCTGTTCAATTTGTAGATACACTTTCTGATTATAGGCATCCAGATTTTCATTTAGAGGTAGGCTTAACATAGCCAGTTAAGAATTTTTGGTCTTGGAGTTTTTAAAGAACAGAGTATTTAAAGTTTTTTAGAAAGGAGGAACTGGGATGAGGTTCAGGTGAGGTTACTTTAATCTGGGATTGAAAAATGTGAAATGATAGACATATATCCTATCAGAAGTGTGAATTAATTGTTGTTCTCTTATCTGTTACGGTGCCTGACTGCTGAGTAGAATCAGTAGCTAATGCTGGATGTTATACACTGGTTGGAATTTGTAGAGGAGACAATTTTTTCATAGTATCCAAGCATTTTGAAGATGCCAGCCCCAAATCTTGTGGGCATGAGGGAAATGCAACCTGTATAGTGTATAGATAGAAAGATGGAACAAAAGCATGCTACTGCCTAAGAGCAGTTGTTTCCAAACTTTTTATCATTCACACCATTAGTAAAAAATTGAGCCTGTACTTCTAATGTATGTGAATAAAATTTGAATACCTATTTATAGGCAATATACATGTTACTATACTACATTTACATACATAAAAATAGAAATGTAAAAACATGAGATTAAATATAAATATATATGTATATATTCACTACGTGTCCTAATAACATTCTTCTCCCATCTCAGTGGATTATCCTGCACCCTGCCAAGGGTACTCCTTAGTTTTGAAATAGTTGCTGTAAAGCAGTAGTTCTAAGACTTCGGTGTGCATAAGAATCACTGAGGATCTAGTTAAAATGAAGATTCCTGGACCATAATTCCAGAGATTCTGATACACTCAAAAAGAGTATATTCACTTATGTCCTTATTCATGGAAGAGATTGTAACTGAAAATTCTCCATTAAAAAAATTTTTTTTAAGGACTTCAAACGTGAATTTTTAAATTGATTTACAGTATTATAATAGTTTCAGGATTACAATGTAGTAATTTGATATTTTTATAGAATATGCTACATACAAAGTTATAAAATATTGACTGTATTCCCTGTGCTGTGCATTACATGCTTGTAACTTATTTATTTCAGGTGAAGGGGATTAAGAGATACAGATTACTAGGTATAAAATAAATAAGTTACAAGGATGTAATCTCCATTTAAATTTAAAGTAAAGTAATCTTGAGGAAAAAACTGTAAAGTAAAGCAAAGGGAAGTAGTTTATACCAACCTTCTGTAATCTGCCTACACCAAATATTTAATTTGAGCAATTACAACATCAGGATGTTAAAAGAAGGAAAGGGGCCTATTTCTTGGGTGTGGTGGGCAGAGGAGAAAACCATGGTTTCAGCTGCCTGTCTCCTCTAATCTCATCCCTAGTCCCAGGGTGATAGCTGATCTCTCTTATGTTTTCAGCTGTGATGCACATAATGTTAGTGGCCCTTTTTTGAACCAATATTTGGCTATGCAAGATCTCAGATTAAAAAACAGCAACCACCAAACTTGTTCTGGAAGATGTCATGGGCTGAATCTGTTAATCTAGGACCCCCGCCACAGTAGTCTGACCATGTTATGTCCGTGGGTCCAATCTCTTTCCATTGTCCCACTTCTCCCTCCCTCCTTTGCCTGTTTTCATTGCTAATTTACTCATGAAGTTGATTTATTATTAGAAGCCAGGCTTAGCTGTTACTGATGTAACTGTTCTATCTTATGCAGTAAGTCAAAGTTAGTAAAACCATCCTACCCTAATAGTCAGTCTTCTTGGTTGAGAATAAATGAAAAAACTTCTGGTCAATTTAAGCAGAAATGGAATTTAGCGGAAGGATAGTCGTAGCACACCAAAGCAGTGGGAAGGCTGGAGTTGGCCAGAGCCAGCCAGGATTCTGCCGTAATAGTGGCCTGCTTAGAAGGCCAGTGCTGCCTTTGTCAACACTGGGTCCTAGGCTGCTGCCTACCATAGTCCAGACTCCAACACAGACCCTGTCCCCCCCACCCCTGCCCCCCAAAACTGGAACAGCTTTGTGCCTTCTAGTTTCTCCCTCAAGATTCAGAGTCCTGGTCTTGAGCATCTGAGTAGCCAGGTAATGTACACATGCCGTAGCTGTCACGAATGTGAAAGGAAATATTTCTACCTTTTAGGCTTCACTTTAGGGAAGAGGCATTTGCTTTCCTGAACAGAACTCTCAGAAATTTTATATTCAGACAATTGGTTGTATTTCAAGTGATTGTCTTACATAACAAATTATTTCCCAGTATCTATGATTTCCGTCTTATTTTGCTTTTGGTAAGGCATATATCTGTATTACTAGCTTTTGAATGTATTAAGTTTTAAATAATGTTACAGAAAAAAACTTTATTCAAACTTCCAGGGTGAATATTAGTTCCTCTTAATAAGAAGGGAAAAAAATAATTAACTTTGAAATTAAACTTTTTTGTTCAGTGACATGGTAGGAATTATTTGAAATTTTTGTATTGAGGTTTGTGTTTTCCGATTGTATGTTTAGATATAATTTGCTTTTGAGTGAGGGTAATAATAATAAATATGTGTACAAATGCAAGCACATTCCCTTTGAACTCTTCTACTTTGAGTATAATTGTCTTGAGGTAAATTAAGAAATACTGTACAAATTTTACAAGCTTTGTAAATTGACGAAATACTGTCCAGTATATAGTTTGTAAAAATATGTGAGACAGACAGATATTTTCACCTAGATTAATTAAGCTCTCTGAAGAACATTATTTGTAAATTTAAAATCCTGTGTAGGAGCCACGTACAATAATCTATTCCTTCTTGTATTCATTTCTAATATAGTTATATATATATATATAAACTATCTATATTAAAAAATATAAAAAATATAATTTTTCAGTATTATAAGTAAGTTTAGTAAAAACAAATCTTTGGCTTGTCTTATTGAGTAGGGGACAGATCTTGGTAAGAAATGGAAGGTGGCAAATAGATGTAGCTGAAGATGTGAATGCTGAGAAACAGATGCTCAAAAGTACATTAGATGTAAAACATGTGTGAGTGTATAGCCTAAATCCTCTTCTGAGTGGTCTTTGTGTTTAATTTTTGCTATTTCCTGGGATTCTAACTAGAGATTTTCTTCTTTCTAGAATTCTATGAAGAAATTCTTTCACTGGCATATAGTTTAACCTGCCATGGTATTTCTCCTCAAATGTGGCAACTTCTAGGTATATTATATGAGATTTTTCAGCAGGATTGTTTTGAATATTTTACAGGTATGACTTTGACCGTGTAACAGTTTTGCTTTTCTGTGTCTAAATAGATATTATTTTCGAGTAAAGGGTGGTGCTACCATAGGAGTGTTTTTCAGCCCTAGGAATAGAGGTAGTAGGAGGGAAACCGTATTGCCTACTGTATCTTAAAATACTTTGCAGTCAGAGTATATATCCATATATTTATTAATATCTTCTGAATATTGACTATATTCCAAGTATTGTTCTAAGCTCAGCAATACATCAGTGAAAAAAATAGACAGCCCTTGCCCTTTTGACACTTCCATTCCAGTGGGGGGAGGGAGAGGGTAGGAAACACACAGCCAAGTAAGTAAATATACAGTATGTCAGATGGTGATGAGTGCTATGGAAAAAAAGAAGAAAATTAATAACAATCACTATAATAAATGATGAGCATTTTAGTCTTTCTGATCCACATTTTTCTCATTTATAGAAAAGGTGGATTTAACACTTTCATTTCTAGCATTTTGTGGTTGCAAGGGAAGATAGTAATGTGTGGGTGCTACAGAAATATGCTTTCAGTGGTAATAATTTATTTCTACTTCTGTTACTCATGTCTCACTGGGATTTTGAATTTTTTTCCAGACATGATGCCTCTTCTGCATAATTATGTGACAATAGATACAAATACTTTACTATCAAATCCAAAGCATTTAGAAATACTTTTTACAATGTGTAGAAAGGTAAGCATGTCCTAAACATTTGTCATAGTGATTCTTACTAATGGTTTACTTACTAACATTTACTTACTAATGTTGTATTTTACTTCAGGTACTGTCTCAATTTGTTTCTTATACATTTAGTTCTGTATTGCTTTCATCAACATATATTTGTCATTTTGTATTTTCAAATGGAGTTTGGAATTATCTGAAAATTTCATATTGTGTGTTATACTTAAGAATGTTTGCTACTTTTATAGCTGTGTACTTTATAATGCTTAGGTAAATAATTTTCTTCGTGTTTTTTCTTTCAAAAATGCAGACTTGCTCCTTGATTAAAAAAGAGTGCTAGGAAAATACCACACAGTTTGTCAATTATTGATTTTTCTTTTAATTGAATGTATATATTAGAAGACACTAGATATAGGTAATTTGAACATAAATAACATAAGACAAAAAATTGGAATAGTTGGAAAAACAGCATCATTTAGTTCAATACAGGATAATTGGTAAGCCACATAATGGCTACTGTTGTATTTATGCACAAACATGATTGTCTACTATGTTATCTTTGTCACAAGTTAGATTTGGCCCTCTTGGTTATATCTGGGAATCATTGTTGACTAATGCTTTCCTCCTCTTTTAGGTGAATATATGTATCAATATATACATAAATATAAAACTGTATTGCATAGAGATGGCAGATTTTAGAAAGCTCAAATAGCCAGAAACCTAAGTTTGGCCTTGGAGTTGGGAGTAAGATAGCTAGTGTACAACCTATTTTCCTCCCTAGAAGAGATGTGTACCAGACTCTGTTAAAAGCGCTGAACGGATAATCAGTTTATCTGATGGAGGTCTCAGTTCAGTTATAAAGAGCCTGGGAGATTTTGGGAAGTCACTAAGTTTCATCACATGTAAACAGCAGGAGTAGAATCACGATTTTTGAAGACTCATATTGCTCTGTAATAACCCAGCTTGTTAAGTCATAATCACCTGGCTGTCTTCAGTTTTTTCCTAAGTTATAGAGACAGCTGCTAGTGAGGGAAAGGGGAAGAGAAAGCAAAGGTAGAAAACATAACAATCCTACATGGTCCTTTATAACTCACAGTTGCTCTGTATTATAGCAGATATAGTAAAAGTGACGTTCACAGTGATGGCCTTCTACTTGTCAAGTAGTTAAATATATTTATTTCTGGTCTTATTATTGAACTCTTACTGTACACTGGTATTTCCTAAGCACTTTATACACATGAATTTATTTAATCTTTACAACATTATATCACCTTTTGTTAAAGAGGAGACAGGCATTTTGCATTGTGCCTGAGGTTTAGAAAACTGACCTAGTCACATAGCTGTTATGTGTTGGAGCTAGATTTGAATCCTGGTAATCTGGCTCCAGAGCCCATTTTTTAAGCTACTGTACTATATTTTGTTTCTCTTCCTTTTGTGGGGGGACAAAACCTCAAACCAACAAAACCAGCAAACAAAGAAACCAAGTCAATGCAATTTTGGGAAAAGGGGCTGAGTTTTTTCTTTCTGTATCATATAATCCTATGACATAAGTATATTACTATATTTCTTTTTACAGCTGGGGACTAAGGTACAGAGAATAAATATTGGGTGGGCCAAAAGGTGCGTTTGATTTTTTCCGTAAGATGGCTCTAGTAGCATTTAGTTGTCTTTAACTTCATTTGAAACAATTTTGTTAGATTGTATGTGACAGCTGTCATATCACCATGAGTTTAAAAAAAGACTTATCAAAATTGGTGAATTTTTGTGTAGCCATTTTAATATTGAGGATGGAAGAAAAAAAGCAACATTTTTGGCATATTAAACTTTATTATTTCAGGAAAGGTAAAAACGCAACTGAAATGCACAAAAAGATTTGTGCAGTGTTTGGAGAAGGTGCTGTGATTGATCAAACGTGTCAAAAGTGGTTTGCGAAGTTCCGTGCAGGAGATTTCTTGCTGGCCGATGCACCACGGTCAGGTAGACCAGTTGAAGTTGATAGCGATCAAATCAAAACAATAATTGAGAACAATCAACGTTATACCATGTGGGAAATAGCCGACATACTCAAAATATCCAAATCAAGCATTGAAAATCATTTGCACTAGCTTGGTTATGTGAATTGCTTTGATGTTTGGGTTCCACGTAAGTTAAGTGAAAAAACCTTCTTGACCATATTTCTGCATGCGATTCTCTACTGAAACGTAATGAAACGTTCTGTTTTTAAAACAAATTGTGATGGGCAATAAAAAGTGTATACTGTACGACAATGTGGAACGGAAGAGATTGTGGGGCAAGCAAAATGAACCGCCACCAACGGCACCAAAGGCTGGTCTTCATCCAAAGGAGGTGATGTGTATATGGTGGGATTGGAAGGGAGTCCTCTATTACAAATGTCCCGAACATTTTTGGCACCAGGGGACTGGTTTCGTGGAAGACTGTTTTTCCACGGACCGGGGGCGGGGTGGGGGAATGGTTTTGGGATGATTCAAGCACATTATATTTATTGTGCACTTTATTTCTATTATTATTACATTGTAATAGGTAATGAAATAATTATACAACTTACCATAATGCAGAATCAGTGGGAGCCCTGAGCTTGTTTTCACGTGCCACTCACTGATAAGGTTTTGATATGAGTCTGCGTACAATTGATTTATTATGGTCTCTGTGCGGACAAACCTGTCTGCTAATGATGATCTGTATTTGCAGCTGCTCCCCAGCGCTAGCATCACTGCCTCAGCTCCACCTCAGATCATCAGGCATTAGATTCTCATAAGGAGCGTGCAACCTAGATTCCTTGCATGCGCAGTTCCCAGTAGGGTTCACGCTCCTATGAGAATCTAATGCCACCGCTGATCTGACAGGAGGCGGAGTTTAGGCGGTAATGCGAGCGATGGGGAGCGATGGGACCAGTGGACCGCTACTGGTCCGTGGCCTGGGGGTTGGGGACCCCTGCTCCTTCCAGAAAACCAAACCATTAATTGCAACAAGTACTGCTCCCAGTTAGACCAACTGAAAGCAGCCCTCAACGAAAAGCATCCAGAATTAGTCAACAGAAAACACATAATCTTTCATCAGGATAACGCAAGAGCACATGTTTCTTTGATGACCCGGCAAAAACTTACAGCTTGGCTGAGAAGTTCTGATTCATCTGCTGTATTCACTAGACTTTGCACCTTTGGATTTCCATTTATTTTGGTATTTACAAAATCTCTTAATGGAAAAAATTTCAATTCCCTGGACTGTAAAGGCTGTAAAAGGCACCTGGAATAGTTCTTGGCTCAAAAAGATAAAAAGTTTTGGGAAGATGGAATTATGAAGTTGCCTGAAAAATGGCAGAAGGTAGTGGAACAAAAGGGTGAATACGTTATTCAGTAAAGTTCTTGATGAAAAATGTGTCTTTTATTTTTACTTAAAAAACTGAAGACACTTTTTGGCCCACCCAGTAGCGTTTCTAAAAACACAGCTCGTAAATGGTAGAACTAGGATTTAGACCAAAGCATTCTGGTTCTAGAGCCCACATGTTTAGAATCTAGATCTAGAAACACTGCTCTTGAGGTAGAATTTTAAGTTTATGTAAATAGGGTTGGTTCTTGGTTTTGCTAGCTACCTGCTTATGTTTCAGCTCACTGATCCATCTGTTTTCCAGCTTCTACAATTTTATAGCTGTCTGTTTTTTCCTTTATCTCTGTCTTTGTGGATATATGCTTCTAAAATATCTTTACCTTTATTTTAATGGCCTTTGGGAAGGGATAAAATTGAATGGCGATGTTCAATCTGTCATCTTTATCTGGAATATCTTTTAAATTCAGTTTTCTTAAATTGTATTTGTCTAGGAAATTATCCAGGTCATCTAAGTTTTCAAATATATAAGGAATATAATATTGTTCATAGTATTTTCATTTTTAATCTTTCCTTTATCTGTATTTATGTCTTTCATAATGTTTTAAAATTTTGCTTGCTTTGCTTTTTAAAAATAATTTTGGCAAAAGTCTACTTGTCTTTTTTTAATGAATCTATTTTTGATTTCTGTTTGTTTTACCTCTTTTTGTTTATATTCCTGATTTCTATCTTACTTTTATTCTCTGGGTTAAGTCTGTTCTTTTTCTTATGTCTTGTGTTTGAACCCTTATTAATTTTTCCATATTTCTTTATTTCTAATATAAGCATGCCTCTACTCTATAAATCTCTCTTCTGGGAACCTTATTATAAGGCTGCCGTATTAGGTGTATGAACATGTGCACTGTATAATTGTTCATATCAGTGAAAATACAGAATTGACATTAGGGGAACAGGCTGGTAAGCTTTGTTATACTCATCTTCTGTAATACTGTATAGTCCTAAATGGTTATAATGTCTATGGAAAGTAGTTCAAATTATGAAGTCCAAATGAGGAAATTAAAAGGTGTGTAATATTAAATTTATGGTTTCATTATGAAAAAATGGGTGCATATAGACAAGAATTCAAAAGGAACAGAAAAACACAGGGTTTATTTAATTGTTTAAGAAGAAGGTTATTTTGTTTTCTTTTGATTTCATTGTATTTTATTGTTTTGATGCATTACATAAAGGGAAGCTTCATTTGTCTAGATAGTTAACTCATATAGCCTATTTTATTAATCCAAAGTTAAATAAGTGAATTATTACACCTTGTAAGGTATCAGAGTAGATGAAGAAGATAGATGAACTTCGTTTTGAACTTCCTTCTTTGGGTTGGCAAGGTAAACTTATGACTCAAGCAACGCTGAGATTCTAATGGCTGAATTTTTATGTGATATTTACTTCATGTAGACTTGATTAAATTTTTTGCAATTGCTATTTACTGCTGAGTGAAATTTTAATTACTGCAGGTACTATGTGGAGATGCAGGAGAAGATGCAGAATGTCATGCAGCCAAACTTCTTGAAGTCATCATTCTTCAGTGCAAAGGAAGGGGAATTGATCAGGTAATATATGTATAGAAAACATCCTACTTGATGTTTACATTTAAAATGTGCATGTCTGATTGATGTTTATATTGTGATGGAAAATTATAAAGATAGCCTATAGTTTGTGTTTACTGGTAGAAATCCTATGACAAAAATACCCAATGCAATTTGGCATCATATTTAAGAAATCATTGCTAAATTCAAGTTCACAGAGATTTTCCTCTAAGAGTTTTATGGTTTTAGCTCTAACATTTAGGTCTTTAATTCATTTTGAGTTAATTTTTGAATATGGTTTGTGGAAGGGGTACAAATTCATTATTTTCCACATGGATATCAAATTGTCTCACCACCATTTGTTGGAAAAAACCTATTCTTTCCCCATTGAATTATCTTGGCACACTTTGTGAAATCAATCGACTGTAAATGTGAGGATATATTTCTGGATTCTCTTTCAGATTTAATTAATTTTTTTGTCCTTAATCCAGGACTGCAGTATCTTTATTACTGTAGCTTTGTAGTAAGTTTTGAAATTAGGAAGTTTGTGTCCTCCAATTTTGTTCCTATGTAAGATTGTTTTGGCTATTATGGTCCCTTGAATTTCCATATGAATTTTAGGATAAGCTTGTCAATTTGAGCAAAGAAGCCAACTGGGATTGTGATAGGCATTGTGCTAAATCTGTAGATCACTTTGGGAAGTATTGTCACTTTGAGAATATTTAGTCTTTCAATCCCTGAACATGAGATGTCTTTCCTTTTATTTAGGTCATCTTTAATTTTTTTCAAAAATGTTTTGTAGTTTTCAAGTACAAGTTTCTTTCATTAAAATCTTCATAAAATATTTCATCCTTTTTAATGCTATTATAAATGGTATTGTTTTCTTAATTTTATTTTCAAGTTGTTTATTGCCTGTGTTTAGAAATACACTTTTTCTGTATTTATGTTGTTTCTTGCAACCTTGCCGAATTGCTTTATTAGTTTTAATAGAGTTTCAGAGAATTTCTTAGGATTTTCTGTACACAAGGTCATCTCATCTGCAGATAGAGTTTTACCTTTCCAACTTGGGTGCTTTTTATTTTATTTTTCTTGCCTAACTGCCTTGGCTAGAACCTTCAGTGCAATGTTGAATGGATGTGGCAAGAGGAGACATTTTGTCTTGTTCCTGATCTTAGGGGGCGAAGTATTCCTTTCACCATTAAGTCTGATGTAAGCTGTAGGTTTTTCATAGATGTCTTTTATCAGATTGAGTGTGTTCCTGTTTATTCGTGGTCTGTTGAGTCTTTTGATCATGAAGTCGTGTTGAATTTTATCAAATGCTTTTTCTGCATCTATTGAGATGATCATGTGGGTTTTGTCCTTTATTCTGTTGATACGGTGTTTTGCTTTAATTGATTTTCAGATGTTAAATCAACCTTGAATTCCTGGTGTAAATCCTTCTTGATCATGGAGTATGATCCTTTTTATATATTTCTAGATTCAGTTAGGTGGTATTTTTTTAAAACTATTTTTGTACCTGTATTTATAAGAGATATTCATCTGTAATTTTTTTTTTCTTGTGGTATCTTTGTCTGGCTTTGGAAACAGAGTTATGCTGGCCTCGTGTGGAATGAGTTGGGAAGTGCTCCCTCCTCTTCTATTTTTTGGAAGAGTTTCTGAAGGTTGGTGTTTTTTAAATGTTAGAATTTAGCAGTGAAGCCATCTTTGCCTGAGCTTTTTTTGTGGGTAGTTTTAAAATTACCAATTCAATCTCATTATTTGTTGTAGGTCTACTTGTATTTCTTTTTTTTTTTTTTCTTTTTTTGTGGTACGTGGGCCTCTCACTGTTGTGGCCTCTCCCATTGCGGAGCACAGGCTCCGGACGCGCAGGCTCAGTGGCCGTGGCTCACGGGCCCAGCCGCTCTGCGGCATGTGGGATCTTCCCGGACCGGGGCACGAACCCATGTCCCCTGCGTCGGCAGGCAGACTCTCAACCACTGTGCCACCAGGGAAGCCCTCTATTTCTTTTTTTTTTTTAGCGGTACATGGGCCTCTCACTGTTGTGGCCTCTCCCGTTGTGGAGCACAGGCTCCGGACACGCAGGCTCAGCAGCCATGGCTCATGGGCCTTGCCGCTGTGCGGCATGTGGGATCTTCCCGGACCGGGGCACGAGCCCGCATCCCCTGCATTGGCAGGCGGACTCTCAACCACTGCACCACCAGGGAAGCCCAAGCCCTCTATTTCTTTTTGAGTTAATGTAGGAGTTTGCATCTTTCTAGGAAGTTGTCCATTTCATGTAAATTAACTAATTAGTTGGCATGCAATTCATAATATTTCATTATATTTCTTTTTGTTTTTGTAGGTTGGTAATAATGATCCCGTTTTGTTCCTGATTTTAGTAATTATTATCTTGTCTTTCTCTCGCTCTCTTATTTCCCCGTTTTGTTAGTTGAGGTAGAGGTTTGTCAATTTTGTTCATCTTTTCAAGGAACCAATTTATGATTTTGTTGTCTGTTTTTTGGTTTGCTATTTCATTAGTTTTTGCTCTAATCCTCATAATTTATTCCCTTCTACTTGCTTTGAGTTTAGCTTGCTCTTCTTTTTCCAGAGTCTTGAGGTGGAAGTTTAGGTTATTAGATTGAGATATTTCTTCTTTTTTAATATAGAGATTGATAGCTATAAATTTCCCTCTAACCACTGCTTTAGCTACATTCATTAAGTTTTGGCATGTGTTCATATTCATTCATCTCAAAATATGTCCTTATTTCCCTTGTGCTTTATTCTGGACCCACTGGTTATTTAGGAGTGTGTTGTTTAATTTCCATATGTTTGTGAATTTACCAGAATTCTTTCTGTTAATGATTTCTAATTTTACTCCATTGTAATTGGAGAACATACTTTGTGTGATTTCATTCCTTTTAAATTTATTGAGGCTTATTTTATGGCCCTGCATATAGTCTGTCCTGGAGATTGTTCCATGTGCACTTGAGAATAATATGTACTTTGCTGTTATTGGGCTGAGTGTTCTGTAGATGTTTGTTAGATCTAGTTGGTTTATAATGTTGATTAAGTCTTTTATTTTTTGCTGATCTTCTACCTAATTGTTCTATTCGTTATCAAAAGTGAAGTATTAAATTCTCCAACTGTTACTGAATTATCTAGTTCTCCCTTTATTTCTGTCAGTTGTTGTTTCATGTATTTTAGGGCTCTGTTATGTGTATGTATGTTTATAATGGTTTTATCTTCCTGATGAATTGACCCTTTTATCATTAAAATTGTCTCTCTTTATCTCTAGTAATACTTTTTGTTTGTTTTGATGTTGTTTTTGTCTAACATTAGTATATCCATTTCAGCTTTCTTATAGTTGCTGTTTGCATGATATATCTTTTTCCATTCTTTTACTTTCAACCTATTTGTATCTTTGAATTGACCCATTCACATTTACTGTTGTTACTTTTACACATAGATTCAATCTGTCATTTTATTTTTTATTTATATGTCTCATGTTTTGTTGTTGTTCCCCTATTCTTTCTTTACTGCTTTCTTTTGAATTAAGTACATATTTTCTAATGTCACATTTTAATTCTTTTAATTTTTTTTCCACTATTTTAAACATTTTTCTTAGTGGTTGCTCTAGGGCTTACCATATATACCTTACCTTATCAGAATATACTTCAGATTGAGATTAACCTAATTTTTAGTGAGATATAGATGCATTACTCTTATATAGCTCTATTCCCTCTTTCCCCTTTTTGTACTACTGCTGTCATATATATTGCATCTATATATGTTATAAATCCAACAATACACTGTAATTATTTCTATTTGTAATTTTATTTCAAAGAAGCTAAGAAAAAAGGCAACCAAGTATATATCTACAGGTATATACTTGTTATATTAGCCTTCTTATTTACCATTTCTCAGTTCTCTTTATTTGTTTGCTGTGGGTTGAAGTTACCATCTGGTGTCATTTCCTTATTCCAGTAGAATCTTGCTTCTACATCCTCTGTATTGTTAATGTTGAATATATTACATTTTATAGTTTCAACAATACAATTATAACGTTATTTTATGTGATTGCTTTTTAAAACAGTTAAGAAAGTGAAAGAAATACTATTTTTACTATTTTTTATAATTACATAATTACCTTTACTGGAGTGTGTGTGTGTGTGTGTGTGTGTGTGTGTGTGTGTGTGTGTTTCTTTGTCTTTGAATTACCCTCTGGGTCACTTGCTTTCAGCCCGAAGAACTTCCTTTAGTATTTCTTGTAGGGTAGGTCTGCTAGCAATGAGTTCTGCCTTTTTTTTTTTTTTTCTGAGAATGTCTTTATTTCATCTTCAGTGAGGTTGAGGTCTGAAGGTATTAGTTCTGTTCTAGGCAAGTAGCATTGGGAGTGGAAGATTAGAACAAGATTCATAGTGGGAGTCATTGCAGACATTGCATAGAAAACACCAGAAAAAATAAGACATAAGATGAGGACAGGGAGAAGCCTGTGAGCACAGGTTTACCTTGGAAAATAGATGATCTTTTTCACAGAAACAGAAAGTGTAGATACCAGGAGATGGGAATAGAGTGATATTACTCAAATGGTGACCATCTAATGGTGTCAGTAGGTGTTCATAAAAAAGTGTATTCAATGGTCTGGGGAAAACTGGATAAAACAAAATTCATTTCATTATTGCTTGAATTCTTAGTGCCTTTATCTGGAAATGTGCCTAAGGGAGTGGTTAGTATTCTGCGTTTTCCAAATTAATTAACACTGGAATCTTTTTGTTTTCCAAACCCAAGGAACATCTATTAACTGTTGTGACAGCGCCGTTTAGATAATGCTGATATAGAGATCTGTCTTGAGGTAGAAATAAGGGATGTGGAAGCTTAAGTCCAACGGCTTTATTTTTGCAGTTAAATAGGAAGAGTTGTAGAAAATGAAAAAAGTTGAAATTTCAGTTTGGAGGAGTCTAGTAAGTAGTAAAGAAAAATTGAATAAAAGAATTGCTTTTAGCTGGATACACTCATTTAAAGTTAGCAAGTAAGAATTTCATATGTAATGTATGTACAGTGGGTTTCTACTCCTAAAACTGGGTTGTTAGAGGGATTGGAAAGGTGGTACCCAAGCATTTCTATATCAGAAAGTTAAGTGAGTTAACTCACTGTCTAATGTTAGTGAAGTTACCATTATTGTGCTGAAGGATTGTAATGCCTTAGAATTAAATGCCTCAATATTTCCTGTAAATTGGTAGTTAGATCTAGAGATTTGGTTGGATTCAATTGTGATTTTTTGGCAAGAATACTTCATAGGTGGTGGTGTGTATTTCTACTAGGGACAGAATGGTTGTCTCTCGTCTTATGATCTTAGTGCTGTTGGTGATGATATTCTAATTCTGTCATTCCTTCTTCATTTATGAGTGGAATTACTTCTATGAAGAGAAATGTTTTCTCATCAATTATTAGATTACTCTGAGGAATAGTTTGAGTATTTGCCTTTATTTGTCATGATTGAGACAATATGTTGTTTCCTTATGCTCCATCTTTGGAGCATCCTCCAAAGATGACCAGTGAGGTGTTTTTTATGGTTTTTATTTTTTGGCTTTTTAGTATTATTTGACCTTATAGATTCAAATTTATTTGATACACATCAAATATATTAAGTATATTTAAGGTGTACAAAGTTCTTTCAACTTAGGCCAGTGGGAGCCTCTTGAGTTTGCCATATGAGTGCTTTTGACCTGACTCTCATAGCCTTTGGAAGTTTTCTGCTATCTGGTGTGATTAGATGTTCCAGTTTCATCTTGTACATTTCCTGCCCTACCCTGGGAAATGGTATTCCAAGACTGCACAAGGGATATTCCTTGCTATTGAGTAGGTCTTTATTTCCACAAAAGAGAACCAGGAAATACATGTTATATTATCTTAAGATTAATGCATCATTAGTAGACACAGATATTTCCAGTTTCAGACTACATTATTTTTACTTAACCTAATTGATCCTAATCAGTATCTCCCACACCCAAAATCCTGGTTCTCATCATAATTACTCACTTACTTTACCCCACTAATATGTATATATTATCACCAACATACGATCACTATTAACAGTTTAAGATTTTTTAGTAGCTCCTTCTATCTCAAGGATATATTCATATGCTAGGGATATTTATAGCCAAACAAGTCAAATCATAAATTTTAAAGTAATTTAACATAATCCCTGTTTGTTTGATTATTTATTTCATTTTATTTTAACTTTTAGGGATTGCTTAAATTTTTTGTGAATATAACATATGCAAAGTCTAAAGTCTAATTTACAAAACAAGGTATATTCAGGGGAATCTAGCTTCCATTCCTGTCCCCTCTACCATTACTTTCTTTCCCCATTTCTACCCTCCCCCCACCCCCCAGTTTTTAGTTCATCCTTTCATTTAAAAACAAAAAGCAAATAGTTATATCCGTTCTCTCCTCACCTTCTTAAACAGTAGCATACTAAACATATTTTTTTTCCATCTTGCCTTCTTCACTTAATAATATATCTTGCAGATCACTCCATAGTGGTATATGGAGGTATTCTGCATAATCAATCCCCATAATTGACTTTATTTTAATATAAACGGATAATTTTAGTTTTACTAATTTTGAAACCTCAAAGTTTCTTTGTATTCTTAATGGCTTTGCATGTAATAGTAGATATTTGTTAAAATGAAGCTTTGTTATTAAAACATATCAAAAAGTTTTTCAAACTTAGTTTACATTTTCTTTTGGCTTCATTGATTCACAATAATTATTTGTAACTGTAGTAATAATTTTTAATAGAGCCTATGTCCTATATATGCTCTATATCAGAATATGAGACAAAATCAATAGAGTTAATCAGACTAGTCATTTCTTTATAAAAATCTCAATCTTAAAAGTTCCACATGTAGTCATGTGTTTTGATATTATATATTATCCTAAACAAGTCTAGTATTCTTCTGATACTAATGTACTTACAGTTTGGCTTACTAAAGGAAACATATTGAATTTGTCTTAAATTTTTACATGAAACTCTGATTATTTTTTAATAGATTTTATTTTTCAGAGTAGTTATAGACTCTCAGAGAAATTGAGCAGAAGATATAGAGATTTCTCTTGTACCCCTTACCCCACACATGCATAGCCTTCCCCATTATCAACATCTCGGCCAGGGTGGTGCATTGGTTATAACTGATGAACATACTGACACATCATTATCACCCAGAGACCGCAGTTTACACTAGGGTGTACTCTTGGTGTACACTCTTTATATGTTTGGACAAATGTATAATGACATATATCTACCATTATAGTATCATGCAGACTAGTTTCACTACACTGCCCTAAAAACCCTCTGTATTCCACCTATTCATCCCATTCTCCCCTGAAACTTTGATTTTTAAAGTTTAATTTAAAAATGAACTTATATTAAGACCTCAGAATTTTATTTTACACAAATCATTTTAGCCCATCTCTTTTTAAAAATTGAACTATAGTTACTGTACAATATTGTATAAGTCACAGGTGTGCAATATAGTGATTCACAGTTTTTAAAGGTTATACTCCATTTGTAGTTATTATAAAATATTGGTTATATTTCCTATCTTGTACAATATATCCTTGTAGCTTATTTTATACCTAATAATTTGTACCTCTTACTCCTCTACCCCTATATTGCACCTCCCCCTTCCCTCTCCCCGCTGGTAACCCCTAGTTTGTTCTCTATATCTATGAGTCTACTTCTTTTTTGTGATATTCACTAGTTTGTTGTATTTTTTAGATTCCACATGTAAGTGATATCATACAGTTTTTATCTTTCTCTGTCTGACTGATTTCACTTAGCATAATGCCCTCCAAGTCCATCCATGTTGCTGCAAATGGCAAAATTTCATTCTTTATTATAGTTGAGTAGTATTTCATTGTGTATATATACCACATCTTTTTTTACATCTTTATTGGAGTATAATTGCTTTACAATGGTGTGTTAGTTTCTGCTTTATAACAAAGTGAATCAGTTATACATATACACATGTTCCCATATCTCTTCCCTCTTGCGTCTCCCTCCCTCACACCCTCCCGATCCCACCCCTCCAGGCGGTCACAAAGCACCGAGCTGATCTCCCTGTGCTATGTGGCTGCTTCCCACTAGCTATCTACCTTACGTTTGGTTGTGTATATATGTCCATGCCTCTCTCTCACTTTGTCACAGCTTACCCTTCCCCCTCCCCATATCCTCAAGTCCATTCTCTAGTAGGTCTGTGTCTTTATTCCTGTCTTACCCCTAGGTTCTTCATGACATTTTTTTTTCCTTAAATTCCATATATATGTGTTAGCATATGGTATTTGTCTTTCTCTTTCTGACTTACTTCACTCTGTATGACAGACTCTAGGTCTAGCCACCTCATTACAAATAGCTCAATTTCGTTTCTTTTTATGGCTGAGTAATATTCCATTGTATATATGTGCCACATCTTTATCCATTCATCCGATGATGGACACTTAGGTTCTTTCCATCTCCGGACTATTGTAGATAGAGCTGCAATGAACATTTTGGTACATGACTCTTTTTGAATTATGGTTTTCTCAGGGTATATGCCCAGTAGTGGGATTGCTGGGTCATATGGTAGTTCTATTTGTAGTTTTTTAAGGAACCTCCTTACTGTTCTCCATAGTGGCTGTACCAATTCACATTCCCACCAGCAGTGCAAGAGTGTTCCCTTTTTTCCACACCCTCTCCAGCATTTATTGTTTCTAGATTTTTTGATGATGGCCATTCTGACTGGTGTGAGAACCACATCTTCTTTATCCATTCATCTGTTGATGGACACTTAGGTTGCTTTCATATCTTGGCAATTGTAAATAATGCTGCTATGAACATTGGGGTACATGTATCTTTTTGAATTAGTGTTTTTGTTTTTGTTTTTTTGGATATATACCCAAGTGTGGAATTGCTGGGTCATATGGTAGTAGTATTTTTAGTTTTTTTGAGAAATCTCCATCTGTTTTCCACAGTTAGCCCATCCCTTTTAATTGAAAGTAACTGTTAGGAAATATTTCTAATAAAATTAAACAATATTGCACTTTAGAATTGGAGTCATAGGATTTTAATGTATGAAATCCACTATTTTTCTTCAGTCTTTTACTTATACCAACAGGAATTTTCTTTTTCAAAAATTTCATTGAGATATATTTGACATAAAATTATCTTAATTTCAGGTATACAACATGATTCAGTATTTGTATATACAGTGAAATGATCATGACAATAAGTATAGTTAACATCCATCACCATACATAGTTAAAAAATTTTTTTTCTTGTGATGAGAGCTTTTAATGTCTACTCGTTCTTAGCAACTTTCAAATGTACAATACAGTATTCTTAAGTTTAGCCACCATGTCGTTCATTACATCCCTATGACTTTTTTAGGAATTTTTTTTCTCAAGAGAAATTCTGATCACATCATGCTTATTTTTAGTCTCATTTTGCTTTTACACTTGACCCTTGAACAATGCAGGAGTTAGAGGCATTGACCCTCTGCACAGTCAGAAATCCACATATAACTTACAGTTGGCCCTGTGTATACACGTTTGCTCCCTATCCGCAGATTCAACCAACTGTGGATGGTGTAGTACTGTAGTATTCACTATTGAAAAAACCCTGCATTTAACTGGATCCATATAGTTCAAACCTGCGTTGTTCAAGGGTCAACTGTATTTCCAATATGATTTATCAAAGAAAAATTCCACCCTAGTCATTTTAACTCAGACATGGAAGTGACTAAGTCTACATTTGGATTATTGCCATCATTTGAGTGTGGACTCTTGTAGAACAATCTTCAACTAAATGTAATCTTCACATAAAATGGAAGGAGATGTTTTGGCACTACTGTAGGACCTCTTTTTGGCTATTTAAGCTCTCTAGGTTTAATAATTCTAAAAATGATTTAAACAAGCAAACGTTTCACTGTCATTAAGAGTATCTGATTTGTTGATAACACTTTACCAACATTCAGCTTTCTATAAAAGTTACTTGATTTCTCTTTTTCTTTTTTCCTCTAGTGCATTCCACTCTTTGTTCAACTTGTTTTGGAGAGATTAACCCGAGGAGTCAAAACTAGCGAGCTTCGTACTATGTGTCTTCAGGTTGCAATTGCTGCCTTGTACTACAACCCTGATTTGCTGCTACATACTTTAGAACGAATTCAGTTGCCTCACAACCCTGGACCTGTAACTGTACAGTTTATAAATCAGTGGATGAATGATACAGATTGTTTTCTTGGGTATGTATGTGTCTTTTCGATTTTACACTACATTTCTATTCTGGAAAGTTGACTTTTTAATATGTACATATAATAGCATATAAAGAAATAATTTTTATATCTTAAGAATTATTATTATTTTTTATTTATTTTTGGCTGCTTCGCTGCTGCACACAGGCTTTCTCTAGTTGCCGCAAGTGGGGGCTACTCTTCGTTGCAGTGCACAGGCTTCTCGTTGCAGTGGCCTCTCTCGTTGCAGAACATGGGCTCCAGGCTCGTGGGCCTCACCAGCCATGGCTCGCGGGCTCCAGAGCACAGGCTCAGTAGTTGTGGTGCACGGGTCCAGCTGCTCCGTGGCACATGGGATCATCCTGGACCAGGGCTCGAACCCACGTCCACTCCACTCGCAGGTGGATTCCCAACCACTGGGCCACCAGGGAAGCCCTTTAAGAATTATTTTTAGTGCATTGTTGACATAATATTAAATTCTTAGAGAATTAAGAATGTGTTTCAGCAGTATAATCTAGTGGAAAGAACGCAGGCTCTGAAAATTAGGTATAGCCATTCCCCGCTTGTTTTTGACTTATGTGTATTGCTATATCTCTAGGCAACAAGAATTAAGTGTCCACTTGGGTTCCATGACTGTTAAGTGTCTATGGGTAACAACATTCTAAATAGAGTCATGTTTCTAAGGAAAGTACTGGTCTGGTAAAGATATAAAGACTTCAATGGAGCCCGTTTTCAAATGTGAGGTCAGAAGATTGTTAGTTGTAGTCCTCGTCCTACCCTGGTAGGAGAGTTTGGCTTTATGTGAAGCACTCTCCTAGCTTCCCAGCATAGGAAAAGTGAGATCCTAAGTAGTAGTTATAGGCCCACCTCAAGTGACCCAACACATATAAGTGACCCTGTTGTGCTAGAATTTGAGCTAAATTGCTGATTAATTTGTTCAAAACATTAGAAATAACTAGTGTTCTTTTTAAGTTTTGTAAGATATCATTTAGAAAAATTTACTGAGGGGAAAATAATTTCAACAGGAGTAGTTAGGACATTGCCAAGTGGTGGGGAGGTGATGGAGGGGCTTGAATTAGGATGGTAGAAAAGGAATGGGGGAGCATATTTATAAGTTGCTAAGTGTATTCTAATTTTTCTACTTGTAGGAGACTGGAATTTGTCCCTGATTTAGATTTCTTACTAAAGCTTTGAAAGGAAGAGCGTACTTTAAAAAGAAATTGTGCTTAAAGTTATCTCTGACAAAGATTTAGAGAGTAGAGATTTAGTCATTCACAGTTATAGTTAGTAGCATCTATAAGCAATTTTCCAAAAATAGAAAATCCGTCTCAGCTATTGTATAGGTTGGGCATGCTTGAATTGTGCTCCCTTGGATTCTTCAGAGCCCCACTCGATAATCGTCATCTGTACTATGATCCATTTGACACCTGGTGTACACTGCTAGTTAGAGGCTACATGGATGAGAAAATCACCAGGTCAAGCACAGTCCCTGTTACAGTATACTATACTTTGACATTAGTAACTTGAATCAGTCAAGCAATGGAAATAATGAAGAATAATAGAAGCTAGTAATATATTTGTCATTGGATATTACTCTCATTTTGAATCCCTGCCAGTGAACTTTTTGTTCATGCCTGCAATTTTAAGTGTTATACTAATATAGAAAATCTTTTAATTCTTAGTATTTTTAGTTTTAAACAATTTAGAAGAAACATTCATACAAAAATGTGTGTAATGTATATTGGTCAAACATTTTTCCTTCAGAATTAAATTTTCCTTATCCTGTTTTACAGAACAGGACATTTAATGATTTACGTATAGCTATTACATTCAGCTTACTAGATGCTGAGTTTGTGGAGGAACTTTTGGCACCTGGGTTAGTATACAGTGCCAAGATACCTTGTAGACCAATCCAATGAAGACAAAGTCTAAGGGACTCCTCATTTTTTCCATTGGATAGGAATTTTATGCTATCGTATACAGGTATTCTTGTTTAATAAATAAAAAGTTGTTAATAATTTATTTATTTTATTTAATAAATAAAAGTTGTTACGCTAAGGCCCAGATACAGCATTTGTATTATCATAAATTGATATTACACAAGATTCCCCATATTAATTGCAGACTCCCATAGCTCTTTGATGATGATAATTGGTTTACAAAACTTGATTTACATAGGACTTCATATAGTACAAAATGGAGATACCTCTGTGTAACTCCAGTGAATGAACCTTAGAATATACCTTGGACATTTCTTTCTGTAATTTCTTCGGAATTTGTTCTCATTTCTCATGTGCACATTTTTTTTCGCCTTTATAATTTGTAGGCATCATGACCGGAAGATGTGTATAATAGGACTGAGTATTCTTTTGGAACTGCAAAATCGACCTCCTGGAGTAGATGCTGTGGTGGGACAGATTGTGCCCTCAATTCTTTTCCTTTTCCTTGGCCTAAAGCAGGTCTGTGCTACCAAACAACTGGTAAACCGGGAAGATCGCTCAAAAGCAGAGAAAGCTGATATGGAAGAAAATGGTAAAGTGTTCTAATTGAAATGAATGCTAGGATTGATTGTGATTTGAGTATGTGTTTTCTTTGAGTTTTAGTCTATTTGGAAACATTAAACAGGTGTACATTTCTTGGCCTGTTAACACGTTTAACAAATATTTTGGGTTTGTTTGACTTAATTATAGTAGTCCCTTCTTACCACAATTTTGGTTTCATCGTTTCATTTGTCTAAAAATACTAAATGGAAAATTCTAGGAATAAACAATTCATAACTTTATTTATCTATTTATTATTGAAGTATAGTTGATTTACAATATTATGTTAGTTTCAGGTGTACAACATACATAGTGATTCACTGTTTTTATAGATTATACTTTGTTCAAAGTTATTATAAAATGTTGGCTGTATTCTGTGTGCTGTACAATATATCCTTGTGCTTATTTATTTTATACTTAGTAGTTTGTACCTCTTAATATTCTACTGTTTTACCCCTCCCACTTCCCTCTCCCCAATGGTAACTACTAGTTTTTTCTCCGTATCTGTGAGTCTGTTTCTGTTTTGTTATATTCATTTGTTTCTTTTATTTCTTATATTCCACATATAAGTGTGACATACAGTATTTGTCTTTCTCTGACATACTTCATTAAGCATAATATCCTCCAGGTCTATCCATGTTGTTGCAAATGGCAAGATTTCATTCTTTTTTATGGCTGAGTAATATTCCATCACATATCTCACCACATCTTCATTATCCATTCATTTGTTGATGGATATTTGGGTTGCTTCCTTATCTTGGTTGTTGTAAATAGTGCTGCTGTGAACTTTGGCGTGTGTGTATCATTTTGAATTAGTGTTTTTGTTTTCTTTGAATATATATCTAGCAGTGAAATTGCTGGATCATACTTTCAGTTTTTTGAGAAATCTTCATGTCGTTTTCCGTAGTGGCTGCACCAATTTACATCCCTACCAACAGTGTGCAAGGGTTCCCTTTTCTCCATATTCTTGCCAACATTTGTTATTTGTTGATGGCCATTCTTACTAAGAGGGGTGAGATGATATCTCATTGTGGTTTTGATTTGCATATCTCTAATGATCAGCAATGTTGAACGTCTTTCATGTGCCTGTTGGCCATCTGTATGTCTTGTTTGGAAAAATGACTATTCAGGTCTTCTGCCCATTTTTTAATTGGGTTATTTAGTTTTTTGACATTGAGTTGTATGAGCTGTTTATATATTTTGGATATTAACCCCTTATTGTAGCATATCATTTGCAAATATTTTCTCCCATTTATAGGTTGTCTTTTCATTTTGTTGATGGTTTCCTTTGCTGTGCAAAAGCGTTTAAATTTAATTAGGTCCCATTTGTTTATTTTTGCTTTAGTGTCCTTTGCCTTAGGAGACCCCCCCCAAAATACTGCTACAATTTATGTCAAAGTGTGTTCTGGGGCTTCCCTGATGGTGCAGTGGTTGAGAGTCTGCCTGCCAATGCAGGGGACACGGGTTCATGCCCTGGTCTGGGAAGATCCCACATGCCGCGGAGCGGCTGGGCCCGTGAGCCATGGCCACTGAGCTTGCGCGTCCGGAGCCTGTGCTCTGCAATGGGAGAGGCCACAACAGTGAGAGGCCCACATATTGCAAAAAAAAAAAAAAAAAAAAAAAAGAGTGTTCTGCTTTTCTTCTAGGAGTTTTATGGTTTCTGGTTATACATTTAGGTCTTTAATCCATTTTGAGTTTATTTTTGTACATGGCATGAGAAAATCTTCTAATCTCATTCTTTTACATGTAGCTGTCCAGTTTTCCCAGCACCACTTATTATTGAAGAAACTGATATTCCCCATTGTATATTCTTGCCTCCTTTGTCATAGATGAATCAACCCTAAACGCAGGAGTTTATTTCTGGGCTGTCTATTCTGTTCCATTGATCTGTGTGTCTGTTTTTGTGCCAGTACTATACTGTTTTGATTACTGTAGCTTTGTAGCATAGTCTGAAATCAAGGAGCATGATACCTCCAGCTCTGTTCTCTTTTGTCAAGATTGCTTTGGCAATTCAGGGTCTTTTATGGTTCCATATAAATTTTAGGAAGATTTGTTCTAGTTCTGTGAAAGATATCATGGGTATTTTGATAGGCATTAAATCTATGGATTGCTTTCGGTAGTATGGATTTTTTTAATGATATTCTTCCAATCCATGAACATGGGATATCTTTGTATCATCTTTCGTTTCTTTCATCATTGTTTTATAATTTTCAGAGTAGAGGTCTTTCACCTCCTTGGTTAAGTTTATTCCTAGGTTTTTAATTCTTTTTGATGCAATTTTAAACAGGATTGTTTTCTTGCCTTCTCTTTCTGCAACTTTACTGAATTCATTTATTAGTTCTAAAAGCTTTCCATTGGAGACTTTAGGGTTTTCTGTATATAGTATTTTGTCATCTGAAAATAGTGACAGTTTTACTTCCCTTCCAACTTGGATGCCTTTGATTTCTTTTTCTTGTCTGATGGCTGGAATTTCCAATAGTATGTTAAATAGAAGTGGCGAGAGTGCGTATCCTTATCTTTAGAGGAAAATCTTTTAGCTTTCACTGTTGCGTATGATGTTAGCTGTAGGTTTGTCATAAGTGACCCTTATTATGTTGAGATATGTTCCCTCTCTACCCACTTTGATGAGAGTTTTTGTCATGAATGGATGTTGAATTTGGTCAACTGCTTTTTCTGTAGCTCTTGTGATGATCATGGGATTTTTATCCTTTCTTTTTTTTTTTTAATGTGGTGTATCACATTGATTGATTTGTGAATATTGAATCATCTTTGCATCCCTGGAATAAATCTCACTGGATCGTGGTGTACCATCCGTTTCTATAAATTGTTGAGTTTGGTTTGCTAATATTCTGTTCAGGATTTTTGCATCTATATTCATCAGAGATATTGGCCTGTAACTTTCTTTTTTTGTAGTGTCTTTGTCTGCTTTTGGTGGCCTCATAGGATGAACTTGGGAGTGTTCTCTTTTTTTGGAATAGTTTGAGAAGAATAGGTATTAGCTTTTCTTTATACGTTTCATAGAGTTCTCATGTTAAACCGTCCAGTCCTGGACTTTTGTTTGCTGGGAGTCTTTTTATTATGAATTCAGTTTCACTGCTAGTGATCTCTTTATTCAGATTGTCTATATCTTCCTGATTGGGTCTTGGAAGATTGTATGTTTCTAAAAATGTTTCCATTCCTTCTAGGATGTCTAATTTGTTGGCATATAAATATTTGTAGTATTCACTTATGATTTTTTGGTATCTCTGTGATATCAGTTGTAATTTCTCCTCTTTCATTTCTTGTTTTATTTATTTGGGCCCTCTCTCTCTCTTTTTTTTTTTTTTTTGGCGGTACGCAGACCTCTCACTGCTGCGGCCTCTCCCGCCGCGGAGCACAGGCTCTGGACACGCAGGCTCAGCGGCCATGGCCCATGGGCCCAGCCACTCCATGGCATGTGGGATCTTCCCAGACCGGGGCACGAACCCGTGTCCCCTGCATCGGCAGGCGGACTCTCAACCACTGCACCACCAGGGAAGCCCTTTTTTTGCATTTTTTTTAAAACATCTTTATTGGAGTATAATTGCTTAACAATGGTGTGTTAGTTTCTGCTTTATAACAAAGTGAATTAGTTATACATATATATATGTCCCCATATCTCTTCCCTCTTGCATCTCCCTCCCTCCCACCCTCCCTATCTCACCCCTCTATGTGGTCACAAAGCACCGAGCTGATCTCCCTGTGCTATGCGACTGCTTCCCACTAGCTATTTTACGTTTGGTAGTGTACATATGTCCATGCCACTCTCTCACTTTGTCCCAGCTTACCCTTCCCCCTCCCTGTATCCTCAAGTCCATTCTCTAGTAGGTCTGCATCTTTATTCCCGTCTTGCCCCTAGGTTCTTCATGACCATTTTTTGTTTTTAGATTCCGTATATATGTGTTAGCATACGGTATTTGTTTTTCTCTTTCTGACTTACTTCACTCTGAATGACAGTCTCTAGGTCCATCCACCTCATTACAGATAACTCAGTTTTGTCCTTTTTATGGCTGAGTAATATTCCACTGTATATATGTGCCACATCTTCTTTATCCATTCATCCGATGATGGACACTTAGGTTGCTTCCATGGCCTGGCTATTGTAAATAGAGCTGCAATGAACATTTTGGTACATGACTCTTTTTGAATTATGGTTTTCTCAGGGTATATGCCCAGTAGTGGGATTGCTGGGTCATATGGTAGTTCTATTTGTAGTTTTTTAAGCAACTTTCATACTGTTCTCCACAGTGGCTGTATTAATTTACATTCCCACCAACAGTGCAAGAGCGATCCCTTTTCTCCACACCCTCTCTAGCATTTATTGTTTGTAGATTTTTTGATGATGGCCATTCTGACCAGTGTGAGATACCTCATTGTAGTTTTGATTTGCATTTCTGTAATGATTAATTATGTTGAACATTCTTTCATGTGTTTGTTGGCAATCTGTATATCTTTTTTGGAGGAATGTCTATTTAGGTCTTCTGTCCATTTTCAGACTGGGTTGTTTGTTTTTTGATTCTCTTGTTTCTTGAGGTAGGCCTGGATTGCTATAAACTTCCCTATTAGAACTGCTTTTGCTGTGTCCTGTAGATTTCAGAAAGTTCTGTTTTTATTTTCATTTGTCTCAAGGTATTTTCTGATTTCCTCTTTAATCTCTTCATTCATCCATTGGTGTTTTAGTAGCATGTTGTTTAGTTTCCATATGTTTATGTTTTTCCCATTTTTCTACCTGTAATTGATTTCTAGTTTCATACTGCTGTGGTTGGAAAAAATGCTTAATATAATTTCTTTCCCCTTAAATTTATTGAGACTTGTTTTGTGGCCTAGCATGTGTTGTCTCCTGGAGAATGTTCCATGTTCACTTGAAAGAATGTGTATTCTGCCATTTTGGGATGTAATGTCCTGTAGATACCTATTAAGTCCAACTGGTCTGATGTGTCATTTAAGACTACTCTTTCCTTATTGATTTTTCTGTCTGGATGGTCCATGTGATTTTTCTGTCCAGTGATGTAAGTGGGTTAAAGTTTCCTCCTATTATTGTATTATTGTCAATTTCTCCTTTTATGTCTGTTAATATTTGTTTTATATATTTAGATGCATATATGTTAACAAATGTTATATTCTCTTCTTGTATCAATCCTTTTATCATTATATAATGCCCTTTTTTGTCTTTTGTTATAGCCTTTGTTTTAAAGTCTACTTTATCTGATATGCATATTGCTACCCCTTCTTTCTTGTTTCCATTGCATGAAATATATTTTTCCATCCCCTCACTTTCAGTCTGTGTGTGTCTTTAGCTCTGAAGTGAGTCTCTTGTAATTGTTTATTTTGCTAAATATATGCAGACAATCACAGAATTTTTTTTAGTATGTTGCATTCTTTATAATTTCTCGCTTTGCTCTCTAATGGGTTATAATTATTATGACTTGAGGGAAATTTTCTAGTAATTTCCCAGACTTTCTTGTTGAATTTCCTATTGAGGTGTAGGATGATTAACCAGTGAAGGTTTCTCTTGCTGTCTTTGTTATTCTACATATTATATATATATATATATATATATATATATACACATATATATATATACACACACATATATATATATGTGTGTGTATATATATATATATTTTTTTTTTTTCCATATATGTGGTCAAAACTATGGTTTCTTGCATTATCCCTAAAACTACCTTGCAGTTGAATCCAGGTGCTTCAGTATGGTGCGTTTTATAGAATTAGGTTTAGATTAATATTGCCTGTTTTGGGTTTACTCCAGGTTTCTCCTCTTAGGTTGATTTTGTTCTGCATTTACTGTCTTCCGGTTATTTATAATACTGGACTAACTGCTTGGAACAGACCAGCCCTGAAAATAGAAACTGAATCTATGGGGATATACAATTCAGCTTTCAATTTTTTTAACCCACATATAGCTAATTATTTTTCCTCTGTATTTCTATATTTTTCTGTTTCTATTAGCAGAAATGACCTCTTCATTTGAGCATTTCCGAGCAGTTCATAATCAACTTAGTTAATTGCTAAGAGACTCAAATTCTCAGTGGTAGGTCATTGTTATTTAAAACACATGCACTGAATACATAATCATTTTATGTCTTTTTTGACAAAAAAGTTAATTTGGGAATCTGTGGCTAAATAGTATATATTAATGGATGTGAAGCAGCCATAGTAAAACAGTAATAATGTTCATCTTTAGAGATAGAAATTGTTTTGAGTGAGGAGGATAAAGTCATTTTCAGTTTAGCAACTACAGTAAAGATAAGGTTTATTTTTATAATTTTACATAAAATTATTTCGTCATTTTTCCATTTCTGGAATGTCATTTATTATTTTTATTTTCTTTATGGAATTTATATTTTGTCCTTATGTGTTTGATTCCTTTTAAATAAATAATGGATTCACAGAAGAGATTTCAAGTGATGAAGAGGAGACGAATGTAACTGCTCAAGCAATGCAGTCAAATAATGGAAGAGGTGAAGATGAGGAGGAAGATGATGATGACTGGGATGAAGAAGTATTGGAAGAAACTGCCCTTGAGGGATTCAGCACTCCACTGGACCTTGACAATAGTGTGGATGAATATCAATTTTTCACACAAGCCCTGCTGAGTATGTTGTTACTCCCTGAATCTTCAGATATGTTTTTCATTTCCATCTATTAGAAGTTGTTTTGGGATCTTCCCCCAAATTGGTTTAGATTCCCTTTAAATTTTTAATTTATTTTTAATTATGGAAATCCCCAAACATACACAAAATGAGAGCAAATAGCATAATGAAACATCCATCACCCAATCCCAGCAACCTTAATCATTGTAAAGTGGCAGAGTGAGGCTGCAGGGTATCCTCACAGAAGTAATTACAGGCAAGAGTATCTGCATATATTGTTCATCCTCTAGATATTAATGGATAAGGATTTTTGCAGAATGAAGTATCTCACATATGTTGCTTAAAAATTGTGGCCATATTGGGGCTTCCCTGGTGGCGCAGTGGTTGGGAGTCCGCCTGCTGATGCAGGGGACACGGGTTCGTGCCCCCGTCTGGGAGGATCCCACATGCCGCAGAGCGGCTGGGCCCGTGGGCCATGGCCGCTGGGCCTGCACGTCCGGAGCCTGTGCTTCGCAACGGGAGAGGCCACAACAGTGAGAAGCCCGTGTACTGCAAAAAAAAAAAAAAAAAAAAAACAAATTAAAAATTGTGGGCATAAACTTATTAGCAATTCAGAATCCCCATGTGAATGAACAGAGTCCAATAGAGAGTAAATTTTTACTACATAAGCAATTTACCAATTTGTACCGCAAAGAACACTAGAAACTCAAAGATTGGGAGAAAATATTTGTCATGTACATGTCATAGGCTTAAGACCCACAGATTACAAAGGCCTTCTATAAATGAATAAGACCAATAACCCAGTAGAAGAATGAAAGATATAAATGGAAAACTTATAGAATTAAAAATAAATAATAAGCCAATGAAAGCATTTAGAAAATTATTATAAACAAATTATAATAAAAAATCCCACTAAATAGGTTGTTTTATAGTTACATCATATTTCTCTGGTAATACCATAATTTAGCTTATTTCCACTGATGGACATATAAGATATTTCCAGGGTTTTTCTTTTTTACAAGCAATATTAAATTGAACATCCTTGTATATAAAATATTGTTACTAACAAGGCAATGGTAGTGTAATATATTGGCATTATTTAGTATGCCAATGTATTGGTTGTTACAAATACCATTAATGAACCACCTCTATGATTTATTGAAATTCAGCCGGAACAAGAGGTAGAGAGTACAGGGAATGATATTCCAAAGCATGAGGAAGATAAGAGTGTAAATGTGGAGACTGGAATGTGGAGGGTACGCTCTAAGGCAGTTACTTCCAGACCTGGGTGTGCATCATAGGCAACAAAGAAGCTCTTAGGTCTTGAGTGGTTTGAAAGTGCTCCTCAAGAGATAGGCAGCCGGCTTTGGCCCAGTCAGCATATAGGGACCATTGCTTAAAGTCTCTGTGAAGTAGTAAAATTGTACCAGCCTTGAAATCTGGTGGGGTTTTTTTTTCCTTTTCTTTTTGGCCGTGCAGCATGCGGGATCTTATTTCCCTGACCAGGAATCGAACCTGTGCCCCCTGCAATGGAAGCAGGGGTCTTAACCATTGGACCGCCAGGGAAGTCCCCCAGTCTTGAATTCTGGACTGAGATTTTCTTTATCCCATTTCCCATTAGAGTGTTTTTGAATGTTTTTCTGTAAAGAGGTGACCTTGGGGATATGATAATTTCCTTCAGGGGTATATTTTCTGATGATGATGTCCAAAAAGAACTGAAGGGGGCTAGACTCGGGAACCAAGCGTTAGGAAATTACTTTATTGATTTAGGAGTAATAGGGCCCTGGAGTGGGAGGATGGCATTTGATGGGACAAAGCGTATCAGTGAAAGACATCAAGAAAGCAGCACAGAATTGGATGTGGAGAGAGCATGATTAAAGATGTTAGGCATTTACAGTGGTTGACTAGGAGACTGATAGAACTAGTGATGGAAATGGGAGATAAGGAGGGTTTGGGAGGTAAAATGTTAAATTTGGTTACAGTTGTACTGAGTTTGAGGTGAGCTATCCAAAGTAAAAGACCAGGAGGCTTAGGGAACAGTTTTGCCTAAAGGTACAAATTTGAGTTTTTGGCATAGAAGTGATGCTGAAGGAGCAGGTAGCATGAGAATTCCTGAGGAAAATGGTAACAAGTGAGTAAGGTGTTTCCCAAGATCTGGATTTTAGGCAGCATTCATAGTTCGTAAAAACCCAGGAAGAAGAGGAGATGGGGAGGGAGCAGAGAACTAGGCAAAACAGATTTGTGATGTCCCAACCTTCCTTTATAGCCCCACGTAGGTCGAGTACTAAAGTGAGTACTCAGGAGTAGTCCTTTGTTGGAATAAGTTTTATCACCTATTGTCTGTGATCATTTCATTGTAATCTGATTGTGTTATTAGTTATCCTCTGAAATAATAATTGTCATTGGACTCCTTTATTTTTCCTTCTCCCTCAATACACCCCCAAAATACAACAGCTGTGCAGAATCGGGATGCTGCCTGGTACCAACTGCTGATGGCACCGCTCAGTGAGGATCAGAGGAGGGCGCTACAGGAGGTGTACACACTGGCCGAGCACCGAAGGACGGTAGCAGGTCAGCCAGCATGATTTCTAGATCGGAGTGCATGTGTCAGAGTGCCCGTATTCAGCTTTTATTTTACGAGCCTGGTGGCACCTAAATACCGTTCTAAAAAGTGTTAGAGGCCAACCTTTCAAGATAATAAGGAATTATCATTATTGTATGATCTTTTTAATCATCCATGATATATTAGCTCTGTGAAACACCATGTGTTAATGTGTCTTTAGTGGTGTTCTTATTCACACCCTTATCCTATTTTGGAGCCAAAGGTAAGATGTAAAGGTTGGGATGAATCTTGCTAAGGGAGAGTTAATCAGCTGGGTCACCCACCTAAACAACAGATGGGTCAAAAGCATTTTATGAATTCTTGCAGGGCGCTTGTATTCCTAGAAATTGAAATACTTTCCATTTCTATTTGTTGGGCTTTATGTGTTGGTGATTCTCGTTGATTTTCAGTTTTTGAGCTGGAGAAATTGTTTTACACAGACGTTGTTATGGTCACTCCTAGAAAATTAATGGAAGATTTTGTAATTACAAAAGTATTTTAGTGGGGAACATCATGGAATAGGAATCTAGAGTTTAGAACCCAGCTTCTTCTGCTTGGATTTAGGCTTTAAGTCCTGTACAGATTCTGTATCGGCCCTCCTGATGTGAGAAGTCAGTGTGCCCTTTCAGCAATAGACACTAGCTTTGAGCCTTGTTTTTATTTTGTTCAGTTTTAGCAAATAGTCTTTCCAAGATAGAAAATATAACTACAGTCTTCCTTCGGTATCTGTGTGGGGGGGATTGTTTCCCTGACCTGCCTTGGATACCAAAATCTGAGGATGCTTGTGTCCCCTGTTAAAATGGTGTGGTGCAGTGGGCCCTCTGTATCCGTGTGTTCCATATCTGCTGGTTCCGCATCCCCAGACACCAAGACGATGGTACTTACTGACACGGGTTTATTAAAGGTAATGTTCAATTGGGCAGAATAATTAATACCACGATTCACATTCCTTCACAGTACTAACTCTAAAGAATCTGGCCCCTTTGAGGTTATTTCCAACTTTGTCACCTTAAATACTCCTCTCTTTTCTCCCCTTTCTCTTGGCAAATGCTAGAGGCAAAGAAGAAGATTGAACAACAGGGAGGCTTCACCTTTGAAAACAAAGGAGTCCTCTCTGCATTTAACTTTGGGACTATGCCCACCAACAACTGAAAGAAGGAAGATCAACCGACCAAATGTCATCGCTACGTGGTACGTCAGCCGGAAGGAGAGGGTCAAGGGGAGCCGGGGCTACTCTTTGTGCCACCTGCTGTGCCAGTTACTGCCTGGCGTCCGGCATCACCTTTCTCCACCCCTGCATCCCCTTTGACCTTTCTCACCCTGAAATATATATTTTAAGCAGCTACTGTAATGTATGAAATTAAAGAACAACAAAATCATTGGACTGCAAAGGACAAAGCATATGCTCCAAAGGATGAATGACCAAGGTGGTTTTAGAGGATTGGATGGAATTGCACGTCTCAGGTTTTGCCATGCAGAATCAATGGATTTATGCGAATAACAGTGCCTTCTGTTGTACATGAATTATCTGAAAAAATTTTTTTGGAGTGCATTGCAATTTTTTTTAAGGCATAAAACATATTTCTAGATAAATGTAAACCTTGGCTATATGTTGACTTATTCTGCATTTCACTATGTGAATTTACTGTTAGGACGTTAGCTACAAGTCACTCTGGTTTCAAAATCATCACTGCTCCCCTTGCTCTCCACTGCTGCTGGGGGTTTTCTTCAGGGGTTGTACAATATGCACTGGCTCTGGTTTTTCATAAGGTGTTTTTTCCTAAAGATGTGGCTTTCCTAAAAAGTGTCTTATTCTCTCTTCCATCATATTTTTCAGCCCTGAAAGGGGTGGTATTTCTTTTGAGTCAGCCTGTATGAATATCGATTTCATTCATAACCTAATAAGTTCAGGACTCAAAAATTTCTTGGCAGCGAGTGGCAGGGACTCTTTTCATCACTGGAATTAACAATCAGTCCAAGTATATTCTGAATCATTCACTTAATTATGCAGTTAATTGACAGTTATACTAAAGCACATTGGACTTCTATGAGAAAGGTGCTACATAAGCACACTGTCTTTCTGGATGGGGGCTTGCATTTTCAGTAACTTATCATTCCAGCTGTGTTGGACCCGGGTCCAAAACATTTTGTAACAATATTTTTTATCTAGGAAAAAGACCCAAGTAAATCTTACTTCTTGCTTTCTCACACATCTGAATTTTCTCCTATCTAATCTGTCCTAGTTTTTATTATAGCTCAGTTTGGCTTCTTATATTTTTCAAGGGTTGGGGATATCAGTCAGCTGCACTCTGACATGGTAATGATGCAAGATAGCCCATGATAAATATCGCAGATGGAGGTTACAGCTGTTTTTCTGAACTGATTCAACACCAGAACATGGGTCACAGTGTTTTCATTCAGTAAAGCAAAAGTGAATTTTCAGAATTTAATATATTTCTGGATATGATGCAGTTGTCCGTTTTTGTGAAATGTTTGCGGCTTATATTTTCCATCAGTCACTGGAGGAATTTTCTCCAGGTGCTTTCTATATTACCATCCCTTGTTAATATGAACTCTTTTTAGAATTTTAGGTTATTTAAGTAGTTTTTTACAGAAGTAGCCCAAGAAGCCATGAGTTTCAGAGTTAAATGATCCCCTGCTTTCTTCTGCCCCCTCTTCCCAAGGCATTGATGCTGAATGTGCCAGCTGGCGGTTAGAAGAGAAAGATGGCATGGGGGAGACTGTAGACATCGTAAGCTTTGAAGCTCTTCTTTTTCTCCTCATGTCCCAGATGGTTTAATTTTAACATAAGTAACATGCCTTCACACTGGACTGTAAAAGGCATGTGATTTTATTTTTGTGATGTATTGTCTTCTGCAGTATTAAAGGGAAAGAAGTGTTAATGTGTATCATCCTATCTTGTTTTTGAAGCCAGGGTAGTTGTACAGTTTTGTTACCAGCAGTGCTAACCTGAATGTGATATGATTACCTTGGAAAGGCAGGAACTCATATGAATGTACTGTAAAATAAAATGCGGACTGATTCCCAGGATCTTGAACTCCTCTGTGTGAAATGTTTTCTGAAATGTGGAGGTGCTAAAGCAGGTGATAAAAACCCATCAGTGTGTGTTTTCCTGACTCCTGGGGACCTGGAGCAAGGTGACCATAGGTCTGGGAGGGTAGCAAGGGCTCATCAGGAACAGCTAAAGACTGGGGAGTGGTTGGGGGCTAGAGCCCCCAACCAAGGTGTCCAAATAAGAGCTGCAGAAGCTCTGAAAAAGCAAGGTCATTCAACCACATCAGGACCTTGAAGAAAAGGAAAAAATGCCTGAGGTGGAGCCATTTTCTGATGGGCTGCCATCAAATTAGGAGTGGAATGGTAAGCGCTGGCCTTTTGATTCTCAAATGTTTACCCAGCATGATAATAAGCTCCTCCTTCCCACCTCTAATTTATGTTAAGACCACACTGAACCAGTAAATTGTTAATCAGTGAAAATTCTAAAGAAAGAAAACATGAAATTATGTCATCTATTTAATAGAGTGAATTACAGTCCAGTTTTCTGTTCAGCAGGGGAGACTGAAAATTGTAATAAATTTATGGAGGAAATCAAGGAAAACTTGGCCATGTGATCAGAGACCACCAGCATTTGTATGTATGTATACATGTGTGTATGCATGTGTTTTATCTATAAAAAAAAATCATTTCAGATAAGCCTTAAATGGTAAGCCTTCCTGTCCCCGTTTCACTCTCTCCATTGAGATCAGTGTACAAGTGGGTTGGAAACTTCTCAGACAGCCCACTTGTGAGTAAGGCCACAAAATCAATGAAAAAAGGTTGGACTATGTTTTTAGGAAGAAGCATAAACGGCGCAACTGTGGCTGATCCTGTAGAGGTGTGTATGCAACAGAACTTTGAGTGGCTGGGCAGCAGGAGAGTCTGGGGCAGACAGCAGTGCTGGCAGAGGGAGGAGAGGTGTACAAGGCTCTGACCTCAAGTGGGGAGGTGAGCGAATGCACATGCTCCCTGCAGGGTACCTGAGGGGAAGTTCACCTTGGAGATCACCTAATTTGAAAAAAAGATTTCACAAGTACACGGGGGCCTCTCAAGAGCTAGGAGTTGGCGGCTTCCCAGAGTGTTCGGAATATGCCTGGAGCTGAGAGCAACTCAGGCAGGAGTGACCTTATGGAGACTTTTTTTCCAAAAGGCTTCCTTGGGCATGAAGGGAAACCCTGGGGAGGATGAGAACTACCCAGCAAGGCCTCCTGGGCACCTGTGTCCCCCACAGAGCTCTTAGTTAAGAGTGACACACCATTCTCACTGCCTAGTGAGTGAGGACAGTCCCCTCACTTCTCCCCCTTTGCAGTCATTCTCTCCTGCTGCAGCTTGACCCTCACCCCTTAACTCCGCTCTTATGCCCACCTCCCTGCCCTTACCTAGTCACAAGATAGAATGATTTTTCAAAATGCAAATCTTGGTTGTATCACTAACCTGAGAGATTAAGACCTCTCAGCGGCTCTTAGGATGCAGATAAAATCATTAACGTGGCCCCAAAGCCCCTGAGTGATTGGCTCTACCTCAACTCTCTCATCCTTTTCTCACTGCCTTCTTCCTCCAATTCACTGGGTTCTTCTCCCTCCAGGCTCACTGATGCTCTTTTCTCCTCTTCCCTTCTGTCCTTTACCTGATAAATTCCTCTTCATGGAACATAAATATTACTTCCTTATGGAAGCTTTTCTGGTCCAAGGGCCCCTAAGTCAACTTTGAATCATGTATCCCACTTATAATCAAATAATGTGCAATATAAGCTGTTAGAGCCAAATCTGTGTCTTCCTCACTCCTGAAACCCCAGCACCTAGCAGAGTGTTTTGCTTACAGTGGGTTTATCATTGGTACCAGGGCCCCCCAAAGAAGACTCTGGTAATAACTACATTGGAGAATTCAGGAGGACTCAATATATCCCACCTAAAATCTAATTATTTACTTTCCTGGCTACAGTCAAACAAATATTTTTTTTTAATTGTTTTTTTGCTGTACACGGGCCTCTCACTGTTGTGGCCTCTCCCGTTGCGGAGCACAGGCTCTGGATGCACAGGCTCAGCGGCCATGGCTCACGGGCCCAGCTGCTCCACGGCATGTGGGATCTTCCCGGACCAGGGCACGAACCCGTGTCCCCTGCATCGGCAGGCAGACTCTCAACCACTGCGCCACCAGGGAAGCTCCGAACAAATATTTAAAGGAGGCCAATAATTTGATCTCCCCTTTAAGTATTTAAGTACTTTATTTAAATACTTTAAGTATTTGCTCTATTTATTTGGTGGAGTTGGGGAGAAACTGATTTTTTATTAATAAAAATCATATACTTCTATTTTCAAAATAAGAAACTTTATGCATTTATTACAGTTTTCCAAGCCAGATAACCTAATATTGGTCATTCCCAGTAACCAAAACTACAAATTCAATTTCCTAATTTTTAGCTCCCTGCAGCTGCTGACGTCGGACAACCCTCAGCTAGGTGGTGCCAGGATTGGGGGCATTTTCACATAAATTAGAATGTTCGACATTGGTAGATGCCAGCAAGAAGTATTTATTTTTTCATGAGGGTGTTGTCTACTTTGGTGGGAACAAGACTAGTGTTCATTTCCTAGTTAAAGCAGGAGTTGTATTTGGAAAGGTTCATTGCCTGGAACCATGTTTCTCGTGTGTCCCGGTGAGGTTTCAGCCCTCCTTACAGCGGGTGCTCCAGGCCACTCCCTCTGGCCAGCCCCTTCATGGGGTTGTGGTTGGGCACTATCGCCAGAGATTCTCTGAAGGTAGAGACAAGTTAAATAAGCAGATTATTTACTTTCTCATTGTGCCTGCTTCTGACAGGCCTTCAACCTCTCTTTTCAACCAAGATTTGAAGAATATGGTACAGCCTAAACTTTGGATCTAGAGTTGTGTGACTCCAGTTGGATTCTTCTTTGCTTGTGGTAGCCAGCCTGCATGATGACCCCCAATGAACTTTGATATCCCTTGGGTTGTTCTTTCTCACACTGTCCCATGGTTGGACTGTGAGAACAATGGCATGTAGGAGTTACGGTACGTCACTTCCAAGATTAAGTTTTGAAAATCTATGACTTACATCTTGGGTGTGTTTTCTCTCTCTCTCCTCCTTTCTCCATGTGCTCTGGTGGGAACCATGTCATGAGCAGCCCAACGGTGAGGACCACATGGTGAGGAACTGAAGCCTCCTGCCAGGAGACACATGCGTTAATTAGGAAGCAGATGCTTCAAATTTGTCAAGTTTTCCGATGCCACAGGCGTAGCTGGCAGCTTGACTATAACCTCATGAGGGACCCTAAATCATAATCATCCAAGTAAGCTACTCCTGGATTCCTGACTCTCAGAAACCGTGAGACAATAAACAGTTGTTGTTTTTAGCTGCTAAGTCTGGTGACAGTTTGTTATGGTGCTGTAGGTAACTAACACACTTTACAAAAACTCTCCTATACTTTGTACTATGAATAAATAATATACCCTGGATTGGCAGGAAATAGAATGCTGACATCTGATATGAGGCAGAACTAGGTAATCTCCAAGATTTCTCCCCACCCCAAGATTCTACAATAGGTTGAAACTGAAGACTGCCTATGATACCCAAATTTCCCTAAAATAGTCTAGATTTTCTACTTTCAAACTAAGCTATATTTAAAAACAGATATGACAAAATCTGTAGCTCAGATTCAGTTTACATCGTGTTTATAGACGTGAGGCATTTGTTCTCAAGTATTACCATTTATCTTAATTTTTAGTCAGCTTTATTTTTTAACATGCAAAACTTTCTATAAATGAAAAGGCATGGTGTAATTTATAGGCTATATTTTAATTGTCATAAAGCACATTTGAGACCATGGCTGAATTATTTTTTGACATATTCAGGCATTATCTTGAGTTACACTGACTCAGTGGGTCAGCTCTACCGAACTCATGAAATGAGCCTGCTAGAAGAACTGCTGCAGGATGACTTGGATTTTAAAATTTTTAATATTTTAGGGAACAAAAGTATTAGAAGTGTTTCTTCCTTTGGAAGCTGAAAGCTTGATAGCAGTTCAAGAACAACTTGGAAATACCAATCGTTTGGTTATCTTTATTTTTGTTTCCAAAATTGCAGATGAACTTTGTGGCCTGGGACTCTCAGAAAACTGCCAATTTCTGTTTTGATTTTTTTGAAAATCAAAGTAAAAGGAGGAACAGTAAATGACTATATTTTTGGTTTTAGAAATTATGCCAAAGTGTCATAGTAATATCTCATCAAAGAACAGTTTCACATTCCCCATTTGTTAATGGACTTAGCCATTAACACAAGAATTTCTGTTTTACAGAATATTTATTGTTGTAAGTATTATTATTATTGTTAGATATTACTAATTAATTGATAGCCAAAGTTGCTCAGGCAGGAGAAGGGTAATTTTTTACACAACGTAAGTTTAGAAAATCTGAGTCTCTGCATTTAGCTCCTGATTTTCACACTGGCCTGTTAGGAGTTTCTTTATCTGTAGAACAGGGTAGAGGGAGGCCTGGCTGCCTTGGGAAATTTTGTCCTCATAACATGAGTCTGATATTTTATAAAAGGAGAATTGTCTCTCTTCTTAGTTAAAAAAAATTTTTTTTTACCTTGTAATTCAGAATTAGAAACAGAAAGGAAAAAGAGGGAACTATGTAGAAATTATTTTATACTTCATTTTAAAAACCAAGTTATGTTGTTTTCTATTTGCAAAAATGCTATATTCTTCAAAGGTAATATGGTTCTTGAAAAATAGTACAGCTGTGCCTCATATCATGCTATAAAAATTTTAGGAAACTACAATCATAGAGGAGCTAAAAGACAAGACACTTAGTAAATGCCTCTTTAAGGAGCAAAAACAAGTTGAAATTTTGAAAGTAGTTAACTGAGAAACTGCTGACTGGTTCTGGGGGTGGAGGTGGCCATAACTGTGATTTTTGATTAGGTTTTTATGTTCTTAAACCTCTATTGTCTCTTGTTGTGAATATAATTTCCCCCCCTTCTGCTAGGCTATGAAGAGAAAAAGGAATTTTGAAGGGCAAGTGGTCCTTGCCCCTGACAGAGGGGGGGAAGCTAAAAGTTGCGAGAACTCCAGGAAATTCATATGGTTGCAGGATGGCAGCTGGGAGGTCAGGATGGGGGAGCTTGGCTGTTTCCTCTGCTCCTAGTTCTAAGATGCACTTAGGGAAAACTCTGTATAGATCTTTTCCTTCCCTAGCCCCTCTGTGTATTTGTTTGTTTCTCTTGATAATTAGTCATATGGTTCTTATCTTTGCATGCTGAGTAATTCTTATTTAATACTGGAAATTGTGTAAAAAAAAAAAAAATAGAGGCCCGGGAATTCCCTGGCGGTCCAGTGGTTAGGACTCCATGCTTCCACTGCAAGGGGCACAGTTTGATCCCTGGTCAGGGAACTAAGATCCTGCAAGGCCAAAAAAAAAAAAAAGAAAAAGAAAAAAGAGCCTCCATATGATGATGACTTTCAATGGAGAAAGTTCAAAATTTTCTTTAAGATAACAGAGTGGAAGAAGGGGGAACTCATTGTAATACAATCAGAGACTGGTCTGGGTTGAGGTTAGATTGCAGTTTGGGTAAGATTCAGTCTACTGCTTGTTTGCCCTGTACCTAGGGCTTGGCCCTTCAGAGTTTCAGTTAAGAGCTCAGTAGGTCTGGGTCTCCTTAGTGCCAAGAACTATGGGAATTTCTGCCCTGCTTTTCAGTGGTTTTCAGCTTAGCTCTCTCATCTCCCACCATGCACATCTTTAGAATTAGCTGAGTGCCTTGATGGGGGAGACCATATGTTAGGTCTCCAACTTTGGCATTCCAGTCCTGAATGCCCACCCAAAGCTGTTTCTGTCTCCCCAGCAGAGACCTTCTGTCTGGACCTAGCCTAGATCCTCAGTCTTCAGCCCATGCTCAGAACTGGCAAATACCTCTTGGAATAGTCAACTGCCAATTCTCAGCAACTTTACAAATGTTCTGTCTCTCAACCTCTGGAATTTTAGTCCCTCCAGTAGTTTGCTTTTGCAGCTCTCTGATACCTTACTAAACATGACTTAAAAAGTTTATCTGGATTTTGTAGCTCTCAGTGGGAGCATTTTCCTGCCATGAATTCCATCATATCCAGAAGCAGAAATATACCTTTTTTTTTGTCCATTTGATCTGACCTGGACTGAGAGAAATGAAGTAAAGTCTTCCACTACTGTTTGCACCTGTTTCTCCTTGTGCCTCTATAATTTCTGCTTTTATCAATATTGTTGCTCCATTGTTTAGTACAGAGGTATTCAGAGCTGTTACGTCTTCATTTTGGTTTGTATGCTTTGACACTATAAAAGTACCTTTATTATTGCTTTTTGGCCTGATTTCTACCTTCTCTAATATTTTATTACAACAGCCACTTTCTTTTTGTTTTGCTTTTTCCTGGTATGTCTTTGTTCATCTTTTTATTTTTAACTTTTCTGAATAATTTTGTTTTCAGTGTTACTCGTATATAGCCTAGGAATTGGGTTTGTGACCTAGATTTGTGAGTCAATCTGAAAATCAATCTTTTTCTTTTATTAGGTAAACTAAACCTACATTTATTGGTTAATTTTAGATATATGATATGTGTAACATTTTATTATTGTTTCTAAATGCACAGCTCCTCCTTTTTTATTTTTTATATTTATTTATTTATTTGGCTGAGCTGGGTCTTTGTTGTGGCATGTGGGATCTAGTTACCTGACCAGGGATCGAACCCGGGCCCCTGGCATTGGGAGCACAGAGTCTTAGCCACTGGACCACCAGGGAAGTCCCTGTGTAACATTTTCAAAGTCTGTTCTATGTAGTCTCTTTCTTTCTGATAGTGACTACATAATTATATCTTTAATACCTTTATTCTCTTTTTTCTTTAGAATAATATCTAGAATTTTCCTGATATAAGCAGCATTAAAATTGCTTGTATTCTCTTCTTTCCCTTCATCCCTTGCCCTCCATCCCACAATTTTGGTAAATAATGTTATCTTTCTTAGTGCTGACTTTTGTACTGTCAAGTATGTTTTACTTCTAAAACTTAATTTTTCAACTTAAAATGTCTCTTGGTTTCTCAGTATTATAGATGAAGCAGTCAGTGAGCTTATTCTTTTTTCAACTTTCCTTCTTATCTTTCCATTTTTTTAGGTTATCTTTTTTAAGTTGTCAGATCACATACCACATGTATTCTATTCTGTCACCCTTATTTTTCTCTTTTTTTGATCTTATATCTATGGGTAGATATATTTGCTGCCCATGAGAAGTCTTTTTACTGAGGCTTCCTCAGTCATCCCTTGACTGGTTACAGTTTTTCCTCTAGTAGTTTCCTTGAGAAGAGCTCACACAAACATTATTCCCTGAATTCTGGAATGTTCAAAGCAATTTGGTAGTATTAACTGTTGGAAGGAATGTGACTAAAAGCTCTATTTCTGGCAAGAGTATAAATTGGTACAACCACTGGAAAGCAGGTTTGCCACAACTCATAAACATTCACTACTCTAGGACTCAGAAATTTCATGTCTATTCAGGGACAACTCATGCACAGGTATACCAGGAGTCACATAGAGGGCTGTTCATAACAGCACTGTTTATAATAGTAAAATCTGAATGACCACCAAAAAACAGATAGATAAGTAAATCAAGGTATATTCCTCAAATTAAACTTTATACACCAGTCAAAATTAATAATCTATAGTTACACTCAATAGTATAGACAAAATCTTAGCAATGTGCTGTATTTTACTAATTCTCATCTTTGTCATTTTAAATTTGTAAAATTGTGATATATCTTACAATTGATGGCATGTCATCATTTAATTAGAAGATATTATTTTTTCTTATTTTATTACGTAAAATAATGCTGTATCTTACATTTGATGGGACCTTATATTCAATGACATATGCTAATAATGTGTGACAAAATGAAGTGTCAGAAGATTACATAAATATGATGCCCTCTGTGTAAGGCTGAAACAATGAAAACTAAGCAGTTTTTATTTATGAACACATATATGACAATACTATATGTGTTCAAGGGAATAATAAAAAAGTGTCAGGATGGTGATTCCTTCTGGTGGGGTAAGTTAAATGGATGGGATAGGAAAGGTAGATGAAGGTTATTGTTTGAGTTCTCATGTTGGTTTCATGGGTATTTATGTTATTATTTAACATAATGGCTTATTTTAATAATCAATAATTAACATAAAATTACCATAAATAAAATACATATAATATTGATACATAAATGAGGACATGTATGGACTAAGAATGCAGATATGTCATAAACCAAGAATTCTGACTAATTTTATACATCTTAGATTGAAACTTTATATTAGAAGTAAAACTTGGCTGGTTCATACTGTCCTTGAGTATAAGTGTTGAAACTATCTTCTGACATTGAATGTTGCTTTTGAGTAATCTGACGTCTGCCATCATCCTGATTTCTTTTTCAAATGATATAATCATTTTGCTTGGATTTCCAAATGATTTTCTGCCTGTTTAAAGACAATGGCTTTACTAATACATGTCTGTTTTGTTGGAGCTGGATCAAATTTCCCTGATATACAGTGTGCCTTTTCAATAGGTAGGCTTAGATCATGTATTTCAGGACTATTTTCTATAATTATATTTTCAAATACGTATTCTATTCCACTGTTTTGTCTTTCTTCTTTTGAACTCTGTGCATGTGTGGGATATAATTTACTTGTCTTCTATATCTATAATTTTGTCTCGAATCCCTTTGATTTCTTTCTCTATTTTGGTTTAATTTTGCTTGCTTTCTCCACTTCTTTCCTGCCTATCTCTTACTGTGCTTTCCATAATATCTATTTTCCTTTGTGCTTTTTAATAATTTATTCTTTATATTTGATTTTGGTTTTCTTTCCTGAGTCCTGACAGCTCCTCTTTCTCTTCTTCCTGTTATTGATCATGCCATCAACATCTGTTGTCTCTTCCTTTCTTCTCTTAGTTCTTCTATTTCTGCTTTGCTCTCTTCCTTCATAGTTGTGATTTTATTTGAAAACAGTTCTTATCTGGTCTGTGACAAGTCTTTCTGGTGGATTTTCTTATTTATAGGAAAGTTTTGCTGTGCTTTCCCACATTTTCTTATTGTACAGAATTTTTATAGACACTATATCAGTTATTTTTGTAGTTTATATTTTCCTGAACTAGCTACTGGCAGGTGATCAGGGAAGTGTAGGTAAGCAGGCGCAAGGGTTATCTCCTTTGTTGGTATAGTGAAAGACTCTTTTCTCCACGTCTCATGTCTTTTCTCAGTCCTCCTTTATCACCTTCTCTTTTGTTAAATAGATATTCTGGTGTACCATTTAGAATAATACTAACTTAATTCCAATGGTATATAAACATATATGTATATCTACATATACACACACACATACATACATATATACATTTTGCTTCAATATAGCTCCCTTTGCTCCCTCCTCCCTTGCATTGTTATTGTGTATTATTTTACTATCGTCATAGTGATTACATCTTTATTAGAAGTACATCAATATAACAGTATCATTATTATTTTATACAGTTGTCTTTTAAATCAGTTAAGAGAAGAAATAAGTAAAAAATACATTTATGTTGTGTTATACATTTACCTATGTGTGGTAGACAGAATAATGGTTCCCCAAAGATGTTCATGTCCTAATCTTCAAAACCTGTGATTATGTTTACATGACAAAGGAGAATTAAGTTTCCAGATAGCATTAAGACTGCTCAGCAGCTGGCTTTAAGACAGGGGAGGCTATCTTGGATTAGCCAGGTGGATACAATGTAATCACAATGTTTTTAAAAGTGGAAGAGGGAAGCAGAAGAGAAGATCAGAGTGATAGGGGAAGGACTCAACCCACCATTTCTGACTTTGAAGATGTAGGAAGAGGACCACAAGTCAAGGAATGCAGGGAAATCATAGAAGCTGAAAGAGGGAATTCAGTGGATTTTCCCCTAGAACTACCAGAAAAGAATGCAGACCTGCTGACACCTTGATTTCAGCTCAGTGAGATATGTTATGGACTTCTAAACTTCATGAGATAGTATATATGCCTTGTTTTAGGCCACTAAGTCTTTGGTAATCTGTTACTGCAGCCATAGGAAACTAACCCACTATGTGAAACTAACCCACTATGTAATTATCTTTACTGTGTTCTTAATTTATTCATGTGAATTCAAGGTCTAGTTTCATTTTTTTTTCCAGCCAGAAGGATTTCTTTTAGAATTTATTGTAGGGGCAGATCTGCTAGCAACAATTTTTCTCAGTCTTTTAAAAATCTCGGTATGTCTTTATTTCACCTTCATTTTTGGATAGTTTTGCTGGATATATACTTTTTAGTTGGCTTTTTCTTTTCTTTGAGCACTTTATCATCCCACTCTCTTCTGGCCTCCATTGTTTCTGATGAACTCAGCTGTTAATCTTATTGAGGATCCTTTGTGGTGGATTGCTTTTCTCTTGCTACGTTGAAAAATTTCTTTATGTCCTTAGTTTGATTATGATGTGTTTAGGTATGGATCTGTTTGAATTTATCCTACTTAGGGTTTGTTGAGCTTCTTGGCTGTGTAGATTAATGTTTTTCATCAAATGTGGGAAATTATCAGTCATTTCTATTTCAAATCTTTTTTTCTGCCCCCCTCCCCCTGCCTTTTTCTCTTTAAAAACGGCACCTCTGTGTATGCCCCTCTGAACTTCACCTGGTTCAGTATGGTGTCTTCAGCCTGTTTTTGTGCTCCCCTGGTTGCTTCACCCAATGCTGTACCTACCTGAGAAGGTGATCCCTTCATTTTGGCTGCTGCTTTTGATATTTGCTACTCTTGATACCTCTGGGCACCTTCCCTCTTTCCCTCTCTCTCTTCCCCAGCACTTGAAAACTATTCAAAGTCAGTCCTGTCCACAGCAGGTCTCATTCAGGTGAGGTCCTCCCCTTTCACTGGTGATTTCTGAGGTCTATTGCTGCTACATCCCTCTGTGCTCTCCTGTGCTCTCTCATTTCTGCCTTCTGCTCAGCAGCTTTTTAAAACACTTCCATTTCAATTTAGACTTAGTGGGTTTTCTGTTTCCCAGTTTCATGAAAACTGAGTTTGTGGCTTTAAAAACTCTGTGTTTTTTTTTTGGCTTCCCTGGTGGCACAGTGGTTGAGAGTCCGTCTGCCAATGCAGGGGACGCGGGTTCGTGCCCTGGTCCGGGAAGATCCCACATGCCGCGGAGCGGCTGGGCCTGTGAGCCATGGCCGCTGAGCCTGCGCGTCCGGAGCCTGTGCTCGGCAACGGGAGAGGCCACAGCAGTGAGAGGCCTGCGTACCGCAAAAAAACCAAAAAACCAAAAACTGTGTTTTTTTCCTGTGGTTTTCAAGAGAAGTCATGGGAAGATTCATTAAGCGACCACCATATTTATACCAAATAGCCTCCAAGTATGTTAAAAAAATTTTAGCGTATTTTCAAAATCTATTTAGTGTTCAGAAGAAAGACAAGACAAAAACAAAGTTGGCCCAGAGTTTCAGTCAGATGTTATGTCTGTTGTTTTGTTCACTTCAGTGCACAACATTCAAGGGGTTGGGGATCAGTGTGATGTTACAGGAGGTTGGTCACATGTCTAAGTTGAATTTTGAGCAAGTTTGGGAAAACCCCTTAATAGGACCTACATCAAACATGAAAGTATTATAGTTTCTTGGTGATTTTCTTCAATTAATCTTGGGAAAAAAACGAGATGCAAAGAAAGAGAGAAGGCAATGGAATTTTGCAAACACAATAGAAGATGCAAGTGGAGATGATGCTTTGGACTAATGAGTAGGATAGAAAAAAAAAGATTTCTTTCTCTGATTAGATAAGCAATCACATAAAAGTGGACAGATGGGTTTTTGATGTAAAACATAGTTTGAGAGCCTGTGATAGTCTCAGAAAATTTTCATTTTAAGTTTGTAAACCAAGAGCAAGTCAAGTTTCAATTGATAAAGCGGTATCATGTAATTCTAAGTCTTGTTATATACGTTATACTGTGTATCTAGCTAATACACATTTTAACAGAAAAGGCATAAGTGACTGGATTAGGAACCTCATCGTGTGTCAGTTATCCATTCCAAACTCATGGCATTTCTAGTGCTGAATGCATCACCATCCACCAGATGACAGGGTCAGCTCTGCAAGTCTTGTGCTTTGGAAAAAGAACAAACAAACCTATTTAGCAGCAAAAATATCAGGAAGTCTTCAAGAGCTTGGTTTCAGATATCCTAATAGAAGGTAGAGGAGATCTGTTTGTAGAAGGGGATCCTTTGCATAAGCCTCCAAGTCACAGGCTGTTTACTAACTCTCGGCTGCTGAGGCTAGTCCTAATAACTCCTGATAAACGCACCCAGACAAGATGGGGAGGCCCTACCGTGAAATGCTGGGATGGGATACAAGAGAGCGACAGCAATGGCTGCTGCTGGAATGTGATCTCTCCAGATGGATTCTTTCATCTCAGGTAAAAAGTTCAGTCCTACGATCTCATTCTTTTTTTTTTGCAAACATTGCAATGGTTGACTTTATTATAGGGATTAAAATCTATGATTAAAGTGAGGTAGTGTCAACAATCCTTTCTTAATCCTATATTGATTCAACAACTGCTGTGTATATGCTTTGGTTCAGTTAAGTATGATGGACTAGTTTGTAGACCCCTGAATTCCAACAACAGCAACTGATATACTTACAGTGCAGCTGCTGAGCTGATAACCCTTCTTTATGATAGTGTAATAGAGTGGAATGATATTAAGTTACTCTGAATACAACAGGCATGACTCTTCATTTGTCTGTACTATATTAAAATATATTCGTATTTAAAAATCATGTAGTTTTTATTTTGAAAACACTCAAACTTTGTGTTACAGACCAGATTATTTCATGACTTTTTATGAAACTTTAAAATATAATAAATAATATAATCCACGGATGATTTGTATCAGTATTAAAAATGATTATTTCAAGGACTTTTATAATCCCTTAGTGATAAGTGATGCCTACATATGCATGCTGCTCTTGAAATGGGCTCAGAGTCATTTAAAAAAATACTAGTATGGGTGTTTCTCTTCCCTCACTGGCTAAATTCTGGATCAACACACTCTGAGTGGCAAAGCTGAGAGAACATAGTGGAGAAATAGTGAGTGGGTGAGAAACAGGGGTAATTAATATAAGTGCTCGGAAGTCCTGTGATGCCTGAAAGGATTTAAAACAAAAATGTAAGAGCACCGGAGGAGTAGGTTTACACTGTGCCACACCCTCCCCTCCCACCCCATCCCCCGGCCCCTCCCCAACACAAAACACAAGCCTGTATACTTATTACTTCGGGAAATATAGCACGATAGCAGGGTTACTTGTATCATCGACTTTGCAGTCACAGCCTCTCCCCCTCATTTCCCCACCACACCCATAGTCCTTTTCTGATGAAAATGAGGGAGCCCAGATGCCTCTGTGGGGTTTTGGGCAAAACCATATTCTATAGAGGAACTCCATAGGGGATGGTGACAAGCAGATCAATTTGATCCTTTCTTTATGATAAATATGGATTCCACAAGACATGCAGAAACAGAAACTGTATCCCAGTGTTTCCTGAGATGTGGGCTGGTGCTCCGTGGGGCCTGCTGTTTAGCCAAGTCTTGGGATCAAGAGTGACTGAACAGCCAAGGGGAAGATGATAACCTGTGAGACCTAACATGCTCCTGAATCTTTGTGAGAGACCCTTGTCACTGAAGGTGGCCAGGCATGTCTCTTGTAATCCTGAAAAGCCAGAAACTAAGTTTCTGCTTTAGGGTCTCTGTCTGTGTTCCATGTTTCTCCCCAGACCAGAGAGGGCAAGAGGTTGCAGAAAGAACAAAGAGGACATGCTTTGGAGTCCCTGGGTTCAGATTCTTGCCACTGAGCTGAATATCAGTCACCGTCAGATCATTTATTTCAGATAATCCAAATATGACTTCAATAAAGTCATAACATATCAAACATATGAAGATTATTATTATTATTTTTGCACGGGCCTCTCACCGTCGCGGCCTCTCCCGTTGCGGAGGACAGGCTCCAGACGCGCAGGCTCAGCGGCCATGGCTCACGGGCCCAGCCGCTCCGCGGCATGTGGGATCTTCCCGGACCAGGGCACGAACCCGCGTCCCCTGCATTGGCAGGCGGATTCCCAACGACTGCGCCACCAGGGAAGCCCTGAAGATTTTTGAACGTTGTAAATGGTTGTAAAATCTTATTGATTATATTTCATCTCTTAGCTCATCAAATATCCTCGATATTGCCTTTTATATACCTTACCTCCCCTGGGCTCCACAGTAAGATGTGGGATCCCCAGAAGGTGTTTAATAAATGCTTGTTGCATGTATGACCATCCTAAAATGCTGACCCTTGTGGTTCATTCAGGACTGGAACCATGTTCAAGGAACAGAACAAACAGGAATTCAAATCAAATGCAGAACTCTAAGGCAGCTCTTACTAAAATCCCCTTTCCCTCCTGTTTAGCACTTTGCAACTCCCAGGCCCGTCACTGTTCCCCCACAGAAGGACCCTCTCCCTCACCCTCCCTGACCCACCCAGTAGTCTCTCTAACTCACCCCTAGCCCACCCCTCCCAGCATTGCCCTGGGCCCTCCACACCTCCACATGTGAGACTCCCCTGGGAAGTGAGGCTCCTTTTTACTGTCACTCCTGTTTTCACTAGAATAGACCTTTCATTCTCAACTCCTTTTCCTAATTCTGCCTCCAAGAACCCAAATCTTGCTTAATCCTGCTCAGGGGAAGAGGGGGGAAGGAACTAAGCAGCAGATGGAAACAGAACCTAATTTATTTGGCAGGAAGAAGGATTGGAAACACTGTTTTTATCCCATTCCATAGATGGAGAATAACAAAGTCAGCAAGTATCTATTACGTTCCTGCTAGGAAGCTGGCTCCAGGGATGAGCCAAAAGGAGAAAGCTACACTCCCTAGTCATTGATGACTGGGTGGGGGAGAATGGGAGGGGTGTTTCTCCAGAAAACTTTATGGATGCTTGAGAAAGTGAAAAATACTGCAGCACTCAAAAAATATTCAAGCGTAATTTACATAAAATAAGTCCACTTTCTTAAGTGTCTAGTTCAGTGAATTTTTGGCAAATCTATAGTCATCTAACCATCATCCCTGCAATACTGCCTCTTCTAGAATGCTATGTAAATGGAAATATAGATAGAGTATGTAGTCTTTTTATACATGTATTAATAATTCTTTCTTTTTATTGCTTAGTAGTATCCCATTGTACATATATATCAAATGTGTTTATCCATTCTCCAGTTGATGGGCATTTGTGTGTTTCCAGGTTTTGGCTACCAAGAATAAAGCTGTTATGAACATTCATATAGAGGCCTCTGTGTGAACGTAGATTTTTGTTTCTCGTGTGTAAATACCTAGGATTTGGATTGATGTGTTACATGGTAGGTGTATGATTACTTTTACAAGAAACTGCCCTGCTGGTTTCCAAAGTGACTGCATGAGGGTTTCAGTTGCTCCACATTCTTGCTGACACTTGATATTGTCAATTGGTTTGATTGTGGTCATTGTATTGGTATGCAGAGGTATTTTGTGGATTTAATTTTCATTTCACTGATCATTAGTGACTTTGAGCATCTTTTCACATGCTTATTGGCCATTTATGTATCTTCTTTGATAATATATCTGTCCAAATCTTTAGCCCATTTCTAATTGGGTTGTCTTCTTATTATGAGTTGTATTTTTCCTATTCTCCTTATTGAGTAAAATTTCTGTACGTATTCTAGACACAAGTGCTTTATTGAATGTATGTTTTGCAAATATTTTCATCCACACTGTGGCTCATTTGTCTTTTCACTTTCTTCATAGTGTATTTTTTTTTTTTTTTTTTTTTTTTTGCGGTACGCGGGCCTCTCACCATTTTGACCTCACCCGCTGTGGAGCACAGGCTCCGGACGCGCAGGCTTAGCGGTCATGGCTCACGGGCCCAGCCGCTCTGCGGCATGTGGGATCTTCCCGGACTGGGGCACGAACCCACGTCCCCTGCATCGGCAGGCGGACTCTCAACCACTGCGCCACCAGGGAAGCCCTTAATAGTGGTTTTTAAAGAGCAGAAGTATTTAATTTTGATGGCATCCAGCTTATCAATTTTCTTCTTTTATAGTTTGTGAGAAATCTTTGCTTAACTAACACAAGGTCACTGTTATTGGTTGAATTGTGTCCTCCCCCTCCCACTCCCCCGGCCCCAAATTAATATGTTCAAGTCTTAACCCCGACTACCTCGGAATGTAAACTTATATGGAGGTAGGGTCTCTGTAGAGGGAATCAAGTTAAAATGAGGTTATTAAGGTGGGTCCTATCCAATATGACTGGTGTCCTATAAGAAAAAGAGGAAATTTGGAGATAGACAGACAGACAGACACACACACACACACACACACACACACACACACACACACACACACACAGGGAGAATGCCCTGTGACCATAAGCCAGAGATTGGGGTGATGCATCCGTAAACCAAAGGATGCCAAAGATGCTAGCAAAGCACTAGAAGAAGAGAAAGGCATTGAACAGATTCTTCCTCGCATCCCTCAGAAGTAACTAGTCTTGCTGACACCTTGACCTTGGACTGTCAACCTCTAGAGTTGTGAGATAATAAATTTCTCTTGTTTCAGCTATTCAGTTTGTGGTACTTTGTTACAGCAGTCCTAATAAACTACTATAGTCACTAAGATTTTCTCCTACTTTTTTTCTAGAGGTCCTGTAGCACTTTTGTAAGATTAATCTGGCAGAGATATGAGAGAGTTCCTGAGTTCAAAATGATTTCAGAACGAGTTTAAGGAGCTGGATGATGCTTGTAGCAATAAAGTTTTTATAGGAATAAAGAAACTCTGCCTTGGTTTTGGCAAGCAGAGAAGAAGATTTCATCTTTGTGAAAACAAATTTCACTGAACTAAGAAGCCATAAAAGTTGGGCACTGTTTCACTATAATTTAATGAATTGGAAATATATATATTTTGGACCAGAAGATGCAGTTTGCCAAACCATTATTCTTTTGTTCCATTCTGAGGAAATTCATTGCTTCTTCATAGGCAGTGTCCAAATCCAAGGTTTTGGAATTAAGGAGCAAAGTGCTAAGTCGGGTATTTAGTAGCTATGATAGGCAATGAGCTTGTGTTAGATTTTTCGCAGAGGCCACTCGCTGAATTGTGTCTCAGGTCTCAGCAGTGTTTGGTTACCAACCTCTATTTAATCTATCTTCTTATAAACATAGGGAATTGAAGAAATTCAACTAGAAATTATGGACGGCTCACAGTATACTCAGCATTGTCAGGATAAGTAGAAACCTATGAGTTGAAGACCCAGTGCTTCAGAAATATTCAGTGAAATGGATTCCAGCCACTGTGTTTATTAAGGACACCACTCCTGCATTCTCCTGGCTTTTTAAGGTACTCTTGGGGGATCAGTGCCCATGTTGGGACCCTCAGTAAAGAATTAGAAGAGTGCTAGATGGCAGAAGATGCCAATTTATTATAAAAAGAAGTGCTGCAGCATTCAAAGAAAACACACGATACGTGGATGAGGATGATGATATCTCATTTCTGTGAGTTAAATAGAAAGGGATATTATAATCATGTTTTACAAATGAGGAGACTGAATTAGAGACAGGCTAGAAGGACATATTCAGATATACCAGCGATATCTAGACAAGGTTTTCAATTAAAGGTTTTTTTTTTAAAGTATTATTCTGGTCACAAGTATCTTCTTTACTATTACAAAATCTTGGTTCATCAGGAATGTATGGAAGATTACTGCTCCACAAACTTCCAATCCCTCTCTTCCCCCAACCTCCGTGGGTGCTGTGCCTACCCTTCCCATCCTGCTGTGCTTGACTCTGGACTCGGCCACCTGAATTGATTTAGGCAATTGGATGTCAACAGATGTGAGCAAAGGCTTGAAATGTGCTTGCACAGGTTGGTTTGCTCTCTCAAACTCTTGACTTTCACCATGAGAGGAACATGATGTGGACACTGCTCATCTAAGGAGGATGAGAGATATGGAGCCGACCTGGACCCGGCTGACAGCTGGGAGTCAGGCCCAGCTAAGCCAGCCCACAGATGTGTGAAGTGGCAGCATGCTGAAGTTTCCAGGTTATTTGTTAAGTATCTTTGTTTGCGTAATACTACATTAATACATACTTTTGTAAAGTGCAAAATGGTTATAGGTAGCACAATGTAGCCCACTGTGAGTGTACTGCATAGACTGGAAATAGTAAGAATTGAGGCTGAATGGTCTGAAGAACCGGCACAGGACTGGAAATCAGAAGACCCGGGTTGCAGTGGTTTTTCTACCTTTAATGATAGTAGCTTATCTTATGAAATGCTCACCAGGTGCCAGGCATTTTTCTAGCAGTTTTATTAACTCATTTAATCCTAATAACAACCTTATGAGGTACATTTATTGATATTCCTACCTTAGAGATGAGGAAACTGAGGCACAGAGAGATTAAGAAGCCACCTGAGGTCTCACAGCTAGTAAGTGGCTGGACTGAGATTGGCACCTTGACAGGCAGTGTAATGGATGCTGTCGTGCGCCACCCGGGTGCCTGGTCACAACGGAGGCACTCGTTTTCCCAGATGCTGAGAGAGTTGGCACCTGATATTTGTCAGCTGAGTCCCTCTCTGGGAGTTGTCCTTGACCAAAGGGAGCTGCCTCACTCAAGTTACATCCTTTCTTGGGGATAGCACATCCAATGTCTGGTCAATATGTGACCAAAAGCCTGGTCAAAACTTCTTTGTCTACATTAGGGACAACTTGAAGTCCCTTCCAACTCAGGAGCTCTCTGCAGATCAGACTAGTCCTTTGAAGCTACTTCATCATCTCTGCTCAATCCTGCTTCCCTCATTTCCTTACAGGAGTTGGTTTCTAAAATGCTCCCTAACAAGCCTGCATACAAATAACCATCTCAGAATCAAATTCAAGCAACCCAACCTGAGATAGCTGCATTCCAGAGTCTGAGTCTCTAGACACTATGCAGTATTGCAAGGTATCTTCTTGGAGTTTCATTATAAAGTGGGGACGATAATGCCTGTCTTATTGAGAGGGTTAAAAATGGTAGCATTTCACATTCATTTTTCACTCTGCAGTGTGGCGATCTGCCTTCTGCCCCACCCTTTCCCACTCCATGGACGCTCTTACCACTATGGTCATCAATGACTTTTAATGACAGAACCCAACAGATATTATTTATACTGGACTCTACTGCATTTGATTTTATCATCACTTGTGAACTTGGTCTTCTGACGATTGTTTTCCACAAGATTCCAACTCTCCCTTTCTTATTCAACTATCTCCTGCATATTCGTGACTCCCTATCCCAACTTCTTCCCCAAGCTTTGGAATAATTGTTCCACAAACAGTTGAACATGCGTTGCTACTTGTTTTCTCCAAGTTCCTCAAACTCAGCATTTCCAAAATGGAAATCATCATTTTCTCCAGCAAACCTGCCCTTCCTTCTGTAATTTGCTTTCATTGGTGATACCATCCTTCCAGGCCACCATTCAAACAAAAAGGTGTTTTTCTTTAATAGTTCCTCTTTCTCACCCCCACATTAAATAAGCCTGTCTAATTTTCTCCTTGTCCCCAAACTTCTCCACTGTGTCCCTCCACTCTATTCCTTCTGTCATTGCCCCCCTTAAGACCCTCATCAGCTCTTGTCTGAGCAATTGCAATAGCTTCCTAAGTGGTCTCCTTGCTTCCAGCCGTGCTTTCTCAAATTCAACATCCAAACCACAGTGTATATGATCTACCTAAAAGGAAAATCTGATTATGCCATTCTTCTCCTTAAAACTCTTCAGTAGCCCCCATTTTCTACAGGATGATGCCAATAAAAAGCTCTTCATAATCAGAATCAGTGCAGTGGCCAAGATGTGGGTTTTAGAACCAGGCAGTTGGAAAAGATCCCTGGCTCCTCTGCTTATTACTGGTGTGGCCTTGGGCAATACCTTTAACCTTGCTAACAGAATGGAGATATAATAAAGGTATCTACTTGAGGCAGTTACTCACCAATTTTTCTACATACTATCTGATGTTTTCCAGCCTTTCTTGAGATTGGATTGGGACCATGAGATAATCTACTGGGAGTGGCATTGATGTGAGGCCTGTGACTTGCCTCCTTTTTCCTCTTTTCCTGCTGTGACAGCTTTGGAGGCCACACGTCCAGGGTGGCTCTGGACCGTGAGCTCCGTGAGGACACATAGCGCTTCACTGTGGCATCTCCAGCACTAGAACAGGGCCTTGTCCATACCAGGTGGTCAACAAATGTTTGCTGAATAAATTGACACCCACTTTGAACTTTGGAAAATGGAATATCTTTTTCTTAAAAATATGCAGAATAGATTTAAACCCTCGTATTAATCAAGTAGGACTGCCATAACAAAACACCACAGACTGGGTGGCTTAAACAACAAAAATTAATTTTCTCAGTTTTGGAGGCTAGAAGTCCAAGATCAAGGTGTTAGCAGGTTTTCTTCTGAGGCCGCTCTCCTTGGCTTACAGATGGCTGCCTTCTTGCTGTGTCCTCACATGATCTTTCCACTGTATATGCAAGTGTCTGGTGTCTCTCTGTGTCCAAATCTATTCTTTCTATAAGGACACCAGTCATATTGAATTAGGGCCCACCCTAATGACCTCATTTTAACTGAATTACCTCTTTAAAGTATTTATCTCCAAATATGGTTACAATTTGAGGTAGTAGGTGTTAGGACTTCAACACATGAATTTGGGGGGACACAGTACAGCCCATAAGAACCCTCATCTGTAGACTACCCTGTTCACTTTAACAGACCAGAGGATCTTTTCCTCTCAGGAGAAAAAATCTTGTAATAAGAATGATCAAGACAGGAGAAAGTAACACTTGTTGTGGATATGACATGACAGCAGCCCACACCTACTGTCGGTCCACTCACTATGTGCAAGGTCTTATGCTAAGTTCTGTAAGTGAATTGTCTCTTTCAATCTCAAAATTGAAGTACAGGAAGATAGAGGAAATTGTCTTAGGACATACAGCTGATAAGTGGTAGAGCTAGGATTTTAGGATTTGAATCCACTTATATCGCCCTACTCCCCATCTCAGCTAATTGTCACAAGTGCCCTGTGAGAGAGTATATGCTTTTTCAAAAAAAAACTGATAATAAAATAGCAAGCATTTATATACTGTTCTCTACATGACAGATACTCTCAAGTATTTCACATAAGCTAACTCATTTATAACCTCATAATAATGCCACGAGGTGACGGCATTATAACCATCACCAGTGCCATCACTGTCGCACTGCCAGGAGTCCCAGCAAGGAGGTGACACAGGGGGATCTGAGCCTAGGAAAGTCCACCTGCCACACTCAGCTGCTGCTTGGGACGCAGGTTAAGTAACTTGGCCAAGGGCATGCCTCTTAGAAGGGAAAAGATTGGGCCTTGAATCTGGGCCTCTCTGGAGACCCCGCACTCCCTTCATTACTGTGCACCGTGCCTGCTTGCGCCTGCCTGTGCGCTGTGTTTTCCTCCACAGCCTTGGTGATGTGAGCAGCTCTGCCAACACTGATATCAAGGAGAGGGCTTTAATGCTGAAGAAAGAAGAGTTGGGGGAAATCCTCCTTTGCAGTGTTATTGGAGTAAACTCTCATTTCCCTTTGATTAGCTGCGTGTTTAATATTTCAAAACGCAATGGTCTTTAACAAATCTGATGGGTTAAACCTGGAAGGGGGTGGGAATCTTTAGCACAGTGGCAGTTGGGGCAGACTGACTTTTTATATTTATAAAAGTTGTGTCTGTCACAAGGCCTCTGAGAACACTTGCACAATTTAAAATACAAACTGGAAAAATACGTTGACATGATTGTCTGTCTTAAGGAATTTTTCCATAATCACAGTCTTAACATAAAAATTCCCGCTTGGTATCCCTCCCCAGGCAGAAGTTGGAGTGTACACGAGACTTTCCTTATGCTTAGAAATTAGTCTGAAATTCTTTATGCCAACAGAAGCTCATTTCAGACCAGAGCTCCCAATAGACAGCATCTCCATCCTTCCTTCTCCTTCTGCTTTTCCCCAACCTGGAGCCTGACGCTCCGCCCACTCCCCTTCCCCACCTGCAGGCATCTGTGCTGTCCCTTCTTGGAGTCTTCAGGGGTGCCTCGTGCCCACCCCTGAGGCCATAAGACCCCGTCAGGATCTGGATCCAGCCAACTGCTGACCTCCTGTCGTCCCCTCCTCCCCTAGGGCCCCCGTGGTGCCCCCACGTGTGCGTCTGCGCTGTCTCGATCCACCGGTTACTCCCTGCTGCTGCCCGGGATCCACCGGCTGTGCTCCGGGGCCGCCAATCCGCGAGGACTCGATGGAGCCCCTGTTTTGTTTCACTAAGCCTGCGATGTTTCATCTGCAAGTTCGGGGCCCTTTTATAGAGTCCTCGCTGTTATTGGTGTTCATTTGTTGACTTCTATCTGAAAATACCAAGGAAGGCAGGGTCTGGAGGTAAAAGCACCACCTTGTCCACAGTAGGCATCAATAAAAGGAGATCGCATCTCTTCTTTTACTTACAAAAAAAGAGAAATTACCCACGTTGCCTGACTTGTCAAATGAAAGACTCTAGTGAGGCAGAAATTGTTAGAGAGAAACTTGGAACAATTTTTAAAAATGTTTTTATTGTGGTAAAATACACATGGCATAAAACTTACCATTTTGGCGATTTTTTAAATATACAGTTCAATGGCATTAACTCCATTCACAACGTAGTGCGGCCATCCCCACCACCCATCTCCAGAGCCTCTTCACCTTCCCCAGCTGACACTCAAAACACCAACTCTGCACTCTCATTACCTCCCCACCAAGCCCTGGTAACCCATAGTCTCCTCTCCGCCTCTATGAATTTGCCTCTTCTAGGCACCTCATAAAAGGGAGATCATACAATATTTGTCCTTTTGTATCTGGCTTATTTCGCTTAGCATGATGTTTTCAAGGTTCTTCCATGTTGTAGCATGTGTCAGAATTCATTCCATTTTAAGGCTGAATAATAGTCCATTGTATGTATATACCACACTTTCTTTATCCATTCATCTGTAGTTGGAAAGTTAGGTTATTTGTGAACCTTGGCTGTTGTGAATCATGCTGCAATGAATATGGATATGGGAGTGCAGATATCTCTGCAAGATACTGACTTTAATCCTTTTGAGTATATTCCTAGAAGTAGAGTTGCGGGATCATCTGGTAAAACTATGTTTAATTTTTTGAGGAATTGTCATGGCCTCTATTTACCTCTTTACTCTGTGCTTTTCTTCATCTTCACTCTGTTCACAGGCCACCTTCTCTGTATTTCTGCCTTTTAAGCACCCCAAGAGGGAGGATAAAATTAGTTTAGAAAGCACTTGCTGGGCAGAGCATGCGAGGCAGGCCTCTGGTCGGCCAGCCTTTAGATGGAGCCTTTGGTCGAGAACCAGTATTTTTGGATGAGTTGTGTCCACATTATCAGTGTCACATGATAAAACCACCTCTGAACAGTGGACTGTGGATATTACAACATTCCTCAAAATTAGGCCATATGTAGGCACTCCAGGAAACACTAGTTCACAGGGAAAACCCCAGAGGGAATTACAGACCAGTGAGTATTTATTCCCCCTTGGGCATAACTTACTGCCTTTCTACAGACTTGTGCCATGGTCTGTCCTTATCTTTTAGTCCAGCTCTTCACTACTTGGCAAAGTTTGGTGTCATTTGGAAACGTTGAAGACTTCATTGAGCATTTCTTCCTGAAGCTCATATCCTGAATGGATTTGTGAATCCTGAAGATTCATAAATTAAAATGTGGAGTTCAGTATATTATGCAATACTTTAATCTTGATTTAAAGATGACTTCTCCCCCCTCCCCTCCTCACAGCCTGTAGCCTGTGCTCCTGGGAGCGTGAGGCAGTCGGTCCCTGTCTCTTTCCCGGTAATTTCATTCCAGAACATGAGAAGAAGCAGGGAAAAGGGAGCTGAAAGCTCTTACTTGAATAGTACCATCAGATGATGGCTTCGTACTCCTGGGCCTCGGAAGAAGTCTAAAACTGACTCCTGTGGGTGCCTTCCTGGTTTACTTGGTTAAAAACTCGGATTACAGCCTTCTTGACATGGGTGGTCTATTCCCTTTCTCTTCTACAATTCTCTCCCTCAGCCCCTGTTTTTCTGATAGTCTATTCTGCATAGGTTTTCACTGTTTGGATTTCATTACCCTCTTAAGCAGTGGTCAAAATGACTCCACTCACCCCTCTCCCTCATGGTCCATGGGAAACACTCATGCATCCCTTGCTCTGATAAATTCTGAGGCATGGGCTTGCTCCTGATGTGGCCCTCTGTTCTGTGGCCCACTTTTGCTGTCCCTGTCATGAATCAGGCACAGTCCTTTGTGCCCCCATAACTGCAGGGACACATAAACGTTCTCCAGGCGTCCTGCTGAAGCTTTTAACCCTAGGCTTGAGCTGAGGGAAGAGTACCCATCCCTTCCCATAAGAATAAGAGTCACAGGCCATCAATTGTTTTCTCCAAAGAAATATGTTGAGGGTCCTTTCAGCATCAACACACTCTCCACTCTTTGAAATTACCACATTAGGATGGTCTGACACTCTGTTAGCATTCATTGTATTTTGGTGCCTCAGTTGAAACTTCTAATTTAACATCTTATTATACTTATTAGCTTTCCCTTTATCTGTTTTGCATCTAAAGCATTTCCCAAACCATAACAAAGCTCCCCCCACCATGCCATTATTACTGTTCTTTCCAGTTGTTTTTGAGGTGGAAACCTGCCACAGACTTGTTGAAAATCTAAATTGTTATAGCACAGTATGTAAGCTACCTTGCACAGTGTCTAGTAGGTAGTGAGTACTCAAATGTTAGTTCCTTGTTTCCTTTGATACTAATCAAGAAATCACATACACTGATGTCACCAATCTTACAAAAAAAGTCTTTGAGCATGGAAAAACTGATGATAAATACAAATAAATACGATTAATACAATTTTTCCAAAACTCGATTTTTTGCTTGAAAAGCTGGAATTTTATTATTGGCAACAAATACAATCAGTGATTTCCTTGAAATGATGGGCTCACTTCGTATATTTTGGAGAAACTGCCTGCCAAATACCCAAGCCTGAAAAACCATGTATCTGTCAGTAGTTCTGTCATATAAAATTGTGTTACATGAAAAAAAGTGACTAGTTCAAATGCAGTTCGAACAGGTGCACAAGGGATTTTCCTTGAAACAACCATTGCTCTTTGGCTCACAGAAGTGTTTTAGAAGTGTCGTTCCTATTTTGCCACACAGAATATTAAAAAGATGTTTACTCATGGATTGAAATTTCATAAAATTAACAATTTTGGTGGGTTCAAGTGCATTGTTAAGTGAAACTGACATTTTAAAAAATTGTGGGACCTCTTGGAGAAGAATATGACAACTTGTAGTTTGGCATCGTGTCTTTGATTCATGCTAAGGTGCCAGAAGTTTTAGCCACCAGTACTTTTGCACTATCCATGCAAATCTCAACACAGTGAGAAAGGCAAATTATTTATTATTATTATTATGAAAATAGTTTTGATCTTGTGGACTCCCCAGGAATCCACAGACCACACTTTGAGAATTCCTATTCTAGAACAGTCTGTTCCCCAGGAACAGACTGCTGTTCCCCAGTCTCATGGAACCCCAGGAATCCACAGACCACACTTTGAGAATTGCTGTTCTAGAACAGTCTCTCAATCTTTTCCTAAAAATAATCTTGGTGAGATTGACATTTTGGAAAATTCAAGTCAATTCTTTTATAAAATGTCCTACAATTTGGATTTTCTGATTGTTTCCTCACGTTTAAGATTCAGGTTAAATTTTTTTTTTTTTTTTTTGCGGTATGCGGACCTCTCACTGTTGTGGCCTCTCCCGTTGCGGAGCACAGGCTCCGGACACGCAGGCTCAGCGGCCATGGCTCACGGGCCCAGCCGCTCCGCGGCATGTGGGATCTTCCCGGACCGGGGCACAAACCCGTGTCCCCTGCATCGGCAGGCGGACTCTCAACCACTGCGCCACCAGGGAAGCCCCAAGTTAAATATTTTTGACAAGAATACGATGTAGGTGATGTGTTCTTCCTATGCTATTGCATCAAGAAGCACTTACTGTCAGTTTGTCCCATTACTGGTGATTCTGTGTTTGATTACCTGATTAAGTGGGGGGGGGGTGCCTGACAGATCTCTTTATAGTAAAGGTACTCTTTCCCCTTTGAAATTAGTAGAACTAAGAAACGGATACATACTCACCTGTGAAATCATTCTTGAAGACCATGTGGATATCTCGTTCTGCAAAATGGTTTTAGCATCCATCGATGATCTTTGCCTAAAACATGATTACACTGGAGATTGCAAAACGGTCATTTTTGAATTCTGTCATTCCTTTTACATTTATTAGCAGGAGTTGTTATGTAAAGAAGTGTTGTCTCTTCACTCTACCTCATTCTCTTTATAGATTCATGGATTCTTTTTTTTTTTTTAACAATTCAATAAATTAATTGGGCAAATGAGAACCCTTTTAAAATGCAATTGTGTTCTTTTCACTTGTCTCCATCAGTCTTTAAGCACTTCCTTGCTTTCTGGTATACAATAGTCAAGATTCACTTTCTATTTTCCCTGGACCAATCTTGGAACCAGCCATTTGTCCCAAGAGTTTTGGTTCCTTTTAGTAGGAACAGTATTTAGAAATCAAGATCTGGGCATTATTTGTAGTCATTGTTATTAGGGGTGTCCTTGTTTTTAGACCCATGCAGTAGACAAAGCTACAGTGTATATATTTTTTAAAATAATCAATTCAGAATTACTCATACATGCAACAACATGGATACATTTCAAAAACATTACACTCAGTAAAAAAAAAGCGTCAAAAAAAGTCCTGTAGAGCCAAACCAGAAGCCTGGGGTCCAGCCTGGCCCCACTGAGCCCAACCTAGAACAGCTGAGCCACAGCACACTGTCAGATCTGTAAGTGAGAAATAAAATGGTGTTTTTTTCAAGCTACTGAAATTTTGAGATTGTTGTGCATTGTTACTGCAGCCAAAACCTGAGGTATAAGAAAGAAAGCCAAGAGAATACTATGTGTTTTGAAAGTTAAGGAAATGCTTCAAGGAGGGGTAGCAATGGATGGTTTCAAATACTGCTGTTAAATCTGTTACACTGTGAGCTGGGAATGGACACTGAATTTAGCTACATGGAGTTAGCGATGAACTTAACAAGATCAGTATCAGGTACCTGGGAATGGGTGGATGGAAAGTCTGATTAGAGCAGGTTTAAGAGAGAATGGGAGATGAGGCATGAGAGACAGTGAGTTTAGAAAAATCTTGTTAGGAGTTTTGGTGAAAAGAAACAGCAGGAGAAGTACAGTTCAAAGAAAGTTTTATTTTGTTTTAAATTTAAGATGGAAGAAATAGCAGCATGTTTGTATGTTGATGGGGGCAGTCGGGAGGAGAAGTGATGGTGCTCTTAGCAAACAAAATTTGGGTCCACATGCCCACGTGTGCAATAAAGCCAATCTACTGACACTGTGTTGTGGTGAAGGAAAGGGCAACGTTTATTTCAGGGCGCCAAGCAAGGAGTCCAGGGCAGCTAGTGCTCAAAAGACCTGAGCTCCCCAAAGGCTTTCAGGGAAAGGGCTTTAAAGACAGGGTGAGACAGCTACATGTAAAAGAATAAAATTAGAATATTTCCTAACACCATACACAGAAATAAACTCAAAATGGATTAAAGGCCAAATATAAGGCTGGACACTATAAAACTCTTAGAGGAAAACATAGGTAGAACACTCTTTGACATAAATTACAGCAAGATCCTTTTTGACCCACCTCCTAGAGTAATGAAAATAAAAACAAAAATAAATAAATGGGACCTAATTAAGCTTAAAAGCTTTTGCACAGCAAAAGAAACCATAAACAAGAAGAAAAGACAACCCTCAGAATGGGAGAAAATATTTGCAAATGAAGCAACTGACAAAGGATTAATCTCCAAAATATACAAACAGCTCATGGAGCTCAATATCCAAAAAAACCCTGAACAACCCAATCCAAAAATGGGCAGAAGACCTAAATAGACATTTCTCCAAAGAAGACATATGGATGGCCAACAAACATATGAAAGGATGCTCAACATCACTAATCATTAGAGAAATGCAAATCAAAACTACATTGAGGTATCACCTCACACCAGTCAGAATGGCCATCATGAAAAAATCTACAAACAATAAATGCTGGAGAGGGTATGGAGAAAAGGGAACCCTCTTGCACTGTTGGTGGGAATGTAGATTGATAACAGCCACTGTGGAGAACAGTGTGGAAGTTCCTTAAAAAAGTAAAAATAGAACTACCATAGGGCCACGGCTGCAGACAAGAGCACAGAGAAGAAGGAAGAGAAGGTCCTGGTCAAGAAGCAGAAGACCAGAACCGTGTTCTCTCAGACGCAGCTGTGTGTGCTCAATGACAGATTTCAGAGGCAGAAATACCTCAGCCTCCAGCAAATGCAAGAACTTTCCAACATCCTGAACCTTAGCTACAAACAGGTTAAGACCTGGTTCCAGAACCAGAGAATGAAATGTAAGAGGTGGCAGAAAAACAACTGGCCCAGGAATAGCAACATTGTGACTCGGGGCCCAGCAACTACAGAATACCCGGGCTTCTATTCCTACCACCAAGGATGCCTGGTGAACTCTTCCGGAAACCTGCCCATGTGGGGTAACCAGACCTGGAATAACCCAACTTGGAGCAACAAGAGCTGGAACAGTCAGTCCTGGAACAACCAGAGCTGGAACAGTCAGACCTGGTGCCCCCAAGCCTGGAATAACCACACCTGGAACAGTCAATTCAACATCTATGTTGAGGAATTCCTGCAGCCCCAGATCCAGTACCAGCAAAGTTCTCCTGTCAGTGATCTGGAGGCCACCTTGGAAACTGCTGGGGAAAGCTATAACATAATACAGCAAACTGCTAAGTATTTCAATTCCCAACAGCAAATCATGGATTTATTCCCAAATTACCCTCTGAACATACAGCCTGAAGATTTGTAACGATGGCTGTATTATTCAATCTCAATTTGAGCCGTGACTGTATTACTTCCCTAGAATTTTTCTTTTACAATTACGTCTCTCTCTGCCTTGATAAGCTGCTTTTCATTGTGCCTTTTGTGTCAATTTGGGGGTGTATGACTGGTGTCTAATCAAAGAGGTTTCAGAAGCATTGGCTTCTACGGACAACATGATAAAAGATGACTGGCGGCTATAGATAACTAGGTTATAATACTATTTTTCGGATATCTTTAGGATCTAGAACCTAACCTCAAGAATAGGGAGCAAAAGTACAAAGATGTGTGATGAAGGATTATTCGTATTTTCTGGGATGGGGAGGCTTTACTTGTTAAGAACCTCAGTTGTTAAGGTGAAGGGTTAAGCTACAATGTGCTTCACTGATTTCCTCTACCCCTTTTTGCTTATTTTCCTTACAACCCCTAATTTTTTCCACCACTCTAGTATTTGTAGAAAGATGTTTTGATTTGTCCACATCATAATACTACCAGTTGGCTGGTTCATTTATAAGTACAAATAAATAAAAAAACTACCCATTTAAAAAAAAAAAAAAAAAAAGAACTACCATATGACCCAGCAATCCCACTATTGGGCATATACCCTGAGAAAACCATAATTCAAAAAGATACATGTACCCCAAATGTTCATTGCGGCACTATTTACAATAGCCAGGACATGCAAGCAACATAAATGTCCATCAACAGATGAATAGATAAAGAAGATGTGCTACATCTATACAATGGAATATTTTTATTAAAATTTTTTTTTTTATTTTTGGCTGCGTTGTGTCTTCATTGCTGCACACGGGCTTTTCTCTAGAAGCTGAGAGTGGGGTCGAATATTACTCTTCATTGCAGTGCACGGTGGAATATTTCTCAGCCATGAAAAGGAACAAAATTGAGTCATTTGTAGTGATGTGGATGGACCTAGAGTCTGTCATACAGAGTGAAGTAAGTCAGAAAGAGAAAAACAAATACCATATATTAATGCATATATATGGAATCTAGAAAAATGGTGCTGATGAACCTAGTGGCAGGGCAGGAATGGAGACCCAGACGTAGAGAATGGACTTGTGGACACAGGGGGTGAAGGGGAAGCTGGGACTAATCGAGAGAGTAGCATTAACATATATACACTACCATGTGTAAAATAGATAGCTAGTGGGAAGCTGCTGTATAGCACAGGGAGATCAGCTTGGTGCTTTGTGATGACCTAGAGGGGTGGAAAGGGGAGGGTGGGAAGGAGGCTCAAGAGGGAGGGGATATATGTGTACATATAGCTGATTTAATTTGTTGTACAGCAGAAACTAACACAACATTGTAAAGCAATTACAATCCAATAAATATGTAAAAAAAAAGGATGAGGGAGAGGGGTCGTGGGGTGTGTGATCAGCTCGTGGACATGCTTCTGATTGGTTGGTGGTGAGGTAATAGGAATTCAACATCATCATCCTGGTTCCAAACTGTCTGGGGTCAACATGCTTGTGGGCAGCATACAGTTAACTTCTTCCACCTGGCGGGGGTTTCAGTATCTGCCAAACAGCTCAAATACATGGCTCAGAATATTATCTAGAGCCCTTGAGGAGGAAATAGAGGTCCTTGGCTTTGTTTAATGGCTAAATTATCATTATTTTGTCTTGCTTGACTGTTTCCCTTTCTCCATGTTCTTACTTCTCTGATTAAATTTATTCTTTGACTGAATGAAGTTCTTCTACAGGCAGGTGGAGGACATGGGGAGGGGTTCCTGTTCTGGGAAGGCCTCATGGGGTCCTGCTTGGTTACAGTGCCACTGCCGGGACTGCCGGGGATTGCTGGAGTGATCTCCTGCAGGAGCGGGAGTGCATGGGCTCCTGCTCGCCAGGCTTTTCATGGGCAGACTCTAATGAGTCACTGTCCATCCCGCATCGTCCACAGTGCTTGTTTCTCCATGAGCTATAGCTGACTTCACTGGAGTTGAACATATTTTCAAAAAGACTGGTGAACAGCCGTATGGTACCAACATTACTGGGCCTGAAATCCAATTCAGTTGATGGCTCTCAGCTCAAAATTTGGTGCAGGTCTCATGCCTGGTAAATACTCAGCACTTTTCTCCTTAATTCCAAACCCTTCCATTTGGACCACCTATGAACAAGTGGCAAATTTCATCCAAATAGGGGGAAAAAAACAAATAAACAATGGGCCAGCAACTGCAGCTTGTAATCCATTAAATTGCAGTGGGACACACACCAAACTAGTATGGATTTTTTTAGTTCAATCAGATTTATTTCCCTCAAAATGGAATTCCTATCTCTCTGCAGAATATCTTTTCTTTTTTTTCCCAGAAAAACTTTATTACCAGGATCATCTGGCTCTCTAAAAACAATCTAAAATCACTGTGATCTGTAGCTGTTGTTTCCTACACACACACCCCCCCCCCCACAGTAATCTTATGAAAGTCCCACAGCATCATTCATTCCCTCAACCATCTACAAGGATTTGGGGAGTGACTGCTTTGCACTAGGTGCTGGGCAAGTTTTCTGGGTACCAACTCCTCAAGGGTGGGGTGATGCAACTTACTTCTTTCATATCATCACTGGAGCCAGATTCCCAGTAGGAAGGTGACACATGTTGACTTGAATATTCTCCATCTGGTTGTTCCATGGCATGGGACAAAAATGACAAATATATGGGTGAGTGTTCCCAGCTGAAGGAGCATTGCCAGATTTACAACAAACAATGAAAAGCAGAGTACCTCATTAAATTTGAATTTCAGATAAAGAATGATCATTTTTCAGTATATGTATGTCTTAAATATTGCATGTCTCTTGAGACTCAAATGAGCCTTCTCTTGGTAGCATTCCCCAGTTGGCTTACCCCTAGAGGACTTGCCCACTTCGAAACATCTCAGAATGTTTTAAGAATAAGTGCTCTGCCTTTGTAGTATCCAAGCTCTTGTATTTTTGGACATTAAAGGCTGAGGGATGGAATTAGATCCCCTGGTTGCAAGTGTAGGAAAAGGTATGAGTAGAAGTTTAAGTGAAACCAAGCATAAATGGATAAAACATTAATTGTCCACGCCCCCTCCCTAGCTGCCCTTTATATTTTCTGCTGCAGAGATGCAAGTGTCTCAGCAGCAGAGTTACCAGCATATGTCCCCAAATATGCCACCGTGAATTCAGAGTGAGAGGAAAGTTTCGCTGGTTGTGCCCTGGCTGGTGTGCAAGCAAGGCCTCCATCACTTTTTTCTTTTCCAGAGGCACCGGAGATGTCTCACAAGACAGGTTCTGCAAGTGCAAATGTTGTCTAGGTGGGGAGACTCATTTCCGGTGCTTCCTCCTCCACCCTCTTCCCAGAATCCTCTAGCCCTGTCTGTTTTGTTTAATTCTCAAGAGCTCAGCTGAGCTGGAGAGAGCTGAGCTTCCAGGTGTGGGAGTAGCTGACCGAGATGACAAGCCCGCATGAAAGAAACAGTCAAACCTTTAAACATTTGCTGTGACAGTATAAGCAAGAAGCTAAACCAGGGAAAGTGCCGACTCTCCCTTGCTCTATTTTCTCCATGGAAGGGCATGCTGGTGGAGGGACCGGTGGATCCCCCAGATCTCCCTGTTGAGGAAGCCCTAATGAAAGTCTCCTGCCATATAATGGGGAGGGGGCAGTTGGGGAAAAGGACAAGGGGAAGGGTTAGGAGTGGGCAAGTGTTGAGTATGGAGTGGAGAAAAATGGACAAAAGATGGTGAATCTTCAGTTTTGTTAGATAGATCCAAAATAATTTGTAGCCCTTCTTGGCAGGAAGATCCATCAAAGGTAGTTTTTGTCTTGAAAAAAAAAGGGGAGAAAAAGCAAGATTATTTACCAGTAAAAAATCAGGAAGAAAAAAAGAGATAGATATAAGAAATAGGAAAATAGTATTTAAAGTAATTCTCTACTCTTGACATTTGAGAAAACTATGATAAAAACCAGCCAATAGGCTTTCCACTAGGACTTGGGTTCACGTGAATTAGTTTGTAGTTGCTGCGTAATGCTTCCTGACCCATATGATTCTAGTTGTGATCAGTAAAGTCATGGTGTTTCATTAATACACTTTAAAAAAAAAAAGAAGAACGAGGGATTCATGATATTCAACATCCAGATACACCCATCCCTCAGAGAGGCCATTCACTGTCGACACAGGGCCTTAGTATGTGTTATTTTGCTACCCTCTTTTCTCTGGAGCTACTATTCATCACCCAGTCCTCATTTCCACATCACTCCACAGGAAAATCTGACTTTCCAGGCCACTCAGGTCCACTGATTATATGCTCGTTAGGGACCAGGGTGCTTTTTATGACATCAGAGAGCATGGCTCTAATCCTACATTGGTTTTGTGATTACTTGTTTAATACCTATCTCCTCCTCTGGACTGTAAGCTCCATGAGGATAAAGGCAGTATCTTTTTTCTTCTCATTGTTCAATTCTTGGTGCCCACAGAGTGTCTAGTACATAACAGACATTCAAAAATATTTATTGAGTTTGTTCATGAATTTATGGTTGTATGGCTTTAAAAATAGAGATAAATAATAACAGCTTCTACGGAAGGTGATTCACCTGCTTTGAAGGATTGTTATCAAGACTAAATGTATCCACATGGGGATGACAAGCTACATGGTGCACAAATGCTAGTCTTTAGTTATTATAGAGATCACCAAGGATAAGATAATTCCACAGAAAATCTTTAGCTTAGAGGTGAGCTAAAAAATAATCATACCATTTCAAAGGGAAATTTAAGATAGATAGTTTATCTGTGAAAAGCTTCCACGAGAGAGAATAATATACCAATTGACAATATCAAGACTACTCAGTCTTTCCAATGTGCAAATTTATGAATTATTTATGTCACTTCTTTTTCTACTTCTAACTCCAAACACAACTTCAAAGAGTGGCTTTCTTGAAGTGCTTTCTCCCACTTGCTGTGGATGGCGGACAGCAGACGATAGCATTCAAGGCACCCAGTCTCCTCTGACACAATGTGATTGTTGTCTTTTCAGCTTCTTTCATCTGATTCATCACTGTCAAAACCTGAGCCTGCAAAACCACCCTGACCTTGGCTTAGAAGGCACTCAGTTATTAGTTTATCAAATAAGGCATCCTTGAATAGCGGCATTGGAAAAATTCCTTAGGAACAATACATTACACTACAATGTATATGTTATATACATGCCATACATATATATAATGTTTTATCCTGACAAAAACTTTCAGAATCTATTTAGTGACACGTAGGGCTGTATGTACCACAGTTTACAGTTGTGTGCTTGTGTGCGTGTGTGTGCGTGACTAGCAATGATGGCCAAAAGGAACCCACAGAAATAGCTTGAGCTTTTAAATGAAAAGTTGACTAAATATGTCAAATCATGACCCAGAGCCACAGTACCAAATAAATTTTTATACTTTTCACACAACAGTGTGTTTGTAAGAAAAGTTTCATTGATTACATTTCTAATGAGAAGGAAGGCTTATTTAAAGAGATTTTTCATGAGATAAAACATTTTTTTGTGACTTGGCAAATGGATCTATCATGAGTGGCATATTAATATTTATAAAATAGATATACTACAGATATTCTGGTTCCTTTTTGAAGGTTACCAAAACCTCTCGATGTCACAAGTCATACCTATTTCCCCAGTCCCAGTCCCTTTTTCCTTTTGTTCCATTTTTTTGGTGGTCTTTTACTCGCCAGTGGCAAATGGGGTTCCCCGTGAGGAGCAGAAGAGCTGCAGCTTCCTGTGAATCTGCAGGGTCTCTTCACCCACCACTGTGGTGACATAGTGCACCCGAGATGGGTAATATCGCCTCTTTGTGTGCCACCTGCATCACATTTCATTTTTTAAAAGGTACATTTCCAAAAGGTCTAAATTTAGAATTAGGGAGGACTGTCCACGGATTGAGTCTTGTGCCAACACAGGCTTTGAGATTATGTGAAGAAAAAGGTAAAGGAAAATGTCATGATGTCTCCCTCTGTGTATAGGGAAGGACGCCTCCCTCTATTGAGCTACAAATAGGGATGTTCCCAACAAAGAGGATGAATGGATTCTGCCCTCTGCACAGTCTCTCACCTACCGCCATTGTTAAAGTTGCTAATACCCATCATGGAACTAATTCCAGCTTTGGGTTTATTAACCCCATGTTCTAACCAGTCAGTAGTTAGGATATCATTTATAATATTTTGTATGTTATTTATTTTTAGATTTTGGTATAATTGACATATAACATTAGATTACTTTCATGATTCAATATTTGTATATATTGTGAAACGATCACCACAATAAGTCTAGTTAACATCCGTCACCACACACAGTTACAAATTATTTTGTGTGTGATGAGAACTTTTTCTTTCTTTTTTTTTTTTTTGCGGTACGCGGGCCTCTCACTGTTGTGGCCTCTCCCGTTGCGGAGCACAGGCTCCGGACGTGCAGGCTCAGCGGCCATGGCTCACAGGCCTAGCTTCTCCATGGCATGTGGGATCTTCCCCGACCGGGGCACGGACCCATGTCCCCTGCATCGGCAGGCGGACTCTCAACCACTGCACCACCAGGGAAGACCTGATGAGAACTTTTAAGATTTACTCTCAGCAATTTCAAATATGTAATACAGTATTATATAGTATTATTAACTATACCTTGTATATAATGTATATTATATATTATTAACAATAGTCACCATGCTGTACATTACTGCTCCATGACTTATGTATTTTATAGCTGGAAGTTTGACTTCCTTCACCCATTTTACCAGCCCGGCCCTCCCTCCCTGGCAACTACCATTCTGTTCTCTATATCTATGAGCTCGTTTTTTCGTTTGTTTGTTTGTTTTTGTTTTTTTAAGATTTCACATGTAACTGAGATAATATGGTGTTTGTCTCTCTCTGTCTGACTTATTTCTCTTAGCATAAAGCCCTCAGGGTCTATCCACATGGTTGAAAAATGGCAAGATTTCTTTCTTTCTTATGGCTGAGTAGTCTTCCATTGTGTATATATACCACATCTTTATCCGTTCATCCATTGATGGACACTTAGGTTGTTTCCATATCTTGGCTATTGTAAACAATGCTGCAGTGAACAAGGGGATGCATGTATATTATTCTTCTTGATAAAGAAAATCGATACTATCCAAATAGATGAAATTAGCTAATACCCTAAGAACACATCTCATCCAATTAATTTTTAATTAAAAAGTTGATGGGCAATGCTGAGGTCTCTGAACAATTTGCAAAGTGAATTTATCATTTGTACCATGTTTTGGCCATTATGTTCTTCCTCAGTGATCTGTAGAGTCTCTCCAGGTTTGCCATGGTCACCTGGGGATGACATGGGCTGTTTGATGGCCTGTTGATAATGGGCCACTGCCTTCTCTGGATCCCCTCTAACCTCTTATGGGTTAGTAAGAGCAAAACAGCCCTTATTTATAAAACTTTTGAGTTCTTTACTGTCTTTTTTGACACATCATTCTCCTCATTATTAAAGTCATACCATCAATTATTTGTAAATTAGCTTCCTTTAAAAATTTTTCTCCTTGCCACTGCCTACCTTTAGACCATTTTTCTATTTACTTCTATCCTCAAAGAAATTAACAAGAAAGCAACAACAATGAAGACAATAATTTTTGTGTAGAATAAAATTGCATATACAATAATATAATAATCAAGAAAAATTAAAACTAATCTCTTTTGCTTTTCGAGGTGTTTTAGTAAAAAATTTTTAATGGCCAACATCTTAGCTAATATGACATTTTTGAGATTATCAGTAACTCATTTATTCAAATACAGTATCTGTATCCTATTAATATGAAGAAAACCATCCTGAAGCAATTTCTAAGGGGCTTTCTTAATTTCTACATTGGAACACAGCAGTTGAAGATACTGCTTTAAGTAAGTATGTGCCAATTAAAGCCTGAACGTTTCTTTTAAGGCTACAATTTTATTTTAAAAGTATTTACTTAAGACTTTTAACCATATAATTATAACAATGTTACTTTTCATATGTCTAGAGCAGCATATAGATTAAAACATTTGTGTATATGATCTCATATGATTCTAGCAAATTAAAAAAAAATCATTTGGCTACCTAAAACCCCTTTGAGTTATAAGAGATAAACCCAGATAGATGAAATTACTTTTTACAGATACAGAAGCTAAAACATAACGAGGTTTAGAATCTTGAAAAAGATCCCAGGGCAAGAGGAGGTCAGAGCGGGAAGTAGAATCAGGTCTCTCTATTCTAGGCAGCTTTCTCCAAAGTAGCTTCCTAGAGTGATTTCTGAACTTGGACAACTGAACTTGGTATACATTTTCCCTATTGGAATGGTGATTCTTTGCATAGCAATTTTTTCAGATGGGCTGCCTTAGAATGCAAATTTGACTGGAAAGAGACAAGAGACACCCCACAGACAAATCTATATGCAGCAGGTGGCATATGTAGCAGGGCAGGAATTTCATAAACATGAAAACACAAAGCAAAGAGTCAGTATATTTTTGGTAAGATAAATAGAGTGGATAGTGAGTTGACTTGAAAGTTTGATTGTCTGTTGTTGAAATAGAAAGACTATTCTCTTGAGGTCTATTCTGGTTTTTAATTTCTTAATGTGTGTAACTCCTAATTTGTATTATGTTGCTTATAGATGAGTAGTAAGAATATCTAGCAATTTTATACACAAGAATAAAAATAGATTTCTTGGGCAGGTCAGTTTTAAATTAATTCATAATATAATTATGTTCTAGAAAACAGAGAAGTTTCAGATGTACCAGAAAATAAAAACTTCTTTGAACTTGTCCTGTTGAAGAAAAATAATTAATGCTGAATTTTACTGCAGGCAGCCAGTCTATTAGTTAATGAGAATGAAATAGTGTTCTTGCATTAAATTCAGCACCTTTCTTTTCATGATTTATAAGTATTCATTACACGCCGACAATATATGGAGCTCTGCACAGATCATAAAAGATAGAATTCTTGCCCAATTATATTTTACATTAAATAAGATGCAGTTAGTGTATTTTATATAGCACCTGCCATACAAAAGCATGCTATCAACTATCATATTGCTTGTATAAAGTATATTAATAAGGAAAGAGAAAAAGTACTGAAGGTTTGTATCATCTTTGGAAAACTAGTGTCTACCATGTCCTGGGACTAGATTTAAATGCAGGTTGGGCAGCATTGTTGAGGTGCATTGCAAGACTGTGGATTTAAAAATTTGTATAAACGATGCTAAGAGCAGACCACTCTTTAAATCATCAAGACCACTTCCCAGATTCTGCAGAGTTTTGCTTAAAGATATGATTAGAACAGCTGGGCACATTTTACTGGGCTGAACTTGAGGATTTAGAGCAGTCACAGTCCAGAGGTACAATGTGATGGTCAAGAGTGCTCATTGTGACTGCCCAGCCAGTGAGGTTTATTTCTGGGACATTACTTGGGTCACTGCCCTTTTCTTGATAGAAAGACCTAATCAGCAACAGGTACTCCTTATTCTCACTTACGAGGCTTGGCTAACAAAACCCTGTGTTTGTTGTGTAAATCTGAGCTTTCTAGACAGTTCTTTACTCCAGCCTGATAAATTGCCTCAGCTTTCTAAACTTGCTCTTTACAATAGAATAACGAAGAAAATGCAGGAAGGGTTAAAAAAATCAAGAATAAAATCAATTCTACTGGGGGAGGAAGGGTGAAATGGGAGAAGAATTAACCTTTACTGAGCACCTACTCTATACCAGGTTCTGTGATAATCACTTTACATGCTTTGGTTGCATTTATGTCGACATTAACCATAAAAACATCTATAGTTCATATCCATGTTTACTAGCTTTAAATTCAGTTATTAAAATGTTTAGAGTCATTTTCCAACAAATGTCTTGAGAATGGATAATGTACTGCACATGCAAAATGAACTGCTTACCAGTTATCTTTTTTTCACACACACATCTATTTCACTGCACAACTAGAGGAAAAAGAGCAGCACAGAGCTAATTCCTCAAAGACCTGGGCACAAAATCATCTCCCTAGAAGCTGTGACCATCCCTGTAAGACAACCTTATAAAGTATCAGGAAGGGAAAAGGAAAGAGACTGTAGTAAGGCTTGGGCCAAACCTAAGGCATCCAGTAAAGTAGTTGCTGTCATCTGCACTTCAACAATGTCTGGGAGGAAGGATTTTCCTCTACCCTTCCAGGTTCCTCTGGCTGGTCTAAGAATTAAATTGACATGAGACATGTAAAAGTATGAAATTAGATCACTCCCTAACACCATACACAAAAATAAGCTCAAAGCGGATTAAAGACCTAAATGTAAGGCCAGAAACTATCAAACTCTTAGAGGAAAATATAGGCAGAACACTCTATGACATAAATCACAGCAAGATCCTTTTTGACCCACCTCCTAGAGAAATGGAAATAAAAACAAAAATAAACAAATGGGACCTAATGAAACTTCAAAGCTTTTGCACAGCAAAGGAAACCATAAAGAAGACCAAAAGACAACCCGCAGAATGGGAGAAAATATTTGCAAATGAAACAACTGACAAAGGATTAATCTCCAAAATTTACAAGCAGCTCATGCAGCTCAATAACAAAAAAACAAACAACCCAATCCAAAAATGGGCAGAAGACCTAAATAGACATTTCTCCAAGGAAGATATACAGACTGCCAACAAACACATGAAAGACTGCTCAACATCACTAATCATTAGAGAAATGCAAATCAAAACTACAATGAGATATCATCTCACACCAGTCAGGGGTAAGACAGGAATAAAGACACAGACCTACTAGAGAATGGACTTGAGGATATGGGGAGGGGGAAGGGTAAGCTGTGACAAAGCGAGAGAGAGGCATGGACATATATACACTACCAAACGTAAGGTAGATAGCTAGTGGGAAGCAGCTGCATAGCACAGGGAGATCAGCTTGGTGCTTTGTGACTGCCTGGAGGGGTGGGATAGGGATAGTGGGAGGGAAGGAGACACAAGAGGGAAGAGATATGGGAAGATGTGTATATATGTAAGCGATTCACTTTGTTATAGAGTGAAAGCTAACACACCATTGTAGAGCAATTATACTCCAATAAAGATGTAAAAAAAAAATTGACATGAGACAGATTAGCAGAAGAAAATCAAACAAAAGTTTAATAATATGTATACATGAGAGAGACCTAGGAAAACTGAGTAACTCACCAAATTGGCCAAAACCCTCTCCTTTAATACCACAAAAGAGGTTGTGGAGGGTAGTGGTTTGGGACTTCAAAGGGGAGGAAGGCAATTTACATGCAGATGGAAAAGCAAATGTTTGATAAACGTTTGCTTGGCTGTGCTAGAGGCAGTGGGTCACAGAGAGAAATGTTAAGAAACAGACCTTGCTATGTTCCTCCCTGCCCACACACCTAGATCATACTCTAGTTACCTATGGTGATGGCTTCCTTTTTGGAACAGGTCCTGTATGTTCTTTTTTTTTTAAAGATGTTGGGGGTAGGTGTTTATTAATTAATTTATTTATTTTTGGCTGTGTTGGGTCTTCGTTGCTGTGCGAGGGCTTTCTCTAGTTGCGGCAAGCGGGGGCCACTCTTCATCGCGGTGCGCGGGCCTCTCACTATCACGGCCTCTCTTGTTGCGGAGCACAGGCTCCAGACGCGCAGGCTCAGTAGTTGTGGCTCACGGGCCTAGTTGCTCTGCGGCATGTGGGATCTTCCCGGACCAGGGCTCGAACCCATGTCCCCTGCATTAGCAGTCAGATTCTCAACCACTGCGCCACCAGGGAAGCCCCTGTATGTTCTTTTTAGCAATTAGTGGGGTCCTCTATCTACATTCTTTTAAGCAGTTAGTGGGGAGGTCAAAGTTTTTTCCTGAGTCCTTTGGGCCTTGATTGTTTTCAGCTCCTAATAATCCACTTTCCAGAGATATTTTGGGGGTGGCAAGTTTTGCTCCCCTACTGTGAGCTTATTGAAGCTCCCTCCTCCCCAAGGGCTGCCATATTTTCTCTTAAGCTCTGTACAATGCAAGTCCATTACACGCTTTGTGTCATGAAGATTTACCTGGCCTTGCAAAAAAAAGTTGAAGTCCTGGAGAGGACCTAGTGCACGTGCTGTAGAGCAGCAGCCAGAGTAATGTCGTGCTCAGAGAGTGAGGCCGACAAGCTTCGGTTTAGTGCACAAGGACACCTGGCTCTCTGGAAGATTTGGACCTCAATGAGCACACCTCTCTAAGAAAGGAAGGGGCTGGCTTCCCTGGTGGCGCAGTGGTTGAGAGTCCGCCTGCCGATTTAGAGGACACAGGTTTGTGCCCCGGTCCGGGAAGATCCCACGTGCCGCGGAGCGGCTGGGCCCGTGAGCCATGGCCGCTGAGCGTGCGCGTCCGGAGCCTGTGCTCCGCAACGGGAGAGGCCACAACAGCGAGAGGCCCGCGTACTGCAAAAAAAAAAAAAAAAAAAAAAAGGAAGGGGCAACAAACTTATGGTAACCAAAGGGGAAAGGGGAAGGAGGGATAAATTAGGAGTTTAGGATTAATAGATACACACTAATATATACAAAATAGGTAAACAACAAGGACCTACTATATAGCACAGGGAAGCATATTCAATATCTTGTAGTAACCTATAATGGAAAAGAATCTGAAAAAGAATATATATATACACACACACACACATCTGAATCACTTTGCTGTATACCTGAAACTAACACACAACATTCTACATCAACTATACATCAATGAAATTTTTAAAAAAAAGATAGGAAGGGGCTTAATGTATTTGGCTGAAAGGGCTACCCTCTAAGATGTGCGAGGCTTTTCTTTGCAGCCCTGTAGCTCCTGGATGCAGATGGGTGCCTGCCTTTGCAACAGTGGCAGCTCCACTAGGAGTTTTAAGGACCACCAGTACCTAAAGCTGCTTTTTCAGAGTTTAAAATTTTCAAATTCTCTTTTAACTTACATGGCACAATTCGTCTGGGAGGTGTTGTGTATGTATGGGGGCTCCTGCACATTCCTTACTGGGACATTTCCGGAGCCTGAAGCTGGTGGCACATGAACTAACTGCACTCACAAAAACCAGCCTGTGCTTTCCCGATCTGGGCAGGACCCATGTCCCTCCTGACCCACTGCTCAATCCCACCTTCAGGGCCTGGATCAATGCCTCCTCCTCGGTGGACTGGTCGTTGTGGCCCCCACTGAAGGTCTCTGGAACCTCTATGCACTCTGGGTGTGATCACTTGATCACTTTCTAGTTCGTGCAACACAGGGGGCCCCAACCCCTGGGCCATGGATGGGTACTGGTCAGTGGCCTGTTAGGAACCGGGCCGCACAGCAGGAGGTGAGTGGTGGGCGAGTGAATGAAGCTTCATCAGTATTTACAGTCGCTCCCCACGGCTCACATTACCGCCCGAGCTCCGCCTCCTGTCAGATGAGCAGCGTCATTAGATTCTCACAGGAAAGCGAACCGTACTGTGAACTGCGCATGCGAGGGATCTAGGTTGCACGCTCCTTATGAGAATCTAATGCCTGATGACTTGAGGTGGAGCTGAGGCGGTGATGCTAGCGCTGGGAGCGGCTGCAAATACAGATTATCATTAGCAGAGAGGTTTGCCTGCACAGAGACCATAATAAATCAACTGCTTGCAGACTCATATCAGAACCCTATCAGTGAGAGGCAAGTGACAATTAAGCTGCATCTGGTGGCAGGCTTTATAGTGGCAAGTACTGCAATTGTACAGCTGCATCTGGTGGCAGGCTTTCAGTCAGAATCCGACACTTATTTTAGTCCTTGCTTGGCCCGCTCATTATTTTATTTACCACTTCTGTCCGCGCCTCTTTCCTGCACTGTGCACTTGTCTCAGTCACAGTTTTGGTAAGCCCACAAGCGAATCCTAGCCAAAATGAGTAAAAAACAGACGTCGCTGGAGAGCTTCTTTGAAAAGGGGGAAAGACACAATGATGTGACAGCAGAAGCCTCCAAGACTGCCAACAAAAAGAAAACTGCATTTAAAAGAAAATACCAAGAGTCCTACTTAAATTACGGGTTCATTGTAACAGGTGATTCACATTCTCCAAGCCCGCTTTGTATAACATGTGGTGACCGGCTATCCAATGAAGCCATGAAACCTTCAAAACTGCTTCACCACATGGAGACCAAGCACCCTGCATTAAAAGACAAGCCGTTGGAGTTTTTCAAAAGAAAAAAACATGAACACGAAGAAAACAAGCAATTATTGAAGGCCACCACCCAATCAAATGTGTCTGCACTGAGAGCATCATTCTTAGTGGCTAACCGCATTGCTAAAGCTGAGAAGCCCTTTACTATTGGTGAAGAGTTGATCCTGCCTGCTGCTAAGGACATTTGTCATGAACATTTAGGAGAGGCTACAGTTCAAAAGGTGGCACGTGTTCCTCTTTCGGCTAGCACCATAACTAGACAAATTGATGAAATAGCAGAGGATACTGAGGCGCAGTTGTTGGAGAGGATTAATGAGTCACCATGGTATGCAATCCAGGCTGACGAGTCTACCGATGTTGACAACAAGGCAACAATACTCACTTTTGCGCGATGTGTTTTTCAGGAGGACGTGCATGAGGATATGTTATGTGCACTTTTGTTGCCAGCCAACACCACAGCAGCAGAACTATTCAAGTCTTTGAATGATTCATATCAGGAAAACTGAATTGGTCATTTTGTGTCGGTATATGCACGGACAGAGCGGCTGCCATGACTGGACGGCTTTCTGGTTTCTGGCTTACTCAGGTCAAAGAGGTCACTTCTGGATGTAAGTCTACACACTGTGTCATCCATAGGGAAATGCTGGCTAGCCGAAAAATGTCACCTGAAGTTAACAACATTTTGCAGGATGTGATTAAAATTATCAACCATATTAAACTACACACCCTTAGCTCTCGTGTTTGCGCAGCTCTGTGAGGAGGTGGGTGCAGAGCACACATGTCTTCTCTGATACACAGAAGTGAGATTGCTTTCTGAAGGTAGATCACTGGCCAGAGTTTTTGAGTTATGAGAGCTGCTCCAGAGATTTCTTTTAGAAAAACAGTCACTGCTGGAAGCACATTTCAGTGACACAGAATGGGTCGCAAAACTTGCTTACTTGTGTGACATATTCAACCTGCTCAACGAACTCAATCTGTCACTTCAGGGGAGAATGACAACTGTGTTCAAGTCGGCAGATAAAGTGGCTGCATTCAAAGCCAAACTGGAATTATGGGGGCGACAAGTGAACATTGGGATTTTTGACATGTTTCAAACATTAGCAGAGATTTTGAAAGAGACTGAGCCAGTGCCTTCTTTCTCCCAGCTGGGGCATGATCACCTATCTCAGCTTTCAGAAGAGTTTGAGCGTTACTTCCCAACCACAAAAGACCCTCGAACTGAGAAGGAATGGATCCACGACCCATTTGTGAATAATCGGCTTTGTCCGTGCTAGAAGAGGATCAACTGCTTGAGATCGCAAATGATGGTGGCCTTAAAAGTATGTGTGAGACTTCAAATCTCCATACGTTCTGGATTGAAGTCAAAGTGGAATATCTTGAGATTGCCACAGAAGCACTGCAAAGCCTGCTTCTATTTCCAACATCCTGTCTTTCTGAAGCAGGGTTTTCTGCAGTGATGGCGACCAAAACGAGATTACAGAGTAGATTGAACATAAGCAACACACTTGGGTGTCACTGTCTCCCATCCCCCCCAGATGGGACCATCTAGTTGCAGGAAGACAGGCTCAGGGCTCCCACTGATTCTGCATCATGGTGAGGTGTATAATTATTTCATTATATATTACAATGTAATAATAATAGAAATAAAGTGCACAATAAATGTAATACACTTGAATCATCCCAAAACCATCCCTGCCCCCCGTCCGTGGAAAAACTGTCTTCCATGAAACTGGTCCCTGGTGCCAAAAAATGTTGGGGATAGCCGGAATAACAGGTATTGATGTTGTCTCTACCAGGAGTAGAATAACAGGTATTGATGTTGTCTCTACCAGGAGAGAATCATGCCCCACACCTCCTAGACCAGGGAGTGCACACAACTATAAATATAGCATGTTTGGTTTGGGCCACAGAATGAATGGACATTTTAAAATTAGTCACAAAAATTGAGAAAATTTACACAAAATTCTAGCCTTTTGATTATTCTTGAAAAACTGGAAGATCTGACATCTCAAAATTCCCATCCCTTTAATAGACACACTTAGCAATGAGGCATATGCCCTTCATTTAACTTAAAGCACCTGCCTGCGGGTGTTAGATTGCATTAGTCCTTGTTCAGGCAGCTTTGCACAAGGTACCCCAACCTCATTGTTGAATGGACTAGGCAAACAACAAAGCAAGCTCATCTTCTCCTTTCCCAAGGCTCCATGTTCGCTTCCAGTACCTACCCCTTGGTGTAGGGCTTTTGAACAGCCTGAATAAACATTTGTCAATGCTAAATCTCTTTCCCTCCTCATTCAATTAATTTGTGTAGACCCTCACACATCAGAGGATGTGTCCCCTGCTGCTAATTCGTTTCAGTCACAGTCCTGCTGGGATGAACAGCAGCCTATTAACTTTCACAGTCATTTTTAACCACATCCTCTGGGTTTCTCTCTGTTCATTCATTCACTTTTGTAGGGAAGTTTTGAGTCCATTAAAGTGAGGCATTTTAAATAATCCTGATTTAACCAAGTGCTTGGCAATCTCATGCACACAGCTCTGCTCTTGTAGCCTCACTGTGGCAGGACAGTGTCAGGTGCAGGCGACAGACCAGGGCCAGTAAGCCACAGCTCCATGAATGTCCTGGGGCCACTCAAGACCACCACCTCTTACACTTATACCACATACCTGCAACCCAGGTCAGGGTGGAACCAGGTGTCCTGAAGAGGTCTACATTAGTTTTTCTTCAAAGAAAACTATGCCCTGTGTGGATGAGGTGCAGCTTCTCACATGGACCATGCCTCACCCATATCCACTGGTTAAATATATTATAAGAACCCTTACTGTATAAGCTTTTAGATTTCAAACTACTCATTTTTCACAACTAAGGTCATGTCATCAGATTTTTTCACCTCTACATGAGAGCTGAATTAATTGAATTTAATTAATTGAATTAACTAAAACTACTGAGGTTCAACCATGATGAAACAATTTCATGACTTCATAGCACAACTCTGAAGGGCAGGTAGAAGCTGGTGACCCAACATAAAGCCCAAGGCAATATTTTCTTTAAGATGCTCTGAGTATGGACATTGTCTATAACTTGAGGCCAACTTGCTACTACTGAATATTCAACAAGAAAAATGAAAAGGGAAAGCAGAGTGATAATTAAATTAACAATTTCACAGACATAACACCTTTAGCTTGTGAATAAAAATGTGTTAGAAATTGGCATCAAGCTCTGTGATGATCCAAATGTCATCCCATCTTACTACACCTGTTATCACTAACCCTAGCAACACATGTAATGTAAGATGTGCTTAAAAAAATTCCATGGAAACCTTAGATTTCAAAAGCATCATTAGGCCAAATTCTGTTTCCTGAAAAGCTACATTAAAATCAATTCCCTCACACTGTAACAGTAAATATAACAGTAAACAACAGTTTCCAAGGACAATTTCAGGCTTTAATTTTCCTTTCCCCCACTTTTTTTTGCTGATTAAATAGGCAAAAAGCTCACATTTTTCACCTAAAATGTTTTGCTTCTTTTCTGGATTTCTGAGCTGGATTCCAATTTTGAAGTCCTGAAAGGTAACAAGGGATCCCAAATGATCATTCATAACAAGAGCAAATAATCTCTTTAGTCTCAAAATTCTGGTTCAACGGAAAGTGTTTTCCATAGCCTGCTTTCTTTTTCTTTCATGATCCTAAATTTCAAGGAGTGATTAAAGCTCTACTTATAAACTATATGAATGGGAGCCACTGTAGAAGGAAAATACCTGATATGCATCTTATAGTTTATTTTTGTATTCTCTGGGAAGGCAATGCATTATTTTTAATAGTCTAAGTGTCTAGTTTTTAAGCCTTTTTGAATAGTCTAGAAATATTTAAGTAGTCAATTTCAAGCAGTTCATCTTCCGTTTAATTCATAAAGTTAGAAGGTTGTGTACCAAGCCTGCCCATTTGTGTTCTCTATCGACATTTTGAGTTCAGGAGGAAAAGAAAGTACATCTGGGACATCTTGAATTAAAAATGTATATATATATGCATAACTGAGTCACTTTGCTGAACAGCAGAAACCGGCACAACATTGTAAATCGACTATACTTCAATTAAAAAAAGATGAAAAAAAAACTTAAGAAAAAAAACGCATGTGATCTCCAGAACAGTCCTGACAGCATGCTGTCTGCTGTTCACCAGGGTCTCCGACCTGTCACTGCTTCACACGAGTTAGCCTTGTGGGTAGAAAGTCCAGGAGTAGCATTCTGCCGTGGGCTCCTCTCCAGGGATCAGAAACCTTCACAGTGGCGTGAAGATGAAAGTGAGCCATGGGGAGGGAACAGAACATAGGACACATGACCTATGTTGTAATCACCCACTCTACCATGGTTTTATCTTGAGGAAGAAAAAGTGAAAAGTAGATCTTCTGAAGAAGGTAAAGGACTCTTGAAAATTATTTTCTTTCTTGGCATAACTGATACAGTTGGAAAACTTTCCTTGTGATTCGAGTAGCAAGAGCTTGGAGGAGAAATGGGCATTTACTTAATGGATTGTGTATAATAAGGTATGCCTACAGTACAGAAGCAATAGGGTGTGGGATTCCAAGCTAATGAAGGGGAGATGGGCTTGTGGGCCACCACCCCTGGAAACTTTCCTCGTGTCCCCACATCATGGTCATGTGTCTGAATCATCTTCTGGAAATCCTTCCACTCTGGTTCCTGATGTGAGCCCAGAGTCCTGAGTCAGGCCCCCGAACAACCAACTGATTTTCAAAGTACCACAATGCTAGGAAGTTGAGGACCAGGAAATTTAGGTTTATGCTAATTATTTTTTCTAAGAAACATGCCATTCAAGTCCTACCAATTGAAACAATAAAGCAGAGATACCTCTTCTTTTATGCTCTCTACAAAACAGTTCTCCCACTCATCTGTCACCAATATGGACATTTTACGAGAAATACTTTTTGGTATTTGCTCACTAGTTCATCTTTCATGTACAGTTGAAATGAATAATTTAATCTGGCATTCTCCTCACCCACCTACCCAACAAATGTTTTTTTCCTAATCTGAGTGTTTCTCAGCACCCAGCAGAGTGTGGTCAACACAACACAGTGACAATTTAAGCAGAAGAGAAATATCACTTTAAAGAGGAAATGCCAAGAATTGTAAAAGTTAAAAAAAAAGTGTGACATGAGCCATGAGCCACAGACACAGAGGTATAGCCCTTTCAGGAAACCATGGAAATGGAGCCGTTGAAAGGGCAGAATAAAAAGAAAAACAAACCATGTGACAGGTAATTGCAGCTTCCTATTTTTCCAGACCCATACTCAGACAGGTTTGCTTTCATCTTCTATACTTCCAGGAACACTGACCCTCTTTCTGTTCCTGGAATTCATAAAGCCAAACACACTTTATTTTGACTTGCCCACTCAGAGAGCAGCACGATCCTCTGAAAATACCCAAGGGGTTGTACTTGCAGAAGAAGAGAAATTGACCCTGGATACTTCGGTCTAGGTCTATACTGTGGACTTAGATTTTATCGGTCCAGCTTTCATTTTATTTTTGTGCTGGGTCATAGACCAAAATTCATGAAAGGAAAATATTTGATTGCATATACTATTAAGTTAATTAACCTAGGTTATTATTATTTTTTTAATAGTTCACATGCCTGAGGCTAGTAATTTATACGTGGTCAGAGTCATAAAAATTTTTGATTTTTTTTTCTTTTACTGCTGATGACTATCACCTGGGGCAGAGCTAGGCAGCTTATAATGTTTGTGGGCTTGTAAATATTTAAAAGTCTATCTGTGAAGCTGGGTAATAGCCGGTTCTCATTGCTGAAGGAGGATCAGAGAAGAATCCGTCGGCGGGGGGCCACCCCTTTTCTAAATCCAAGAGTTTATCTTCCTTTCTCAGTTTTTTAGATTTCTTTGCTGCTTTTTGACACAGTGGTGCTTTCTGTTTGGGAAAGTTTTAGTCTCTAATTTCTAAGGCAATGTTCTTTCATTAGTCTCTTTTATGACCTCCCTTTCTCTTCCCTTCCCCGCACCCCACCAGCCTCATTACTTGTTATTATATGACCTTGAGCAAACCATTTAATTCTGTGCACCTCATCTATAAAATGAGAAGTTACAAAATGTTCCTTTAAAGTTCATCTTCCAAAATTATTCTTCACTTTTATTCACTTCCTTGGAGAATTTCTGTTTAATTTTATTTGTTATTTGTATATGAAAAAGTCCTAAATCTATATTCACAAACTCAATTTCTCTCACTCTCGGTTGTTCATATGCCATTACAATATATATGTCCCATTAGCATTCAAGACTTCAGTGTTGAACTCTGCTGGTGGAAGTGAAACTTCCTCTTTTGGAAGCAAATTAATAACATGTCTTAAGAGTCATGAAATATATTCATATATGCTAACCCAGGAATTCTAATTCTAGGAATCCATAATAAGAAATAAATCAAGGGCTTCCCTGGTGGCGCAGTGGTTGAGAGTCCGCTTACCGATGCAGGGGACACGGGTTCGTGCCCCGGTCCGGGAAGACCCCACATGCCGCGGAGCAGCTGGGCCCGCGAGCCATGGCCGCTGAGCCTGCGCGTCCGGAGCCTATGCTCTACAACGGGAGAGACCACAACAGTGAGAGGCCCGCGTACTGCAAAAAAAAAAAAAAAAAAAAAAAGAAATCAAGATATATTTTTGGAAAGTATGTTCATTGCTCTCCCTTCTCCAAATTGAAAGGAATCTGAATAACCAATAGAAAGGGAATTAAGTAACTTATGATACATTAACTTGATAAATACTAAAAGAAACTATTAAAATGGTTTACTTCCTTATAGCCACTTTGAAAATGTGTGTAATATTATATATAATGTAATTTAATATAACAACATGTGAACTGAACCATCTACAAAGTTCCTTCAGGAGATATACCAAAACGATAATAATTGTGTGTTCAGATGGCAGATCAGATGTGAATTTTTATTTTGTTTTCTCTTTTTCCAAGCTTGCAATTATATTTTTTACCACTCTTGTAATTGAAAAAAAATCAATGTTGATCTTATTTCTTTTCTTCCTAAAATTTGCTTCTCCCCAGCTTCCCCACAGCTATGAGTATCTTCTCAAGTCCTCTGGGTGCTCTGCTCTGGAGTTCTTAATTTTGTAATTCTCTTCTCCTTTTACCTCTCATACTCAAACTATCCCCAAGTGCAGTGGAATCTTCTTCAACAACAGATTTTGTCCATTACCACCCTCTGCCCAAATCCAAGCTCTCAGCCACTATAGCCAGAATGTATTTAACAGCCCCCAATACCCTACGTAGTTCCTCTCCTTGCAAACCTACTTTTGCTCCCTATTATCTACCAATACCAAAATTGGACTCCAATGTTGATCTTACTACCCTTTTCTATACAGTCTCTGTTCAACTTCTTACTTTGTTTTTATATACCCCCATCTGAAATTCTCTACTATGGCCAGTAGGCTCTCTGAATTCCACTTTCATATTTTGTACCCATCAATGTTTTTGCTTTTTCCTTCAAAATTCACTCTCAAGTCCATATTATCTACCCTCTCCACATTTGGGGGTATGTTACTCCATGTATTCTCAATCCTTACAAACATGGACTTTCTAAGTATCCTATTGAGATCCAATTGTGTTAAAATATTTGAAATGTAGTACACAAATATTAGGTAATATGTTGTTAGAGTATAGCCTAATCTTTAGAGTATTATAGTTAATGGCTAATTTTTTTTCTAATTTAAAAAATGTTTGAAAAATTGGATCTAGAAATAATAGACAGGCGACTATAATATCAGTCACAGAAAAATACTAGGAAGGTGTATGACACCCATGGTTTTGTTGTCACTGAGGACAAGAAATGGCAGTCAGTAGAAGCAATAAGAACAGGGCATTCTAGACTCATTTTGATAGAATTCATTAGCCTCGATCAGAGGAATGCTTTCATCACAGTATTTGACAAAGTATCTTTGACAACCTTGTGGGCAAGCCTAAGAAATGTGAGCTGGAGGATAATTACTTGGGTAAAGTCATAGCAAGTTGAAAAACTATACCAAGAATCTTGATCAAGATAGAGATCAACTTGGAAAAAGGGTACTAAGCTGTCTGGTTCTGATCTCTTCAGGATTTTTATCAATGACTTAATGAATAATCAGAAAATATTCACAGCAAATTTGCTCAATTAAAATAGCTAGAGAGTATTGTTTATACAATGAATGTCAGAAAAAAAAAAAAAAAAAGGAAAAACAAGTCCCCAAAAGTCTAAAATTTCAGACTAATGTCAGGAAGATGAAATAAAGTGCAGATAAGTATGAATCCTTCAATTCAGGCTTAAGAAATTGGCTACACAACTGCCAGATGGTGCGACCTGATTTAACGAAACTTCCCGTGAATACAAATCCCCAGAGGTTTCAGTTGATTTCATCCCCAACGTAAGCCAAAGTTGTATGGAGGCAAAACGAACAAACAAAAAAGCCATTTTGGGGTAGAAAAACAATATAGGGTCCAGAGCAAGGGAAGAAAATATTTTAACTTTACCCTGAATTTACTGAACCTGAAAAAATAGTTTAATTTAGGGTGCCCTATTTTAAGGGAGAAGGCTGACAGTTCAGAGGTAATAGAAACACTGCGAGCAGAAAGAGAAATGTAAGGAAATTAGGGCAAATGAGGAAGGGGTAAAAAGAAATGGGGTGTTGAGCTTACAAGAGATCATACAAGAAGTGCCATGGCAACTCTACTCAGATACATAACTGACTCTCAGGTGAAATAGAAAGTAAGGCCCCACAGAGGGACCAAGGTTTGAAAACAAGGCTTTAATGTACTGAGGGGCCTGAGAAGCTGGGATGCTGAATAGAGTGGTGTCACCATGAAATGAATTTCTTTGCTGCCAGACAATGAGTCAAATCAATTTTTCTTTAATGGCTTCTCTGTGCCTGGCGTGTGCATCTGCAGCATTCTGTGGAAGTCAACACGTGAGGATGAGAAAATGAAAGTTGGAGGTGGGGGGACTGTTCTGTGTCGTTGATGTTAAAATAAATTGTCTGTGGAGGTACAGTCAGAACTTTTCGTTCGGCTGTATTCAGAAATCTCAGAGCATTTTAGAGTCACATTTAAGGTATGAAAGACTGGCAAAGATGTGTGACCTTTCGAGTTAATTAAAGGTTTAGTTTTATTAATACACTGTTTTTCTTTAAAATTGCTCACAATATAACTGTGTGAAATGCAAAACTTCTCATCAATTTACCCTTGTGTTTTATTTATTTATTGATTGATTAACATCTTTATTAGGGTATAACTGCTTTACAATTGTGTGTTAGTTTCTGCTTTATAACAAAGTGAATCAGTTATACATATACATATGTTCCCATATCTCTTCCCGCTTGCGTCTCCCTCCCTCCCACCCTCCCTATCCCACCCCTCCAGGCGGTCACAAAGCACTGAGCTGATATCCCTGTGCTATGTGGCTGCTTCCCACTAGCTATCTACCTTACGTTTGGTAGTGTATATATGTCCATGCCTCTCTCTCGCTTTGTCACAGCTCACCCTTCCCCCTCCCCATATCCTCAAGTCCGTTCTCCAGTAGGTCTGTGTCTTAATTCCTGTCTTACCCCTAGGTCCTTCATGACATTTTTTTCCCCTTAAATTCCATATATATGTGTTAGCATACGGTATTTGTCTTTCTCTTTCTGACTTACTTCACTCTGTATGACAGACTCTAGGTCTATCCATCTCATTACAAACAGCTCAATTTTGTTTCTTTTTATGGCTGAGTAATATTCCATTGTATATATGTGCCACATCTTCTTTATCCATTCACCCAATGATGGGCACTTAGGTTGTTTCCATATCCGGGCTATTGTAAATAGAGCTGCAACAATCATTTTGGTACATGACTCTTTTTGAATTTTGGTTTTCTCAGGGTATATGCCCAGTAGTGGGACTGCTGGGTCATATGGTAGTTCTTTGGAGAAATGTCTATTTAGGTCTTCTGCCCATTTTTGGATTGGGTTGCTTGTTATTTTGTTATTGAGCTGCATGAGCTGCTTGTAAATTTTGGAAATTAATCCTTTGTCAGTTGCTTCATTTGCAAATATTTTCTCCCATTCTGAGGGTTGTCTTTTGGTCTTGTTTATGGTTTCCTTTGCTGTGCAAAAGCTTTGAAGTTTCATTAAGTCCCATTTGTTTATTTTTGTTTTTATTTCCATTTCTCTAGGAGGTGGGTCAAAAAGGACCTTGCTGTGATTTATGCCATAGAGTGTTCTGTCTATGTTTTCCTCTAAGAGTTTGATAGTTTCTGGCCTTACATTTAGGTCTTTAATCCATTGTGTGCTTATTTTTGTGTATCCTGTTAGGGAGTGACCTAATCTCATACTATTATATATACCTGTCCAGTTTTCCCAGCACCATTTATTGAAGAGGCTGTCCTTTCTCCACTGTACATTCCTGCCTCCTTTATCAAAGATAAGGTGACCATATGTGCGTGGGTTTATCTCTGGGCTTTCTATCCTGTTCCATGGATCTATATTTCTGTTTTTGTGCCAGTACCATACTGTCTTGATTACTGTAGCTTTGTAGTAAAGTCTGAAGTCAGGGAGCCTGATTCCTCCAGCTCCGTTTTTCGTTCTCCAGATTGCTTTGGCTATTCGGGGTCTTTTGTGTTTCCATACAAATTGTGAAATTTTTTGTCCTGGTTCTGTGAAAAATGTCAGTGGTAGTTTGATAGGGATTGCATTGAACCTATAGATTGCTTTGGGTAGTAGAGTCATTTTCACAATGTTGATTCTTCCAATCCAAGAACATGGTATATCTCTCCATCTATTTGTATCATCTTTAATTTCTTTCATCAGTGTCTTATAATTTTCTGCATACAGGTCTTTTGTCTCCTTAGGTAGTTTTATTCCTAGATATTTTATTCTTTTTCTTGCAATGGTAAATGGGAGTGTTTTCTTGATTTCACTTTCAGATTTTTCATCATTAGTGTATAGGAATGCAAGAGATTTCTGTGCATTAATTTTGTATGCTGCAACTTTACCAAATTCATTGATTAGCTTTAGTAGTTTTCTGGTGGCATCTTTAGGATTCTCTATTTATAGCATCATGTCACCTGCAAACAGTGACAGCTTTACTTCTTCTTTTCCGATTTGGATTCCTTTTATTTCCTTTTCTTCTCTGATTGTTGTGGCTAAAACTTTCAAAACTATGTTGAATAAGAGTGGTGAGAGTGGGCAACCTTGTCTTGTTCCTGATCTTAGTGGAAATGGTTTCAGTTTTTCACCATTGAGGACGATGTTGGCTGGGGGTTTGTCATATATGCCCTTTATTATGTTGAGGAAAGTTCCCTCTATGCCTATTTTCTGCAGGGTTTTTATCATAAATAGGTGTTGAATTTTGTCAAAAGCTTTCTCTGCATCTATTGAGATGATCAGATGGTTTTTCTCCCTCAATTTGTTAATATGGTTTATCACATCGATAGATTTGCGTATATTGAAGAATCCTTGCATTCCTGGAATAAACTCCACTTGATCATGGTGTATGATCCTTTAAATGTGCTGTTGGATTCTGTTTGCTAGGATTTTGTTGAGTATTTTTGCATGTATGTTCATCAGTGATATTGGCCTGTAGTTTTCTTTCTTTGTGACATCCTTGTCTGGTTTTGGTATCAAGGTGATGGTGGCCTCGTAGAAGGAGTTTGGTAGTGTTCATCCCTCTGCCCTATTTTGCAGGAGTTTGAGAAGGATAGGTGTTAGCTCTTCTCTAAATGTGTGATAGAATTCGCCTGTGAAGCCATCAGGTCCTGGGCTTTTGTTTGTTGGAAGATTTTTAATCACAGTTTCAATTTCAGTGCTTGTGATTGGTCTGTTCATATTTTCTATTTCTTACTGATTCAGTCTTGGCAGGTTATACCTTTCTAAGAATTTGTCCATTTCTTACAGATTGTCCATTTTATTGGCATAGAGTTGCTTGTAGTAATCTCTCATGATCTTTTTTATTTCTGCAGTGTCAGTTGTTACTTCTCCTTTTTCATTTCTAATTCTATCGATTTGAGTCTTCTCCCGTTTTTTCTTGATGAGTCTGGCTAATGGTTTATCAATTTTGTTTATCTTCTCAAAGAACCAGCTTTTAGTTTTATTGATCTTTGCTATTGTTTCCTTCATTTCTTTTTCATTTATTTCTGATCTGATTTTTATGATTTCTTTCCTTCTGCTAATTTTGGGTTTTTTTTGTTCTTATTTCTCTAGTTGCTTTAGGTGCAAGGTTAGGTTGTTTATTTGAGATGTTTCCTGTTTCTTAAGGTGGGCTTGTATTGCTATAAACTTCCCTCTTAGAACTGCTTTTGCTGCATCCCATAGGTTTTGGGTCGTTGTGTTTCTATTGTCAATTGTTTCTAGGTATTTTTTTATTTCCTCTTTGATTTCTTCAGTGATCACTTCGTAATTAAGTAGTGTATTGTTTAGCCTCCATGTGTTTGTTTTTTTACAGATCTTTTCCTGTAATTGATATCTAGTCTCATGGCATTGTGGTCGGAAAAGATATTTGATACAGTTTCAGTTTTCTTAAATTTACCAAGGCTTGATTTGTGACCCAAGATATGATCTATCTTGGAGAATATTCCATGCGCACTTGAGAAAAGTGTGTATTCTGCTGTTTTTGGATGGAGTGTCCTATAAATATCAATTAAGTCCATCTTGTTTAATGTATCATTTAAAGCTTGTGTTTCCTTATTTTCATTTTGGATGATCTGTCCATTGGTGAAAGTGGGGTGTTAAAGTCTCCTACTATGAATGTGTTACTGTCAATTTCCCCTTTTACGGCTGTTAGTATTTGCCTTATGTATTGAGGTGCTCCTATGTTGGGTGCATAAATATTTACAATTGTTATATCTTCTTCTTGGATCGATCCCTTGATCATTATGTAGTGTCCTTCTTTGTCTCTTCTAATAGTTTTTATTTTAAAGTCTATTTTGTCTGATATGAGAATTGCTACTCTAGCTTTCTTTTGGTTTCCATTTGCATGGAATATCTTTCTCCATCCCCTTACTTTCAGTCTGTATGTGTCTCTAGGTCTGAAGTGGGTCTCTTGTAGACAGCATATATATGGGTCTTGTTTTTGTATCCATTCAGCCAATCTGTTTCTTTTGGTGGGAGCATTTAGTCCATTTACATTTAAGGTAATTATCGATATGTATGTTCCTATTCCCATTTTCTAAATTGTTTTGGGTTCGTTATTACAGGTCTTTTCCTTCTCTTGTATTTCTTGCCTAGAGAAGTTCCTTTAGCATTTGTTGTAAAGCTGGTTTGGTGGTGCTGAACTCTCTCAGCTTTTGCTTGTCTGTAAAGGTTTTAATTTCTCCATCAAATCTGAATGAGATCCTTGCTGGGTAGAGTAACCTTCGTTGCAGGTTTTTCTCCTTCATCACTTTCAGTATGTCCTGCCAATCCCTTCTGGCTTGCATAGTTTCTGCTGAAAGATTAGCTGTTAACCTTATGGGGATTCCCTTGTGTGTTATTTGTTGTTTTTCCCTTGCTGCTTTTAATATGCTTTCTTTGTATTTAATTTTTGACAGTTTGATTAATATGTGTCTTGGCGTATTTCTCCTTGGATTTATCCTGTATGGGACTCTCTGTGCTTCCTGGACTTGATTAACTATTTCCTTTCCCATATTAGGGAAGTTTTCTACTATAATCTCTTCAAATATATTCTCAGTCCCTTTCTTTTTCTCTTCTTCTTCTGGAACCCCTATAATTTGAATGTTGGTGCATTTAATATTGTCCCAGAGGTCTCTGAGACTGTCCCAATTCTTTTCATTCTTTTTTCTTTATTCTGCTCTGCAGTAGTTATTTCCACTATTTTATCTTTCAGGTCACTTATCCATTCTTCTGCCTCAGTTTTTCTGCTATTGATCCCATCTAGAGTATTTTTCATTTCATTTATTGTGTTGTTTATCATTGTTTGTTTCATCTTTAGTTCTTCTAGGTCCTTGTTAAATGTTTCTTGCATTTTGTCTATTCTATTTCCAAGATTTTGGATCATCTTTACTATCATTATTCTGAATTCTTTTTCAGGTAGACTGCCCATTTCCTCTTCATTTGTTAGGTCTGGTGCATTTTATCTTGCTCCTTCATCTGCTGTGTATTTTTCTGTCTTCTCTTTTTGCTTTCCTTACTGTGTTTGGGGTCTCCTTTTTGCAGGCTGCAGGTTTGTAGTTCCCATTGTTTTTGATGTTTGTCCCCAGTGGCTAAGGTTGGTTCAGTGGGTTGTGTAGGCTTCCTGGTGGAGGGGACTAGTGCCTGTGTTCTGGTGGATGAGGCTGGATATTGTCTCTCTGGTGGGCACGTCCACGTCTGGTGGTGTGTTTTGGGGTGTCTGTGGACTTATTATGATTTTAGGCAGCCTCTCTGCTAATGGGTGGGGTTGTGTTCCTGTTTTGCTAGTTGTTTGGCATAGGGTGTCCAGCACTGTAGTTTGCTGGTCGTTTAGTGAAGCTGGGTGCTGGTGTTGAGATGGAGATCTCTGCGAGATTTTAGCCATTTGATATTATGTGGAGCTGGGAGGTCTCTTGTGGACCAGTGTCCTGAAGTTGGCTCTCCCACCTCAGAGGCACAGCACTGACTCCTGGCTGCAGCACCAAGAGCCTTTCATCCACACAGCTAAGAATAAAAAGGAGAAAAAGTAGAGAGAAAGAATTAGTAGAAGTAGGAGAAAGAAAGAAGGAAAGAAAGAAAGGAGGGAAGGAAGGAAGGAAGGAAGAAAGAAAGAAAGAAAGAAAGAAGAAAAGAAGGAAAGAAGGAAAGAAAGAAAGGAGGGAGGGAAGGAAGGAAGGAAGGAGGGAAGGAAGGAAAAAAGAAAGAAAGAAAGAAGATACAGTAAAATAAATTAAAGTAAAATATAATAAAGTTATTAAATTAAAAAAGTAATTATATAGAAAAAAAGAAAGGACGGATAGAATCTTAGGACAAATGGTGGAAGCAAGGCTATACAGAGAAAATCTCACACAGAAGCATACACATACACCCTCACAAAAAGAGGAAAAGGGGAAAAAATCATAACTCTTGCTCTCAAAGTCCACCTCCTCAATTTGGGATGATTCGTTTTCTAAAGGAGGGAAGGAAGGAAGGAAGGAAAGAAAGAAAGAAAGAAGGAAAAGTAAAATAAGGTTATTAAAATTAAAATTAATTATTAAGAAAAAAAAACCAAATGGATGGCTAGAACCCTAGGACAAATGGTGGAAGCAAAGCTATACAGACAAAATCTCACACAGAAGCATATACATACACACTCACAAAAAGAGGAAAAGGGGAAAAAATCATAAATCTTGCTCTCAAAGTCCACCTTCTCAATTTGGGATGATTCGTTGTCTATTCATGTATTCCACAGATGCAGGTACATCAAGTTGATTGTCGAGCTTTAATCCGCTGCTTCTGAGGCTGCTGGGAGAGATTTCTCTTTCTCTTCTTTGTTCTCACAGCTCCCAGGTACTCAGCTTTGGATTTGGCCCCGCCTCTACATGTAGGTCCCCGGAGGGTGTCTGTTTTTCCGCTCAGACAGGACGAGGTTAAAGGAGCCGCTGATTCGGGGGCTCTGGCTCACTCAGGCCGGGGGGAGGGAGGGGCGTGGAGTGCGGGGCGGGCCTGTGGCGGCAGAGGCCGGCGTGACGTTGCACCAGCCTGAGGCCCGCTGTGCGTTCTCCCGGGGAAGTTGTCCCTGGATCCCGGGACCCTGGCGGTGGTGGGCTGCACAGGCTCCTGGAAGAGAGGTGTGGATGGTGACCTGTGCTCACACACAGGACCCTTGGTGGCGGCAGCAGCAGCTTTAGCGTGTCATGCCCGTCTCTGGGGTCCGCGCTTTTAGCCGCGGCTCGCGCCCGTCTCTGGAGTCCTTTAAGCAGCACTCTTAAACCCCTCTCCTCGCGCACCAGGAAACAAAGAGGGAAGAAACAGTCTCTTGCCTCTTCGGCAGCTCCAAACCTCTTCCTGGACTCCCTCCCGGCTAGCCGTGGCGCACTAACCCCCTGCAGGCTGTGTTCACGCAGCCAACACCCAGTCCTCTCCCTGCGCTCTGACCGAAGGCTGAGCCTCAGCTCCCAGCCCCACCTGCCCCAGCAGGTGAGCAGACAAGCTTCTCGGGCTGGTGAGTGCCGGTCGGCCCTGATCCTCTATGCGGGAATCTCCCCGCTTTGCCCCCCGCACCCCTGTTGCTGTGCTCGCCTCCGTGGCTCCGAAGCTCCCCACTCCGCCTCCCGCAGTCTCCGCCCGCGAAGGGGCTTCCTAGTGTGTGGAAACCTTTTCTCCTTCACAGCTCCCTCCCACTGGTGCAGGTCCCGTCCCTATTCTTTTGTCTCTGTTTTTTCTTTTGCCCTACCCAGGTATGTGGGGAGTTTCTTGCCTTTTGGGAGGTCTGAGGTCTTCTGCCAGCATTCAGTAGGTGTTCTGTAGGAGTTGCTCCACGTGTAGCTGTATTTCTGGTGTATCTGTGGGGAGGAAGGTGATCTCCGCGTCTTACTCTTCCGCCATCTTCCCCTCCGCCCCTTGTGTTTTATTTAGATGAAACTTATCTGAATATTGATTGCTAGTTGCCATTTCTTAAAAATAAATGAGGTAAAAACGCATTTTTTCATCCATTTTGAAGTTCCTCTAGCAATAAAAAATTGTCAAGAGGAAGAATGAATGTAGAAACACAGCAGAACTAGACTAAAATCAATTTCAAGATGATCAATTTCCACATCTCAGTCATTTTCAAATAGTAACTTTTCATGAAGTTGCAGCTTATTATTTTTAAATCACTGATCATTTTCAAGGCTAACATTCACCCCTGTCCTCTATAAAACAAATACAATTAGAACTTCATGGAATTATTAAGAAAAACTTTTTTTCAAAAATTAACATTGTTATTTGTAGAGAAATTATAATACTAATTACAACAGAGATTTAAATGATTAAAGTATTGATTGGTTAGTTGATGTTGGAGATACTCAAAAATATTAAGCTAAAAGAGACGTTGTAAATCATTTAGCATAATGTTCATTTTTTAGATTTGGAGACAGACCCAGGAGAGGACAGAGCCCAAGCCTGTACTGCTGGTTGTTAGAGGGCAAGGTTTAGAACCAGGGTCTGCCCAGTTCACAGTCAAGTGCTCTTTTATATCACACCACAGGGAACTGAAACGCAAAGTGAGTTATTGAGATGCTGTATTGAGCACCTGGTTTGTACAATGTGCTGCGCTATGCCAGGGCAGGACCGGGTAGCCAAAGAAAACCTGGCCCTTTTCTTAAAGAGACAGAGTCTTAGCTGGGAGACAAGCCGGAAAGCGTAACAATCCAAACAAGGTAGAGTCCAGTAAAGCAGTTCTGTGTAGGACCAAAGCAGAGAGGTGCCTATATGCAGCTCGCTAGTGATCTATCATGAGAAAAGAGTCAGGCTGAGAACATGGGCAGCAATGCTGGATGACATATTCTTCATATCCTTTATTACTTAAGACTGACCTTGTGTGAGAATGAAGCAGCAGAGCATTCCAGATCATAGAGCTGGTGAGTACGTGTAGGGGTCTGTGCTTGATTGCAAGGTATTGGGAGTTCCACCTGCGTGACAACCAGCCTGGTGAGGCAGGTGAGGATCCTCTTGTGACAATTAGGGAGCTGGGGCCAGGTGGGCTAAGGAATATGCATGACTAGGGACCATGTTTTCCTTAGAAAACCTGTTTCTGCTTCAATACACAATGGATGGTTGAGGGCTGACAGTATATATCATAAGGCATTGTTGCCAAATCTTGGCTCCCTGTCCACCGATGATGATGAAGAGAAATACGGAGACGGAGTTTGGAAGAAATAGAAAAGAGTAGCTTTACTCCTTTTGCCAGGCAAGAGGGGAACACAGTAGGCTAGCACCTCAAGAACTGTGCCCCACTTCCCTGGCGAATAGGGAAAGGTTATATAGCCCAGGGCTCGTGGTCTGGGGTAGGTGATAAGGCTCAAAGTAATTAAAGTCTTGCATTTCTTTTCTTTTGCAAATTCATGGCCAGAGCTGGCATCAGGCAGCGCAGCAACCCGGTCTGGTGTCCCTGAATATATCGCCGTGACATTCTTTCTGAAATGAAGAGTGCTACAAGGGAGTGTAGGGGGAGAAGAAATGCCAGGTGCAAAGGGTAATTTATAAGGAGTTAGAGACTAATCAGCTTTGTGAAGGACAAGTCTAGTTACAAGTGTTTGTTAGTAGTAACAGCTAAAGTATAACCAAGATTGCTTAACTCTTTTAGGCCTGTTTATGTTGTTTCCCCAGCCTGTTCATTGTTTCCTTCTTTTCCTTGTTTATCAGAAAAGTCTCATTTCTATTTTTGCTGCAACAAATTCCCCACTGCTAGTTTATTCCTTCCATATCAGTGGAGGAAGGGAAACAGGCATCGTTTTTGTCTGGCTGAGGACAAAACTTCAGCTTTGCTCCATTTGACAAACACTAGCTGTCTGGCCCAGGGGCCCATCTATCTCCTACTTCAGCATGGCCAAAATTATTTTAGTTTAACTGTTTATTTAAACTTGCATTAAATTCACTCATCACAGCCGTGGAAAAACTCATTAAAATGTCTGTTTGCAAGAGCTACCATATGATCTAGCAATCCTGCTTCTGGGTATACATCCAGAAATGAAATCAGGATCTTGAAGAGATATCTGTATTCCCATGTTTATTGCAGCATTATTCACAATAGGCAAACTATGGAAACAACCTTAGTGTCCATCAATAGATGAATGGTTAAAGAAGACGTGGCACAATAGGTACACTATGTGTATATATATATATATATATATATATATATATACACATATATATATATAATACACACCCACACACAATGGGATATTATTCAGCCATGAAAAGGAAGGTCATCCTGCCATTTGTGACAACAGGGGTGGACCTTGAGGGCATTATGTGAAGTGAAATAAACCAGACAGAGAAAGATAAATACTGTCTGACATCACATATATATGGAATCTAAAAAAGGAATGTATCAAAGGCAGGCAATTTTATACACGAATTATGTTGAAGAATGTGGAAGATCAGCTCTTCTAGCACCATATTTTTTACTGGAACAATCTGGTTCTGTCTCCCACTGTTGGCTCAGAGGGGCCTGGAAGTTAGCCAAGACCTCAAAGTTACTGCTTTCTCAGTGAAGAAGCTCTCCTGTGGGTGCCACAGGGAGCCATCGTCCAGGTAGTAATGTCCTTTCAGGGGTTGGTCGCTCTGCTACTACCTGAGCTGATCAAGCGCTGCCTGCGCACCTGCTTGGTGCTGGGAACTGTCCTGGGCACACAGGGTGGGTGAGAAGTGGAGCCTTCAGAACCACAGATGGCAAACAACCTGTGTTTACCATCCAGTCAGTAAGCATTTACTGTGCACTGGCTGTGTACGGAGTGCTCCCCCATGTTTATAGTAAGCTACCCATCAGTTCTCACAAGAATCCCATGAGGTGGGTATTATCATCCTATTACTATTATGATGTCCTCTTCCCATGAGACAGTTGGGATACGGAGAAGCTGTGATTCTTCTGGGGTCATGTAACCAGCCTTCAGACTCCAGGTTCAGTGCCTCCCTTCATCCCATAGCTGTTCACTCTGCCCAGCTATTCAGGAATCCCGTTTTCTTCTATGACTTTGCTACCTCAGTGTGGCCCATGGACCCCATCTCAGCACTGTAACAAAGCAGGACCCTATGGGGCCTTCCCGGGACAGACCCCCCCCCCCTTAATATCCCATGCTTTAGCTCCTCTCGGAAGTACTTAGATAATAGTATCTCATGCACATTTCCTGAGTTGTTTTATAGATGCTTAAAACCACCACCAAATGAGAGAACTTAACTATTTGATGACCATGAGCACAGAACCTCCAGACTGGAGCCTAGGGATTGATAATGTGAACCTCTGTGACACAGCCCTGTTACCTCACCGTCAACCAATCAGAAGATCATGCACGAGCGGATCACATACCCTGGGATGCCCTTCCCTCACCTTGCCTTTAAAAATGCTTTGGTGAAACCCTTCAAGGAGTTCGGATTTTTTGGGGCACGAGCCACTTGTCCTCCTTGCTTAGCCCTGCAACAAACCTTTCTCTGCTCCAAACTCCGATGTTTCATGTTGTTTGGCTTCACTGTGCGTCAGGCATACGAACTTGTGTTTGATAACAGCATCACCTGGGAGCTTGTTAGATGTGCTGAGTCCCGGGCCCCACCCAGACCTACTGAGTCAGATCCTGCATTTTAACAAGAAACTCTATCTGTGCACTGAGACCTCAGCAGAGCTGCCCCAGGAATCATCAACCCAGCGGAGACAAGCTCCTGCTACAGAACCCCTCTGGCTCCAGTCTGCAGGATGAAGTTCTGCAGAGGGAAAACTAATTTTGACTCCATAAATTTTAGTTCTTTAGTGCTAGAGCAGCTTATTACAAGGCGATTTAACCTGGAAGGCAGTTTCCTATCACAGACATGAAAAAAAAAAATTTCCCACACAGATCTTATATTTAATGATTCTGTTTTGCAAGTATTTGCTATTGTCTGTTATTTGCCAGGTACTGAGGGAGGTACAGGTCTTAGTGATTTCCCATGGGACACGGCAGTCCACGCTACTTCCAGCTTACGGCAATTCAGCCAATTCCTCGTTTAAAGTTGCATGTTTATAATAAAATTGCATCTGTACTTCTCTTAATGATGCTTTCTTGTTGAGTCATTCATTTAGTCAAATAACATATTTATTCAGACAACAAACACCTTTCACTGATGAAGTCCATTGTATTTATACATATGATGAAGTCCATTATATTTATACAGAGTAGTTGTGTTTCCATAAAAAGTTATATCCTGAAGCAATTCTTAGTGGGAACATATTTTTTAAAGGAAGAGTTTAAAAAATCATGCTAATTTTACTACTCTTTTATGGTTAGCAGAACTCCCCCTCTGAGGTTTCATAACTCTTCATCAACATGAACTTGGAAATTCTCCCAATGTCCCAAAGGCGGATGTAGACTTAGGAAACCAATGCTGAAAATTAAGTCTCTCAGGACATGTTGTTGTCTCTATAATTTAACTTGGATGCTATTCAAAATCTTCAGAGGAAATTTTTTTTCAATATTTTTCATTTTCATTTCAAATGGAACTTCTTAAGACTATAGCAACTCTTGTAGAGTAAGAATTTAAATACTTGGGGCCTTCCATCTACATCAGATTTACATGCTGGGAATTCTGCTCCTTTATGGGAAACTAGTTCTAAAAACCGTTCTGAAAATCCCTTGAGGGGATGACACACTCCCAGGAAAAACACCTCTCTGGGTAATTTACTTTTATATGGGAGTACTAAAAGATTCAGCCTTCAGGCATAAGACTTATTTCCACACTCTAGGATAATTCTACTTCTGCTTGGGAATTTTTTGGGGATAATTAGTTATCAAGGATTAAGGCTTATTATACCTTGAACAATGTTTAAAATTTTAATGAAGTCATTGAGGTGAAGTTGATAAGCAGTAATTTAATATTTTATTTATTATTATTTTTTAATAAATTTATTTATTTATTTTTGGCTGCATTGGGTCTTCGTTGCTGTGCGCGGGTTTTCTCTATTGTGTCGAGCGGGGGCTACTCTTCCTTGCTGTGTGCCGGCTTCTCATTGCAGTGGCTTTTCTTTTTGCGGAGCATGGGCTCTAGACTTGTGGGCTTCAGTAGTTGTGCCACATGGGCTTAGTTGCTCCATGGTATGTGGGATCTTCCCGAACCAGGGCTCGAACCCTGCACTGGCAGGTGGATTCTCAACCACTGCACCACCTGAGAAACCCAATTTAATATTTTAAAATCAGCTTTATTGAGGTATTATATAAACACAATCAAATGTACATTTTAAGTGCACATTTCAATGTGTTTTTCTTTTTCTTTTTTTAAATTGAAGTATAGTTGACTTACAATTTTGTGTTAGTTTCTGGTGTAGAGCAAAATGATTCAGTTATACATATATCCATAGATATTCTTTTTCATATTCTTTCCCATTATGGTTTATTACAGGATATTGAATATCATTCCCTGTGCTATACAGTAGGACCTTTTTGTTTATCTATTTTATATATAGTAGTTTTTACCTGCTAATCCCAAACTCCTAATTTATCCTTCCCCCACCCCGTTTCCTCTTTGGTACCCATAAGTTTGTTTTCTATGTCTGTGCAATTCAATGTGTTTTGACCAGTGTAACACCACTAAAATGAAGATATAGAACATTTCCATCATCCAAAGAAATTTCCTTATTTATTGCCAGGTACCTTGCTAAGTGACTTACTTGCATTATTTCTTTTAATTCTCATTAAATATTATAAAACAAGCTTTTATGGGCTGAATTGTGTTCCCCCATATCAGTATGTTGTAGCCCTTCCTCCCAATACCTCAGAATGTTACTATATTTGGAGCTAGGACCTTTACAGAGGTAATTAAGTTAAAGTGAGAGCTACCCAAGTGGGTGACCCTTAATCCAACTTGACTGGTGTCTTTATAATAAAAGGAAATTGGACACATAGGGAGATACAGGGATGCACATCCACAGAGGAAAGACCACATGAGGACACAATGAAAAGGTGGCCTCTGCAAGGAGAGAGGCCTCAGAAGAAACCAACTCAGAAAATACCGCGATCTTGGACTTCTAGCCTCCTGAACTGTGAAAACGTAAATTTCGGTTATGTAAGCCACCCAGTTTATGGTATTTTGTTATGGCAGCCCTAGGAAATGAATACAATGTCTTTAGCTTTGCTTTTTAACAATAAAAAGCAAAAACAAAGAAAAAAACCAGGGCTTGGGGGTGCCATAGAATCTGCCCATGGTCACCCAGCTCCTCAGTCATCAGGTAGGGGTTGGATCCTGGTGTGTCTGGTTGCAATTCCGTGCTCTTATCCACTGCATGCGCTGACTTAGCAAGTACAGGACTGTTTGCAGGGTTTGAAATTGCAGCTGTGACTCTAGTCAGTCCCACCACCAAGCTCCCCTCAGCTCTCCCTCCCTCCAGCCACTCTTACCTTTTTATGCACTTGACTGTGATCAGTGCCTTGAGGGCAGAGTATGGATTTTATTAGTCTGACCCTACTATAATAATATAATAGCTATTGTGAGAATTAAATGATTTTTAGTGATTAGATAAGTGCTGGGCATATAGAAAGCACTATTTTTGTTTGACTATTATTACCTCATTTAATTAAAAAAAATCGCCATTTAAAATTACTTGTCTCTTCTTTTATTTAATTATTTTCCAAATTTAAGGAGAGTATAATGTGTTTTGAGAACCCGAAAAGGTAATATTCTTCCTTAGTTCAAACTGTTCTACAAAAAATTTAGGTTAGACAACAGAATGAGTTTTCCTCATGTCTGATACCACAGTAGATTTTTAATATAATAATCACCATTAAACATTCATAATAATAGTGCTACACTATACTAATTGTAAAATGACACCAGTAACAGAGTCATTACCCCTGAGGCCTCAATCAAAGACAGGTGCCAAGGTGAGGGTCCACTCAGCTGACATTAGCGCCCAGGACAGGAGTGGGTGTGCATTTTGTAGAGTGAATACTAAAGGTGAATATTTAGAGAAGAAATAACAGGATCCATTTGAAACCTCCACTTTAGGGAGACTAGGTAAGCTTCCTGGAAAAGTAGTTTTTCCAGAGTTGAATGTTAAAAGGGGGAAGGTGTGAAGGAGATTTCAGATAAGTATTATGCAATTTCTTAACAATACAAACAGCCTGCCTACTCTGACAATACAGATCACCCCTGGGATGGCATGAGGCACTGTTAAAACACCACAGTGTATTTATTTTGACTGTGTAATAAGTAATTTGGGGAAACCAGAAGCCAGTTATGGATCTAAATCCCATATATATAGGGTAATTCTGGTAAACACTTTGGCTGAGTTGACAGGCTAATTCGAAAGAGGAAATATTAGTAAAATAACATTCTTCTCTGAGCCGACAATCATGTGATATAGGTTAACAAGTCCACAGGTAGTTTTTCTATTTAATGAGCAAACCCTGAATTGATTTAGCTAATCAAAATGGGTGAAAAGCTGTACAAGTAAATATCACCTCAGTTCACACCCTGTTCAATGAGGCCCAGGTCCGCTTTAGCCCATGCGAGTCACAGAGAAGAATGTCCTGGGTCTTTTTTGGAAGTCATGTGAGACTGAGGGCAACACACTAGAAGTCTCAAAACTTCTGTCTGACACTGATGAAAATATTATGGGTTCGTGGTTGAATGACAAAAGCAGTTTAGGGTAAAAATAGCTCCAGGATTAGGCAATATTACTACCTTTTGGCATCTTCTCTATTTCCTTATCTGTTAAATAGTCATCAGATGATGATCTAGCATCCTCTATGACAGGTCCCCAAATTTTCTTACATATTAGAATCACCTGGAGAGCTTTAAAAAAATCCTCATGACCAGGTCACCCTCATGCCAGTTAATCAGAGTATCTGGGGGTAGAGGCCAGGCATCAATATTTTTAAAGCAATCCCTAGATTATCCTATTGTGTAGTAAACTTTGGGAACCACTGCTCTATGACCTTGGATTACTTTCGAAAATGCAGAATCCCAAAGAGTTTCACTAGGCCTGGGGTGGGGCCTTAGCATCAGCATTCTTAATAAGCAAGCACCCCTGGTGATTTTGAGGTGGGTGGTCTTATGTCATATTGAGAAAAACTGCCTTGGTAAGCACGTGAGATTTGCCCCATCAATTAGCTTGATATCAGGCTAACTTGAACAAGATGCTAACAGCTAAAGAAGAGATTAAAGAAGCCTCCCTAGGACAATGTGAGCCAAGGCCAAAGATCACAGTGGTTGGCTGACTTGCGCAAGCGAGATACCTCGGGTTGCCAAGGTGACATGAGGAGGCTGGAGTTATGTCTTACTGAAATATTCTCCTTTAGCATTTTCTCTACAAAATGCACACCCACTTCGGTACTGGGCCTTAAAGTCAGCTATTTGTTGACACTGGGTGTGGCGATGGAAAGAGGCAGTTTTCTTTCATAGGAGCTCTGTTCTGAATGTGTACTTTTGAGCTAGTGCCTGTGGTATCCAAATAGGCAATACGACATGAACAAAATCTCCTACTATTTTGTGAGCCCCACTCTGTAAATATTCCCCAGGAATCTCCAAAAATTGGAGGGTTCAGGGCACAGGCATCGGACCAGTACTGACTTCATCATATGTTTTGTAAGAGCAACATTTACTAGAAATTAGATCTTATTCAAAGGATGCAGATTTTCTCATTACGCATCTGTCATCTTGCAGGGAATTTCCCCTGTGGTTATCAGCAGTGACACGGCCCTCGCCTGTGTTGAATAAAAGCTGTGGCATCACCTCAGTTTCCTGGCTGTTTCAATGACAGAAGTTTAGCAAAAGCAAATAGATTCATCACAGTTTCTTTTGGCAATTAAGGACTTGCTCATTTGTCAATTTAGGAAAATTTTTCAGCTTTCTCTGTCTGAGGTTTCATGATATTTTCATTTAAAGCAAATACTTTAAAATGAAAGTATTTTAAAGTAAATACTTTAAAAAGTATTGATATTTGGGGAGAATTTAAGAAACACCAGTTACAGAAGTGGACTTAGCAAACCACTTGGTGGCAGTAAACTCCCTGTTAACAACAGTATGAACAGGAACTGCTGGGTGGGCTTCTTAATTTCTATTTCTTTGTGGGAGTCCTTTTTTCTTTATTATGATTTTTGATCCCCCAAATGTCTCTCTTAAATGAAAAAAGTATGATTTCTTCTATTTTTCCCCTAACAGACTGAATTATACATAAAGATTGGACGTTGTGACCTCTTCTAAAAGTATTGAATATTGAGAGTTAAACTGTAAAAATTCTGAATGAGAAAATCTTGTTAGAGTACCGATTTTTCTATGGCTCCATCATCAAGTCTAAATAAATGGTTATGTACAGAGAAAGGATAATTGGATCCTATTCTGTGTATCCTATATGTTCAAAAGCCACAACAACTTGCCCAAAACATCTATTGTTCTACATGAATACCTTTCCATTTTCTCCAGAGAATTTGTCACAGAAACTTCTTCATCTTGTATCCATTTAAGGGAAGAAGGGTGTGCCTAAAAAATAATTTAATAATAATTAGAGTAACCAGATTAGGTGTCAACATATTTGGAACCAAGAAACTTGAGTTGGGTCAATGAAAAACCACAGTAGACTGGTTAATTATTACAAATGGATTTAGTACTTATGCTAGTCCTGGTGAAAATAATAGTCATGTAAGTCTTTAGAATACTCAGATTCAGTCTGGAGTTTGTCACCAACTAGCTGTGCAGCAGCCTGGGCAGGCCAATTAAACTCCCTGACTCCCAGTTCCTCATCTGAAAGTGATTAGGTTGGGCAGAAAGATCGTGGGAGCTTTTTTTTTCCTGTCTTAAAAAGGAAATGTATGTAGCTAAGTTTTCCAAGTGCATCCTTGGGAAATACAATGGAAATATAACATCTAGTATTTAGTTTTGGGAGATTCTTCTGAATAGACTTTATGTGTAAGCCATATATAAGAACTATATACAGGTAATAACTATATTTAAGTATATACGTACTTAAGCATATAAGTGCTATATAAATATTTATGCGTAAGTAATACATAAGTAAACTGTATATAAGGAAGCTATACATAAGTTATAACAAATGAAACTTTTTTCAGGTCAAAAATCACAGAAAGAGAAGAAATCATTTGTTTCTTCCTTGCTTGGATGATCAGTCTTCAGTATTGTATTTGTGTCATTGCAGCAACAGTGAGAGGTAGCCTGGTATTCCATCCTGCACAGTGTGACTAGAAAAGCTTTGGTTGCCTTAGGGCACTTCACTCTCCCCTGCTGAAGATGGAGGAATAGAATGACAGATCTTCCTCCACTTATAATGGGGCTTACGTCTTGATAAACACATTGTAAGTTGAAAAAATCCTAAATCGAAATGTATTTAATACCCCTAACCTACCAAATATCGTAGCTTAGCCTAGTCTACCTTAAACATCATCAGAACACTTACATTAGCCTATGGTTGGACAAAATCATCTAACACAAAGTCTATTTTATAATAAAGTGTTGAACATCTCATGTAACTTATTGAATACTGTATGAAAGTGAAAAACAGAATGGTTGTGTGGGTGCAGGGAGGTTGTACCAGTAATTTACCCTTGTGATTGAGTGGCTGGCTGGGAGCTGTGGCTGCCACTGCCCAGCACCATGACAGAGTATCATACTACACATCACTAGCCTGGGAAAAGATCAAAATTCAAAGTACAGTTTCTACTGAGTGTGTTTTGCTTTTGCACCATCGTAAAGTTGAAAAATTGTAAGTTGAACCATTGTTAAGTCAGGGACCTTCTGTATTTAAAAGTTCTGACTCTGTAGATAAGAAGAGCAGAACTGGAGCTGACTCACAAAAGAGGCCTCACACAGGGTCTGACAGAGAGTAGGGATTCAGTAACATTAGTTCCAAGCCTCTCCTTATTTGTTCCTTTGAAATACCTGGTATTCACTAGCTCTTTGAGGCAACTGTTTCTGAACCTCAGCAGGCAATTGCTTGCCACCTTACGGGCTTGATAGTACATGTGGGGCACCAGTTCTCTGTTAAGAGTGACCTGACATGGTCATGGTGGGACGTTAGTTCCAAGTCTAAATTATTTCAAATGTATGCAAATATTTATGCTAAACTATTTTATGATTGGAAAGAAAGAATTAAAAACAATGTTCATCAGCAGAAAACACATCAACAGGAAACATACCACTAAAATTATACTTAATGGTCAAAGGCTAAAATTGGGAATGACGAAAGGACGTCTATTCTTATTACTCCAACTCAACACTGTACTAGAGGTCCTAGTCAATAGAATAAGGCAAGAAAAGAAAGTAAAGTTACACAGATTGGACAAGAAAAAGTGAATGGTCTTTATTCACAGATGACATGATTCTATAGGTAGAAAATCCCAAGTACTCTACCAAAAATAATAAAACTTACTAAAACTAGTAAGTTTATTTAGTAAGCTTGACAGATAAAAGGTCAATATTACAGAGATTGTCTTCTTATATACTAGCAGTACAGAAATAGAAAATGATATTTAAAAGATGGCATTTACAGTAGCATCACAAAAGCATAAAACTATTTAGGAGAAACTTTAGCAACAGTATATATCATCTCTATGTTGAAACTACAAAACATTACTGAAAGAAATTAAAGAAGTGCTAAATAAATAGAGAGACAGACCAATATCATGAGTTGGAAAACTCATACTGTTAAGATGTCATTATCCCCAAATTGATCTACAGATTCAATGAAGTCCCAATCAAAATCTCAGGAGACTTTTTGTAGAAATTGACAAATTGACTCTAGAATATATATGGAAATGAAAAGTACACAGAAAGACCAAAACAATCCTGAAAGACTTAACTGCTTGATTTTGAGACTTAATATAAGTTACAGTAATCAACAGTATGGTATTGATATGAAGATAAATATTTAAATCAATGAACATAACAGAGTCCAGATAGACTCACACAAATATGACCAACTGATTTTTGACAAAAGCGAAAAAGTAATTCAGTGGAGTAAGGATAATCTTTTCAACAAATGGTGTTGAAACAATTGGACATCAATTTGCAAAAGACTAAAAATGTCAACCTAAACCTCACCCCTTAGATAAAAATGAACTAAAAATGGATCAGAGATATAAAAATATACTATAAACTAGAAAAAGTTTAGAAGAAAACACATGGAAAAACTTTCTGATTAGGGGTTACGTGAATAATTCTTAGATATGATACCAACAGTGCAATCCATAAAAGAAAAATTTGAAAAATTTAATTTCATCAAAATTTAAAACTTTCATGCTTCAAAGGACACCATCAAGAAAGTGAAAAGAAAACCTACAGAATATTTGCTGTGGGAGAAAATATTTGCAAATCATATGTCAGATTATGTGTTGTACCCAGAACACATAAAGAACTCCTACAATGCATCAATAAAAAGGCAGGTAAACCAATTAAAAGGGAGTGAAGGATATGAATAGATACTTCACCAGAGAAGAAATATGGATGGCCAATAAGCACATGAAAAGTTGGCTAACATCATTGCTTACTAGGGAAATGCCAACTGAAACCACAAACATTTCATCCCACTAAGATGGCTTTAATAAAAATGATGGACAATAAACAAGTGTTGAAGAGGATAAGGACAGATTGCAACTCTCACATAGTATTGGGGAAAATGTAAAATGGTGCAGTCACTTTGGAAGACAGTTTGGTAACTTCTCAAAAAGTTAAATATAAAGTTACCTTATGACCCAGAAATTCCATTCCTAGGTATTTGCCCAAGAGAAATGAAAACATGTTCACACAAAAACTTGCACATGAATGTTCATAGCAGCATTATTCATAATAACCAAAAAGTAGAAACATCCCAATGCCCATTAACAGATGAATGGATAAAAAAATGTGATATATTCATATAGTGGAATCCTATTCGTCCATACAAAGAATGAAGTATTAATGAGTACATGCTACAACATGGATGAATTTAGAAAACATCCTGCTGAGTGAAAGAAGCCAGACACATATTATATGATTCCATTTAAAGGAAATGTTCAAAATAGACCAGTGCATAGAGATGAAAGTAGATTATTGGATGTCAGGGGCTGGGTAGAAGGAAGAATGGGGAGTGACTTTTAAGGGGTACAGTTTCTTTTGGGGGGATGATGAAAATATTCAAGAATTATATGTTGATGATAGCCACACAATTTTGTGAATATATTAAAACCCACTGAATTGTACCCTTAAAAAATAAACTAAAAAAGTCACATATGCACAATTATACTATGTAACTTTCAAGGATATGTACATATCTAAGAATACACTTAAACATATTAGGAGTGCCCTTGGGGTGGAGAGGAAAAATAAAATCAAAATAAACTATAATAAATAAAATAGGAACAGAATCCCATTCCCCCCCACCCCCCCAGAAAAAAAAACCTCCAGAACTAGAGAGACAGAGAATAGATTAGTGGTTGCTAGGGGTCAGGAGTAGAGGCAGAATTTAACTACAAAAGGGCAGCATGAAGGAATCTTTTGTCCAGTGATAGAATTGTTCTGTACCCTGATTATTGTGGTAGTTTCACAAATCTACACATGTGCTAAAACTCAGAACTGCACACCAACAGAAAATGTTATTATTTTTTTTTTTACTGAATGCAAAGTTTTAAAAAGGTGTATTGAGACACCTGTGTTGTATTTATTATTTTACATGTATTCATTATTTATTATATATAATACTGTATGTTATTAATTATATATTTATTATTATTTTAACCATCCTTCATTTTTTCATAAAGTGTCTGTGTTACTCTTCTCTATGTGAGCAACCTCCCTTAATTTGGTTTTTACTAAGTCATGCATTCATCAGTCTGTTGGGTATTTCTCAGTTTAGTACATATAAGGTGAGCTGAATGAAAATTGTTCAGGCTTTTGTAGGCAGAATTGCAGACACGGATGAACTTTACATCTCATTTTCCTATTCACATTTAAAGTCATTCTTTTGCATTAGAAATGGCCTTAAAATGTTGAAAATAATCATTTTCCAGTAAAAAGTTGAGGCTTGTGTTCAAACCCAGAACCTAATTGTGTAAAAGAACTTCTACCCTGCGTTCAAAATACCTGCTCTATGGTAGTCGCCACAAGAATTGTGGGTGGTGTTACTAACTCCTTTAGATTAATTAGAACACCCTTTTATGAATTTCCTTTGTATTTTTAAAAAGACTATATTTTTAGAGCAACTATAGGTTTAAAACAAAATTGAGATGTACAAAGATTTTCCATGTACCATTTGCCCCCACATGAATAGCCTCCCCCATTATCAATATCATTCACCAGAATGGTACATCTTTTTTAAAACAGAGGATGACCTACATTGACACATCATTATCACCCAAAGTCCACAGTTTACCTTAGGGTTCACTCTTGGTGTTGTACAGTCTCTGGGTTTGGACAAATGTATAATGATATGCATCTGTCATTACAGCATCATACAGATATTTCACTGTCCTAAAAATCCCCTGTGCTCTGCCTATTCATCACCTTCCCCCCTCCCCCAGGCATCACAGATCTTTTTACTGGATCCATGGTATGGTTTTTTCCAGAATGTCCTATAGTTGGAATCTGAGAGTATGTAGTCTTTTCAGACTGACTTCTTTCACTCAGTAATATGCCTTTAAGATTCCTCCATGTCTTTTCATGGCTTGATAGCTCATTTCTTTTTAGTGCTGAGTAATATTCTGTTGTATGCATGTGCCACCGTTTATTTACCCATTCACCTGCTGAAAGAAATTTAGTTTTTTCCAAGTTTGGCAATTATGAATAAAACTCCTATAAACATCCGTGTGCAGGTTTTGTGTGGACAGAAGTTTTCAGCTCCTTTGGATAAATACCAAAGAGCGCAATTGCCAGATGATACGGTAAGAGCATGTTTAGTTTTTGTAAGAAACCGCCAGACTATCTTCCAAAGTGGCTGTGTCCTTTTGCATTCCCACCAGCAGTGTCTGAGCATTCCTGTTCCTCCACATTCTCACCAGCATTTGGTGTGATCCGTGTTCCAGATTTTGGCCATTCAAATAGGTGTGTGGTGGTATCTCCTTGTTGTTTTAATTGGCATTTCTCTGATGATGTGATGTGGAGCATACTTCCATAGGCTTATTTGCCATCTGTATATTTTCTTTGGTGAGGTACCTGTTAAGGTCTTTTGATGAGTTATTTCTTATTGTTGAGTTTTAAGAGTTCTTTGTATATTTTGGATAACAGTCCTTTATCAGGTGTATCTTTTGCAAGTATTGTCTCCCAAACAGTGGCTTGTCTTCTCATTGTCTTGATATTGTCTTTCACAGAACAGAGGTGTTTAATTTTGACAAAGTACAGTCTGTCTTTTTTCTTTTCTTGTTTCTATTTAAAAAAAATCTAACATGTTATTTTCCTTTTCATTCATGATGTGCTTTCTAATTTACAAACATGGCTATAAATGCCCAGTTCATATCACAACACCACAGAGAAGACGTGCCCCCACCTTCCCTCCAGCCACTTAGCCCTCAGGTCCACATTTGGGAGCCAGGCCTCAGGAGTGTGGCCAGCCTGTTCTTCCCCCCGTGTAGTCAGGTAAGAAGCCTGTTTTAAATCATGCTCTTGGGTAAACTGAGGTCAGTGTATCAGAATGGCACTAACTACTTGCCAGAATGATTTTGCACACACACACAAATCTATAGCCCCTTCTCCCAGGAGTTTTTCTGAGAAAGGAAAATTGTACAAATAATCATTTTATAAACTATTAGATATACTTCTGAAGAGCTGCATGTAAATGGGAAAGTTGAAACTATTTCAAGTGCATCAGGGGAGATTTCCTTTAAAAAAGGAAGAGTCAATCCTTAATTGATCACTTTCTCAGTTTGGAATTTTGTATATTAGGACCTTTTAAAGCATGGCACACCTTGATTTTTAGCACACTGGAAAACTATTTTTAAAAGTAATATTCACATGCTAGGATATGGTGAATTTTATTATTTTTTTTCTAGATTTAATCTGTGGAAACCCTTTGGGAAGACAATAGAAATTAATCTAGGTTTTGAGGACAAGAAGTCCTTTTCAAATTTTCTCATCCCTTGGCATTTATACGAGGACAAGTCCTGGGCAGGGGGTTGAGGGTGGGGAAGGTTCATTGGGCCTCAGGGAAGAGCCTGCACCTGAACCTGCCGGGGGGCTTGGAAGGGCAGAGGTGAGCTTGAATGGTGTGGGCCAGTGATTTCAAAAATATTTCAGCTGTGGAACCCATTCTTCAAAGGAACCATACACAAGAGCCTAATAGTTAGACAAATAAAAACCATGCTGCTGTGCCTGAAGCAAATTAGGAAGCCTTGAGTCCTACTGATAAAAGTCAATTTTGAGCATACAGTTTCATTGTGTCACTGATTAGAGGATGAGACCAACTGGGTCTTCCACTCACCAGCTATGTAGCTTGGATTAGCTGCCTTACCTCTGGGAACCGCAGGGCCCTAATCTGTGAAATGAGTGTTAATCTCTACCTTTCGAGTATCCTGAAGGTTTAAGAAGCTAACAAGGTACTGTGCTTGGCAGGAGGTCTACACATGAGAAGACACAATAAACCATTGCTCTTTCCCCACTAACCAGCCAGCTTCCTACCTGAAATTTCATCTAAAAGATCACAGATTCCTACAAAGTTGGGGGAATTGTCTTCAGAAGAAACTCTTAAAATAGAAATATTGCCTCTGAAGAGGAAAGGGACCTGTAGTTTCTTCTCTGGGCTTTTTTAGTTGACACTCGGGTTTAAGAGTTGAGAATCTTAGACTCATATTTCCAAACACAGATTCTTAGAACTAGAGCAGTCCGTAAGAGCTCCCAGTTAACAACTTTTTTTTACAAATGTGAAAACAGGGTGTCCAACAGGTTGTTGATCATCCAAGGTTGAAGTGGGAGGACATGGACGACTTTCTCCAGCCTGTTTCCCTTCTGAGAAGGGCGAGTGATGATCCCTGTCCTACCAAACACTCTGAGTGGTTTGGCTCATGAGAGAAGAGGAAGTGCCTTGTAAATTGACTTTCAAATGTCAATTTCTGTTGCTCTTTTCACTTGGAGGAGGAGAGTAGCAGGAAGGGTGCGGGACAGAGGGCTCTGTGATACTGCCCAGCAGGTAGCTGGCACCGTGCAGAGGCCCCAGGCTGGGGAGGCTGGGCCCTGTTTGAGGGTGATGAAAACAGGTGGTCGGTAGGACCCGCCCACCATGGCTGCTGAAAAAGTGGGGAAGCCATCACAAAAGGAGGGAGGCTTATAGGCAAGCAGCTCCCCCAAGGGCAGGTGTGATCCAGAGGGAACTCATCAGAGTGTTGTACTTCCTGGTGGTTTTTCCTCGTGGCTTTTAATCTAAAATTACTCATATGTCTCTTCCTGGCCTACACAGAACACTTTTAGATTGGAAAGTCTTTTGATCACATCAAAAGTCTTAGCTACAAAAACTCAGTCTGTAGGGTAGGGTAAAATTGATCCCTAACTGGTTTAAGACAGGAAGTTGAGGAAATAAAGGAAGTTGAGGTAGACACGGTGTTTCACCGTGGTAACCTAAAGTAAGATAATGTGTGAAAAAGGAGATTTCCAATGAATATGCCTCACTTCTCTGATTCTTTTAGTTGAATCATTCTTTCCTCAATGCACATCCTGATTCATGAGTTCTTTCAAGTCATCACTCAGGATAGAGGCTTAAAAGGACTGGATTTCAAATGCTTTCAGGAAAGTTTCTGAGCCTAAAGAGCTGGGAAAATAGTTTCCCTGATAGGGGAGACTACTGACAGTTCTTACCACTAACAAAGTAGTCTGGTCTCTGTCAGAAATATTTAGGTAAGGGAAAAAAGTAATGACATTCCAGTTTCTCTTAGAGAATGAAAACAGAAGCAGGAGGTTCCTCACAGCTTCGCTCTCATCCACCGTGCTTCCAGTGCAAAATTGTCTTCTGGCCTCAACAGTGTCTATTACAACCATCACAGCAAAACAAAGAACGGTGAAAAAGATATTCCCTTGTAAGTCAGGAGATTTCATGTGGTGAATTTCTTAACACCTTTTTCATGCTAAGTTCGATAGAAATCACAATTTGAATGGACAGATTTTGGTGAGGTGAGGAGTTATAGGAACACTCACAAAAACCATTTTAACAATTAGAAATGTTTACATAAATAACTCCCAAATCTTGAGAGAATAGATAAGCATTTTAATCATCATTTTACAAGTAACTTAGTTTAAGTAAAGTATACGTAAATAAAAATGCAAATGAAAGCACATTCTAAATGAACTGAAAGAGCTCTCACTTTCCCAAAAACCCTTAAATGAATTTCTTTGTATCTATTTAATAAGTTTTTAATATCTAGATTTATCTATTTTCTCCTGACAGCAAATATGAGGTTTCTGGATCAGAGGTAGGGTGATTACTTACAGGACATCTCAGTGTTGGTTTCTTATGCCCCAGTCTCCCCTTTAGGGAAGTGAAGAGAGCAGATGTAATCTGCATGTACAAAGGAGTCCATAATATAGGAGAGGACCACTGAAATTATGAAACTCGGAGCTTATATAGGAACTGCTGCACAAGTGCCCCCTCCTCTCCAGAGAGAAGGAGAGAAACTTTATCTTTTAATGTAAACAAACCCTATATTGGAAGCAAAAAGCAGAAGGTCCCTAGATGTTACAGCTCTCTGGAATATAAATGTATGGCTCAGGATTTTATTACCCTTTGAAATACAAGTAAATGGCTCTATGGGGAGAGAAAACTGTATATCTCTCAGGAATAATTAATTCATTATTTCTAACTTCCAAGGCATGGTTACTGGCCAGTCATCCTTTAACTCAGTTTGCCATTAATTTTTTGATCAAGAAACTCTGACTGTGCAGAACATGAAAATATTAGCTATTTGTCAGCACCATAAAACATACTTCGATGGAAATTCCTGTGGTATTTCCCATTCATTGACAACTGATCATTTTATCTGGAGGGCTGCACAACATAGCTGCACAGTGATAGAAGATAGGGGTGAAAAGTAACTCGATTATGGAGAGTCATGAGTGTTAACAAGTTTGGACAATATCTGTGCAGGCAGTGGGTAAGCAATGAATATCTCTGACCTCGTAAATTTAGAGGAAGAGTGAGAAAAGCATGGTATCAGCTGCAGAAGAAACAAAATAATGAAGGACCGCATGATCAAAGAATGAGAGGCTTTCAGAAATGTGGGGGTCAGGGTCAGCAGGAGTGAGAAGATGAGAGAATGGGAGGAATGGGAATAGTAAGAGGTTTAGGACAACAGTGTCAAACTCTTCATTTTGGAGAAATCAAGATGGCTGAGGCCTGAGGGAAGAACCTTAGGGGTCCACTTTAGATGAACTCAATATTCCTAATAAAAGCTTTGAGTGACGTCTGCTGTTGGGTGCGTATGGACATAGAGGAAGAGAATGGAAGAGGCATGATTAGGAAAGAAGAACGTATTTAGGAGAAAATCCACACAAGATGAATTCTATTTTTTGCCCTATGTTTTCTTTAGAGTTTTGTAAATGTCCCCATTCAACTCAAATTTGTCATTTTCTCCTTCAGCCTTTGGGATCTAGGTGAAGGCCTAGAGAAATCTGGAAGCAGGCAGTGGAGTTACTCAGGGTTGAGGCCTGGCTGGGCAGTTACAAGGACAATCAGGATATGAAAAAGTCTAGGATAGCACTGTTACTTGTTTATTTTATTATTTATTTATGTTTATTTGTATATTTTATGTAACACATATTTTAAATTGATTATTCTTATTATTGAGATGGCAGAGTGAGTTAGAGATGGACTTAGGGATTGTGAAGGTGGCAAGCAGTAGAGACACCAGAAGCCCTAACACTGGTAAAGAACAGGGCCAGTAGGAATGATGGAGTAAGGGGGGAGAAATACTCTCTTTAAGTCAAAGGAAGGGAATGCAGTGTTTTGGTCTGAGAAGAGGAAAGTGAGTATAGAGAAAAGTTGAGAGTCTTCAGCTGTCAATCATAACCTCAAGGCAAGCAAGAATGAAATGGTGGGAGAATGGGAGAAATGGCAGAGGCAAGAGGTTAAGGTCAAAGGGGAACATTTCAGGATGCTTGTATTAGAAGTAAAGTTCTCAGTTATGAAGAGGTCAGTGGTACCCATGCTGGGGAGTGCTGAGGAAGAGTAGAAATTAAGGGCTCTGGAGTGAAGGAGGCAGAGGAACTGGGAAAGGGGGCAGTATACACTGGACAAAGTTGAGGGTGAGGAGGATATCTTGGGGGCAGTGAGATGAGAGAACAGGAAGGTTGGAGGTATGCTGGGTGTCAACGTGTGTCTGTGAAGGCGCCGTTGAATTGTACTCGAAGATGAGAATGTAGATCCTGTCAAGCCCTGAGTTCTAATTGGAATGCTGGCATGACAACATGATATGATGGGCTCTCTGAAAGGCTTTTTCTTTCCCCTTTGGCCTGCCATTATGGGTTCTATGGAGCTTCAGGTAGACAGTAGGAAAAGTTTGCTTGCAGTCTTAATACTACAGGAATGAAATGAAAGGCACTGTATCTGATTAAAGGCCATAAGAAAAATATTTATTCTCATTACTTGAATGTAGTTCAAAAATAATTGTTACTAAAAAAAGTGGTTACATGTCTTTTTGCCTCTTTATTTTATTGAAATTCAATTTTCTAAAGAATCATAGTAAAACAACCCATGAAATATATGCTATTATCAAAGTAATCTTGTGTATAGTCCAATAAATATTGCTCATAGAGTTTAACCACCATTTATAATGTGAATGACGGTAGTATTAGGGATGGGGTAGATATGATATACATAAGAAACTCTTTTTATCTTCAGTTTCAGTAGTAAATATCAACAAATGTTTTACCTAAGCACTTACAGAATACTGTTATAATGCCCCAGATTTAAACATTCTATTACAATGTTCTGATCCTTGAGGGACTTTTGCTCATCTGTAAAACATTTATGCTAACCTTGTCCACATTCAGCACATATACTGTTTTACATTTTAGTTTCCAAGAATAACCAGCAGTAATTAATATTAATATAAATTAAGGATGCCAGCATGGAAAGCTGTTCCATATTAACCCCTCACATTGGAATTGTGCTGTACTGGATCTTAATAGATTAATTTCAAGGTTCAGGGAAATGGTTGTGGGAGGAGCCTAAAGTATGGATAATACTCAGTGTGGTCCAGTGCTGTGAAAAGACACATCATGGCTGGCCATACGGTTCCAAGGATCCAAGTAAAATTTATTCCCAATGCTACAATGTGGTTCCATGGGAATGGAGTGTTCTGAAAGAACAATGTCTTATTGAGAGCTTCTGGGCTGGACAAATCCTTATTTATTTACTTTTTTGGAAACAGTGCTATAGTATTTCAGTATTTTATTATTAAGAATCATTTGGGTTATTGTTTTTTATTTTGAGGAAATTGTATTTTCTTTTTTTAAAAAAATTATTTTATTGAAGCATAGTTGATCTACAATGCTGTGTTAATTTCTGCTGTACAGCAAAGTGATTCATTTATACATATATACACACTCACACACACACACCCACCCACCCACACACACACACATATATATATACATTCTTTTTCATATTCTTTTCCATTATGGTTTATCACAGGATATTGAATATAGTTCCCTATGCTCTACAGTAGGACCTTTTACTCTCCTGGACTGAGTTATCTACAGATTATGTAAATCTGTATGTAGAGGGGCAGATGGTAAAGCAGGTTGGCAATGCCAGACTTGACACTAATTTTCTGTGTGATCCTGAACAAGTCATTGAAATTTCAGGGCTACATTGCTTCTCTGTCTCTTTTTATTTCACAAACTAGTTGTGAGGTTCTAATGAAATAATGACCATCACTCAGAGAACTACAAAATACAACACAACAGTAAGCCACTGTCACTAGTTTGGCTAAACATCAGGAGCTGAGGAAATTAAACATTTTCCCTTTATTGCTTACTTATAAATAATCTTTATTGTAAAAAGTAACCATTTCCATGCTCAAAAAAATCAATTCTTCCCTAAATTTTATTCATACGTCCTGATAACATGACTTTAAAAGGAAAGATCACAATATCATTCTCTTGCCCAGGACCTTGCAAAATGAAATTTAAGAGATCTCTGCTATTGTTTTCATTTGGAGCCACATCTGACACAGTTATAACCATTAATGGAAGGAAATCTTCCATTACAACGAAATGGCACTTTTAGCTAGGTCATTAAAGCTGGTTCCTTTAGAAAGAATTGCCCAAATGCCCACCCCTGTCCCCCCATAACACACACACAAAACCACACACATCCACATGAGTCTTGAAACAAGATTTTAATGGTACTGTATGGTCCAGTGGCCCAAAAAAGCATTTGAAAGGAATTTTCCCAGTTTTTCTGTTATTTGGTCCCTAAGCAGAACATATTGAGATATGGCAGTGATTTTTAAAAAGTAAATAAGTGGCCATAATAACTTAAAAGTAGCAGAGTAAAATAATAAGCACATGGTCCTAAACCTAAATGATATAACAATAACAAGTTATACTTTTTTTGATCAATTGTGCTTCAATAAAGTTAAAAAAAAAAAACACCCGAGTACACTTTTTCTCCCTTTCTTTGATTCCCTTTTATATTCTTAGGAACTTTCTTAGTGCAAAACAGTACAGCTTTCAGACCATGAACCTCTTTGTTCAATTTTATCATGCTTAGTTTTACCAAATTATAGCAATAGATCATCTAATTTTCAAACTTACTTAGCTTGAACTGAATTATATTTTTTCTTTCACTTAAAAAACAGTATTTTGTTGACATCTATTTTGTGTTAGATATCCCTTTGGTTTTTTGTTACCACAAGATAGATGAAGCCATTCTTAAACATAAGTGATAAAACCTAACACCTTGTACTATGTTAAGATTATTCCATGATAAATCAATATTTCTCTTAGTGTGGGGCTGAAGATAAACATGCACACACAAACACGGACACAAATTAGTAGAAGGGAAAAATCTCTATGTGAATATGCCCCTAAAAGTGAATAAAAAGGCAAGAGAAAAAGATACATTCCACTGAAGTACTGAAGTAATTAAGTCATTCTATTATGGTGAAGAAAAAAGAGCATAAGCTACACAAACAATTTTATTTTATTTAAAAACTTTATTATTTATTTATTTTATTTATTTTTGGCTGCATCGGGTCTTAGTTGCGGCACGCGAGATCTTCCTTGAGGCATGTGGGATTTTTGAATGCGGCGCGTGGCTATTTGCTGTGGCACGTGGGCTTCTCCCTAGTTGTGGCATGTGGGTTCTCTCTCTAGTTTTGGTGCGTGGGTTCTAGAGTGCATGGGCTCTGTAGTTTGCAGCATGCAGGCTCTCTAGCTGAGGCGTGCAAGCTCAATTGTTGTGGCATGCCGGCTTAGTTGTCCTGCAGCATGTGAGATCTTAGTTCCCTGACCAGGGATCAAACCCACATCCTCTGTATTGTAAGGTAGATTCTTTACCACTGGACCACCAGGGAAGTCCTATACACAAACAATTTTAAAGGAGATGGTAAAGGGGCAGGTAATAGGCATACGTAGAGCCCTTGAAAGACAGGCTTCGAAAGACAGAAACAGAGGCAACCGTGTCAACCAATGTATACATGTCTGCTCATCTGGGCAACCATGACCTTCCCAGGAATGGACTGAACCAGAAAAACAGCTTCCTAAAGAAGCTTAAGTACACACTTAAGAAAATTATGTATCCTTAGGCAATTAGGAACTCTAGAATAGTTATTAACTGAGATTGAACATAAACATTTATACATGAAAAGGCCGACCTAGCTTCTTTATTGCCATATTCAAAATAGCTTTTTAAATTTTGTTTTAAAAGAAAACCCTTTAAATTATTTTTAAAGAAAAGTTTAATGTTAGTTTCAGGTTTTTCATCTTTGTAGATAAAATGAAATGTTACCATAGTATAATGTGGGATGATCAAACTTCTGCTGAGTTATTTTGATTTATTTAAACAAGGAACCATGGAAGATACTTATAGATATATAAAATGGACAAGTATATACCTTCCCCTTCAGAGGTTTATAAAATGAAAACCATTTCAGTATGTGTGTTAACTGCTAACATACTAACAAGTAGAGATGAACCTATCCCTACTTTCCCTTATTCCAACTATTTTATGTTGGTTCTGCCCTTTATATTATATTCAATATGACTTTTAAGTTCAAAAGTTCAACTCCTATTCTCACCACTACTTCCCCCCAAATCACTTCCACCATGGCCATTGCCACCAGTAGTAGAAATACAAGCTGCAGAACTTTTCACCCAGTCTTCAATGACTCTGACTGTATTATCAACCCTTAAGAGAACAGTAAGTGAAAAGCAAACACCATTGATTAGGTCTGGGAGTTTTTCATAAGGGCAATGCTTATCACTACCAACTGCAGGCAAATCTCATTTTGTTTCCTGTATCTAGTAAAAATTGTCACAAGTTGTAGTCATGCTACTTTGGTTACACTTTAAAGTACATTTTTCTCTTTCTAGACTAGTCTTTCCCCAAATGTACAACCATGTAATGTCTGTCTTGGGAAAATTTTAGCAAAAAAAAGAGTTTCTTGGGAAATTCTGAATACCATATTCCTTTTTTAAAGATTCACAAGATGAGTTAATGTGAGTGAGTGACTCTCATAACAAAGGAACCTACTTATCTTAGCTCAGCATTTCCTATTTGACCATTAGACTCTCCCCTGCCCATAATGTGTGAGTAGCTATGAACATCCCTCAGAACTTGTATTTCCAGGAAGACACTCTGGTAAATACTTATCTTGACTGACAAGGGATAGAATCAATTCAGATGAATGTTACGTCCTTTCAAAGCTTGAAAGCCCTGATAAGGTCTCAGAAGAGGCCACTAACCACAACTAAATGAGGAGGAAAAGATTTCTGGGAATCACAAGGCTGCTTGATCAATGGTAGACAACGCTTAAGGAGATTCCTGAGATTTAAAACAGCCCGAATGTGCTGTGGATGTAGCTGAAGAGCCCTCTGATAGTATACCTTTGGCTCTTCCGTGTCTCTGGTCAGTGTTTCAGGGCTGTTCATGGCACTTTCGTAAGTGGATACAGCCTGAAATAGTGTAAATGCTAGGCCACGATTGTCAAACTCCTCTAAGTTTGGCAAAGTTTGCTTGTTTTTTTTTTTTAATTAAAAAAATTTAATTATTATTATTTTCTAATCCAGGTATTCCATGACCAAAATAAAACACTGAAATCTTCCATTACTTTCTCATCAAAAATGGTACAACTGTGCCAAACTTTCTGATAAATTTCTAGTTTGTAAAAGGAAAAAAGTAATATAAAGTCGTTTATAAATTTTTTCTTGAGGTATACAAATTTGGCAGGAGAGCATAGATTTGACACATAGTAGTGAATATAACCCCTAAGTAATGCAATTTAGAAATAGCATACACAGCTAGCATGGTTAAATAAACTCCAATCTTTCATGGCTTATAAAGTTACTTGCAAGTTCTTTTGGTAAAAAATTCTCATGAGGGCTTCCCTGGTGGTGCAGTGGTTAAGAATCCACCTGACAATGCAGGGCACATGGGTTAGAGCCCTGGTCTGGGAAGATCCCACATGCTGCAGGGCAACTAAGCCTGTGTGCCACAACTACTGAGCCTGCACTCTACAGCCTGCGAGCCAAAACTACTGAGCTCACATGCTGCAACTACTGAAGCCTGAGCACCTAGAGCCCCTGCTCCGCAACAAGAGAAGGCACCGCAATGAGAAGGCTGTGCACCACAACGAAGAGTAGCCCCACTTGCCACAACTAGAGAAAGCCCGCGTGCAGCAATGAGGACCCAACGCAGCCAAAAAAAAAAATTCTCATGAGATGCTGGCTGAGTTTTTGGTCTGGAGGGATTGCTGCAACCTGCTCCATAGTGCCCTCCTTTTACACAAGGTGGTGGGAATTCTTTGGTTTGTATATGAGGGATTTACATAAATGTCTTTAGATCAGAGAATCAGTAAACCTAGCCTTCCAAAGAAGGAAAGTTACATAAAATGTATGCACATAAAAATAAATTATATCCCTAAAATGGTTCTTCTTTTGGATTCATCAGTTGTCTCATTTCCCCCTTCTTTGTCACGAGATCTTACCTCGTCTGATGTAGAAAATCCTGGCAAGATACATAAAAATAAAATTTTAAATAATGCACAATTATGTAAAAAAAAAAAAAAGGCTAGCAATCCTAAGGTTCAAGTGCAAATGCAAAGGAGGTCTGGATGTACATTAATAAAGGAAATTTATGCTGATGTAGGAAGCAAGGGCATCTGTTTTCTTCCTAAATGATAAAGAAGCCAAATGATCACAGGTACATAATTCAGATGTTTCTGCTACATTTAGAGTGGATATATTTGACAATTTAATATGTACTCTCCATCTCTGTCATCTAAACAACAAAACTGTGAAGCTGTCTTTAATGTAGAAAAGCCTAGAAAATGTCCAAGGAATAAAAACAGGATCTGCACTTGTCAAATCCTTTGACAACAAAATGCCCCACTTGCTCCCTGTTCTGTCCTATCTAAGAAGATCAGTTTAATTTTGGAGAAGGAGTTCTTATGCAAACGCCAAGGAAGACACTTCGCAATAGCTTAAAAGGTCCACACAATAGCTTGGGAAGCTGTTTGGAGAGACATGTTATTAGAGGCAGCTGGACAGAGAAAACACGTGGAGCTGGGCCTTTCCTGATGCTGCTTGGTGTACCTTTAATAGGCAGACAGTTCTAGGGCCTCCCCTGCCGCAAAGCACACTGGGAACAGTAACAGGGCCAGCACGGCCCTCTGCTAATATTTCTGAAAGGAGATAGAGTCTATTGTAGCAGGAGGCAAAAAACACTGTTGTGCTGAAAAAATACTCCTGTTCCAAGCCCATGAAAAGTCCTTGGTTTAGACATGAGAACTACTTTGTTACTCCCTGGAAGCGATTACAAAGAGCGTATCTCAGCCAGGATTTACTGATTTAGGTAAAGCGCTGTGATCTCTGATAGATTCTGGGTGAGTGCAGTGAGCACGGTGAGGGCAGTTCTTAAGCTCATTGTTTCCTAGATGACAAACAGTAATGGAAAGCATATCTGGCATATTTTCCCTCCTTTTATCACAGAAAAGATAATTTCTTAAAACTTGATCTTTTTCTTATTTCTCTGGGTTTGGGGGCCCTAGAAATAAGCATCTGAGGTGAAAGCACTGACTAGAGGGAGGGTCAGACCAAATTCAAGAAGAGCTTCCTTGATGCACTGAGGTGTCTGTAAGATGTCCGTCCCCTGGGTCACGCAGCTGCCCTCTCTTGCTGCTCTCAGCCCACCTTCTAGGACTTCATACTCACTCACGGTCCCACTGTTCTTTAAAGAGTCATGTTCACTGACTGCAGAACTTTTTTCTTTTTGATCTGAAACAGGAAATAAATTCACCCCTGAGCTCTCAAAACCAGAAACAAACATTAACAAGGAGAAAGGAAAAAAATATGAGCTCTTTGAGCAGAGAAGAGACTTTCTTTTAACAAATAGCCCCAAACTAACATTCGCTTGTTGGCATTTACTGTAATTTAATGATTCTATTGCTAATACCAAGCTCAGTCCTCCATCTGGATAATGACATTTTTTATTTCTGTAATGACAAAGGTTTGCAGGAATATCTTCTCTTTCTCTCTAGGTATCTGGTGAAAATTTCTGTGGGCTTCACCTAACCACACATGAGCACGACTGTTTATGAAACAAAGCTGAATTTTATTAAAAACACTCTTCAACAACCAAGTAAAAATACTGTTGATATTTTACAAATTCAGTTTTATAAAACACATACTTTTCTCCTATTTACCAAAGACTCTTGCAAAGATAAAACCTACTTTATGTTTTTCTCTTTAATTAAATGTGTGTTTGAGTTATACTGGAGCATGATATCTTTGAAAAAATCAAGTGGGATTTATTTCTACTGAAAAGATGTAGAGTTCAAGAGATGTCTGTGTTTCCACATCAATTGCCAGAATAAACTTGACTCTTGCTTCTACAGGTACAGTTATACAGAAGTTTTTGTTCATAGTTATTCCTTACCCTATTGAAAGAAATTCAGACTCACATTGGTATAAAAAACAAATACTTCACTGAACTGGAAAAGACTGCTACTTTTTAGTGCTGGGGTGAACAGCCACTGCATTTAGTTGGTCTCACCATTAAAAAAAAATTATTTCATCCTATAAGATGAATCACAAATTTTTAAAATAAAAGCATAGGTAGTGTGCTCAAGTAATAAACCTTATTGTTTCATTTTAAAACACAAATATAAGTACAGAGACAATTTTTTTTTTTTTTTTTTTTTTTTTTTTTTTTTTTTGCAGTACATGGGCCTCTCACTGTTGTGGCCTCTCCCATTGTGGAGCACAGGCTCCGGATGCGCAGGCTCAGCGGCCATGGCTCACGGGCCCAGCCGCTCCACAGCATGTGGGATCTTCCCGGACCGGGGCATGAACCCGTGTCCCCTGCATCGGCAGGCGGGCTCTCAGCCACTGCACCACCAGGGAAGCCCCAGAGACAAATATTTTCATGAGCTACACAGAAAAGAATCTTTTTTTTGCTTACATTATATTCCTTTTAAAAAACTGAGGTTAAAAAAAAACCAAAACTAAGGTATAGTTGATTTACAATACTATAGTAGTTACAGTTGTACAATGTAGTGATTCAATATTTTTAGAAATTATACTCCATTTAAAGTCATTATAAAATATTGGCTTTATTCCCTATGCTGTACAATATATCATTGTAGCTTATTTATTTTATACATAGTTGTTTGTTCTCAATGGTGAAAAGCTGAAAGCCTTCTTGCTAAATTCATGAAAAAGACAAGGATGCCCACTCTCACCACTTCTGTTTAACGTAGTATTGGAAGTCCTGGCCACAGCAATCAGACAAGAAAAAGAAATCAAAGTAACCAAATTAGAAAAGAAGAGGTAAAAATGTCACTGTTTGCAGATGACATGATACTCTATATACAAAACCCTAAAGTCTCCACCCCAAAACTATTAGAACTAATACATGAATTCAGCAATTTGCAGGATACAATATTAATATACAGAAATCTGTTGCATTTCTATACACTAACAATGAACTATAGAAAGAGAAATTTTTAAAATATCCTGTTTAAAGTCACATAAAAAAGGACCTAGGAATAAACTTAACCAAGGAAGTGAAAGACCCATATTTTGAAAATGATGAAACACTGATGAAGGAAATTGAAGAAGATTCAAAAAAATGGAAAGATATCCTGTACTCTGGGATTGGAAGCATTAATATTATTAAAATGGCCATGCTACTCAAAGCAATCTACAGATTTAATGCAATCCCTATCAAAATACTCATAACATTTTTTGCAGAACTAGAACAAATAATCCTAAAATTTATAAGGAATCACAAAAGACTCAGAATAGGCAAAGCAATCCTGAGAAAAAGAACAAAGCTGGAAGCATAACCCCTCCAGACTTCAGACTACACTACAAAGCTACAATAATCAAACTAGGATGGTATTGGCACAAAAACAGACGCATAGATCAATGGAACAAAATATCCCAGAAATAAACCAATGTACTTTTGGTAAATTAATCTATGATAAATGAGGCAAGAATGTAAAATGGAGAAAAGACAATCTCCTCAACAAGTTGTGCTGGGAAAATAGACAGCCACATGTAAAACAATGACATTAGAACATTCCCTCACACCGTACAGAAAAGTATATTCAAAGTGTTTTAAAGACCTAAATGAAGATACGAAAAAGTAAAACTCCCAGAAGAGAACATAGGTGGAACTCTCTTTGACATAAATGATAGCAATATTTTCTTGGAAAAAAAATCGTTTTGAATGAAAATAATAGTGCTTTGATTTTAAAATGTATCTACACATGTGACTACTAGGTGATGTTAAAACAATTCTAGTTTATTATTTTAAGTAAAATTAACACAGTATGCAGGACTCTAAATGTGAACACCAATATAGTAGTAAACTCATTCCAGCAGAGGACATTTCTCCATGTGTTAAACTTGGATAACAAGTGTTGTTGGAATTTTAATTCCTTCCAGAAGCACCTGCCAGTTGGTGTATGAGGCCATCCATAATTATGAGAGCTATTTTAAAAGTTCATTAAAAATAAGCTGTGTAAAAATGTGGTGTTTTTCCTATTCAGTGGGTCTTAGTTTTTACTATGTTCAAACTGCATGTTTCATTGAACATACTTTACATAAGAAATACAATATAATAATCTTATTGAATGCTCTTAGGATAGCACCAAAAAAAGTAGGCTAATTTGCACCTTCAGTTAGCTTTTGTTATATTTCCTTACAGCTCTAATAACATTTCTTTACTAGTCACCATTTTTTTAAAATAATTTTTTTCTTATTGAAAACTATACATCTAAGTCTTATGAAATTACCTTGAGGAGTTCCAGTTGCCCATACAGGAAGGGTGATTAGGTATTATATTAATGACAATATTACCATAACAAGTCTCTATGCATTAAGTGAATTTTAATAAAAATAAGGTCAGACCTTTCCTTTGCCATGTTTTAACCAAAGTGAGATAGGGTTTCTTTTGTACAGAATCATTAAAAGCATAGTCCTTCCTTTTTAGTTATACTCAGATAGAAAACAACATGATCAAGGAACTTCAATCCTATTTGTGCAGTTTTCTTTCCTTTCAGAGGTTCTGCTTAAAACATCGATAAAAGACATATCAGGAGCATATATGGCCATTGTAAGGGTCCCACGGTTGTCCAGACACACTTGAGTCCTCCATAGGGCAGGATAATATATCTCCTGTTTGACCAAAATATTAGAGGAGAAAATCAATCTTAGTTAATTTACTTTTTATTTTGTGCTGAAGTCATACATGTGAAGAAGAAAATGGATGTCTGAGTGAGTGATGATCTCAACCCTCTTATCAAGATTAAATCCTGCACATCGTTGATATCCAAACACCTGGGGCACAGCAGCAAATCTTAGAGCACTGGGTACCATAGGGGCATTACAGGAATGGAGTGGTAGGAAGGACATCTAGGTGAACAAATGTTCCGTGGAACATGGGGTAATATTCTGGTGACATTGGAGAGACCAGTGTAACTCACTGGCATTCCCAGATGTGAGGTTCTTGATGACCAGCTGAAAATGACAGATAATTTCATCCAGTGGGTCTGAACAATAGTAGAAACTATGTGCTTTTTTTTTTACTATTTTATCTATAGTAGATATATTTCTCCTATAATATTGAATAGAAACTCTTTTAAATAGTCTCTACTTTAAAAAATCACCAGGTTAGCAGACATTCTCTGTTCCCTTTGTGAAATACACTGAGTTATGACCTGACAGACACTTGAGGAAGTGCTCTGCTCTTTAATACACCTGTGCACCTCTGCTCCCACTTGGTTGAGTTTTTTGTTTGCTAAGAGTCACTTAATGTTTATTCCCAAGTTTATTCAGTTGCACTTTCTATTGTAATTGCATAATTTAGTAAAACATCCTGTAAGTGGATAAAATCATTTGACTTGAGTGTGAAAGAGTCGTCATTTTTATGAAAACCAAGTGTGTGCTTTGGAAGTCTAAAAAAGTGAAATTGCTAACAAATAGAAAACTTCTGTTCAACTAAGCATGAATGAGACAATTGTAAAAGACTAGAGGGGAAAACCCCTGAAAATAGTGGATTCTTTACTCAATGTACTTGCAAGTACCTTTAGATTTTTGTTCCACTTTAAATATATGAAAATTGATGCTAATCATAGGTGATGCATTTTGGATGTGCTAGTGATGATTTAGTTTTCTAATCGATAGGCTCTCATTAAAAGACCTAGACCTGTCTTTAAAATATGGGTGACTGTATATTTGTATGTTTTAGGTTAAAATAAAATGTTTGAGGTTAAATATTATTTTCTTTATGATTCTTGGCTTTAAACTAAATTTTTAAATTAATCAATCAACTATTGGCCATTAAAAGTTCACTAATGGGCATCCTCTGCATTTTATCCAGACAGTGTCACTGTGCTCCTTTTGGATTTAACAGATGATGCATTTCATTGGAGTGCTTGTGCAAGAAGAGCTGAGATATTGGATGGTCTGGATTTTCTACTCCCAACACAAGAGCTGGAATTGTAGAAACCTTCCCCAGGGCAACTCAAGGGTCTTCTGATTCTCCATTACACATAATCCCAAACTTTTTAGAATGCAGAATAAACATGAGAGTTGCCCTTCAGCAAAGAAAATCTAATGTTCGTGTTTGCTGAAGATTTAAGGGAAGAGTTTTGACTTTTTTCCCTGATGATTCAGGTTTTAAATAGAAACTGTAACTTTAAAGGCAATATTTTTCCAGGGCAAGTTTTCCCACACTATACAAATATATTTAAATGGGCCATGCCCAGAGGGAAGCAGCAGAGGTAATTATGCAATATTGTAAAAATAAAATAAAAATTTAAAAGAAGTGGAATAGTCATGTTGTATATCATTCCTAGTTTATTAGGGTAGTTTGAGAAATATAAGCCAGCCAAAAAGTGATTGGCTGGTAATAAATACAATTCAAATGACTAACTTCACTCTTGCTTTTGGAATCTACACCGTTGTTACAGCTGGAATCAAGATTGTTAGAACTGACTTCAGATACTTTAACCCTGGGTTTCCCTTCATTCTCTCTCTTGTTGTGTGCAGATATGGGACAAAATTAGATACACTGAAATGGGAGATGGGATAGGCACTTGGAAGGGGGAGGAATCCCTCCCTTAGCAACTTTTGTGTAGAAGTAGTAATATTGAAATAAAGGCAATTTTCCAATCGCCTATGGTAAATAATCACCAAAATAATGAATAAGCTGGTAGTTTTTCCTTTTTCTCTAATGCTGATAAAGAGTGATGATTTATTTGAAAAGACACCAACACTGCTTGAATATTTACAACAGGGCCCTCTAGACAGTGAGGAGGGTACTTTCCAACCAGCCAGATATGTTAGCCTTGTCTGAGATGATAAAATATTTCATCAATCACTATGGGGTATATTTGTAGCTTTAATTATTTGGTTTTTCATCTCTCAAGAGAAATGTTTCTCACAAAAAAGTTAATAAAACAGCATTTATTTTTATTGTTTCACTGGAGATAAACTCAAAGTGTCCAACTGACTACTTACTATAATCCTTTAAAATCAACCACCAGTGAATCACACTCATTTTATATCCTTATCCCAAGTGACTTAATGTCTGCTTTGGTTTTCTTTTTGAGCCTGACAGAAAATAGATTTTAATTATAAAAAGTATTTACTAAAACATTTCCTTTTATCCTATATTTTTTCAGGTAAACTTAGCACTCATTTTCTCCCCACAAGTATGCTATGTAAAATTGTTAAATGTTAATTCATTGTTCAAGGAAAAATATACCCATAAAGTTTAAATAATACTTTCTGATTGTTAAAGTACAACATTTTAAGGGTATAAATGTCAACATAATCCAACCAAAGACAATTGTAGTGAACCTAAGTCATTGTGGGGCAGAGTTTGAACTCCAGACCTAAAACTGATACTTTTTGTTTTGTTTTGTTTTGTGGTACGCGGGCCTCTCACTGTTGTGGCCTCTCCCGTTGCGGAGCACAGACTCCGGATGCGCAGGCTCAGCGGCCATGGCTCACGGGCCCAGCCGCTCCATGGCATGTGGGATCTTCCCGGACCAGGGCACGAACCCATGTCCCCTGCATCGGCAGGCGGACTCTCAACCACTGCACCATCAGGGAAGCCCTGATACATTTTTTTAAGAAGCAGTAAAGAGTAGTGTTCAGGAATGTTGTCAATTTCCTTCATGTTTTACTCACAGTTTCATGAACTGTATTTGAAATGGTTTTCCCAGGGGAGGAGATGAAGATGGCGGAGTAGGAGGAGGCTGAGCTCCCTCCCCCTATGGACACATCAAAACTACATCTACATGTAGAGCAGTTCTCACTGAAAACAAGCTGCAGACTGGCAGAAAGACTCTCTTCCATAACCAAGGCTGTAAAGAAAGATCCACAAGGAGTTGATAAGAAGGGACGAGAAGTGATCAGGTTGGGACCTGCACCCCTAGGAGGGGACACAGAAGAGGAGGGTGATTACATGGGCTTGGAGATCCTCCTGTGGAGTGAGGGATTCGAACCACATGTTGGGCACCCCAGCCCTGGGGTCTGATACTGGGAAGACGAGTCCCCTTAGGTGTTTGAAAATCAGTGGGAGTAACAAGAGGGCTGAAGAAACCAAGACTCCACTTGTGAAGTGTGCACACACTTCTGGGAATTGCATGGAGGAAGCAGACTGAAACTGCCTGGGGCTCTGGTGGTTACCCCTGACAGTCCCTGTGCACACCCTGGCCCTCACTGGGTGCCTGCTCTGGCCCCTCCTGCTCCAACTCCCCACTAAGGGGAAGGCTGTTGCTGAGGAGAATACTACTATGGGGGATGGAACTTGCTTGGACCTGGCACTGCATTTGAACAAGGCGAGGGCAGCCACTGCTGGCACTCGTGGAGGTGGTGGGTTGGGAGCTATCTTGAGCTCTGACTGGTGTGCCAGGACTGCACCAGCACCCACTCTGGTGGGTGCGGGGAGAGCACACACTTAGGGGAAATAAAACCAACTTGGACTCAACCCTCAGGGCTTCTGCTCCAGAACCTTGGGACCAACCCACACCCCTGACAGGGCGGTGATGGCCACTGACCATAGGAGAAGCTCTGGCTCACACTTGGCTCTGGCTCTAGCTCCTGACTCTCCAGCTCCACCTCTCCCACCAACGTGATAGATGCCAGCACACCCCAGGGGAAGATGTGACCCATAGTCATTTCAGATCCAGCTATCCCAACAAAGCCACTGGGGACATGAAGACTTCATAGGGATGCTCCCACACAGGACACCCCTTCAAGACTGGGATAGGTAAGTGTTTCACCTAATTTCATATATAGAGAGAAAGATAAACAGAGAAGACAGAGGAATATGTTTCAAATGAAAGAACAAGAACCACACCCCCCTCCCTGGAAGAATGCTTAATGAAAGAGATGTAAATAATTTACCAGATAAAGAATTCAAAGCATTAGTAATAAGAATGCTAATTGGAGCAGAGTTAAGATGGTGGTGTGGGAAGATGCAGAGTTATTGTCTCCCCACAACTAGGGTGCCTGCCAGCCGCTGGTGGGGGACTCTGACACCCAAGGAGACAGGAGGAACCTCAAAGTGAACTGGTAGGATGTAGGGGGATTGAGGAGGGAGGAGAAGCAGACACCAGACAGGATCTGCAGCCCTGAGGCCGGGAGATCAGGAGAGGCAGGAGGGAGGGACTCTCTGGGAAGAGCGGGAGAGGGGCAGAGGGCGATCGCCTGGCCCAATGGGCCGGGGAGCCTGCTGAGCTCCCAGGCCAGTCCCCTGCCTTCCAAGGCCCCCTCCAGGCTGCATGGGTCCTTGAGGGCATAAGAGATACGCTGGGGAGATCAGGAGAAGCATGCAGGAGGAGCCATCCAGGAAGAGCGGGAGAGGAATGGAGGGTGATTGACCCACCCACTCGGGCCTGGGGAGACTGCTGAGATCCCAGGCTGATTCCCTGCCCTCCAAGGCCCCCTCCAGGCTGTGTGGGTCCATGAGGGCATAGGAGGGAGGCTGGGGAGATCAGGAGAGGCAGGCAGGAGGGGCCATCCAGGAGGAGCGGGAGAGGAGCAGAGGGCTATTACCCTACCCACTCAGGCATGGGGAGCTTGCTGAGCTCAAGGCTGGTCCTCTGCCCTCCAAAGACCCCTCCAGGCCACGTAGGTCTTTGGAGGCATAGGAGGGAAACCAGGGAGATCAGGAGAGGTGGGTGGTAGGGGCCCTCCCAGACTGGAGGAGCAGAAGAGGAGAAGAGGGAGTTTGCTCTGCCCACTCGGGCCCAGGAAGCCTGCTGGGCCCCCAGGTGAGGTCCCCTGCCCTCTGAGACCAGGGGTGGGGGGCACGCCTGGGCCCTTTCTGTTCCTTGAGCCTAAGCCCCACCTCCCCAGCCTCCAGAGCCTTTTCCAGCTCTGTGGATCCTGGACATTGGTCCACCGCCCAAACTTTGCCCCTGCTTAGGACCCTCTCTCCACAGCCAAGGCCTTATCCCCCCTTTTTTCTTTTCTTTTCCCTCCTCCTCTTTTTGCTATTGTGGTACTGATGTACCTTCCAGTTGTTGATTCATCTATATTTTTGTTTTTATATTCTTCCTAACATATCTGTTAGTTTCCTAGTCTAATTTTATTTTTACTTTATTATTTTATTTTTCGCCACCTCAGGTGGCTTGTGGGATCTTGGTTCACAAGCCCAGGGTCAGGCTGAAGCTCCTGTGGTGGGAGCTCCAAGTCTGAACCACTGGACTAACAGAGAACCTCAGACCCCAGGGAATATTCAGCAGAGTGAGGTCTTACAGAGTTCCTCATCTCAGTACCAAGACCCAGCTCTACCCAATAGCCTACAAACTCCACTTTTGGAAGACTCAGGCCAAACAACTAGTAAAACAGGAACACAATCCCACTCATTAAAAAAAAAAAAAAAAAAGAGACAGCAAAAACCTTTTTCACAGATGAAGGAGCATGGAAAAAACCTCCAAGACCAAATAAATGAAGGGGAAATAGGCAATCTACCTGAAAAAGAATTCAGAGTAATGATAGTAAAGATGATCCAGAATCTCGGAAATAGAATGGAAGCACAGATTGAGAAAATACAAGAAATGTTTAACTAAGATCTAGAAGAACTAAAGAACAAACAAGCAGAGATGAACAACACAATAACTGAAATGAAAAATACACTAGAAGGAATCAATAACAGAATAACTGAGGCAGAAGAACAAATAAGTGATCTGGAAGACAAAATGGTGGAAATAACTGCCAAGGAGTGGAATAAAGAAAAAAGAATGAAAAGAATTGAAGACAATCTCAGAGACCTCTGGGACAACACTAAATGCACAAACATTCAAATTATAAGGGTCTCAGAAGAAGAAGAGAAAAAGAAAGAGTCTGAGAAAATATTTGAGGAGATTATAATTGAAAACTTCCTTAACATGGGAAAGGAAATATTCACACAAGTCAAGGAAGCACAGAGAGTCCCATACAGGATAAACCCTAGGAAAAACACACTGAGACACAAATTAATCAAACTCACAAAAATTAAATTCAAAGAAAAAGTATTAAAAGCAGCAAGTGAAAAACAAAAAGTAACATAAAAAGGAATCCCCATAAGGTTATCAACCGATTTTTCAGCAGAAATTCTGCAGGCCAGAAGGGAGTGGCAGAATAAAGTAATGAAAGAGTAAAACCTACAACCAAGATTACCCTACCCAGCAAGGATCTCCTTCAGATTTGATGGAGAAGTCAAAAGCTTTTCAGACAAGCAAAAACTAAGAGAATTCACCACCACCAAACCAGCTTTACAAGAAATGCTAAAGAAATTTCTCTAGGCGGGAAACACAAGAGAAGAAAAAGACCCACAAAAGAAACCCAAACAAAACAATTAAGAAAATGATAATAGGAACATACATATTGATTATAATCTTGAATGTAAATGGATTAAATGTCCCAGCCAAAAGACATAGACTGTCTGAATGGATATAAAAACAAGACATATATATATGCTGTCTACAAGAGACCCACTTCAGACCTAGGGCCACATACAGACTGAAAATGAAAGGATAGAAAAAGATATTCCATGCAAATGGAAATCAAAAGAAAGCTGGAGTAGCAATACTTCTATCAGATAAAATAGACTTTAAAATAAAGACTGTTACAAGAGATAAGGAGGGAAATTACATAATGATCAAAGGATGAATCCAAGAAGAAGATATAACAATTATAAATGTTTATGCACACAACATAGGAGCACCTCAATACATAAGGTAAATGCTAACAACCAGAAAAGGAGAAATTGACAGTGACACAATAATAGTAGGAGACTTTAACACCCCACTTACACCAATGGACAGATCATCCAAACAGAAAATAAATAAGGAAACACAAGCTTTAAATGACACAAGATACCAGATAGATCTAACGTATATTTATAGAACATTCCACCCAAAATTGGCAGAATACACTTTCTTCTCAAGTGCACACGGAACATTCTCCAGGATAGATCACATCTTGGGTCACAAATCAAGGCTTGGTAAATTTAAGAAAATTGAAATCGTACCAAGCATCTTTTCTGACCACAATGCTATGAGATTGGAAATCAGTTACAGGAAAAAAAACCCTGTAAAAAACAGAAATGAATGGAGGCTAAACAGTATGCTATTAAATAACCAAGATATCACTGAAGAAATCAAAGAAGAAATAAAAAAATACATAGAAACAAATCACAACGAAAACACAACTACCCAAAACCTATGGGACACAGCAAAAGCAGTTCTAAGAGGGAAGTTTATAGCAATACAATCTCATCTCAAAAAACAAGAAAAATCTCAAATAAACAATCTAACCCTACACTTAAAACAACTAGAGAAAGAAGAACAAAGGAAACCCAAAATCAGTAGAAGGAAAGAAATAATAAAGATCAGAGCAGAAATAAATAAAATAGAAATGAAGAAAATGATAGCGAAGATCAATAAATCTAAAAGGTGATTATTTGACAAGATAAACTAAATTGATAAACCCTTAGCCAGGTTCATTAAGAAAAAAAGGTTGAGGATGCAAATCAATAAATTAGAAATGAAAAAGGAGAAATCACAACTGACACTGCAGAAATACAAAGGATTATAAGAGACTACTACCAACAATCATATGCCAATAAAATGGACAACCTGGAAGAAATGGACAAATTCTTGGAAAGGTACAACTTTTCAAGACTGAACCAGGAAGAATTAGAAAATATAAACAGACCTATAACAAATATTGAAATTGAAACCATAATTAAAAATCTTCCAGCAAACAAAAGTCCGGGACCAGATGGCTTCACAGGTGAATTCTATCAAACATTTAGAGAAGAGCTAACACTGATCCTTCTCAAACTCTTCCAAAAAATTGCAGAGGGAGAAACACTCCCAAATTTATTCTACGAAGCCACTATCACCCTGATACTAAAACCAGAAAAATATATCACAAGAAAATAAAATTAAAGACTAATATCACTGATGAACATAGATGCAAAAATCCTGAACAAAATACTAGCAAACAGAATCCAGTAGCACATTAAAAGGATCATAAACCATGATCAAGTGGGAGTATCCCAGGGATGCAAGGATTCTTCAATATACACAATACAATCAATGTGATACACCACATTAACAAATTAAGTAATAAAAACCATATGATCATCTCAATAGATGCAGAAAAAGCTTTTGACAAAATTAAACACAAATTTATGATAAAAACTCTCCAGAAAATGGGCGTAGAGGGAACCTACCTCAACATAATAAAGGCCATATATGACAAATCCACAGCAAGCCTCAGACTCAGTGGTGAAAAACTGAAAGCATTTCCACTAGGATCAGAACAAGACAAGGACGTCCACTCTCACCACTCTTAATCAACATAGTACTGGAAGTCCAAGCCACAGCAACCAGAGAAGAAAAAGAAATAAAAGGAATACAAATTGGAAAAGAAGAAGTAAAATTGTCACTGTTTGCCAAAGACATGACACTATACATAGAAAATCCTAAAGATGCCACCAGAAAACTATTAAAACTAATCAATGAATTTGGTAAGGTTGCAGGTTACAAAATTAATGCACAGAAATCTCTTGCATTCCTATACACCAACAATGAAAGATCAGAAAGGGAAATTAAGGAAATACTCCCACTTACCACTGCAACAAAAAGAATAAAATACCTAGGAATAAACCTACCTAAGGAGGCAAAAGACCTGTACTCAGAAAACTATAAAACACTGATGAAAGATGGCATAAACAGATGGAGAAATATACCATTTTCTTGGACTGGAAGAACCAATATTGTGAAAATGACTAAACTACCCAAAGCAATCTACAGATTCAGTACAATCCCTATCAAACTACCAATGGCATTTTTCACAGAATTAAAACAAAAAATCTTATAATTCATATGGGAACACAAAAGACTCCGAATAGCCAAAGCAATCTGGAGAAAGAAAAACGGAGTAGGAGGAATCAGGCTCCCTGACTTCCAAACTATATCACAAAGCTAAAGTAATCAATACATTATGGTACTGGCACAAAAACAGAAATATAGGTCAATGGTACAAGATAGAATACCCAGAGATAAACCCACACTCATATGGGGACCTAATTTATGACAAAGGAGGCAAGAACATACAATGGAGAAAAGAGAGCCTCTTCAACAAGTGGTGCTGGGAAAACTGGAGAGCTACATGTAAAAGAGTGAAATTAGAACACTACCTAACACCATATAGAAAAAACTCCAAATGGATTAAAGAATTTAGTTTAAGACTAGACACTATAAAACTCTTAGAGGAAAACATAGGAAAAACACTCTTTGACATAAACCACAACAAGATCTTTTTTGACCCACATTCTATAGTAACAGAAATAAAAACAAAAATAAACAAATGGGACTTAATGAAACTTAAAAGCTTTTGCACAGCAAAGGAAACCATAAACAAGACAAAAAGACAATCCTCAGAATGGGAGAATATATTTGCAAATGAAACAACAGACAAAGGATTAATCTCCAAAATATATATACAAATAGCTCATGGAGTTCAATATCAAAAAAGCAAACAATCCAGTTAAAAAATGGATGGAAGACCTAAACAGACATTTCACCAAGGAGTACATACAGATGGCCAAGAGGCACATGAAAAGATGCTCAACATCACATTACGAATTATTAGAGAAATGTAAATCAAAACTACAATGAGGTATCACCTCTTGCCGGTCAGAATGGCTATTATCAAAAAATCTAGAAACAAATGCTGGAAAGGGTGTAGTGAAAAGGGAACCCTCTTGCAGTGTTGGTGGGAATGTAAATTGATACAACCACTATGGAAATCAGTATGAAGTTTCCTTAAAAATCTAAAAATAGAACTACCATATGACCCAGTAATCCCACTACTGGGCATATACCCTGAGAAAACCATAATTCAAAAAGAGTCATGTACCACAGTGTTCATTGCAGCACTATTTACAATAGCCAGGACATGGAAGGAATGTAAATGTCCATTGACAGATGAATGGATAAAGAAGATGTGGCGCATATATACAATAGAATATTACTCAGCCATAAAAAGAAACAAAATTGAGTTATTTGCAGTGAGGTGGATGGACTAGAATCTGTCATACAGAATAAAGTAAGTCAGAAAGAGAAAAACAAATACTGTATGCTAACTCATATATATGGAATCTAAAACAAAAAAATGGTACTGATGATCCTAGCTGCAGGGCAGGAATAAAGAGGTAGACATAGAAAATGGACTTTAGGACATGGGGTGGAAGGGTGAAGCTGGGGCAATGAGAGAGTAGCCTTGACATATATACACTATGGAATATAAAATAGTTGGCTGGTGGGAAGCAGCAGCATAGCACAGGGAGATCGGCTTGGGGCTTTGCAATGACCTAGAGGGGTGGGGTAGGGAGGATGGGAGGGAGGCTCAAGAGGGAGGGGATATGGGGACATGTGTATGCATATGACTGATATTCTTTGTTGTGCAACAGAAACTAACACAGTATGTGAAGCAATTATACTCCAATAAAGATCTATTTAAAAAAAAGAATGCTAATTGAACTTGGGAAAATAATAGAGGAATACACTGAGAATTTTAACAAGGAACTAGAAAATATAAAAAGTACTGGGCCTCCCTGGTGGCACAGTGGTTGAGAGTCCACCTGCCGATGCAGGGGACACGGGTTCGTGCCCCGGTCTGGGAAGATTCCACATGCCGCGGAGTGGCTGGGCCCGTGAGCCATGGACGCTGAGCTTGCGCGTACGGAGCCTGTGCTTCGCAACGGGAGAGGCTCAACAGTGAGAGGCCTGCGTACCGCAAAACTAAAACAAAAACAAAAAAAACAACAACAAAAAGTACTAATGAGGGCTGAAGAATACAATAACTGAAGTGAAAAACACACTAGAAGAAATTAATCGTAGACCAGGTGATACAGAAAAACGCATATGTGATCTGGAAGGTGGAATAATGGAAATCACCCAATCAGAACAGTGAAAATAAAAACAAATAAAAAAATGACAGTTTAAGGGACCTCTGGGACAACATCAAAAGTACTAACATTTGCATTATAGAGGTCTCAGAAGGAAAAGAAAGAGAGAAAGGGGTCAGAAATGTATTCATGAAATTATGACTGAAAACTTACTGTTCCTGTAGAAGGAAACAAATTTCCAGCTACAGGAAGTACAAAAAAAGTCCCAAAGAAAATGAACACAAAGAGACCCACACCAAGACATATCATAATTAAAATGGCAAAAGTTAAAGATAAAGAAAGAATTCTAAAAGCAGCAAGAGAAAAACAGAGTCACATACAAGGGAAACAAAATAAGGCTATCAGCTGATTTTTCTGCAGAAACTTTGCAGGCCAGAAGGGAGTGTAATGATATATTTAAAGTGCTGAAAAGGAGACCCCCACAACCTAGGATACTCTACTCAGCAAGGTTATCATTCAGAATGGAAGGAGAGGTAAAGAACTTCTCAGACAAGCAAAAACTACAAGAGTTAATCAAACTGAACCGACCCTATAAGCAGTGTTTAAAGGGTCTTCTCTAAGTGGAAAAGAAAAGGCTGCAATGAGAAGTAAGAATTTATAGGAAATGAAAAATCCCACTAGTAAAGACAAATATATAGTAAATGCTGTGGATCAACCACTTAAATAAGCTAGTATGAAGATTAAAAAACAAAAATTGTAAAATCAACTGTAACTACAATAAACAGTTAAGGGATAAACATGAAGATGTAAAATATGACATCAAAATCACAAAATGTGGAAGAAGGGAGTAGAAAATGTAGATCTTTTGGAATGTACTTGAACTTAGACTTCTATCAGTTTATGGTTTTTCTCTATCTAATGGTTAGGATTTGTGAATTATATGAGATACTAAACATATGGAAAATGATGAAGAAGGCAGGTGTGCGTATTTTATTTATTTATTTATTTATTTTTGCTGTGTTGGGTCTTTGTTTCTGTGTGAGGGCTATCTCTAGTTGTGGCAAGCGGGGACCACTCTTCATTGTGGTGCAGGGGTCTCTCACTATCGTGGCCTCTCTTGTTGCGGAGCATAGACTCCAGACGTGCAGGCTCAGTAGTTGTGGTTCACGGGCCTAGTTGCTCCGCGGCATGTGGGATCCTCCCAGACCAGGACTTGAACCCCTTTCCCCTGAATTAGCAGACAGACTCTCAACCACTGTGCCACCAGGGAAGCCCCAGGTGTGTGTATTTGAACAAACATGTTACCTGCATATGAACAAAATGCCCTTAGCACGTACTTAAGGGTTTGTATGTGCCAGAGACACACCTGGAGCCCGAGCACAGCTCTGTCATCTCACCTGAGGCATCTCTGGGAGCACAGCAGGGCCCATCATGCATCCTGAGGGCACATCACACAACCAGGGAATCATACAGCTCTGAATTATCAGGCCAGTCTGGCTTTCCTAATTTAGGGTGCGGTGGGCAGAAGGTGAGGTGAGGTGACACTGGGGCTCCTGCAAAGCTACATGCTGCAGAGGACAATGACAGGCACTCATCCTGCTAGGGGAGCCAGCATTAAGTAAACCCTTTCTTCCTTTCATGTCTATCCATCTACAAGGGGAAGGCTTTTTGATCACAGAGATTTGATGAAATAGCCTAAGTTGATCTTTGTGAGCATGATAAAGAACCAAAGAAAGAGATTAGTGATTTTCATAAAAGGAGAATAACCCATAACCACAACCTCCTCTACAAAGTGTGAGACGAAGTACACTGTGTGGTGCCCCTTTATTCTCTGCCTCTTCCTTTTAGTCTTTCCCACCAGTCTCATTTCCTTCAACGTGGGAAACCATGCAGCCGACTTGTGTCTAAGACTCTCTCCCATCCCCTTCCAGCCTGCAAAATCACTGCTTCCTTCTTCCTCTGCACAGTTCTCCTAGGTGCCTGTTGGAAGAAAGACACCATCCAGACCCAGGGGTGTGCATGGGGACTTGGAAAGCTCCTGAATTACTCCACAATGGTGGGTAGTAAAGTCCACTTGCTTGAGAGAATTATCATATGACTGGTCTGGCCAACAAGGCAATCAGTTCCGAGTGAATGGAAGGAGAGGAAAAGGTCGAGGTCTGTGCAGACCAGAGCAGAATCATTAACAGGGGGATATCTCAGAAGTGAGAAGGTCCTGGACAAATTAATTTTCAAGCATTTGAAAATCTGAGTAGTTCACTATATATGCGGGGCCTGCTATGTGCCAAGAACTGTGTTAGGTGCTGGGAACAGAGCTCCCATCCTCAATGAGCTTACAGGAGGTCAGGAAATCTGGGTAATTACAAAACAGCTTGTTACAGTGGTGATCAAGGTGCATGGGAGCACAGAAGAGGAGGCTTATCTCAGATGTGGGGACAAGGGAAAAGTTCCCAGAGGCAGTGATAACTAAGCGGAGAATTTAAGAGTGTATAACAATTAGTTTCCAGAGCAGAAGGGAGATCTGGGAAGGGGCAGAATGTCCTAAGCAGAGGATCTAGAGAAAAGAGAATGTGGGGCTTCTGACAGACTACAAGAATTCAGGGTGGCTGGATCTTAGAGGGCTGAGTCTGGGAGTGCATAGACCCTGAGGGGCTTTGGGGGTCCCATTTAGGCTTTATTTGAAGCAGTGGGGGTCAGTGGAATTGTTGCTGAATGGAATTTGTGTCTGCTCACCCATGTGCAGTAAAACCAATCTACTGACACCAGGTTGTGGTGAAGGCAAGTGTAGTGTTTACTGCAGGTGCCAAACAAGGAATTCTGGTGGCTAATGCTCAAAAGGGCCGAATTCCTTGTTTGGCACCTGCAGTAAATGCTACACTTTCCTTCACCACAACCCAGTGTCAATAGATTGCCTTTACTGAACGCAGATGGGTGGACCAAAGTTTGGCTCGGTAACAGAATGTTTTAAACAGAGAAGTGAGACCAACAGTTTAATATTTTAGAGTGATTTCTCTGGGAGTTGTTTCAGTAGAGGAGTAGAGAGAGAAGGCTAGGGGCCAGAACTACAGCAGCGGCTAGAGAGAGAAGTGGAAGGATTCAGGAAATATTCAGGAATCAGAAGTGACAAGATTTGCTGATAGATGATTCCTTAGAGAAAAACCCTGTATGTTCACTCAGCTCTTTCCTACCCCTTCCCCCTTTTTCTTTCTTTCTTTCTTCCTTCCTTCCTTCCTCCCTCCCCTTCCTCCCTCTTTCCCTCCCTCCCTTTCCTCCCTCCCTCCTTCCCTCCTTCCTTGTTTCCTTCCTTCCTTTCTTATTAAACTTAGGTTTGGGCTTTAAAGTTGATATAAAGTGACTTTAAAATAAAAATGACTAGGACTAGGTTTTTCATTTAGAGAGATTAAATTTTTTGACTTTACAATAAAATAAGAATAGCAGCTAGCACTCATGAATAGCTACTATGTGTCAGAGGCTGTTCTAAGCACTTTACATATATTAATTCTTTTAATCCTTATAACCTTATTACCCCCAAATTACACACGGGAAACTGATGAACAGAGAGGTTGAGTAACTTGCCCAAGGTCACACAGCTGATAAGTGGCAAAGCTGGGATTTCAACCCAAGTACTTTGGTTCAGTCCCTGCTTCCCCACTTAACTATGGGAATGACCATGGGGAAAATATTTAAAAAGATTGCCTGAGATCTGTTTGGGATAAGATTGCCTGCACCCCCTGTTGATTAGATAGGAGATGAGTGATCAAATAGGAAGCTGGAAAGGGCTAGAAGAAGAAATTACTGATGATGGTCTAGTTTCTGGGCAGCTGTAATTTCTCCAGGATAACATGTTTTCACTTAATATTTGTAGTGGATTGAATGGTGGCCTCCCAAAAGATAAGTCTACCCAGAAACTGTGAATATGACCTTATTTGGAAAAAAGAGTCTTTGTAGATGTAATTAAGTCATCTTGAAATGAGATCACCCAGGATTATCCAAGTGAGTCCTAATTCAATTAGAAGTGTCCTTACAAGAAGAGGAGACACAGAGGAGAAGGCCACGTGGAGATGAAGGCCGATTTGCAGTTACACAGCTGCAAACAAAAAAAACCCAAGGACTGTCAGCAGCCACCAGAAGGTAGTAGAAATGTATGAAATGAATGGTCCCTCAGAGCCTCCAGAAGGAATCAAACCTGCTCCTGCTTGATTTCAGACTCCTGGCCTCCAGAACTGTGAAAGAAAAAAATTCTGTTGTTTTCTATCCAGAAAAATTCTATCTATCTAAATGTAAAGAGTGCTTGGTAAGATGTAGGTTGAAAAGACAGCATAGGCTAGAAGACCATCTTCTTCTTAATGTGTTAAGCATTTCGATTACTGCACTGATATGGATACCTTCTTATTGGAATTGATCCTTTACTTCTCATTCAGTTAGCATAGTTACTCTGCTTTATGTTTCAAATGAGGAATACACAAATGATTCTGTGGAAGTGTGACAAGATCAGATCATTGGTCTGTGATGGCAAGAGGCAGTGATATTTATAATAGCCAAGTAAAGGTGGGTGGAGTTAACCCCAAGAACACTGCTTTTCCATCGTATTCTACTGTAAGCTCCTTCTGTAACATTTTCTGCTACTCTTTTCCCATCTTCAGTTTTACAATGAACAAAAAGAATATAAAAATGAGATAAATGCAAAACATTCCATATACCTGCAGCTTCCAAGATTGCTTCTCTCTCCAGAGTCAGGCTTCTGTGTTTGCTTTCTTGATGCCCTAAGTTAGTACTTGTAAGTATTTTAATTGAAATATGCAGTTATCGGCATATTTTTTCCACAAGGAAATGTAAAGATCATAAATTATTTTGGTAGATCCAAAATTGTTATTATAATTACAGCAAGTCAAGATTACAGTTAAAGCCTTCCTTTTAACTTAGAATCTTCATTCCCATATTTCTTACAACACTTTGTTGTAGAACCGTAAAGATGACAGAAAGACAAGTTCTGTCAACTGTATCTTCAAGTTTTAAAAATATTAAGCTATTTTTTCAACATTACTGGACAGTGGAGCAGGAGGACATCCCTGAGAAAGTAAACATAAATTTAAAAAAATTAAATTAAAACAAAGTAGTGTTCAGCTAGAGGCTGAAATGCATTAATTTGTTTCTCTCTAAAATCTGGGCCCTCTTTGACCTGACTTCTAGTTTTGACAATGACTACACTTAAAAGAGCTAGTTCTTAGACAGTACTTAATTATAAATCAAGCTCTGGGCTAAACATAACTTTTCCATGGATTCACTTGTTCAATTCTATCAATGACCCTGTCAAGTGGGCGCTATCATTGTCATCTTCATTTTAAAGATAAAGAATCTGAAGCACAGAGAAGTAAAGCTTTATTCCCAAGGTCACAAAGCTAGGAAGTAGCTAGTTGAGTAGGAATTTGAACAAAGCTTCAAGGTTTTAAGACATTACATTTAACTATCTCCTATACTTGAGCAAAATCAGTCTTGAGTTTCTGAGCCAATGCGTGATGTGAAGGAAGCACCCCGGGGAAACCAGCTGATTAGGACTTCGCTCTTGCAGGGCTTATATTCACTGTGGTAGGTCTGCTGCTCTCCCTGGCTCAGGAATTCAGAGAACAGCAAAGAGGAGTGTGCTGCCTGTAGAGGGAGAGGATAATTTAGCAAGGGATTGGAAAACTTTATATAAAGGGCCAGAGAGTAAAAGCTTTTGGCTCTGCAGGTCATATGATCTCTGTCACTCAACTCAGCCATTATAGCATGAAAGCCGCCATAGAGAAAATATCAACAAAGGGGCATGGGTGTGTTCCCATAAAACTTCACTTACAAAAGTAGGTGGAAGACTGGATTTGACCCAAAGATGGTAGTTTGCCAACTCCTGGTTTGAAGTGCTATTTGTTGCCCTTAAGCTATAGTGAGATCAACTACCTCAGAAGCCCATCAACTTTCTCCTAACGAAAAATAACCAGGCCTCCAATGTGGCAGAGACATGGCCCCAGTCCTAGTCTCTCCTCCTGATGGGTTCTTAACCTGTGGTCCGTGGACACTCATAAGCAAGTTTCAGAGAGTCCACAAACTGGATATAAGAGAAAAGATATTTTATTTTATGTCTTTCTTAGTATTTTGAAGACTGTGGAGGAAAATTTGATCAGTTTGAGTTATTTCAGTATAGTAAGTCCCCTACATATGAACGAGTTCCATTCTGAGAGTGCGTTCATAAGTCTTATTTGTTGGTAAGTCCAACAAAGTTAGCCTAGGTACCCAACTTACACAATCGGCTATATAGTACTGTACTGTAATAGGTTTATAATTCTTTTTACACAACTACTACATAAAAAACAAACAAGGGCTTCCCTGCTGGCACAGTGGTTGAGAGCCCGCCTGCCGATGCAGGGGACACGGGTTCGTGCCCCGGTCCGGGAAGATACCACATGCCATGGAGCGGCTGGGCCCGTGAGCCATGGCCACTGAGCCTGCGCGTCTGGAGCCTGTGCTCCGCAACGGGAGAGGTCAAAACAGTGAGAGGCCCGCGTACCGCAAAAAAAAAAAAAAAAAAAACCCCAAAAAATAAAAACAAAACAACAAACAAACAACCCCCCCCAAAAATATAAAGAAAACATTTTTAATCTTATAATACAGTACCTTGAAAAGTACAGTAGTACAGTACAACAGCTGGCATACAGGGGCAGGTAGCGAGTCAACAGGCAAGAATAGTTACTGACTGGAGGAGGGATGGGAGATGGGAGATGGTAGAGCTGAAGGATCGTCAGCAATAGGAGATGGAGGGTAAGCTGCAAGTTCACTCACGTTAATGGCACAGGGCCTGGTTCCTTGCTGGATTCAACTCCATTTACCATCTTGAAAAAAATGATCCAGTGATGTCTGGGTAGTAGCTCTTTTTTTCTCATCATAGATGACACGGTAGCACTGGATTGCATTCTGAACAGCTGCTGTAGCCTTCGCGTACCATCCTACGTTCAGGTCCTGCGCCTCAAAAACTAACAGTGCCTCCTCAAATAAAGAAAATCCCCTTGCCATTTTCTGTGTCATGAATCTCTTCGGTTCTTCAGTTACTTCTTCTTCCTCTTGTCTCTCTTCATCCTTTCTCCGGGCCTCCAATTCCATCAGGTCTTCATTAGTAAGCTCCTCATGTTGCACAGCAAGGAGTTCAATGACGTCGTCCTCTTGCAGATCTAGCTCCAGCTTCTCACTGAGGGTCTCTAAGTTGCTGAAGACCTCTTTGGACTCCTCATTTACTTTCTCAAATCCATGAAAATTTTGAACAAACTGTGGGCAAAGATTCTTTCAAACAGGAAGAGAGCCCTTGGCTAGGTTTTTGAGGCATCTTGGGTTCTCTGAATGATAAACTAAGAAAGGCTTCAGCTTCATATCACCAGAAGCATTGCCATGAAACAACAGAGTTACCTTATCTTTTGCTGCTTTATAGCCTGTCACCAACTTTGCCTCCTTACTGATGTAACTTTGGTCTGGCATCCTCTTCCAGTAGAGTCCTGTCTCATGCACATTAAAAACCTGCTCAGGTAAATACGTGCCTTCATCAATAATTTCTCTAAGTGTTTCAGGAAATTCCCAGGCAGCTACCGCATCTGTACTCGCTCCCTCACCACTTACTTTTACATTGTGGAGGCTGGCTCTAGCCTTGAACCGATGAAACCAGCCATGGCTGGCATTAAAAGATGCACCCTCTGATTCTTAGCCATGTTCCTTCTTCAAGTGTTCATAAAGCCTTTTAGCTCTCTCTTGAATCAGCATTAAGCTGAGTGAGACTCGATGCTGATGCTGATCCTGCACCCACACACTGAGAAGTTTCTCCATTTCCTCCATCACTTTTCCATGCTTCTTCAATATTATTGTTGACATTATCGGCACAGCAGACGTCACATGTTCCATGATCTTGTCCTCATTCTTTAGAATTGTGCCGGTGGTTGAATGGCTCATGTTATAAGAATGAGTGACGTCTACCATCTTTTCGCCTGACTCCACTCTCTTAATTATTTTCATTTTTGTTTCCATCGTTATCGCTTGGTGCTTCTTTAGCAGTACAGCTACATCATCACTGCTTTTATGCTTGCTTCTGGACATCCTGGGCTTGAAATAAAGACACTGTACTGCTTTACTCTATACAGTACTGCACAGTAAAGTACACAAAAGCACAACCACTTTAGAGGATGCACGCATGTGACAATGTATACCAGACACGTGAACTAACGCTTGATTGGTCATGCTAAGGCACGTTCACATCTTTGAAAGTTCTCAACTTGAAGGTTCGTATGTAGGGGACTTACTGTAATTAAAACTCTCGTTTTAATCCAAACAAGAGTACGGTAGCATGGGCTGTAACTACAACCAGGTGAAGATGTGTAGTCATTACCCTCCCCAGGTTTAGACATCAGATGATTTCTTGTTAATAGGAATTAAAGAAAATTCCCTGTAGCAGGATTATGAATATTTCTCTTTGCTTACACTGGGTCTAGTTTAGGTGTTGGGAACACAAAAACAAGTGTTTATGTATTCTTTGGCTTTAAAATCAGATGTGTGCTCAAATCCTGGCTCCCTTCTTGCTAGCTGGGTCATTTTGTGCAGGTTACTCACTCTCACTGAGCCTCGAATTTCTCAGTGTAAAACGGAATTATAAAGACTGAGTTAAACCATTGAGCACAGCATCCCAATAAATGGAAGCCCTCATCAGCTGCGTTGTGAAACATGGTGCTGGGTATTTGTACTTCTTGTGTGTAAGGTTTTTGCCAATGGAAACTGTGGGGGAACCTGTCATCCTGAAATGCACTGGACACTGGGATCTCTTTAGAGCAAGAAGCTCTTTTGAGAAAGACTGGAACTTGATCAGAATTTGAATTTTCTCCAAGACAAAGGCCTATATAAGGTATTCTGTAAGGCTGCTTTTGTACCGCCAAGCAAAACCACCCCATATAATTAGGCCTCAGTGAAGCCAGATGTCCTAGGAATGGTCGAGTAGGTTTATAGTTTCAAACTGAGGACAGGGTCTCTGTCAAAACATTATCGTCACCCAAACTGTTGACATTTCTTCTAATTTGCTGAAGCAGATTATGATAAAATTGGCAGTTAGGCCTTTGACATGCAAGTAAATGAAATCACTGACTTAGCGCAGTTCTTCCTTGATTTACCATGGGGTTACATCCCAATAGAGCCATTATTAGTTGAAAATATCATACTTTGAAAATGCATTTAAGACACCTAACCCACCGAACATCGTAGCCTACAATTACATGTGCCCAGAACACTTGCATTAGGTTACAATTGGCAAAATCATCTGACACAAAGCCTATTTTATAACAAAGTGTTGAATCTCTCATGTAATTTATGGAATACTGTACTGGAAGTGAAAAGCAGAATGGTTGTCTGGGTACAGTTCAGTTGTAGGTGTATCAGTTGTGTACCCTTGTGATCATGTGGCTGGATTTTGCCCATTATGGCCAATTAGGGACTTACTTATTTTTTTGAAGCATGATGTGGGTCCAAAAGAAAAGCATCTTTGGAGGCCTAGCTTTGTCCTCTGACTGTACAGTCCCTATGCTGACATCACTGGGTTCAGGGGTCTGTACCACCTTCTGCAGCCCCTCTAGGGCAGGACCAGTCTCGCTGTCTCTGTACCTCAGTCCTTAGGTCATAATAACGATACTAACAGCTTGCATGTTTTGTCTTATTTCATCCTCGTACCCAATTTACAGATGAGGAAATGGAAGCCAGAATGGTTAGGTATATAATTCTGACACAACTTCAACATGTGTCTGATACCACCAAGCAATTCTCTGACACCAGCTGAATGTCCTATCAGATCCCACAGGTTAAGGGCTCAGTTCTACCATATTGCTCCCTCACCCATTTCAGATGCCAATTGCAAGTCCAGGTTATTATCTGTGCTTCTGACCTACTATAAATCGGAGGTTCCCACTACCCCCTCCTTGGGTTTTATTTATTTGCTAGGATGGCTCACAGAACTTGGGAAACATTTTATTTATGAGATTACCAGTTTAATATAAAAGGGTATAACTTAGGAATAGCCAGATGGAAAGTTGCATAGTGCAGGGTATGGGGAAATGGTGTAGAGTTTCCATGCCTTCTGCAGTGGTGCATTCTCCCTGAATCTCCATGTGTTCACCAACCTGGAGGCTCTCTGAACACCAACTTTTTTTTTTTTAATGTAGGCTTCATTACACAGGCACGATTGATTAAATCATTGGCCATTGGTGACTGAACTCAATCTCTAGCCCCTTTTCCTACCTGGGAGGTTGTGGGGAGTGGGTAGAAGTGAAAGTTGCAACTATTCTATCACATGGTTTGTTCCCCTGGCAACTAGCTCCCATTCTTAAGTTACCTAGGGGCTTTTTGAAAGTCACTTCATTGACAACAAAAGACAGCTTTATCCCTCTCAACACTTAGGAAATTTCAAGTGTTTTAGGAGCTTTGTGCCTGGACCAGGGATGAAGACCAAATATATATATTTCTTATCATAAATCACAATATCACAGGTAACTTGTCCAAAGTCACCTGCTTAGTAAATGGTAAATGCAGGAGAAGGACTGGAGAAGTGTGGTTTTATGCAGATCCTACATAAGCCAAAGCACTGTGCTGACTCATAGCAGTGACTGTTAAACTCATCCAAACATTATTCAGCATCGACAAATTTATAAACACATCTGGACTTGAGGAAATAAGTATAAACTTAAAGTCTTAGATTCTTAAATGTTATTTCAGTATAAAGAATAAAAAAGATGATCTCATGGTTTCTAAAAGTAGTGATAGTTTTTCTTGGCATAGAACAAAATTCTTTCAGATGCTCTCCCTTGGCCTCTCAGATTACATAGTGTCTTCCTTCACACAGATGTGATGGTTGTGTTTCAATAATCGAATCTTGACTTACTACACACTCTCTCAGAAGAAGAGCATCTTTCTAGATGCAAGGTGAAGGAGCTTTCTTTGAATTACTGCCATCTGCTGTTGTTATCGTATCGAACTAGGGTCTGCTCACCCACCACAAAGCAAAGCCAACTTACTGACACTGGATTGTGGTGAAGGAAAGTACATCATTTATTGCAGGGCCCAGCAAGGAGTATGGGCAGCTCATGCTCAAAAGACTTGAACTCCTTGATGGTTTTTAGGGGAGCATTTTTAAAGGCAATATTTGGAGTGAGGGCTGCAGGATTCATGATTTTCTTCTGATTGGTTGGTGGTGAGGTAACAGGGTGGTGCTTTGGGAATCTCAATCATCAACCTTCTGGTTCCAACTAGTCTGTGGTCTATGTGTTTGTGGTCACCATGTAGTCACTATCCTCCACCTGGGGGGCGGGTGGCAGTGAGTGTCTTAGTTCCTTAAGAATAACTCAAATATATAAGATTTTTATATATATCCATCGAGAAGGAATTAGGACTCTGTTTTATCCAGAGATTTTGTCATTACTTTTTTATTTAATTGTTTTTCCTTTGTTTCTTCATTCCCTCACTTCTCTAATTAGTAACTGCCTGTGCCTGATCTTTGGAACTCAGGGAAGGCCTAGGAGACTAAAGCCTTTTTATACAAACAAGAAACAGGGGACATGGAAGGACTTTGGTACCTGAGAGTGTTAGGGGAAACACTGACTGAAACTGCTCACCATGGCCAGGCACCAAGGTAACCATTTGCATGAGTTATTTTGTGACAGGAGGTCCTGGTAAGGAACACGAAAAACAAGCCATACCAACCAGAAGAATTCAGGAAAGATCAAAAGGAGATGCCAGTCCATATGTCCTACCAACAACCCAGAATCCTCCTCACTGGAATCCATCTTGGCTGAGTGATGTGTGTGCCACCAGGAAGGACCCTGAGTCAGAATGATTGTCCAGAGACAACCTGGAAACTAATCGCATCACTATAAAACCTGAGACTGTGAGCCATGTGGCAGAGCAGTCCTCCTGGGTTCCATTACCTTCCTGCTCTCCACCCAGGTGTCCCTTCCCAGTAAAGTCTCTTGCTTTGTCAGCATGTGTGTCTCCTCAGAAAATTCATTTCTGAGTGTTAGACAGGAGCCCACTTTTGGGACCTGGAAGGGGTCCCCCTTCCTGCAACAGGAGGGCCCCATAGGGTACTGCTTGGTTTTAATCCCCCCTTTTCTTTCATACTCCTTAATATTCGGGGGAACAGGTGTGGGACAAGAAAAGTAATAAAGTTTTGTATAGAGAGGTTAATCATACACTCAGCAGAGGAACTCAGTTTCAGGGGCACTTGGTTTCCATGTGAGGGTTTGAACCCCAGCTTGTTATCCTTGAAATAAACTGCTGTCTTTCCAAAGATCCACTACCCAAGGCCACTTAGATGAAGACACAGCTGCTGTTCAGACAAAGGTTTAATAAAGGGCAGAACTCGAAGTTCTTTATAAAAGTTCTGACAACTGAAATGTGAAAAGAATATTTTGAAGAAAAAAAAGACTTAAAAAAGGACATTACATTACTGGATGTTAAAGTCTGTTTTTACAGAAAGACTTGGCCCTGGGTGGTTAGAGAGAACAGGTCTAGCATAATCTGTGACAATGAAGCTGACCATGTCCTCCTTCCCTGCATTCTGGAGGGCAGGTTCAAACAATTGTTAATCAGGGAAGGGAGGGGATGCAGAGACAAGGGAGGAGCAGTCAAGAAACAATAGTGCAGCCTTGGGGCAGGGTCCTGGTTCTGCCTCAAGGGATACACATAACGATATCTTTACGCTCTTCTACAGAACTAAACCTCCCACCAAATGGAAGATGTTCCAGAGAGAAAGTCACAGTTCAATAACCTCAAGAACCACAGATCACAAGACCACCTGACTCCAGAAGATCTCTAGATTGAAGAAATACAGGCCCTGCACGCACACTGATCCTTATCAGCAATCATGCCCCTTGACTACAAAACTCCTCACAACCACCCCACCCCGCCCAGGTTGGGACACACAGTTTTTGAGGGCACAAGCCCACTCTGTCTCCCTTTGCCTGGCAAAGCAATAAAGTGATTCTTTCCTACTTCACCCAAAACTCTGTCTCTGAGACTCGATTCAGCACCAGTGCACAGAGGCTGAGTTTCCAGCAACAGTCATGATGCTGAAGGCAGACTGGTTTGATGGAGATGGAATGAAACTCAAAAGCAAAGGTTGATTTCATTTCATATTTAAAATTTTCACATTTAAAAAATAGAAAACGTGCATGCAAAACTGAATTTTTATTTTCTATCAAAAAAGTAAAATGGTCATTTCAAAATCAGATGAATTTATTTAAAAATGGAAGCAGAATGTTTGTCACTTTTTGGGCATCCCAGTATCTACCCTTAGCCACACCTGGATTTCCTACTGGAAAGTCCCTCTCTACCTGCCATGTACAATTTTGTTGAGATTCAAAGTTTTCTGCTCTCTGCATCAGTCCTCTGATGACTTTGGACAAGCCAGTCATCTCACTAACCTAGGGGGGATGAAGGTACATGACCTGAATCTAAACTCCGCTAATAGGATTCTCTCTACTGAGGACTTTGATGTTAAGTGAGACAAAAACAGTGGAAGTTTATCATTTATTCCAGTGACGATTCTCAGATCTTACTGTCAAAACCCCATATTAATTTGCTCAGGCTGCTATAACAAAAATACCACAGACTAGGTGATTTACACAATAGAAATGTATTTTCTCACAGTTCTGGAAGCTAGAAGTCCACGATCAAGGTGTTGGCAGGTCTGGTTTTCTCTGAGGTCTCTCTCCCAGGCTTGCAGACGGCTGCCTTCTCCTTGGGTTCTCATGTGCTCTTTCCTCTGTGAATGCATCCCTGGTGTCTCTGTGTCCTAATCTCTTCTTCTTATAAGGACACTGGTCAAATTGGATTAGACAACCTGCCCCCCACCCCCAGCCAATGGCCTTATTTAACTTAATCACCTCTTTAAAGGCCAAAATACAGTCACATTCTGAGGTACTGGGGATTAGGGCTTCAACATTTGAATTTCAAATTCAGCCCATAACATCTCCCATTTCTTGTTTACTAAAAGCCAGCTTCCTCCACATTCCTTTCAATTCTGTGAGCTCCCCCTACCCTCACTGTATAGTCTTCTTATTTAAGTTACCTAAAGTCACTTTTTGTTCTTTCGCTAATGCACACCCAGTGTCGAGCAGACTGAAAGACGTTCCCATGGGATTATGTAAACACTGACATGGTGGAGCAGTTTGACATAGAAAGGGTCATTCTGTAGGAACTTCTTTTTTGTTTTTTTTGGTCTAAAATTTGTTGAATCTTGCAGTCAAAAGGTACAAACTTCGAGTTATAAGATAAATAAGCACTGGGGATGTAATGTGCAACATTAACACTGCTGTATGTTACATGTGACAGTGTGAAGAGGGTAAGTCCTAAGAGTTCTCATCACAAGGAAAAAGGCTTTTAAAAAATATTTCTTTAATTTTTTTACTTACATGAGATGATGGATGTTCACTAAACATTGTGATAATCACTTTATGATGTATGTAAGTCAAATCATTGTGC